>NC_140943.1:55778895-56378895 GCF_014529385.1 Adiantum capillus-veneris | reverse complement strand
CCAAGACCACAAGAACCCACAAGAACCCTCGACTTCAGTGGATGGTCGTCACTCGAAGCGGAATGGATACTTCGCTTGGAGGTGATGAGCATGAGAGAGGCGAAGAAGAGTTTTCCCCACCAGGAGGTTTTTCTGACCCTCCCCCTTTCCCATCTACGCCAAGGATTGCACTAACTCCTATGGAGGGTTGAAGCAGTTGTTTACGGAAAGGAAGTTACAACGCGAAGCAAGTAAAGCAGAAAGAAGGACAGCCATAGATCGTGAATACAAAGAAAGAATGGCAACCATAGAGCGTGAGCACGAGCAAGCACTCTTGGAAGCCAAAGCACGAGAAGCAAAATTTGATCGCGAGAACAAAGCAAGAATGCAAGAGATGTTGCGACTCTTTTCTCAAGTGTAGGCACAGATGCAAGAGATTCGAGAAAAGGAGACTCTCACAGTCTCTTCTTCTCCCAAGCATGACACACACGATTTGCATGATTATGAGCATGATGATTTGCATGATGATCAAGATGTGATTTCTCACGAGCATGATGATTTGCATGAAGATGATGTGATTGATCACAAGAATGACAGGTTAGTTGATACTTTTTCTAGTGCAGCTAACCTCAATACAGATTTGTTCAATCATGAAGAACCGATCTTGGCTCTCGAGTCGAGGTCCAAAGAACCCCCTCAGGAAGAATCCCCTCAGTAAGAAGCGATCTTGGCTCTCAAGCCTAGGTCCAAAGAACCCTCACAGGAAGTATTATGTGTGAGAGTGATTAGTCAGCACGCATTGTTCGAGTGTTTCATTCGTGATCGTTTCCTGTATTTTAGTCAGCGTCTTTATGTGATCCCTTTTCATAGGCATGCCATATTGTACGTTAAGCACGATTCACTCATGAACGAGCACGGATGTATGCGGATTTCTCATGAAAAGCTGAAAAGTACGCATTCAAGGAAGTCACATTCCATGTCTCTTCCTTGGCATGACACAGTCGTAGAAAGGGATTGAGCATCAAGCATCGGCATTTCCATTATGATTTGCGAGAGTTGATTGCTTTAGATCCGAAAGAAAAGATTCGATCTCATTGTTTGCATGTGTTTGATGAACGAATTGACACTCCGTCTCTTTGTTCATCTACATTGCATACACAATCTTTTAGGAAGATTATATTTTTTCCAGTCACTTTACATGGAATGGGTATGTTCATGTTTTTGTGTTGGAAGTGGTTTCAGGAATTTTCAGCTTCGGAGATTCTTGAAGAAGGTAGATGCATGACTCTCGACGAAGTTGAAGCATTGAAGGAGCCACAACTGACTTTGTGTCGCTTTCGGTGCGGCCCAAAGAAGAAGACTTTGCAGACCTTTAGGAAGTTCAAGTATCGCATGACCCACACATCAGAGTGGGCCGGCAAAGAGTCCTTTCGAGGATTCCGATGTTGTTGGCAATCTCCCTCGACGCCATACAGTTTGGTACCAGTACCTCGCTTTGAAAAGGAGGGGATGTCACGTGACACATCCAACCCTATGTGTCCGTGGACAAGCTACTTCATGACATGGGTTCAGTTCAGTTCAGTCAGTCTAGAATAGGAAGCGATCTGACACTTTTGTGAGTGTGTTCGCAGACCGTGCATGTCCAGACACTTGATTAGATGCATATCCTCTGGTTGCACACAACATGATCATTAGATTTCCATCAGAACCCATAAAGAGCATTTTTAAAGTGCATAGATCTATTTTCCCTATTTTTGACATTTTTCACTTATTATTTTTAAGTGACTTGTTGCAAAACTGGGTAGGGCAATTTTGCTAAGTTTGTATATAAGAAACCTAGCGCTAGCACTTTCTGTCAGAAGAGGCAGCAGGAGCACCTTGCTCAACAGGCAACTTCTCAGCAAGACCACCACAGAGGCCTAGCGTTTTTGCAAGAGATAGCAGAACCTAGCGTTTTTGGATTCAAGGCAAGCCCTGGCGTTTTGCACAGCAGATCAGCCCCGGCGATCCCAGAAGACGGTAGATTCCCAGCGTTAGCAGTTTTCCACCGCAGGAAGCAGAATTCAGCCTAGTGTTTCTGGATTGCAGTTCAGCCCTTAGCGTTTTGCAATTCCATCGCGACAGATTCAGCCCTAGGACCAGCGTTTTCAGTTTTCAGCCTTTAGACACAGCAGAACAAGTCCAGAACCTGGCAAATCTCACCTTCCTGCAACAGATCCTCGCCGCATGGTGAGATTCATCAAGGTTTGCAGTTTCGCCCGGAAAACGTAGATTTCAGCTGTTGGAATTAGGGTTGCAGAGAAACGCACACAGCTTGGAGAAGACGAAAGAAGCTCAAGGCACACAATAGAGAGTGTGTTACTTAGTGTGCAATAGATAGATAGATAGCCCTAGAGTGATGGGCGTATATACAATGCTCGGGGGAAAAAACCTCCTAAAGAGGGAAAAGATGCCCTGGCGGTCCTAGTGTGTTCACACACATCACTACCACATGTATATGGTAACAAATCCCCCCATGGAGTGATGCGGTGAACGAGAGCTGGCACATGAGTAAAGGGAAGTGCCATGCCCTGAGGACATGATTAGTCCACAAAGGGGAGTAAGTCGAAAGCTTTGCGGAAAGCTTCAAGCTTCTCACGAGACAATGCCTTGTGAAAAGGTCTGCAAGGTTGTCCTGTGTTGGCACATAATCTTAAGCTGATCTCATTGTCAGAGCGCATTGGTAGTCAGAGCGCATTGGCAGCAGAATTCAGCCTGAAAGAACTGGGTTCCTCGCAACTGCCAATGCGCTCTGACTGTCAGTGTAGATAGTGTTGGCAGTGTCCTGTCCAACACCCAAATCAGCCATAAGGCGTCTGAGCCATACACACTCAACCGTAGCTATGAAGACTGCCCTGTACTCAGCCTCACAACTTGAAGTGGCCATAGTAGGTTGCTTCTTGCTCAACCATGATATACATGAACTGCAAAGCATGAAACAAAAACCACTTGTGGACACTCGCGTGTCAAAACAACCAACCCAATCTGAGTCCGAGAAAGCATGTAAGTCTGGCGGCAATGATCCCCCCTTGGGATAAAACAAGCCAAGATGTAAAGTGCCACTAAGGTAGCGGAACATCCTCTTGACAGCCTGCCAATGCTTAGACCCTGGGCTATGCATAAATTTGGTGACCTGTGAGACTGCAAACTAAATATCCGGCCTTGTGTTGCATACATAAATGAGGCAGCCAACAGCAGTTTGATAAAGAGTGACATCAACAGGATCGCCAGCATCATGTAGACTCAACTTCAAACCTGTTTCCATGGGAGTGACAATAGGTTTGCAATCCTCAAGTCCAAACTTACATAGCAATGTCTCTATGTAACTTTGATCAAGTGATCATTAGCTTTACAATAATGGCAACGCATCTTCTTTTTGCCCTTATCACCAGAATTTCCAGACGAATTGTTGCCAGCAGAAGCATTAGGAACATAAATTTTGCCACTCACAGCAGAACCATAAGAAGTGGCTGCATTGCTGTTACCACCCTTTCTTTGAGAAGCAATAAAAGCCTGTTCAACTGCACGCTGCCTAGTCTTGTTTTTTTCTGGAAAGTGACTCTTGCAACAACAATGTGCATAATGCATCAAACTTGACAACTTGAGGATTTCCTTGGGTCATCAGTCTCCAAGTACTAGCAAAAGTCTGGTAGGAATCTGGTAAGGCATCAAGAACAGTCTGCACAAGGGAACTGTCTGAAATGACTTCACCTGCAGAAATAAGTTGCTCATTGATATCCTTGACACCAGCAAGGAAAGTGTCCATATCATCTTCCTCATGCATAATCTTCAACTCCAGCTCTTTACGCAGCAAAGCAATTTTAGCCTCATTGCGACTTGCATAAAGACCAGCCAAAATATCCCAAGCCTGTTTTGCAGATTTTGCTGAACGAATGTGAGGAACAATGGTGCGCTTCACAGACAACGCAATCAATGCATGAGCCTGCGCATCCTTTACATCCCAACGAGCTTGTTCTGCCGTAGGCAAAACAACTCTAATAGCAACAATCCTTGCAACAAGACCTGCAACATCCTCAACATCGCCCTGCAACATCCTCAACATCGCCTACATCCTCAGACCCGGGACATACATCAATGCCCTACACAATATTCCAGACGCCCTTTGACACAAGAACGTGTTGCATTATATAAGCCCACATAGGATAATTGTCCCCATCCAACCTATCCTCAGCAGCAAACATCTTGAAGACATCTGTGTTGTTGTCAGCCATGGTAAATGCTGCAACTGATGTGAAAATTGCCCGAAAATAGGAGAAACGGAGCAGGAACAACACTTGCTATATAACCGTAGAAGACTGTAAGGCACTTGCTATGCAGAAAACGGCACTGACAGAAATTCTGCACAAAATGACGAAATTGCTTGTGCAGACCTACCTGTAGTGGAAACGGAGGCCGAAATGAGCCCCTATAAGAAATCTGAGCAGACTGATCTCTATGAGCTCACCCGAAATATTTGTCGACCTGCAAACGCTCGCCAAACCTCATTGTAATCAGAGAAAGTGAGCAGGCGTGTGCTGGAGTAGCTGGCGACTAAGCTCGGGAGGACATAACCTGCTCTGATACCAATTGTTGGAATTAGGGTTGCAGAGAAACGCACACAGCTTGGAGAAGACGAAGGAAGCTCAAGGTACACAATAGAGAGTGTGATACTTAGTGTGCAATAGAAAGATAGATAGCCCTAGAGTGATGGGCGTATATACAATGCTCGGGGGAAAAACCTCCTATAGAGGGAAAAAATGCCCCGGCGGTCCTAGTGTGTTCACACACATCACTACCACTTGTATATGGTAACATCAGCATCTGCGTTTTCAGCGCGTCGTCGTTGCATCATCGTCATCGCCATCGTCCTCGACATAGAGTCAAGATTCAGCAGATAAAGATTTGTAGATTTCAGCCATTAGCATTTTCAGATTTCAGCTCGTCTCGTCGTCGTCCTCATCGTCGTCGACATCGTCAGCAAGTCCAACATTGTAGAGATTTGTGCAATCAATAGTAGACCGCTCTCGCCATAGAGAGTGGGGCCTTCGGAGGAGGGTTTGACAACATTCTGGTGTTGAATTCTTCTTTCTCTATCTCTCAGTCTCATGCACCTTCATTCACAGTGTTTACCACTTTGTTTGTGATCATTTGCACTCTCTCACTAAAGGAACGGAAGGCTCTCCCTTCCGTAAGTAAAAGGAACCTTGAGCACAGTTCGGAGCACTCATCTTGAGCAAAGTTCAACATTCACTTCCGCTGCACCTTACAGATAGCTCAATCCGTATCCACATGTAGTGTGCCTCTGGGTCGCGGGCTACTATCTGTATCCTGCTATGAAGTGAGCGGCGATAGAGGATTGCTACTCCACCAGATCCTCTAGAAGTGTTGTGCTGTGTGCACTTCATGTGTAGAGACTCCCACTGGTAATCCTGTACTCGAGGTAGGCCTCTCTCGGGACTCGCATGTGTCTCTGTGAGTAGAACAATGTCTCGGTCATGTATCACCTCCTCTAGTCTCCCTAGATGTGTCCAGAGAGAGCCATTGCAGTTCCAAACTGCCATGTGTATCTCCTCGTATACTGTCCCATAGGCCGCGAGTCCCTATGCTACGGCCTTGCCATCAATGATGACTCGACTGTCTCGGTAGGAGGCCCGTTTCCCCTCTTTGGGTGCTTGTTGTACTCGAGGCATGCATGCTCTCCTATGTTCTACTTGCATCTTTGTGAGGTCATCATCAAGGTAGATGGGTGCCCCTGTGAGTCCTCGTAGGATGACGCTCTTGCGGATGAAGAGGATACGGGCTTCTTCCGATGGAAATTGGAGGATGAGGGCCCTCTTTTTGGTTGGGTCTTTACCGACTCTCCAAGCTTTGGTGAAGGGGGTTGGGACTTCTATCTTGTACCCAAGTTTGGTACATAGGGTTTTGCCATCTTTCTTGGGAGTGGAGTCTTTCCCTTCTTCCATGCCAGTGACTCGTACATTTAGGCGGCGGGCATGCCGCATCTTCTCCTCTTCGAGTGTGGTGTGTACAAGGAGGGCCTCTTCCTTGTGAGCGTCCTCTTTGGCTTCTTTTTTAAGGTTCTTCTTGACCACCTCCACCCACCCTTCCTTTGTGGCCTCGAGCTTGTCTTCCAAGCTTTCGGTGAGAGCTTTGGTGAGTTCTTCCTTGATGGCCTCTTTGGTTTTATTGTTTATTTCACCTTCCTCGGGGGTGAGGGATGCGATTGAAGCATTGAGGATGGCCATTTGTTCTTGCATCTCCTCCTCCTCCTTTTTCCATCCTTCTTGGGCCTCCTTCCACATTGCGAGCTCCTTCCTTGTCTCCTCGTCTTTAATCTCTTTTTCTATGACCCACTCCTCTTTCTCCTTATTCAAGGCGTCCACTTCCTTCTTGAGCTTGGAGAGATGGTTGATGATAGTGTTGATGGCGGAATCTGTCATTTTCTTGTTCTCCTTGATTGTGGCATTGAGCTTGTCATCCATCTTGGTTAATTCCTCCTTGGTCACTCCTCCTTTTGCCATCTTGGAGCTTTCTTGATTTGTTCGTTTGTCTTTCGTGACTTGAGTGTTGAGGGGAGTCATGATGAAAGATAGGGTTATGGATGGATGTGGGTAGGTGTGTGTGGATAATGTGCAATGAGGGGGCAACAGACGGGGGTGGGGGATGTGCAATGTGGGTAGTGGGTGATGTGAAAGTGCTATGTGTGTATGTGTGTGTGTAGGGGCAACAATAGGGAGGGATAGGGGCGGCAACATTGGTGCGGGTGCAGCAGCTACACAGCAGGTGGGACTAAAGTGGGGCGGCAGCACTGGTGCAGGTACAGCAGCTACACAGCGGGCGGGACTGCAGTGGAGCGGCAGCACTGGTGCAGGTGTAGCAGCTACATAGCGGGTGGGACTGCAGTGGAGCGGGAGCACTGTGGGGAAGCAGCGCGCAAGTACCAGGCAGCACGTAGGTACCAGCAGGCAGGGCGCATGTAAAAACAAGCAGGAGTCGTGGCGGGCGTTGCGTGAGCAAGCGGGGGGGGGGGGGGGGGTGGCGGGCGCACAGAGAAAGAAAGAAAGATTTTTAACGTCTATGTCAGGCCGAAATCGGCCTATGAGACAAATCAAATGTACATGGTGTGTATGTCATCCGTCTATCGGAAAGACAAATGAAACAAAAACTGATACAAAACTGAACTGAGTGTAGGTAGTGGGGTATCTGAGGAGGGATGGAGCTCTATCTCTAGGGGTATATGCATGTCTATATGCTCAAGGTAGTACAATCATGAGAATGCATCAAGCTATCTAGCTCCATCCTGTACTAATGGGGGGATGTAAGATGTGGTACATGGGCGGGTCTGGTGCCAAGGCTGCCCGGATGAAAGCTGTCGGGTCGGCCCTCATCCGGGCCACTCGCTCCTCAGTGGCACGGCGCTCCCGGGCTCGGATCTCCTCGATCTGTCGGTGGTGGGAGCTCGCGCCCCTGTAGCCTGTGACTCGTGGTCGTCGTCTAGCTCGGCTCACCTCCGCCTGTGGGAGTGTCACTCCCCTCTGAGTGTCTGGTGGGGGAGGGGCGGTAATCCTCTGAAAGAAGTCTGTGAGCTGCGACTGTCTCCCCTCTGTCTGTGTAGCTGTGTGTGGCTGTAGTAGTGTGTCCCGATGGCTCTGTATCTCTAGTAAGAACCGTCCGAGCTGTCTCTGATCTCGAGAGTCCATGATCTCTCGGAGAGTGGGCTGTCCTCTGAATAGGGCCTCATACCTGCCTCTGATCTCAGTGTATGCTCTGCATCTACATACAAAGTGCTCCTCACTCTCCACCTCCTCTGTGCAGGCTCTGCAGACGCGCTCCTCAGTGGGAACACCAGTATGTCTCCCGATCTCAATCTCTAACCTGTGTGAAGCCACTCTCAGCTGACCAATCGCCACCCGTGAGCTATGTGGCATATATGTGTCCATGTAGCGTGGTCTCTGTATGAACCCCCCGGACAATATGGTGAGAAACTGGTCTCTGTAATCTGACATCCTCGTCCCCAAGCCAGGTGACTCCCAGACTCTCCTAGTGTATAGCTGCCACAGATCCTGTCTCAGTACCAAGTTCCTCTCACTGCGAGAGAGGTGAACATATGGTGAGTGGGGGTCGTACTGGAATGGTGGTAGGCTCTCCATGTCAAGACCGTGTCCCTCAAACCATGCTCTGACCTGTGAGTACCATGCTCTCTCATGCCCACTCTCTGATAGCTGTATAGCTGCCTCAAATGCTCTACGAGTAAGTCTGTCAGGAGGTAGCTCTCTCATCCTCTGGATGAAGCAGACTGTCTGGAATAGTGCCTCTACCACCATGGGTGGTGTGGCGAGCTCGGCTCTAATAATGTCATGTGGCACTGTCTTCTTGCTGCGGAGCAAGCGTGAGATCATACATACCTATGGCCTCTCAAGCTGTGTCCACTGGTCAGCTGTCAATCCTGGTGCCCATACTGCCGCCGAGTACATCAAGGCCGGGGTGACTAAGGTGTCGAAAAGCCACCCCTTCGTGCGGGGTTCCTGAAAGTGTGCCTGGTGGCATCTCCGCTCTAGCATGGCCAGAGCTGCATATCCTCGGGTGAGCCTGTCAGCAGCAGCCTGCCTCATAGTGAAGGGTCCTGGTAGGCTGGTGAATGTGATGCCAAGGTAGACATAGGAGGTGACTACATCAACCTTTCCTCCTGCTGCTGTGAAGGTGGCAGCGCTCCTCACTGCACTGGATGTGTGAAAGATCATAACCTTGGTTTTGCCAAGGTTCACAGTCAACCCCTTGTGTGTGCTGAATTCGTCCAAGGCCTCAAGATGGCGTTGCAAGCCCTCAGGTGACTCTGAAATCAACACAATATCATCAACATATAACATGATGTGGACCGGAGTACCTGCCAAGTCGCTCCCCTCTCCCCCTGCTCGCAGTATGTAGTCGGAGATCTCGTCGATGTAGAGCCCAAAGAGTGTCGGGGAGAGTGGGCATCCTTGCTTAACACCAATGGTGCTAGCAATGGTCTCTGAAAAACCGCCTGGGCAACGAACTCAACCCGTCACCTTCTCGTAGAGAGCATATATGGCCCAAATCATCTCTGTTGGTACCCCAATGCTGTGAAGGCGCTGGAAGAGTCTCTCACGTGGGACTGTGTCAAAGGCCTTGCGGAAATCCACAAAGCAGCAGTAAAGCCTCTTCTTCCGCGCCTTTGCCCCATCAATGAGGCAGCGCAGAACGAAGATGTGATCAGTGGTGGAGAAAGCTCGTCTGAAACCTGCCTGGCCTGGAGCTCGTAAACCCTCGATCTCTGCGTAGCAGCTGAGCTGTGCCTCAAGTACTGCTCCATATAGCTTGGCCATCGTGTGGCCAATCATGATAGTCCTGTAGTTCCCTGGATCCAGGGTGTCGCGAGATTTGTGGATAGGCACTATGGTGTGCTGTGTCCACTCCTCTGGGAAGCCCTCCCCTATAGCCCGGTTGAAGACATGTGCAATCAACGGGGCTATAGTGGAGGCCGCATAAATGATGTGCTCACTCTGTAATCCAGTATGGTCAGCTGATCGTCTGTGCTGCATGCGGCGTATGGCCCTCTCTACCATCTGTGCTGTAAAGAAGGAGGAGCACGTGGGGCGTGGCTCGTGTGGCTGTGGGATAGGAGGCTGTCCTGGCACCTCGTAAAGTCGCTCTGCATAATCATGCCATATCTGTGGATCCTCAATAGCTGTAGTCAGACGTGGCTCGCGCAGGGTGCGCCATGCTGTCGCGCTATCCATGCTCATGAATAGGCGGTATAGCTCAAGCTCCTGTGCCTCTTCGAATGCTCGCCGCTTTTGGCGTGTCAGCGTCTTCATATGCCGTCTGGCCTCTCTCTCTGTGATCTCTCCTAAGGCTCGCTGTGCGCGGAGGCGTCGGTATAGCTCTCTGCACTCATCATCATACCAGCGGTTCTGAGGCATAGTCCCGGGGGGGGGAGTGCGTCCTGTGTGAGTGGTGTGTGGAAAGGAGCTAATAGCTGAAGTGTGGAGAACGGAAGAGATATGTGATGTGAGAACTGAGAGTGGTGTGGATGGGTGGAGGAGGCATAGGCCATGCTCGACCTCGGCCGAGTAAAGAGAGGCTAGCTCATGTGTGAAATGGATGGTGGTGTGTGGAGTGTGCTGTGGAGCTGTGTGGGATGGTATCTCCGGTGATGGAGAAAGAGAGGTATGTGTGGTCGGCTCCGATGGGTATGGGTGGAATGGTGAAGGATGTGATAAGGTGTGTAGCCTCCCTGGGTCCCAGAATATAGTCGACTGTACTCCCCCCTCCCTCTGCAACTCCATGTGGCATACAAGTCAGGCCCCCTGAGGTGGGCCACTGGACCATCCCGTTATAAATAACGAGACGGTGCTGGGAGCCAAGTCGAAGTAGATGTCGTCCGTAGGCTGTGACTGGAGCTCTGTCTGCTGTATCTCTCATAGTAGCCTCCTCATCTAGAGTGTGTAGTGCCTCTGGGTCCTCGTGGTCATATGTTTCACACTGCTCACTGCGCATACGAGCATTGAAGTCTCCCATAAGGAAGACTTCACCCAGTGTGGAGTATTCCATAATCTCCTCCGTGAGGCATGTGTACGGTGACTCCTGCTCAATAGGGGCGAATCTGGAGCCTGTGGGAGCAAAGTAGCAAAGGGCAATGTAGACGATCCTGTCTCGTGAGAGCTCGAGGCGAATCCACATGTAGCGGGCCTGTGGGTCCCGGGCAACAATCTGTAGTCTACTGTGAAGCCCCTGTCTAAAGAGTATGGCCACTCCTCCTGAGCCACGAGTGGTGTGCTGGCGCATACACCCCCGATGTAGAGACTCCCACTGGAATCCATGTATCCGTGGTAGCCCTCTCTCTGGGCTCTCGTGTGTCTCTGTAAGTAGAATGATGTCTCGACCTCTCATCACCTCCTCAAGTCTCTCTGGGTGTGTCCATAGGTCTCCATTGCAATTCCAAACCGTGACATGAATCTCCTCGTGTGTCCCACAGGCCGCGAGTCCCTATGCGATGGTCTTGCCATCAATGATAACCCTACCATCTCGATATACTGCCTTCTTCCCTTCTTTGCGGGCTTGGTGGACTCTAGGCATGCACGCGCGACGGTGATCTTGTTGCATCTTTGTGAGGTCATCATCAAGATAAATCGGGGGGCCTTCTAGCCCTCTCAAGATGACCCTCTTTCGGAGGAAAGAAGTTCGAGACTCCTCGGAGGCGAATTGGAGGATGAGAGCTCTCTTCTTTGGATCTTTGCCGGCTCTCCAAACTTTGGAGAAAGGGATCTCTTCTTCCTTGTATCCCACTTTCTTGCATAAAGCTTTCCCATCGCTCTCGGGTGTAGACCCTTCTTCTTCTTTGATGCCGGTCACTCGCACATTGAGACGGCGAGCTTGTCGCATCTTCTCCTCCTCGATGGTTGTGTGTACGATGAGTACCTCATCTTTTTGGGCTTCCTCCCTTGCAACCTTCTTGATGTTCTTTTTGACCACTTCGACCCATCCTTCTTTGGTGGCCTCTAATTTGTCCTCAATGCTTGCGGTGAGGGCTTTGGTGATCTCCTCCTTGAGGGCTTCCTTAGCCTCCTCTTTAATCTCTCCTTCTTCGGGGGTGAGGGATGTGATGGAAGCATGAAGGAGATCGATTTGTGCCTTCATCTCTTCTTGCTCTTTCCTCCATCTCTCCCTCTCCTTCCTGTTCTCCCGTTCCCTTCTCTCCTTCTCCTCTTTGAGATTTTGGATTTCCGCTCTCATGTCCTCCTTCTCTTCGTTCCATAGCTTGATGAGGGTGGCTTTCTCCTCCTCCCATATCTCTCTCTCCATCCGCCATTCTTTCATGTCCTTCTCCAATTGTGCAAGCCTCTTGTTCGTGAGCATGAACGTTGTCTTCATTGTCGATGCCGGCGTCTTGATGATGGGGGAAGACATGGCTGTCTTCGTAACTACCCTCTCTTCATATTGTGAAGAAGAGGGGAGAAGGGGAAGAGAGGGAGTACTTGTATGTATGCGTGTATGTGTGTAGTGTGTGTGTGGGTATGTATCCGTGTGTGAGAGATTGGGGGCAGCGGGCCTGGTGCACTTGGTAATGCTGCCACAGTGAGGCAGCGGCAAGTGCTACAGCCTTGGCGGCGTGCAGTCGCAACAGGTCAGCTACAATGGGTTCAGCAGCAGCAGCAGTGGCGCGCGCAGAGGGTGAAACAGCAGCAGCAGTGGCGCGCGCAGGAGCAACAGCAGTGGCGCGCGCAGGAGCAGCAGCAGTGGCGCGCAGAGAGAGAGAGAGAGAGAGAGAGAGAGAGAGAGAGAGAGAGAGAGAGAGAAACGCTAGGTATGGTGAAGAGGGGGCGATCAGCCCCCCATGACTACCAAAGCAAGAGACCCTCAGTACAATGCCAGATGTATGTGTATCCGGTACCCCCCTAGCCCCATATATAGGTGCCCAAGGGGAGGTAGGGCAATGCAAGGAAAAATCCCCACGACCCAACAAGGAAAAATAACCCATGGTGGGTGCCCACTACAAGTGGGCGGCGGACCCCAAACTTGGGCAGCCGGACCAGGTACAACCTAGACTATGGGTGGCCAGCCTGGAGACATACTAGCCATGCAAGTATGCCTAGACTTGAGTGAAGCAACAGAGTGGTGTAAGTCTAACACCCCCTCTCAACACCGGTGAGAATGTTGCCTTGTCTACTGTGACACTCATCGAGCTTGTAGAAACTCCATAAACTTGGGATTCTGCACCAACCGGGTAAACACATTCACAGTAGCTACCAACTGTGTCCTGGACGCATTCACATCAATAAAAGGTACGGACAGTGCTGGCCGTGAACTTTCACCAACCTCATACACTGGAGGAATAGTGTGCCTGTCCACTGAGAGGAACCCTCTTCTCTAGTGTCATTTGTCCTGTTAGCCAAAGTGGAATTCCAAGTACGTGTGCTTTGTGTCTTCGCCCAAAACGGATCAAGGCTCACTTCTTGAGGAAAAAGTGATGTTGTTCCAACGATGGAACCATGAAACCGGCCTATAGCCTCACTAAAGGGCGGTAAACTTTGGCTTTCTGTACGTTGTTTAACTTTATCTATACTTCACGAATAAACCTGTAACTGGAATTCACCACTTCACAATAGTTTACGACTTAGTAGCTAGAGTGCTCCCAAGTAGATAGTGACACCCTGTTGGGCCCAAAGGTTGGCACCCCTTTCGGTATTTCTTTATTCCAATTAAACTTGGTGAAAAATCTGTAATCTTATATGAGTTGTCCCACTTTTATTGGGCTGAAAATTCCCCACTCTAGCCCAATTTCGATAGCATAACCAGAGTAAAAGGCTTCACAGACAAAATCCCCATGTAATAGGTGACTTTCCACGTGCGTTAGAGCACTTTTACAAATCTGGCGCAGTGGCGAGAAATTCCTAGTACCCACCAACTTATGAAGTCTTGCCGAGGGGCCTAAATGACTTAAACTGAACCAGAAAGTGTGAAGAAACTGCCATTAACTGTAGTGAGTATAATCTTGCCGACTCCCTGAACTAGATAAAAGGCAGTGTTGGCACAAGTAATAGTATTCTCATTAGGAACAACATCAAGAGAAGTGAACAAGTCATGATGAGATGTAGTATGCTTTGTAGCACCACTATCAAAATACCGTACATGTGAATTGCAGCCTCAATCATGCATGCATTATGAACAAAAGGGTGATGTTGACTTTGCAACACTAAAAGCCCATTTTTCATTAACAACAAACTTTGGAGATTCGGCAATGGCTGATTTGAAGAAGATTCACTTTCTTTCTTATGTGCGTCTTTAGCCTTTAGCTTAGGACATTGCTTTATCAAGTGATCAATAGCTCTACAATAGTTGCAATGCAACTTTTTTTTTCCTTCTCAGTAGATCTACCAGATTCATTTCTGTTATGGGAGGCATTTGTTGTGGATGGTTTGCTACCTGAAGAAGGAACATTGGATTTAGTAGCATTGTTATTACTACGTCTTTTTGTTCAACAACAAAAGCATGATTGACAACACGTTGCTTAGCCCCGTTTTTCCTCGACATAGCCTCTAGTAACGGCAATCTGACCAACCCATCAAACTTAGTAGCATTATCAGTGCTCTGTGCAACAAGGCTCAAAGTTGAAGCAAAAGTCTGATACGAGTCTGTGGTAATGCATCTAGGACAATCTGCACAAGTGAATGTTCGGGAATGACTTCACTTGCATCAATAAGTTGCTCGTTGATATCTTTGATTTCAGTAAGAAAAATGTCCATGTCATCTTCCTTGTGCGTAATCTTTGATTCTAGCTGTTTGCGTAGGTTTACTATTTTTGCCTCATTGTGACTTGCATACAATCTAGCTAAATGTCTTACGCTTGCTTTGTTGTTTTTGCTGAACGAATGTGCGGAGTAATGATGCGCTCGATAGATAGCGCATTCAATGTATGCGCTTGTGTATCTGTACTATCCCAACAAGCTTGTTGAGATGTAGGTAAATCAACACGAGCAGTAGGAGTAGAACTGCTAGAACCTGCAACATCCTCCACAGAACCTGGACGTACATCGAAACCTATAACAAGCTTCCATACACCCTTGGAAACAAGTACATACTACATCATGTAAGCCCATTTTAGAGATTTTAGAGATTGGCAATAGCCTTGGTGTTGTGTTCAGTGAGGGTGGTGTGCACCGTGCGATGGTGTTTATACCCCTGCTCTCAAATTGATTCTTCAACTTTCTATCGTGAAGAATCTTGCTGGTTTCATCTCTCGCCCTACTATCCATGGAAGTGATATACAACATAGAGGTTTTTTTCATTGCTTTACCAGGACACTGTTTTGTCTGTGGTAGAGCAAGACATACTGCTGATGGGTGCACTAGGAGGGTAGAGTATCCAAAGGAGAGACAACACACATTGTTAAAGGAGATAGAGAGGCATCATCAATTTCTAGGAGGACAGAGGCTAAGAGGGCTAGGAGGAGAAACAAGGTTTCATCCGTGCATATATGCTGATTCAAATAGTGGCACATCCGTATGCCACAAATTCATTTAGTACAGTTTTTAATTTTTAATTTTTTTTGTGTGGCATGTCGTTGACACTGCTGGGCAAGGGTTTTTGTATGTGGCATAGGCTTTTTAGCCTTTTGTGAGTCTCCAGCTATTAGAGAGATTCGGTGGTCCCATCAGTGATTCATGTGAATTATGGAGTCATTTTTATTTCATTTTATTTTATATTGTGTATGGCATTGGAATTTTGGGATTGTCTACATTGTTTTGGTGACATGCTTGCAGCTGTCTCCTCCCAGTACTCTCAAAGCTAACACTGTCATTCTTTTCTCAACGCCTCCTGCTATCAAAGTGCGACACACCATGCAGTGAATGCTTTGGGCTTATCCTGGATTCATCTAGTTATATGTTTAAATCGTATAGCAGATATACAAACTTCACCCTTGTTTTTGTCCGAGTTACAACCAGTATTGTGCTAATTCTCTCTATTGTGCTTATGCCCTATCGACTAGTCTGAAGTTGTTTGTATACTTCCTATTTAATGTTTCTTTTAGTGCTTGGCTTCATTATGACTGAGCCTGCCTTGCATCTGTAAAGTTATGGCAGAAACTCAGTGTGTGAGTGTGTGAGCATATATTGGTACCTAGTTCTACACCCACTATTGGGCATTAAGGACGTTAGTAGGGATGTCGTAGTATATAGTCAATACTAAGCATGATGGAGCTGATGGTGATATTGTCTTATGGATGACTACCAAACGTGCACTTTCCTTTAAAGGGGAGATTGGGCTTATTCTGGATTCATCTAGGTCTATATCGGATTTGAAAACTCATTCTTGGCTAAAAACTTGCCTAACTGAAAAATCTTGATTAATCTGCTGATATACTAATCAAGAGACATTGTGTTCTTAGTGTCTTTGTATTCTTAAGTAGTCATCACAAAACGTTTTATAATGATCCCATATTCCTTTTTAATTTTGTGTAGGTTATGGCAGCCATTGGAACACATCCTGCGCATGTAAAGGTACTACTCGCTTCAGTACCCTTCACTTGCGAATAGAGTGCTGAATGAAGAGTGCATTCTTTAGTTATCTGCTTGAAGACTGGCATTTTTCACTTGGGTCGTTAGGAAATCCTTCTTATAGAGCGGATGCATTCAAAGCACCATGTTCACATGACAACATTGCAAAAGTTTCTGCATATTCTAATTAGCCATTTGTGATGCACCTTTTACAGCAAGAGTAATTATCTGTTCATCCTTAATGATATGTACAGCAAGATTGATAATCTATTTATCCTTAATGATACATAAAGTATACATACATACATGCATACATATATATGCACACATATAGTTATATATGTGTATGGAACCCGCGCACAAGCACATGTACGCACAGAGTAGTAGTATGATTCGGATGGGCTAAGACAACTCTTCCATCGGTGATTTGACTGGTTATTTAAAGGTAGCTTTGGAGATTCAGAAGTGCCCAAGGCCAACAATCCAAACAGAAAGCAATGGAGCAGCCAGTTAAGAAGCAAATCTTGGGGATATATATATATATATATATATATGTTCAAATTGACAATTCACCAACTTCTGTGAAGCCTCAGCCATTTCCACAGTGCATATTTTCAGTCTAGTCCAGAATATTAGATAGCTTGTATCCAAGCGTGCTTTCGTGCTGTGGTATGCAAAGCTGGTCAAGATACCTAAAACTTAATTGTCTGAACCCAACATTGATCTTCTGCTTTTAAAAACCAAGGACATTGTATTTGTGAGGCTGTTTTTGATCTTAAGTTCTTTAGTTGGGTGGTTGAGCTGATTGAAGGAGAATAAGATGCAGGAAGTTGGGGTAAGTGCTAAGCTTTCATCTTTGCTGGCAGAAAGGCAAGTGTACAGTGGAAAACTTTCCATTTTATCTTTACGTTTATACTATTCCTACCTTTTTTTAATTTCTTCTTGTCTAGAGTCATGCCTCTCTCTCTCTCTCTCTCTCTCTCTCTCTCTCTCTCTCTCTCTCTCACACACACACACACACAAATGAAAGGGAGTGCATGTGTCTGTCTCTAGGCGCCTTGTTACAATGGTTGTTACTGAAGTGGAACTCATGGGACAACACATAAGATGTTGTCAGCATGGAATCATACTTGCTGCTGTCAAGATCATATAGACAGTGACATTCCCTTCTTGTCAACTTGTATTGTTTTGAGGGCATCCTAAGTAAGCAAAGTTGATTTGATAAGTTAATCTTGATGTGGAATTGAAGATGGACTACTTTTTGGCTACCATGGATTAGTTGTCCTGTTTCAAGAAACATAAGAGAAATTGTAGGAGCCCGTCCACGGGAAATGGAATTCAGTACATTGCAATGACAAAAGGTTATTTAGTACATTGTAATGGAATTCAGTACATTGCAATGACATAAGATTATTTAGTTTGAGTAGAACCGACGAGAAAGAAAGTAGATCTCACGCTCTTGTTGTTTGAAAGGCTACTCCACTGTGTATCCAAGACATGGCAATGTCTACATGTTGCTTGATCCCCATTTTTGAAAAGGTAAAGCAATTTCGAAGCTTTGCAAGGCATTTACTAGCGTGTAGAAGTTGTGATGCTCCTCTCATTATAAAATACTCTTCCCTCTAGAACATCATGATCCCTCTTGCATTTTACTCTACTCTTGTCTACATGAAGTTAGATTTCAATATGAGAGATCCAAAATGAGAGCCACTTACTCTTTGCTACTCTAATGTGACAAACCCCAAGGTCTTCCAAGGTAATAGCAAACTACTATCTATTGTGTGGTACTTAATCACTTTGCAAAAGGCTACTCATTTGGTTTATGTTGTATGGACTCTTAGCCAGTCGTGCCTTCTTTGGCGACAACTTTTGATTTAAAATACAACCCACAATCACTTGAAAAAGAGAAAGGCAAGGCCTAGCCAAAGTCCTTACAATATTAAACTCAATGAGTAGGCTTTTGCAATGTGGATATGCACCACACAATTGACAATAGTTTGTTATTTGCCTTAAAAGACTTTAGGATTGCCATATTAGAGTGGTAAAGAGTAGGCGGCTCTCATTTTCAATCTCTGATTTCGCAATTTGACTCCATAAGATTGTTCTTTTTTTCCTTTGTAATCAGTTATGGAGGTGGTAGATTTGTAATTGCTGATCTCTTTTGAAAACAATAGTTTTTGGAGGGAAGCCATTGTAAGGTTTGAAAATGAATCCACTTTACAAGCTGAAAATGAGCTATTTGAAAATTCTCAACCTCGTATTTGTGTGCTTTTGACATTTAGCTTTAGAATCTTATGCATGGGCGTCCCATTAGAAGTACTATGCAAAAGATTCAAGATGAATATCGAAAGTACACAATTGTTAATGTCGAGTTTCTAATAGCTAGTGATGGCTCCCAATTTCAAAAAAAAGAAAAGAACTCACAAAAGACAGCCCCTAAAAAGGTTGCCTCCAAATTTTTTTGCTAAAATGTCACAAAGAAATAATTATATGGCCAAAACTTATCAATGGGTTTAAATAGTCAGCATAAGAGATTACACACACACACACACACACACACACACACACACATACATACATATATAATGAGAGAGAGAGAGAGAAGAAGAAGAAGAAGAGAGTTTTAACGTCGTAGGAAACTATCCCAAGAGACCTTAAAGATCTAGCCGACGAGGAGTTGAACTCAAGACTTGTTATAATGTGTGTGTGTGTGTGTGTGTGTGTGTGTGTGTGTGTGTGAGAGAGAGAGAGAGAGAGAGAGAGAGAGAGAGAGAGAGAGAGAATGGAAGATAAAGAAATGGAAAAGATAAGTCATTAGCAACACATCAACTTATTACAAATTCTTATTTTTAGTAGTAATAAGTGGAACCAGTTTTCTTTGGACTTTGAGCTTTCATCATCATCTTTTATTTTTACAGTTGGACGTTGTTTTATCAATTCATACCTTTGCTACACTAAGTGAAAAAGAGAGTCCAGGGTGAGAGAGAAAGGGGTGATGGGACCAAAACCTCCTCCTTACATGGTTCTTTTGTCCTACTCTATGTGATCAATGAAATATCCAAAGCAGATTAAGAAACAAATCATTATTTAATTCACATCTTCATAACCTATCTCGAAGTTTAAAAACAATTGCCTTTAGTTGTATTGCTTCAATCGATGATCTCTACAAGCAAATGGTGTTGCTTCAATCAAGGATCTACACCATACTTCCACAATTTGTGATCTGTATGTAATGATTGTGCTATCTAAATCTACAATCTACAATCTACAATCTACACAAGAATGATTGTTGCCTCAATTGGCACACTATGCTATGTAACTAGAGTGCTTTCCTAGCTACATTTGTAAGTGTAGAAGTGGAGGTAGAGGGAGTGGATAAAAGTGAGTAGAAGTAAGACCAACCAAAATAGAAGCAAGAGAGAAAAGAGATAGTACGACACATCATAATCATATAATATGAGTTTTATAATGTAGACAATCCATTCTAAAGTGCTTCATTAGTTGCATTAGACTTTATTTAGTGAAATAGTGTAGCATCTTGCCTATTTATACCTTGATTCAAATCGCTAGTGCATGTGTTTCCATTTGGTGACAATCCTCTCTTTGGATTCACAGAGAAGAACTCAGATCTTGTTAATCTTGAAATCAATGCAATCTAGTTGATTGCACCATGGACAAGCCCAAGGCATATCTTGCACTCATTAAAACAAAAAGACACCACAATTTGTATATATGTTGATTGAAATCTTCTCTAACATAACCTTTTTTCTTTTGAACAACCTTTGATGAACGAGCACATAAATTTGTGTTTTAGCGTCAAATTCTTTCAAAATGCAAATAGATGTGACCAAGTCATCGGTAAGCAGGATGTTTTGTTTTTAACATCCACTTCATAGAGTATTTTATTATTTGTATTGAATTGTGAAGCCAAATTAGTTGAAGTAAAGAGAATGTTTAAAATTGCTTCTCGAGAGTGCTTTGTATTTGTATTTAATTGAAGTGAACCCAGATTAGATGAAGTAAAGAGCATGTTTAAAATTACTTCTTGATAATAATATTAATTCTCTGACCCAATCTCACTCTCTTTATGTTGTCATTTATATGACAATGTGGTTGAATTCAAATAAAGCCAAATGCAATAAAAAAGAGCGGTTGTGTTGCTTACTAATCTATGGTTGTTTCTTTTCAACATTCAACAATAGTATACATCCATATGAGAGAGAGAGAGAGAGAGAGAGAGAGATTTGTTTTCATCGAAATCATGTTACCTTGTTTTTATCGTGGTACCATGCCTTGTGCATTGCAATCGTGATATCCCAATTTTGATTTGTATACCTTGCAGAAGAACCATAAAAGAGGTTAAAGTTTACGTAAGTTAATACTCTTGGATCATTTCTAATATTTTTCTATAAATAATGTTTCCTTTTTATGTAGAAAAAACCAAAAACATACAAGTTTCCTTGTATGAGGGAGTTTGCACAATCCTCCTCAAATAGTATAATATGAGGGGACGTGCCAAATATGACATCATTAGCCAATAACCCTTGGCTAGCAATCTCATCGAGAATTCTCTCACACATGTGAAGGTCTCGCTTAAGGACAAAAGTGCCATGCCCTGAGGACACAATCAATCTACAAAGGGGAGTAAGCCCAAAGCTTTGAGGAAAGCTTTGAATTTTTCACGAGGAAATGCCTTTATGAATAGGTCTGCAAGGTTGTCATGTGTTGGCACATAAGCCAAGCTGATCTCTTTGAGAATCTCTCTCTCACATAGTGATAATGCACCTCAATGTGATTTGTGCGAGCATGGAAAATTGGGTTCCTTGCAACTACCAATGCACTCTGACTGTCAATGTAGATGATGTTGGAAGTGTCCTATCCAACACCTAAATCATCCATAAGCCATTAGAGTCATACACACTCAACCGTAGCTGTGAAGACAGCCATGTACTCAGCTTCACAACTGGAAGTTTCTATAGTAGTTTGCTTCTTGATCAGCCATGATATGCACGAACTGCCAAGCATGAAACAAAAACCACTTGTGGACACTTGGGTGTCATAACAACCAGTCCAATCTGAGTTCAAAAAAGCATGTAAATCTGGCGGGAATGATCCCATAGAACAAGCCAAGACGTAGAGTGCCACTCAAGTAGCAAAAATCCTCTTGACAACCTGCCCAATGTTTAGACCCTAGGCTATGCATAAACTTGCTGACTTGTGAGACTGAAAACTAAATATGTGGCCTCGTATTGCATACATAAATAAGGTATTCAACAATAGTCTGATAAAGAGTGCCATCGACATCATGAAGACTTAATTTTAAACCTATTTCCATGGGAGTAGCAATAGGTTTCCAGTCCTCAAGTCCAAACTTACATAGTAATGTTTCTTTGTAGCTTGTTTGACACAAGACAATACCCTCATCACACTGCTTAAAATGTATGCCCAAGTAATGATGCAACAACCCCAAGTATGTCATCTTGAAAATAGCATTCAAATCAGCCTTGAATTCAACAATGTGTGTCTCATTTGAACCAGTAATTAACAAATCATCTACATATAGAATGATGATGAGCAATACATCACCCTCACACTTTACAGACAAAGTTCTGTTGGACTGTATGAAAGCCTCGTTTAACCAAATGAGTGTCAGTTTTCTCATACCAAGCACAAGGGGACTGTTTCAACCCATACAAAGCTTTCTTAGATTTGCACACTTATCTTCTTGTCCTTTCTTTAAAAAATCGTGAGGCTACATTACATAAACTTCCTCAAATATATCACCATTCAAGAAAGCAGTAACAATGTCAAATTGATGTACATCCCATTCAAAGTGAGCTACCAATGCACATAGAAAATGAACAATAGTCATATGACAAGTGGGACGCCAAAGTCATTTCATAATCTATGCCTTTATACTGTGCATAAACTTTTGCAATAAGTGAGCCTTGTAGCGATCAATCTCAGAATCCAGATTACATTTCAGCTTGTAAACTTACTTCGTACCAACGGCCTTTTTTCTAGGAGGAAAATCACATAAAGTCTATGTGTCATTTTCTATAAGTGCATCATATCCTAATAGCATGGTAGCCATCTATGTTTTTGAATTTTGTGCCTTATAAAAAAGAAAGAGGTTCCTTCTCACATAAACTAGAAACAACTAAAGCATAACAATCTGACACTTAAGATGCATGGAGAGAACCTAAATGAGTATGATTAGACATAGGTGTATCCAAATTACTATCACGCAAAGTATACACCAACCATTTTGGCATACCTCTGGCCTCCTCATTCTTAGCCCTTTCCACATCAAGTATATCATGTACATCTGCATCAGTAATAGGCTGATCCGTAGCATTTTTTGAAACACCCATAGGATGTAAATTTGCCTCATTGGAGTTTACATTCAAGTTTCCACCATAAAAAAATAAGCAACAAAGTGTCATAAATGTCCTGTGAGCTTACATTACTGAATCTCCTACATGATAAAAAAGGGTTAAAAAAATCTTCCACAAACACAACATCTTGTCAAACCAAGATACGTTTTGTTTGCAAATGGTATAACCTGTAACCTTTGCCTTAAATATTGTAACAAACAAATGCATATAACAGCCTTATCATTCAATTTTTCTGTATTGCATTTGTGGCACCAAAGCATAAACTAAACAACCAAAAACGTGTATGTGATCAATAGATGGCTTCTTATCATGTCATGTTTCATAAGGGGTCATAGACTACAAAGCTTTTGTAGGAGACCTGTTAAGTACGTAAGTAGCACACACGATGGCCTCAAGCCAAAATGAATGTGGCAAAGCTTGACTCTTGACCATACATCGTGCCATCTCCATACGCGACCTATTTTTTCTTTCAACAACACCATTTTTCTAAGTGACACTATACATTGGCGTTATATCCCACAATTAGCCAAAAATGCATTAAATTCATTACACTCGCCCCCTCAATCTAAACAGAGGGTGCCCATAGTACATTTAGATACATTTTTTAACATAGTAAAAAATTGCTTGAAGCACATGAACACTTCGAACTTAGCTTTAAGCAGATACACCCATGCATTCCTAGAGTAATAATCAATGAAAGTCACTAAGTATAGGTAATTGACTAAGGACGGAGTTTTGTAGGCCCACAAATACCACTATGCACAAGTTGCAATCTGTATGTATCCTTTATTGTGGAAACTTTGAATGTTGCATCTTACCCAAAATACAACCTTCACAAACATACTTTGAAGGTGCTTCAAGAGGCGACAAAGAAGCAACCATATCATATTTTTGCAAATGCAGCAAATTGGCAAATTTTAGATGCCCAAAACATGCATGCCAAAGTTTTGCATCTAAAACAACCTTTGATTTACGACTATATTTGCAAAATTTTACCCACGCTTGTCATACAAAGTGATCTTATATAGCCCATGACACAAAATGCCAAATGCAACTATTTCATCACCAAAATTGAGGTGATGAACTATACATTTGTCATCCATAAGTTTGACAACAAGACCAAGTCTAGCAAGTGCAGATATAGAAAATAGGTTATTTTTAATCCGAGGTACATAAATTGCAGCAACAAGTGTGAAAAAGCTGCCATTCATAGCAGTCAGCACAATCTTTCCAACTCCCTTGACCGAATAAGAGGCATTGTTGGCACAAGTGATCGTATTCCTATGAGGGACAACCTCAAGAGAGGTAAACTAGTCACGATGTGTTGTAATGTGCTTTGGAGCATCACTATCAAAGGACCACACATGTGAATCTACAACAATTGACATAAATGCATCATGGACAGAAATTCCTACTCTGCATCTACATCAATATCACAATCTTGTTTCACAAAAGATTCTACAATAGCTGCACTTGTAGTGGAGCCAACATCTTTCTTCTTGGCCTCTTTTGCCTTCAATTTAGGACACTACTTTATCAAGTGATCATTCTTGTAATAATGGCAACACCTCTTCTTTTTGCCTTTTTCACCTGAATTTCTAGGCGAGGTGCGACCAGTAGAATAATTAGGAACACATGATTTTCTACTCATAGAAGAACCACGAGAAGTGGCTACATTGTTGCTACCTACCACCTTTTCTTTGGGCAACAACAAAGCCTATTCAACTACATGCTGTTTAGCCCTATTCTTTCTTGAAAGTGACTCTTGCAACAACAATGTGCATACTGCATCAAACTTGATAGCTTGAGGGTTTCCTTGGGTCATAAGTCTCCAAGTACTAGCAAAAGTCTAATAAGAATCTGGCATTGCATCAAGAATAGTCTGCATAAGTGAACTGCCACAAATGACTTTGCCTACAAAAATGATTCGCTCATTAATATCCTTGACACTAACAAGAAAAGTGTCCATGTCATATTCCTCTTGCATAATCTTTGACTCTAGATCTTTACGCAATAATGAAGTTTTAGCCTCATTGGGACTTGTATAAAGACCAACTAGAATATCGCAAGCCTGTTTTGTTGATTTAGTTGAGAAAAGGTGGGGAGTAATAGTGCGCTTCATAGATAATGCATCAATCCATGAGCCTGTGTATCTCTAACATCCCAACGAGACAAAACAAGTCCAACAGGAACAGGCATGCCACCAGAACTTGCAACATCCTCAATAGAGCATATATCCACAGAAAGCGGACGTGCATCAATATCCTTCACAAATTTCCAAATGCCATTTGACACAAGAACATGTGTCATCTAAGCCCACATTGGGTAGTTATCCCCATTTAGTTTATCCTCAGTAGCAATGTTTACAGGTGAGCATCAATGATATGCATTGTGCTTCCATTGATGTATACACACATGTGTATACATACCTTTCTTGTATCTACGGGCTCTATGAGAGTTCCAGCTTGTATTTGTGAGCCTAGGCCTTTTATGCACATTTGGGCGAAAACCCACTTCTTAAAAAACCCTAGGTATAAATGTCAAATGATACATTGTGAAGCTCATTCTTTTGAGAGCTAGGGTGGAGAGTAGAGAAGAGAGGTGAATATGGATATGGAGCTCCCCTCTCACATTGTAGCAAGCACTGGATTGATAATACAAAGCTATTTGTCTCTCTATGCTTCTCTCCCATATCTCTATGTGTTGTGATGCTTAGATTTGTGATTATTAGTCTCTAATTTCATCTAATAATTCTCTCATCTTGCTAATTTCCTCATGTGTTGTACACTTTCTTCATGTGTATGCTCGATTAGAGAGAGTGTGTTGAGGCAATGGCATTGCATTTCTCTAATCTTGGCTTCATATGCTTGTGTGTGTGAATGTTAGTCATTAGTGAGAGATTAGCATCATGTCCTTGAGCTTGTGAGAGTTGAATGATGGATCGAGGTGTGTGTACGAAGAGTTTTCCATCTCTTCCTGCATTCCCTCTTCTCTAATCAGTAACTCCTACTCTCTCATTAGAGACATCAATCTATCACATTTGATGCATCCACGCCTTTCATGCACTAGCCGGGTTCCGATCCATCGGATTGACATTATGTCGGTGGGTTGTGCGCTATGCTACGACCGCCAACATTGGTGCTGTTGCTGGGGATCGAGCGCCTAAGCTGCTAGAGGATCACCCTTGTGATGGTTTTGAGTTCTAACTTCCATTAGCATTTGGTGTTGGTTGTAGGAATGGCGATATGGTTTGTTTTGGGTAGCTTGTAGACTAATTTTACATTTTTCTCTCTTTGTACACACTAATTACACACTAATCCGCTAACAATTGGAGTGTTTTCCATGTGTGTGTACCTAATTAGAGGCTTGGTAATCACTCCTATGAAACAAAATTGCCAAAATTTCATGTAGGATTGAGTGATGTTTAGTGTGTAGTTAAGGGATTTTTCACTAATTGTTTTCTCTAATTACTCAATAATTACATGTGCGTTTGATGTTACACATTGATAAATCTTTGATTGGATGTGAGCTCATTGATCTTATGTGTTTAATTTTGTTGAAATGGAAGCTACACATAAGATTTTGTGTTGGTGTGTGTATGTCAAAGCGGTTTTGGAGACACACACACACACACACACACACACACACACACACACACACTACGGCGGAGTCGTCACTTGGAGTGGAAATTCAATGCAATTCTTGACGTAAATGTGAGTGTATTAACCTACTTATTTGCTGATTTAGGTGCAGGTTTTAATTTAAAATTAGTCACAAAAAAATTGGTTCAATTTTGTGTGTGTTGGGATGCGCATATGTGTAGGGAAAGTGCACAAAATTGAGTGCAATTTTGTGACAATGTTGATGCCAATTGATTGATTTGAAGTGACCAAATGTTTTTGTTAAAATGATTATGGTGATTGGTTTTTGATCATTCAAATTGCACCAAAATGCTGTCAAAATTGTGTTACAAATTGTGTGTAAAATCTTGTTAAGTGATGGTGTTAAGTGTGCATGTTTACACACTAGAAATTTGATTTGGATGATTGAATTGATGTGAGAAATTGAATGATTCGAAAGCTGATTTGATGGTGTATATGCTCAATGTGCGAAAAAGTTTCTAGTTACATCATTAATTACAGTAATTTTTGGGTCAAAAATAGAATGAAAAACAATCCAAAATGATAGGAAGCTAGGTTATGGAGGTTGCCATCTTGCAGGCATGGTGTGCAGCAGACGAGGAAGAGAGAGAGAGAGAGAGAGAGAGAGAGAGAGAGAGAGAGAGAGAGAGAACGAGCTTTACACAGCAGAAGAAGAAATCACACGCTATTCTCTCTTAGTGCATTATTTGATTAAAGTCTATTACATAATATATGGCCACAAACTTGCCATGCAACACTAAACTTGGACTGACTCTTACCTGCATGCTATAAGGGACTGTGCCCACCATGGGTATGGACGAACCGGGCTGGCAAACCCAACACAAAACAAGTCGATTTTGATAAGCAATTGATTATCAATTTGTTGGATGATGTGATTACATTGAAAAGTAATGGAAATTGAGTTGATTGGACTGCACAATTTTTATTTTTTTTGGCTAATTTATATAAATTTTTAGCTTTTTTGCTAATATATTGCCTAAAATTACTAAATTTTTTTCAAAAAATAATGAAAATGAGAAAATTTTATGAAAATTGACAATCCAAAGCGTGATTTGCTACTCTATGAATTTCCCTTGAGTTTTTGGCTAATTTTAGCAATTTTGGGGCATTTTTTGAGTCTCAAGCAAAGTTTTTAACCTTATTGTATTGTTTGGATTTAAAACAATACACACACATCCACTCCTCATAGCACTCCATCACCCCCTCTCTCTTTTTTTGTTTTTCTTTTGGTGAATTTTTTGCTTATTTTTTTATTTTTTTAAATTAATTTTCTTATTTTTTGACTTTAATAATAATTTTAGCTCTTTATTTTGATTTATATTTTATAGTATTTTGTTTTTGAAAAAAAACTACCAAAGAAAAAATCCCCCCCTAAAAAAATTATTTCAAACCCAATTTTTTTATAAAGATATACAAAAAAGGGAGAGAATTTGGAAAAAAAAAACAAAAAACAACAAAAAAACATTAAAAAATAAACACACACACACACACAAACAATCAGATACACTCACCCACACACACTCACATCCACTCACCCACCCACTCACAAACACTCACATGCACACGCCCTTTGCACGTACACACACACACATTAATGATAGAAAACCCCCGACTATGTGTCTCTTTGTTGCATTGGTGCAACCAAAGTTGGTCGACCATAGAAGATGGCATGGGTAGGTATGTACTGGCTAGCAGATGGAGGGCAAAGGGCTAGAGGAGATACAAAGATCTTGGGCAGACAGGTAGCAGCGGATGTGTATGGATGATGCGCTTTATAGGCCAAGAAGGGCTCGAAAAGGGGCTAGTTTGGGTGGCAAGTGAAATAGAGAGAGACTGTGTGCGTGTGGAAGGTTGTGAGTTGAGCGGAGCGGAATGATTGGGTCTGTTTGGTGTATTGCAAAGCGTGTGTGCATATGGTCGTGTGCAAGCGATGGTTTGCTTGCGGATAGCGTTGATTTTTGAAGGTGAACTCTAGTGGATTGGGGAACTCTGTAAACTTTGGGCTATAGTAAGGCATCGTGTTGTGTTCTGGGTGTATTCTCCTTTCTCCTTCTTCAACGTCTCTGTCACGCGCCGAAAGCCCCCCCCCCCCCCCCCCCCCCCCCCCCCCCCCCCCCCCCCTCTTTCCCCTTCCCTTGCATTGCACGCTTGCCGAGCTCTCCTTCTTCCTCGCTCTGCCACGCCACAGCCTGCCAAAGTGTGTTGACTTGAGTGGCTTTAATTTAATTTCATTTTTTATCATTTCATCCCATTTTTCATTTCATTTCATCCCATTTCACTTTCATTTCACTCCATTCATTTCATTTCTATTTCATTTGATTTTGCATTCATTTATTTACTTAAAAACAAATATTTCTAATAAATAAATAAATAATAATAATAAACCAAAAAATCATTTTAAAAAAAGAGGATTTTAAAATACAAAAAGGAGAAAAAAACCCCAAAAATTTAAAAAGGAGAATAAAAAAGGAATAAAAATCCAAAAAAATAGAAAATAAAAATAAAAATAAAAAGACTCTAAATGATTCTCAAAAAATCAATAAAAAATAAAAAAACCCTTAAAAAATCATAAAAACATCAAAAAGACAAAAAAACTTGGAAAAACCAAGAAAAAATTGCATTTGATTTTCCTATTTCTTCTTTTGAGCTTTTTACTTTTTTTTTAAATTCTTTTTTTTTTGCATTTGTTTGTTGTTTTTCTTTGTGGATATTTTTATTTTATTATTATAAAAACCAAAAACTTAAAAATATATTTTTTTTCATTTCTCTTCCTTGATTCTTCTCCTTGCATCCCTCACCGCATCCTACAACCCCGTACACGCCACGTTCACGCGTATTTAGGCACAATTAGGCACGTATAGAGTAGGTACGCCCGAAGAGTCCGAAATCTATCAGATTTTGTTCGCTTTTGTTTGATTACCCTAAATTTGAGCAGATTGCACGTATAGACCCTGTTCGTACATGTATTTTGATTTTGGTCTACATTCGTCCAGTTGACAAGCTTTAGAGCTTGTTCACGCGTATTTTTTAATTTTGGCTCGATTTGATAACAGATTCCATGACAAGTCACTTTTGAAACTGATTTGCGATAGAGATTTGTTTGTTGCATTGACTAGTTAGAGCTCGTTCACATGTGAGATCTCGACTTGGCTTGATTTTAGCGATTGATCACACGCTATCGAATGCGTGCGGTCTAGTTGGAAAGATGTAGGACCTATGGCTGTGAGAGTTCATAATGCGAGTCACAAATACTTTAAGAAAAAGAGTTTATGTAAAATCACCAACCATTTTTTTAAGGGTGGCTGAAAATGTAAGAGCATTCGTGATAGCAAAGTCACAAACCCTCTTTTCTATCGTGCTTGGAATTTGCTTGTTTTCGTAGTTGAGATTATGATGAGGGGATCACCAAATCACATTCAATTTCACTTAAAAAGACCATTTAAAAACACTAAAGTTTCAGCCATGAAACCTCAATGCTCATACAAGCACAAATCTCAATCAAAACCCAAACCTCTTTCATGGCATCATGCAGCCTCACCCCAATTACATAGTCGTAACATCAAACAATTGAAAGGAATGCACGAGCTTCCACCTTCACGGTGACGATTTTTTGATTTTGCAAAGATTTAAGAGCTTCTAAGTTGAAGCCCACACACCATTTTGATAAGGGGAAACCCTAATTCACTCCCTCGCAAGCGCATATACAAGATTGCGAAGAGGCGGGAATGCAGCACACATAGATTGGGCAACCATGGAAGCTATTGCACAATAGAAGAAAATTGAATGTTTTTTCAGTAAAAAGAATCCCTCTCTCTCTTTCCCACGTAAATATGAGCTGATGTGTCAATTTTTTGGGCCATTTTGTCACTTTGGACCAAAACTAGGTCATTTTCAACTCATTTTTGACCCAAACAATGCAATTTTTGATGCGAAAAATCCCAAACAAACTCAAAAAAATTCCTTAAATTTTTGGGATCACTCGCATAAGCATAAAAATCATACATATGTATCATTTTTCATCAATATACCATTTTGGGTCACTTTCCATGCAATTTTGCAACGACGCCTGTTAGTTGCTATTTTCGATAGTTTTTCCCCGCATTAGAAATTATAGGCCGGATGAGTGTGCCACCATGAAACACTTGGAATATGTACATTGTCAAACTATATTAAGCATCTTATCAAGTGGTAAAGCAGCAAAGGCACCACATCTAGGGCCACGATTCCCCCGATAGGTATGTACATGATAGCGACCGCAGTAGTCGCTTTAGCATATATCACAATATGTACATTATTGCTTTTCTTTCCATGCATCAAGAAGTATCAAAAGTGAGGTGAATGTTTTTATTTCACACTATGTCGTGCCACAGCACGACATCCATCCCCTCTGAACCTGCACATCCTCTGGCATGTGCCAACATTTTGCTTATGTAGGTTTAATCTTCATTAAGATCCACAAATATTTGGATGTCATTTTCATCTTGTGCAAAGTCTGGAAGATCATCCTCTGCCTGTTCATCCTCATTCATGGCAATGTCATTAGGTTCTTCATCATCATTTTGTTGTGAATCAAAAGGATCATTATCATGTCTCCTCGTGAACATCTTGATTCTTTTGCCTGCTATGGGAGCCTTGAGCTCTGCTCCATCGAGCTCCCTCAAGGTATATGTAGTGTTTCCATGCACATGTTTGACAATATATGGCCCAAACCACCTTTCCAAAAACTTTATTTGTGTGGTGTGCTGGTTGTCAAGGCTATTGTCATACATTAGAACCCAATCACCCTCTTCAATATGGCTTTGGTTGGAGCCTATGTCTTTTTATCAAATCTATCTTTAGTATTTGGTCTTGCATCCTTCAATCAAGCTTTTGCAATTTATATGCCTTCCTGTCTTCTTTCCAATTGCCTTATGCTCAATGCAAGTAGATTTTTCCTACTTACACCATCTTCCCAAGGTAACATGTTCCAAGTAGGAGCTACATCCTCAATTGGCATGATTGGCTTCTAACCATACATCATTGACATACACTAGAATACATTTGGCATGTGACACAAGACTCCATAAAATCTGCTACATCTTTATACATGCCTTTCCACCAATATCTTTCTTTCACTTTGGAAAAAGTAGCCCATACACCTTGATGTCGAGCATATAGGCTTTCATGAAGCTCTTTGATCATTTTGAGAGGAGTTGGCTTACATACTACTCGCAACGGAGTCCCATCTCTTCTTTCAGGATGTTAACATAAGTAGCCATCTCTCAAGAAGAATCCATATGCTTTCTTTATGATCATTTTCAATTTTGCTTCAGTCCAATCATCTTGATTTTGTAAAGTACTCAGGTAGCGACCTATGAGCAACCATTCATCCTCGTAAAACTCCTCTGAGAAGGACTCAAGTGAAGATACAATGCATATATAATCACACTTTGCATGAGAAATTGTGTAAAATTTTGTGCCCACATCTTCTTCCTCATCAATCATATCATCCTCATCTTCATACCTTGCCCTTGAAAGCATATATGCCATTGAATTATCTTTTCCTGCAATGTGATTCAATTATGGGTTCAAGGACTTTGTATAAGCAATCCACCTAAGCATATCAATGTCAGGAGTAGAGAAACTTGCAATCATCCCTAGAAGTGGTAAACAATTAGTCTCCACAACTAAGGATGCTCCAATGAAGTACTCTTTTTCCCACTTTAATGTTGTAACCACTCCCCATAAACTCCCTTTTTACCTATGAATATGCTCTTTGGCGAGAGCTTAGAACCTTGGCCCCAAACCTCACCATATATACTCATTGCTATTACAAAAGACAAATGCAACATCATCTCTCACCTCAGACATATTTCGACCAATGAAGATGTTGCTGCAAATTGAACTTCATCAACAAATTCAACAAGAAATGAAGACAATCATCCCATCAACAACCAATCAAAACCTTCCACAGCCTCCATGGACACTTTTCCAGTGCCCGAGGACGGGCACTTAAATCGGAAAGGGGGAATGTTAACTGAGTCAATGTCAATTAACAGGAGCTACTTAAGACCGAGCCTTACGGATGTACATCAAAGATCAACATGAACAAGCAGTAAAGATTGTAGTTACACATTTTCCACATTTTCTCAAAATGGTAATGTATTGTAAATTCCTAATTTATTTCAAGCCCTTGTGATATTTTAATGTGCTACGGGTTCAATGGGAGCTCCAAGCTTTAAAGAACAGGTAGGTTAGTGTGCCTAGGTAGCAGATTTAGTAAGTGGTGGAGCCCTAAAGGCCTTGGATGCTCGGACATTGCATATTTTTATCCTAGGTATATAAGGGGTGTGTAAAAGAAATTAGGGTTCTCAAGCTCATTTGTTGAGAGCACTCTTTGGTGAGAGCTCTTGAGGCGTGTGGCTAGGGAGTCCTTGAGATTCTTCTTGTTCATGTGACTTGATTAACACTAATCAGTGCTTAATTCTCTTTCACTATGCCTTTCTCATGCTTCTTATGATTGCCTATGATGCTTAGATTAGCTAGATCTTAACTAATTAGTGGTTAATCCCGCTCTAATCTTGTGTGATTTCTCTCTTTTTCTTTTGTGTGCATGCAGGTTTGATTGGAGTGCGGTGCTCGATAGATCTATATGTGTGTGCTTGCGATTAGTGTGTTGCATGATAGGATTAGTGTTGTGTGCGTCTTGCAATCGTAGTGTGTGTGATTGGGTTGATTGGAGGTGAAGGGAAGTGGATGTGGAGATTGCCCATCATTGTGGCTTAGATCCTCCATAGGCTGAGAAGCTCCTTTAATAGTTTTTTAAGATGTTCAACCGCAGCCTTTATGGGATGCAAATCTGCACTGACAAAGCAAAGACATGATTTTTGCCCCTTAGTGGGAGTTGTAGCAAGAGATGGGTGTTTCCTTGGGAGCTTTGTCCTCCTTCATGTCAATAAACTCCTCCTTAATGTTTTCACTTGAATTACACACCTTCCACTTTTGGACATGTTGATTGTAATAGCCTTTTTCTTGCAGATCTTGCAAATATTGGACAGCAAAATTTGCCCAATTGAACTTCGTATCCACTAGCAATTATCGCCATACTGAACTCTTTAACGAACCCCTTTGTGAAAGCAGAGTTTATTTCCATGTTTGTGGGAGGCTTTAGGTATACCGTGTAGTGTAGAATTATTACATGCACATACATCTTGTTAAATACCTGATTGAGTTTGATACAATACTGGCTGTGATTCTTTTCTTCCTTAAAAACACCGAACCACTCGACATCGTTGATTTGCTCCCACCTGACCATCTTCGGGTCTGCACCGTCTCTCAAGAGGCCATGCACAACAATACAAAATTTTCCATGAATTGGGACATTCCTCTTTGGAGCTTTTTCCATGAATTGGGATGTTCACCTTTGGAGCTTTGCATTGCACTGCACAAACCCAATGACGATTGATTATATCTCAAAAACACAAAAAGTTACATTACAAAAACACGAGATATGTTACAGAAACACGTGATTATATTGCAGGTAAATTTTAATGAAACACAACAAAATTGCACATTAGATAGCTTCTTCTGCTAGCCCACCTATGGCCAACATACCTAGAATGCTAATTTTCATACTCGGTATGCTAAGCTGCACAATTGGTATGTTAATCATCACACTTGCAATTCTTGTTTTCATTAAGGGTATGCTAGACAGAACCCAGTTCATGCTAGTTAGTATAGTCAATACATATCCTGTTAGGAAATACAATGTAGCTTAGTAGATAATTGAGTAGATTACTTATTGGAGAGAGATAATTTTCACACACAAGAGATTATAGAGTAGAGAGATAGAGAGAGTACACACGATATACGTGGTTCACCCAATGTGGGCTACGTCCACGGGAAAGCAGCCACTCATTGGCTTTAGTACTTCAAAACAAGTAGATTACAAAGGGATTATGCCCTTTTGGAGCTCCCGCCTTGCTTCACTCTCACCACCTCACATCCACCTTGTTGCATCAACTTCACACTGTGAAATGTGTGTAGAAATGGCCTCCTTTTATAGGCCAAAAGGGTTGCCCTCTCTTGTGAGAGGCAGCCATGTGTAGCCGCCCTTGTGTAGATAAGTCCAAATTGGACCCTCCAATCCGCCCCTGTGTGGCCGCCCTTGAGAAGTCAATACTTTTGTTTTGAGAAAACCCTTTTACCACAAGCCTAGACTTGTACCTTTTGTTCCCACCTTCTTCTTCCTTCAACTTATACACCCATCTGTTATGAAGTGCTTGCTTACCTTTAGGAAGCTCAACCAACTCCCATGTTTAGTTGCAATGTAATGAGTCTATCTCCACTTGCATGCTCTTCATCAATTCTTCTTTGGATTCGTGTTGCATAGCTTCTTCGTATGATTCCTGCTCTCCAGAATCTGAGATCAAGAGATAGTTGAAGGAAGGAACGAATCTTTTTGGAGGTCTACTTGCTCTTGTAGATCTTCCGGGAATAGGTTGAGGCTCCTCATTTGGTTGATGTTGTTGCACATTGCCACCGTTTTTGCAGTCCTTGAGTCTTCACCGTCCTCAAGCTCCATGTACTCATCACCTGTTTCTTTTGTTTGTTTTCTTTCCAAGTAATCTTTGTACATATTTTGTTTGTTCAAAATTACATCCCTACTCCTAAAGATTTTACCATCTTCAGGATTCCATAGGTGATACCCAAAGTCACCTTCTCCATAGTCAATGAAGAAACAGATTTTGGACTTTGCATCTAGCTTTGATCTTAAGCTTCTATCTATGTGCATGAAAGCCTCACACCCAAACACTTTGAGAAATGCATAATTCACCGGTTTACATGTCCATGCCTCTTCTGGAACTCCACCATCCAATGCCGTTGAGGGTGACCGGTTGATTAAGTACACAGACGTACTTACAGCTTCCGTCCAAAGCTCACGCGGTAGACCTGCATGCAGCCGCATGCTTCGTGCTTGCTCCATTATTGTCCTATTCATCCTTTCTGAAATCCCATTTTGTTGAGGTGTCCTTGGGGTTGTCTTTTGCCTCCGAATGCCATTGCTAGCACAAAAGCTTGCAAAAGCTTGGCTGCAATATTCACCTCCATTGTCGCATTCGAGGCATTTAACCTTGGTATCTACTTCATTCTCCACAAAGGCTTTCCACCTTTGATATATGAAAAACACATCGGATTTATTCTTCATGACATAAACCCATGTTTTCCTAGCCACATCGTCTATGAATGTTACATAATACAATGAACCACCAAGTGCTGGTGTACTTGCAAGACCCCAAACATCAGAATGAACCAACTCAAATTTTTTAATTTTTCTTTTATTTGTTAATTTTTAAAATTTTGCCCTCTTTTGTTTACCATAAACACAATCTTCACAGAACTCTAAGTCCACTTCTTTCAAACCTAGTAGAAGCTTCTTTGTTTGAAGGATTTGCATTTCTTTGGCACTCATATGCCCAAGCCAATAGTGCCACACCGCACTATTGACTTCCGTAGCTATTGCACAAGTTGAAGATTGCGTGCTAACAGTACACAAGTAAAGTGTACCGACATTTTCTCCCTTGGTAACCACCAAAGATCCCATTGAAATCTTCCACCGTTTGCTTCCGAATGCAATGTTGTGACCTTCATCGTCCAATTGTCCTGTAGAGATCAATTTTTTGCAAAGAGAAGGAACATGCCTGACATCTTTAAGCTTCCATTCATTTTCGTTAGCAGTTTTGACACAAATTGTACCTTTGCCAACAATTTCACAAGCTTCATTATCTCCCAAGTATACATACCCAAAACTACCTCTGGTGTAATCTTGGAAATGTTGTTTGTGTGGTGTCGCATGGAATGAAGCCCCGGAATCTACTATCCAGGAATTAAACACATTGTCTAATGAGAGAATTAGAGCATCTTGCTCTACTTTACCTACCACATTGGCCTCTGATGTTGGCTTGTTGTCTTGAGACTCCGACTCCTTCTTCTTCTTGGACCAGCAATTCTTCTTGTGGTGGCCCTTCTTGTCAAAGTTCCAACATTTAAGAACTGACTTTGTGCGTGACTTGCTCCGCCTTGAGCGATCACGACCCTTTTGGTTTTTGAACCTCTCCTTAGGCCTTCCTCTTATTTCCACTGATAGTGCAGCACTTGTATATTCTCCTGTGCTTCTCCTTCACATTTCCTCGCTTAGGAGAACACCCACAACATCATCAAACTTAAGAGTATTTGTGCCAGAGATAGAGTTACTTACAGCCATCACAAGGTTGTCCCAACTATCCAGTAGAGACGATCATATAAGAAGAGCTTGCACTTCATCATCAAAATTGATTTTCACCGATTGAAGTTGACTTATGTTTGTGTTAAAGTCATTTAGGTGCTCTGCAATTGAACCATTTTTTGCCATCTTTAGATTGAACAAGCACTTCATGAGAAATACCTTATTAGATGCCGATGGTTTCTTGTAGAAGCGGTCAATGGACTTTATCAAGTCCTCCGTGGTCTTCATATCCAAAACTTTGAAGGCCACCGTTGACACCAAGCTTAACTGGATTGTTCCCAGTGAATTTCAGTCAAGGATAATCCATGCTTCATCTGCCATCATTACGGGCTTCTTTGCAAGACCGCCTAGTGGCAAATAGAGGTCCTTCTGGTAGAGATAGTCTTCAATCTGCATCTTCCAATGTTGGTAGTTTTTGCCGTTGAACTTTTGGATCTTGAGCTTCCCTTCCTCCACCATTACTCCCACTCAATTCAAGGAATCCTTTTCTTGAGATAATTTAACTATGAGCAAACCTTGCTTTGATACCAGTTGTTAGGAAATATGACGTAGCTTAGTAGATAATTGAGTAGATTACTTAATAAAGAGAGATAATTTTCACACATAAGAGATTATAGAGTAGAGAGATAGAGAGCACACGCGATATACGTGGTTCACCTAATGTGGGCTACGTCCACGGGAAAGCAGTCACTCAATGGCTTTGGTACTTCAAAATAAGAAGTAGATTACAAAGGGATTATACCCTTTTGGAGATTCCACCTTGCTTCACTCTCACCACCTCACACCCACCTTGTTGCATCAACTTCACACTGTGAAATGTGTGTAGAAATAGTCTCCTTTTATAGGCAAAAAGGGCTGCCCTCTCTCATGAGAGGCATCCATGTGTAGCCGCCCATGTGTAGATAAGTCCAAATTGAACCCTCCAATCCCCCCATGTGTGACCATCCTTGAGAAGACAAGTCCTCCTTTAAAATCGACCACCGGCCACTAAATTCCGACCACTGGCCAAGATGTATCTCCAAGTGGAGCAGTTAAGTTGTCGCCCCTAGATGGTGAACCAATGGCTAATTGGATTAGTGGATGTCGTTTAAAAAAGTACAATTTTCCACTAACCAATGAATTTCTAGAAAGGATGCATGCTGCTAAGCAAAGAAAGATAAAATGATAGTAGGTTATTGAGGAAGCCCAAGAAGAAGTTCGGCTTTGAGTACTCAAAAGGAGCTGCTCTCAAGAATCAACAAATACCTATTCCCATCAACACTCTGAAACCAGATGATCGACAATGGGAATTGCAGAAAGATGCAGTGACAACATGTGATGAATGATTAGATGGAATGGACCTTCGCATCAAAGTAGAGTTAAACACTCATATCACAAATGCATTGGTTGACACAGGAGCTCGAGTAAATGCAGTCAGTTATTCCACATACAAGAAAGCAACAAGTCAGTCTTTGACAGCAGGAATAGTGGCTATCAAAGGAGGCAACAAGAACCCAACACCAACATTGGGAGTATTCAACTTAAATGTGATAGTACATGGATGTTCATGCCCTCATCAGTTTATATGCTTATTAGATGAACACATGAATGAGACAATGATTTTTGGAATCTCATGGAGGCGGACATAAAAGGTAGTACCAGATTGGGATACCAATCATCTTAAGCTATCATCTAAAGGCGGACAACTCATTGTTCCAATTGCACCAAGCAAAGAGGAATGGAAAGGAGGTTACCCACAGAGCAAACCACAAAACCATCAATCTTCTCCATCCTATCGACAAGAAAATGCTACAAGTAACATGCAAGGAGTCAGGCAAATTTGGATACCAAAAGCACATCTTGAGGATAAGCCGATTCATATTTGGGTACTCAAAACACCATCTACTCTAATGGAAATTGCCTATCAACTTTGAGAGTAGTGGAATTAGGAAATTAGGTGAAGCACTTTTGAGAGATTCTTTGTGAGCATAGTGGTTGAGCTGAATTGACGGTAGCAACATAAATATGGTACTATGTTTACTTGGCATGAACAATACTTCTGCAAGAGAGAGAGTTTAGATAACATGACAATAGTTGAGGACCAGATTCATATGGAGCCAGTCCCCCCTCCAATAGGCATTTGTATTATAGTTTCTCCCATCAAGAGAGACTTGGTACAATACAATCTTTGTGTTCCTTGTAACCTAGGTGATGCAATGAATATGGAAAGCTTCATGCATCACAAGCATAACATAAACTTGAAGAAAGCATTAACTATCCCAAGCCTCAGTCCCAAGGCCTCAAACACCTTCGAAGGTGGAGAGAGCTAGCGAGGAATGAGGATAGGGAAGAGGAATAAGAAACATTCCATGGGAGAAAGAAATAGTTCCTCACTTATCATTACTCTTCTTGCTAGCATACATAATAGCATAGTAATGAAGATGGAGAAGATGGCAAGCTTAAGCATTGAAGCATGACTCTTGGTTGGATTTGCATTCCATAGCCTAGAGTGTTGGTGTAGGCTTTCACTCTCGCAAGCTTGGAGAAGGAGGTGGTGTTCCGCAACTTTCACAAGTGAGAATGGCTTTGCAAAAGAGTATGTGTGTGTAGAGTATATCCCCCTAGCACCCCCCCTCCTTGCTTTGGGTGAGTGGTGACCTTTCTGCATGTTGCAAGCTCATTGGACCCCTCTCCCCCTAGCCAATCACATGCAACATGCAGTCAGGTACATCGGTAGTCTTTTGACAAGTGTCCACCTTACCCCTTAGAGAGAGAGAGAGAGAGCTTGACAATATCTAGATACTTGTTAGATGGAAGTAGAAGCAATAGCATTCAAGCACACTATGTGGGTAAGCTTAGTGAGAGTCTGACATGTATCCCATGTGCTCGTTTAGAATTCCCCTAACTTTGAGATTTTTATGCATAGGAAGTTTCTCAAGCAACTTCCTCATTAAGTGTGTAGGTTCTATTTTTGACTCAAGCATCTTACTCCCCATGCATAGGAAGCTTCTCAAGGAACTTCCTCATTAAATGTGACGAGTACCTCAAGTACCTTAGTCATCAAGCATGACAAACACCTTAGGTGGAGTTCCCACCTCAAGTACAACCCTAGCTTGCTTAAGTTTAGGTCGGGTTCCCACCTCAAGCACAGCCCTAGCTTGCCTAAGTTTAGGTCGGGTTCCCACCTCAAGCACAGCCCTAGCTTGCCTAATTTCAGGTCGGGTTCCCACCTCAAGCACAGCCCTAGCTTGCTTAAGTTTAGGTCGGGTTTCCACCTCAATCTCAGCCCTCGTTTGCTTAAGGTCAAAGGACTTTTAACACTGACCATTGGAGATCCTTAATGAAGCTAACCCTAAGGTCTTTTAAGCTTCATTAGTTAACCTTGCTCTTTGACAGACCATCTCTCATTTGGGCCCCTTTACCATTGGCCCCATGTTGAAATAGATCCGTAAGCACGTGACTATATTCCAACCCTTGTTCCCGTTTATTATCCCATATTAAATGATCAGTTTAATATGAAAAAATCATTTGGGTTGGTTAGATATTAGATATTTAATGACATCTACAATACTGAAGACGGTTTCAAAATTCAAACACAAAGAAGAGCATCTCCGAGCAGGAATCTAACACAAAATGGATTTGGAAAAAAAAGGAGCACTTATCTTCTCCACAAAGTGTAAAACCAATCAAGTAATGGAGAGTTAAGTCTCAAAAGACTCAACCACACCATTCTGCAAAAAGCAAACCAAGATATCAATGGCGGGTAAAACCTCGACAACAGTCACTATTGATACCAACAGATCAGGAAATAATTGTGCCAAAGCATCCTGATGGGACAATCAAGCAAAGAGCATACAAGCTACAAGATTTTCTCTTTCGAAGACAGCATCAAAATACCTCGACATCAGATACCCTTGAGTTAATTACTCAAGACCCAACTCTTGCACAACATAATGGTTTGAACTGCATTGATCTTCAAAGCATGGTAGAACCAACCAAGGCTATGCATAGACACAATTGTTCAACCCATGCACACAGACGTCCCGAAGTACGCCATCTAGGAGGGGTGGAGGGAACTAAGTAATTAAGGGCAATGTTTGAAGAGGGAGGAAAAAAGTTTGATGTTAATGTGTGATTTTTTGCAAAATTACCTAATAATGCCCTTATAAGTCATCCGCAGGGGAATTTAGCTGATAATATATCCCCGATGAGTGTAAATCATGTATAAACTATGAGAAAATCATCAAAAAATAGTCTTTTTTGGTTATTTTTCATCATTTTTCTTGATATTGGGGCTTAAAAATGGAGAAATCCAACAAAAAACAATACAGCTGTGTTTATCAATGGATTTTTTTAATTATTGGATTTTCACTTTGCTTTTTTAGTGCATTTTGTTATTTTCTTTGATTTTTTCAATAAACATGTCAAAAATTAATAATAAAAAGCAAATGAGCTCAGATGGAAAAACTGAAGACACACTGATGATCAAAAGGACAAGGCGGATAGGCACAAAAAAATTCAATCAAATCGGCAGATGGAAGCGGGAAGCTTAAATTAGGCGACCAAACCTACTTTTGCAGAATTCTTGCAAAATGAGCTACAGGAATCCGATTGAGGAAATTTTTGAGTCTAACATAGATTCACGGCCTAGTAGGACTAAAAGGGAAATTTGGGAAAAAATGGTTCGGGAAGTCCGAGTATAGATATCCAGGGTAGACTAAAATCATCTCATTTCCACTTGTCGCCTTTGGAGAGAGAGCTTTCGACCTTCTTCGCGCGCAATTTTTGGAGTCTGCAGTCGCCTGTTACAACGTTGTCTTACACGAGACATGAGGGGTAAGTTCTATACCTATAAACGATCCATTCTGTACAGCCAGTAGCTAGTCTAGACCCCAGGAAAAAACCCTAGAATCCGAGCAGTGCACAAAGACCTACGTCCAAAAATTGACCATAGCAGACTGTCAGATCATCCAAATCAGACGAGACTTGAACTGTAGCGTGCCCCAACATTATAGAACACTTCTATATTAGCAGTTGACCATTCGGTAGGGATCGAGGGGGGTCCCAAGTAAAAAGGCTAGGTTTTTGGTAGATGCCAGAATTGGATTCTGACTCCACAGACAACTTATAGACTGGGTCTATACACAATGTATATGGTTGGTTTCATCAAATCAATCAAGTCAAGCCCTCAAAAAGCAGAAAACAGCTCGATGGCTACAAAGCATCAAATTTGACATGTGAAGTCAAACTGACTCCAAATGGGCCAAAATTGGATGAGTTGCTTCAGGACTATGTAGCGGACAAGTCCATAAACTTAAAAGCGACTAACCAACTCCACAGGCCATGTAGTCACCAAAATCGGTGATTTCAGAGTCGACAAAGCACAAAGTGATGCCGGCAAGACGAAACTTTACCAAATTCAATTTAGGACTTGTTTTAGGTGTATAGAATATATTTAGGTCAAAATTTTCAGGTTTTGCAAAAAAAAGTTGACTGTTGTAAATAATCGCGATTATTTCCTTTTGCAATATTTTGGCTTGAAAATGGTACCATCACCTCACCCATCACTTGTACACACTTATTACATGCCACATTCAAGTACGAGTCAAATGATCAATGATACAAATTGTCAAAAAACGCAAAGAAGTCCTTTCAAACCAATTTCTGAGTTATCAGTCACATTTTTTGATCCAAATAACCTCATATCACATACACAAAGTACATCATGCCTAGAACCAAGTTGCACCAAAAAATGTTCATTTTAATGAAAAAGTTAATAATCACGATTATTTGCTTTTTTGCCAAGATAGGGGGAAATTGCAACTTTGCTTTCATGGGACAAAATCACATGATGTCCTAAGCCCACTAACCAAGTATGAACAAATTTGGAGCTCAAAATCTCAAAATTTAGTTATATCTATTGTTTCGGAGACGGAAAGCCTAAATCTGGCACCATTCTCATCCTGTGCACTCAAATGAGTCCATACTTCACTCAGAGTATCTAATTGATATGTATTTGAAGCCTATGATGCCAAAATTGCAAAAAGTTGAAAACATTCATCAGTTGTAAATAATCGCGATTATTTACTTTTGCTGTAAATTTTTGCCTGGACTTTATGATTTTGATCTTTACATATTTTTATGCATCTATGCATATTCAAAAGTTTATTTGAAGCAAATCAGACTCAATTTGTCAGCAATTCAGACTGAAGGACATTTCAGAGCGGAATCTGCCAAATTTTCTAACTTTGGCACTCTATCCACTTAACACGAGCAATGCAAGCTGTGGAGAAGGCCAAGAAGAGGGTCACTCAAAAAGAGAAGCTGCAAGAGTTGCCACCATACCAATTGGACCCCAGTTCAGTAAAGACATCCAAGGCAACATATCTATCCAAGGAACAGCCTGAACAAAACAACACCACAATTTTTACAGGCAGATTTAAAAGTGAAGAAGGATATCACGTAGAACTATAGTTGTTGCCAAAAGAGGTCTATGATGTCGCCGCAAAACCCGAAACAAAAGAAGCTAACAAAAGGCTTGGACTCAGAGAATTCTACGACCAAGAACCATGTGGTGTAGACTTTCAAAAAGCCTATGAGCTCCCGTCTACAATCAAGGAAGACGGATCAGCCCAGATTACTGACCAACAAGGACAGAAGGTAGAAGTAGTGATAACAAAGGAAATTGTGGCCAAGGCTCTCAAGTTGCCAACAGAGGGGATGACAATGAGGGCCAGAGACAAAAAGACAGCAGGTACCTTCACCAAGGAGACTGCTATGGCAACCTTTGCTGATCTCATCCAAAAACAGGTCGAAGAACCAGCACGGTTATATCACCAACACTTCCACTTTCTAGCAAAGAGACCACCAAGGTACACAACACCTAATCACGCAGTTGAGACTACCTTCACACAAGTGTTAGCACAGCCATCTCCAAGAACCACCCACTCGTCAAAGAGAGTTTACAAATCTGATGAAGAGTCTGTAGACAGCTCACACGAAGCACATAGCAGCAAAAGCTCAGACAACAAGGAAAAAAGAGCCAGAAGAGAGGAGATGAAGAAGAAGGCACTGGCTGCACATCAAGAAGAACCTCAACAAAAGAAGGCGAGGTTTGAAAGGGAAAAAGAGACTTACAAAAGAAGTCGCCAAGCTGCAGGTGACGACCCAACACAGTGGGTTCCAAGAGATATAAAAGGCCCCCGAACCAAGAATCTTGCCAGGAGAGAACCACAAGATCCCAAGGATTCTCTTGAACGCATGTACCAGGAACCAGAAGCCTTGAAGCAGAAAGAAGCTCAAGAAGCAGAAAGAAAAGCAAGGGAAGATGCGGCGAAACAGTAGAGACAATCTGAAACAAAAATGGAAGAGCTAGGTGAAGTCACGAAGTTAATAGATGCCTGTAAGACCAAAGACGAGCAACTGATAGAGGTTACCAATAAACTCTTAACTACAACTCTATCAGTTCAAAAGATCTAAGTGCAACTCGACGTGGCTAACACTTCATTACTACATTCAGAGAAAAGGATCAACGATCAGGAAACCTTCCTGCGGATAGATAAGAGAAAATCCCGCAGTTGACTCGATCAAAGGTACAGACAAAGTGTATAAAGCACTGAAGAAGAAGAATAAAGATCTCGAGCTCAAGTTAAAGCTAGAGCAGTCACAACATAGAGACCTTGCATTAATGCGGGTGCAAAGAGAAGAAGAGCTACTCAAGGAGATAACAAAGCTCAAGAGAGTTAATCAGCTGTTGCGAGACGGAGTCTCTTTCACTGATATGGAAACACAGCCGGCAAAAAGGCCAGAAGGAGAAGAAGACTTTCAGGTACCAATCACAAATTCCAATCAAGTGCCAATGGTCCAGTTGTCAAAAGCTGAAGAAGATGCACTCAAGGAGCACGTTGCTCAAGAAACTGATGAGCAGTGGAAAGCAGTGATGGATTGGGAGTTGAGGGTTCTCCATTTAGTCAATGTTACTCAACTCACTCCAACCAAATCAATGCTCAGTGGCATCAGCAATCATTAGCATACCCCTTGATCAAGGTAGAGCTGCTGTAGGTTAAGGAACGACTATATAAAGACATGCAAGCAGAAGGTGTAGATGAAGTCCATCCCAAGTGGAGAAAGAGCTGATTGAACAAGAATCCCAGATACTTGATTGTGTTCACAAGATCACCTGCAGCACTTCAAAAGGACCCGACTTTTTGTCATGTACCAAGAGTAAGGACATGGCAATCACATCAAGCAATGACAAAGAAGTGGTCTACATGGCTTAATTATTCAAGATTGCCACCTCCAGAAAAGGGAACACCGAGACAGGAATACATGGTGAAAACCCTAACGGGGGCCATGGCATTCTTCAAAAGTCTCCCTGATCCCTCATGTGCTATGCTCTACAATATTTGCCAAATGTTGCTCACATGCATTGAAGCTTTTCATGCGCCAGAGCAAGCAGGAGCACCGTGGATGTCGTTCCTCAAGGGAAATAAAGGTCTTTGCTACGACCTAAGCGGCCAACCTTCCGAAGAAGTCCTTTATGGCTTCTACGTCCGTTGCATGTTCTTGCCATCTCACAATATATTGGCGTTTGAGGAAGCGTTCTATACGGGGTTTTTCATTTGGCGAATGAAGATTTTTGGGCCAGTGATTAGGAGGAACAGCCGCAGGTGTGTTTTTGCTCATTTTGGAGCCTGTTTTGACCGTAAACTGCTCATCCGAGGTCGGATTTGAGCACTTTGACATTGTAGATTGGTGTTTTGGGCCATTCCAAACACGATGGCGCTGTCCATTTTGCCAAATTCCTCACTCTTTTCTTGCTGTTTTTTTGTGTAAGTTTCTCCTATGAGCGAAGTTTCTGCTCTAGTTTGTGATTGTATCTGGCATGTTTTACCATATTGTGTGAGCTATTTGCCCCATTGGTGTTGGCCTAAGCTCATTTGTATCTAAACATCAGAAGTTTTCCTCTTTTGAGCTGATTTTTTTGGGTGTGTGTGTGTCTCTGTGTGGAGTGGGCAAGTGGATAGTTTCTCTCCTCTCACTCCATAAGTGTGTTTCCTGTCTCGGCCAGGTGTGTTGTGTAAGCCGAGTGGTGCCCCCTAGTGTGTGTGTGTATCTTCCCAAGAGTGTGTGTCAGGTCCTTATAGAGGCGTTGTGTGTGTTTTCATCCCGCTCACATTCTTTTGGTGCCCCCATTGAGGATCTTCTTCGAGTACCTTCTGCTTCGAGCTTCAAGCTTCGAGATTCAGGGCTACAGGTTACAGGTTATAGGTTATAGGGACAGGTACAGGTACAGGTGATTCACACAGGTACAGGTAGCTGGAGTACAGTGATATACTAGCAGTGATGTCACTTGCAGTTGTTGTGGGTATGCATCACTTGGCGCCTATTTGAGCGCATTGTCTGTTGGATTGTACGTTACTTGTGGAAACTGCTATTGTACGCATTTGTGGAGCCATACTTGGTTGTATTTGGCAGTCCCAGCCATTTCTGAGACTTGGTCTGGAAGATAGTCATTTCTGAGACTTGACTATACGCGATTTGCATTAGCCTTCGTGTGAGGGTCGATAGCGTGAGGTTTTTATTGAGCTGGGGGATTCTCAAATGTGGAGATCCTTTCGGTGATACACGTAGCTGGAGCACCCTTTTTGTGACCTCGCCATAGGCTATGTACTAGTGAGTCCTACTTGATGCTCGGGTTCTATTGTTGGCAGTTTATGCATACATATACGGTCTATATTTTGGGTTCTCACTGCTCTACTTCTAGGGAAACTCTGCCAAAATTTTTCCGAGTTGTGATGGCTGGTTTTTTGGTCTTTTGAGCCATTTATGCTGTTATGCTGCAGAAATTTTGGCAAAATCAGAGGATAAGACAGGTGTGCTTTCTTGGGAGCTGCATGGTTGACTTTAATGGATGATCAAAATTGCCCTCAATTCACTCCTTTTCATTTAACTCAGAGAATCCAGATAAATGTTCATGTGTCCAGGAAGATTTTTTTCCAACAGCGCATAGTCTTTATGTTCGGGCCAAGAAGATTAAGAGAGATCCTGGAATGTCCTTTGCCTGTTGTAATTCCAATGATCAACTATGAAAACTCTTTTGATGTGCATGTGTTTGTCCTTATCTAAAGTTGAGCTCCATTGAGGTTTCTGGGGATTGAGTCAGTCAAAAGTTGTGGGTTCTTGCACGTGTGTTTGAAGGGGTTCTCAAAGCATAGTAGCTTGGGTAGCCATGGCTTTCTCTTATCCGGAATTTCATGGAAGAAGTGGTGAAGATACGGAAGACTTTCTGGAGCAAGTCGAGGTGGCATGCATAAGCAACAATATGTGTGATGAGGAGAAGATTTTGAGGCTATTTGGATTGCTTTTGAAAGATGAGGCCCGTGTTTGGTTCATGGATTTGGAAGCTCAAGAGGCAGTGGCTTCTTCTTATGGTTTGAGTCTTGACAAGTTTATAGAAGCTTTTTTGGAGCGTTTCCAAGTTTTTGAAGATGCAAATGCAGTATGGAATGAGCTCAATGCTCTTAAGAAAGGTTCTTGTCAAGGTGTTGATGCCTATGTACACGGTTTTATAGATTTATGGACTCGTTGGTGTGTTGCTCTTAAGGATGAGACCCCCCCTTGTTCATTGAAGAAAAGTTTTTTTGTTGATGGTTTGTCACCTTGGTTGCGGTTCGAGGTTGAGTTGAAGAGGCCCGAGTCTTTTCAAGATGCGGTATACATTGCAAAGCACAAGGAATGGAAGTTTAAGCGTCTTGAGGAACATGGTATTAGTATAGGTATGCATGTGCAAGATGGATTTGACATGGAAGATGAAGTTAAGCCTAAGCAGGTGAAAAGTAGCCTATCCTATGATGTTTCTCATTTCTTCCCAAGGTCTATTGTGAAGCGTAAAGAGGTCTTGCAGGTTGACAGGCTTCTGGAAGAGCCTAAAGAGGTGAGTAATGCTTTGGATACAGGATTGAAAAGTCTTGAAGAGGATGCATTGGCTACTTGTGTACCTTGTGATTCTGGGTGTGAGTGTGAGGTTGAGGTTATTGATGATGAGCATGTATCTTTGGATACTAGTTCCTTGGAAATTAGGGAAGAGGGCAAGGTTGAGAGCCATTTTGTGGATTTGTTGGATGTGGAGCCTGTTTTGAAGCCATATTTTGATGTATGTGCAGTGATTGAACCAATTTGTGAGCATGATTGTGGTTTAGAGCAGGGATCTGTATTCTTGGAGACTTATGAACCCATGCTAGAAGCTATGGATAGTGGTGATAGCCATGATTATGATGTGGATGAAGTTATGTGTGATGATGAGTATGCTTATGATGATGAGAAGGGGTTTGGCATATATGAGTCCAATCTCAGCTATGTGGATGCCTATGCTAGGGATATGTGTGCTGCGGGGATACTTTTGTGCTTTGGATATCAACAACTTTACCTTCACACAATGCTTTTAGCTACTTGGGTGCATGATTTGCAGGTTGTTTCTATGGCTAGTGAAGCCAAGATGTCAGGTGATGAGTCACTTGAGTTGTCTCTATTGGTTGGGTTGAATGTGGCATGCAATATTTATGCTTTTGGAACTCCAGACAGGGCGGATGTGTTAGTTGAATATGCCTATGGTGCATTTTGGTTGATTGTTGACAAATGTAGGTGTGGTGTTATGATGCTTCTTGTGAATCAGGCGATATGCCTTTGGCCTTTTGATCCAGGTGGAATGAGCATCTACTAGTGCTGCTGCTGAGCATGAATGCTCTAGCAGGCTAGGGGGTGGGCAAATTATGTCAGGAGTTTTTTGGAGCAAGGGATTGAGCATATGTACATATACATGCGTGGTGCATCAAATAAAGAATTGCCCATTTTTCAGAGCCAGGTGGTTACATGGGGCCCATATGTGTACAGGTAGGACAGCATGTACATAGTGCAGCGATTTTCACTATTACCAGTACCAGTGTGTTTTTTCTACAATAATGAGGAGTTGGTAGCGCATAAAACTTCCTGAGGAAGCTATCCGTGGGCCGACGACATGAGGTAAACAAGTGCGTCAGATGGCATCTAGTGGCGTCAGGAGGCCAAACGGGGTCAATACTTGCACGTGGATGAGTACGAACACAACGTGGATGTTTTCTTGTGATAATTATGCAGAAAGGTCATCATGAGGACCATACTTTGGGGCCACTTCACGTGGTGGCGGGATGCATTATTGAAAAAAGCTGAGTGTCAGGTGTGCGGATGATGCAAAAAGGTGACAACTATGCACTGCGAGGTCAGTTTTTGGCCTGTTCGGGGTCCGTTTGAGGTCATCTAAAAGGCCAATGGTGCCCAACTAATAAAGCTAAGTGTGGGAACTGAAAAAACAGAGAGAAGACCAGAAAAAACGTGGAGAAGAGAGGAGGAACAGCCGCAGGTGTGTTTTTGCTCATTTTGGAGCTTGTTTTGGTCGTAAACTGCTCATCCGAGGTCGGATTTGAGCACTTTGACATTGTAAACTGAGGTTTTGGGCCGTTCCGGACACGATGGTGCTGTCCATTTTGCCAAATTCATCACTCTTTTCCTGCTGTTTTTCTGTGTAAGTTTCTCCTATGAGCGAAGTTTCTGCTCTAGTTTGTGATTGTATCTGGCATGTTTTACCATATTGTGTGAGCTATTTGCCCCATTGGTGTTGGCCTAAGCTCATTTGTATCTAAACATCAGAAGTTCTCCTCTTTTGAGCTGATTTTTTTGGGTGTGTGTGTGTCTCTGTGTGGAGTGGGCAAGTGGATAGTTTCTCTCCTCTCACTCCATCAGTGTGTTTCTTGTCTCGGCCAGGTGTGTTGTGTAATCCGACTGGTGCCCCCTAGTGTGTGTGTGTGTGTGTGTATCTTCCCAAGAGTGTGTGTCGGGTCATTATAGAGGCGCTGTGTGTGTTTTCATCCCGCTCACAGCGTCAATTGGGCAGCCGGTCAGCGAGGTATCGCAGGTCAAAGCTTGAGATTGCTTTTTGAGGGGTGCATGCAGATAATTTTCTCAGTTTTGGATAGCCTTGGATAGCAAGCTCAGAGGGATAGAAGGTGGTGAGATTGGCATGGTCCGGGACCGACGCAATGAGGATCTAGCATGGCTTTACGACTTGACCATCGGGTATGTGAGCAGTGAATGGCAAATGTGAAGAGCAAGGGGAAAAAAATGTCATCTTTTGAGGTTTTTTCCAACCCATGTCAAGAGAGAGTGGCCATCTACTGCCACGTGGAAGCGGAAGTAATCCCACATGGGGGGCTAAGTGATGAACGAGGAGTGTATACAGTAGGAATGTGCACCCATCATAAGCATCAAATGGAAAGTAACCTGCTTGGATCTCTGGCGGGTATGGAGTCGACGATGGTGGGGTTGTACTGGCGGTGCAAGGGACAGAAATGCCGGTTTCTTTTGAATGTTGGAGGCGGCACCAGTGGTGCGTGCTCATGTGATCAGGGTGATGACATGGCCACCCGATGGGGGCCCTTTCACACACACGGCCCTTGAAGGTTTTTTCTGAAGACAAGGGAGGAGGTCATTAGCGATATCGCTAATGCCTCCCCGGCATGCAAGGGGGCAGTCCCATGTGAAATGAGGAGAGAAAGGAGAGTGGCCGGCCAGAGCATCCAGGGAGGGCCCCCCAGTGAAATGATTGAAGTAAGAGTGAGAGAGGGAGGAAGATGGCCGAGCAAAGCAAGGGCCATCTAAGGGCCGGGGCCAAAAGGGAGAATGAGGAGAGAGAAAAAGAGGGAGAGAAGGCTGGTGGAGGGTGGATCAAGCAAGAAGGTAGGACAAAGGGGTCAAAAGGAGAAGTAGTGCAAGGGTAGGCCTCCTAAAGGGTAAAAATAAAGGAGAAAAAATTAAAAAGAATGCTTAGGGGCACTAGCGATGTTGCTAGTGCACCCCCCCTCAAATGCAAAAGAAAGAGAAAGAGAGCAGATGAAAGCAAAGCGGCTGCCCCTTCCCAAAGTTACCAAATGTGGATGCCATATGGGCCAATTAGAAGGCAGTTTCCAAAGTTGAAGGCTCCCCACTATAAAAGTCATTTTTTAATCAAATTAGGGGCTTTTTTGGTGTTGTTTGGAGCCTGCAAAGTGTGCCTGTCAAATCCCTTTGTAACTTTTTCATGAAAATGGTCATGGTGCTGGCATTGCAAGCCTTTGTACATGCCTTTTGAAGCGTAATCAAGCCACTATTGCCCCATTTGTGATGTCGTTTCACCTTCCCCCCTTATCTTTCTCCTGCTCTGGTGTTTCCCCTCGGTGCCGACAGTGTGGATGTGTGTGCCCCCCCGGACCAACGATGTTTCATGTGAGAGAGTGAGATTGAGTGGCTGTGTGTGTGTGTGTGTGTGTGTGTGTGTGTGTGTGTGTGTGTGTGTGTGTGTGTGGAAGGGTGGAGACAAACAGTGGCAGTAGGTGTGCATTGTATGGTGGACTTGTGGAGTGTGTAGAGATTGGGAAAAGAGGAGGTGGTGGTCTGTTGGTGAGAAGTGTGTTTTTGAAGGTGTTTTTTGAGAGGATGGGGGTGTTGTGGATACCCTGAGCTATAGAGAGGCCTTTGTGTTTGCATCAGGTGTGTTCCCCCATTCCCCCTCTCCATCTTCTGGTGCCCCCACAGAGGAGCATGCTGATGCTCCTAGTTGATGTCGAAGTGGTGACTTTCATGATGCCAAAGGTGCAGCCTTTGAAGAGCAGGTGTTGCTCGTGATGGCTTGGGTAGGATTTCCCATTTTCACTGGGATTGAAGATGCGGAAACTTGGCTCCAAGATTATGGTTTGTTCATGTTGGAAAGCGGTCTATCAAGAGAAGACGGTGCAATACACGTGTTCCCGCTCCTGGTTCGTGGTCAAGCGAGGCTATGGTTTGATGGCCTATGTGAAGAAGAAAAGGCAGATTGTGAAGCTCTAGAGGTGGATTTGTGAAGCAGATTTGTAGTGGATGCGCAGATTGATGAAGTAAAGCAAAAGCTAGACAGTTTGAAGCAAAGCTTGGAAGGTGATTTTCAAGCTTTTGAGTGGGAGTTCGAAGCCCTTTGGGGAAATTGATCAAGCTAACTACTGCAAAAAATGCCAGTTTTTTGAAGTTGAGTAAATTCATGGACTGCCTGCATGAGGAAGTGTGTGATAAGGTGGAGATTGATGGTCTGGTGTCATATGAAGACGCAGTAGCTCTAGCAAGAGGACGGACCAAAAAGATGTTGAAGAAGCGTGAAGCTAGGCAGGGTTTGCCAGGCGCTGTGATACCAAAGCAGTGCGACATGGTGGTAACCGAGCCACATGTGGTACAAAAATAAGTGCAAGTGCAAGAAGAACCAAGGGTTCTTTGGGTACAGAGAGACAGGATGGTTTCTATGTCGAGAATGCCGGCTAGAGTGATTCCAGTTGTGGAGGAAGTGCAGGTGGTTCCAAAGGATACAAAGGATGTGCTACCAAGTTTGAGTGTGGCTGTTGAAGCTCCATTGAAGTGTGGTAAGGGCCAAAGAGTACGGTTTGCAAACGAGGTCAAAGTAATGAAGCTAGAGGAGGTACCCAAGCTTGAAACAGAGGAAGAGATTGAGTCAAGTGACAGTAGCTCCATGAGTTGGGAGACCGAGTCGTCTCAATCTAGGTATGATGAGTTTGACCTCTTACATGTGAGTAGAGAAGCAGTAAATGTGTGCAAGGAGCAGCATGAAGTGCAAGCCAAAGTGCCTAGTGTAGACCGAGTGGAGCGGTCTAGGCCTACAAGTGATGATGTGCAAGTAAAGGTGATGATGTGGAGCAGTCTAGGCCTACAAGTGATGATGTGGAGCAGTCTAAGCCTACAAGTGATGATGTGCAGGTAAAGGTGATGTGTGGTGCCATGATAATGGCCATGTTGGTGAAGGTAGCTATGGAATGTGCCATAATGGTGCAACAGGTGCAAATTTTTGCCACGAGGAATAGAGTAGCCTTGCCTATGGTGGTGGAGCATGATGCAGTACAAGAGCAGGTGATTGTAGCGAACAAGCAGATGGTACTCATTGACCTTGAAGGGCCAGGAGACAAAGGGGAGCTCGACAATGCTGGAATTGAGTGCATGGCAGGTGAGAAGGGCAATGTGGAGCCGAAGATAGAAGAGTTTTCTATGCAGTTAGTTCACTCTATGACAAGTGATGCGGATTTCAAGGTGGTGTCCAAGCTTTCCAAGGAGTTCTATGAGTGGTGGTTGAAGGGAATGGTAATAAAAGTGGTTGTGCAGTGTGTTGTTGGGCAGGTGCAGGATCTGTTGGATGAGGATCCTAACCTTACATGGTTGGGAGGGTGGATCAGATATGTCCTTGAATGATGAAAGTGTTGGTTTGTTTGGGGATGCTTTGTTTCAAATGGTCAGTATGTCATTGGGTGCATGGGGTGGTAGAAGTATGTTGCTGGCGGTTTGGGTATGCAGTTGGTTAGGTGCCTTGGTCTAGCACTATGCAAAGCTATTACAGGTGGGTGGAGGAGGCCAATGCAAGGTGTTTGACCCTGGCGGGTGATGACAGGTAAAGCAGGGGGTGGGGCAACCTGCATGAACGAAGGCAGTGTGTGACAGGTATAGGTTTTGTACATATGCTAGGTGCTTTTGTGGTGTGCAGAGAGTTTGTTTGGGTGTGGAATTTTTTAAATGCAGTAAGTCTATGTGTCATTGAACATAAATGTTGAACGAGGGGGTGGGCAATGATGGTGCAGCCAAAGTTGGTCCGAGCTGGAAAGTGGTATATGCCATGCAAAGGCTGCGTGTAGGTGCAGTGCAGGAGGCTAGGACAGGTACCAAGGTCCTGGGCAGACAAACGGTAGCACAAATGTATGCTTAATGCTAATTTTTAGGCCAAAAGAGCTAAAGGATGGTCCATATGGGATGAGAGATGAAGGTGCCCAAAGTGCCAAGTCAGTGCTCTAGATTATAGTGTTTGATGTGCTCTAGAAGCCAGTCCAAACGGCTCGTCAAATGGAGCCCCGGTGTGGAAGATACTGCAGTTCAAAGTTAGAAATTGTTGCAGATACCCATCGGGTAAGGCAATTGGGGGCAGATGGCCCGAGCGGATATCAGAGGATACATGTGTAAAGCTCGAATTATGGAGCATGCCTGTCTTCTCAGATTGCCAATCAGAGCTCTGGTTAGCAAGTTATGGTCATTTGAATTTTTGCTGCCAGGGGCCGAGTTTGAGTCCACCTAACTGCATTGGAAATCGTGCCATCTGGGGGTTTTGGGTCTCAATTGAGTTCTAGAGGACAATGTGCTTCATGTAGAGTAGACAGGATCTAACTATATGTCAATTGGGCACCTAGTCAGCGAGGTACCACAGGTCAAAGCTTGGGATTGCTTTTTGAGGGGTGCATGTAGATAATTTTCTCAGTTTTATATGGCCTCAGATAGCAAGCTAAGATAGAAGGCGGCAAGATTGGCATGGCCTGGGACCGACACGATGAGGATCCGACACGTCTTTACGGCTCGACCATCGGGTATGTGAGCAGTGAATGGAAACTGCGGGGAGCAAGGGGGGGAAAATGTGATCTTTTGAGGTTTTTCCAACCCATCTCAAGAGAGAGTGGCCATCTAGTGCCACGTGGGAGCGGAAGTAATCCCACATGGGGGGCTAAGTGATGAACGCGGAGTGTATACAGCCAGGAATGTGCATCCATCATAAGCATCAAATGGAGAGTAAGGAGCTTAGAGCTCCGGTGGGTATGGAGTCGATGGCTGGCGTTGTACTCGCAGTGCAGAGCAGAAATTCCAGTTGCTTTTGAAGGTTGGAGGCGGCGCCAGTGGTGCACACCCGTGTGGTCGGGGTGATGACATGGCCACCCAACGAGGGCCCTTTCACATGCGTGGCCCTTGAAGGCTTTTTTTGAAGGCAAGGGAGGAGGTCATTAGCGATATCGCTAATGCCTCCCAGACATGCAAGGGGGTAGTCCCATGTGAAATGAGGAGCGAAAGGAGAGTGGCCGGCCAGAGTAGCCGATCGGGCCTGAACCGGGTCAGAGCAGCCGGTCGGGCCTGAATCGGGTCAAATGCCAAGGGAGGGCCCCCATGTGAAATGAAGAAGTAAGAGTGAGAGAGGGAGGAAGATGGCCGAGCAAAGCAAGGGCCACCTAAGGGCTGGGGCCAAAAGGCCGAATGAGGAGAGAGAAAAAGAGGGAGAGAAGGCTGGTGGAGAGTGGATCAAGCAAGAAGGCAGGACAAAGGGGTCAAAAGGAGGAGCAGTGCAAGGGTAGGCCTCCCAAATGGTAAAAATAAAGGAGAAAAAATGAAAAAAAAATAAAAAATTCCTAGGGGCACTAGCGACACCCCCCTCAAGAGAAAAAGAAAGAGAAAGAGAGCAGATGAAAGCAAAGCGGCTCCCCCTTCCCAAAGTTATCAAATGTGGATGCCATATGGGCCAATTAGGAGGCAATTTCCAAAGTTGAAGGCCCACTACTATAAAGTCATTTTTTAATCAAATTAGGGGCTTTTAGGTGTCGTTTGGAGCCTGCAAAGTGGAGCTCTCTGACAGAGGAGTGTGCCTGTCAAATCCTTTTGTAATTTTTCATGAAAATGGCCATGGTGATGGCATTGCAAGCCTTTGTACATGCCTTTTGAAGCGTAATCAAACCACTGTTGCCCCATTTGTGCTGTCGTTTTCCCTTCCCCCCTTCTCTTTCTCCTGCTCTGGTGTTTCCCCTCGGTGCCAAAAATGTGGATGTGTGTGCCCCTGGACCGATGGTGTTTTATGTGAGAGAGTGAGATTGAGCGGGTGTGTGCGTGTGTAAGGGTGGAGACAGATCGTGGCAGTAGGTTTGCATTGTGTGGTGGACCTGTGGAGTCTGTAGAGATTGGGAAAAGAGCAGGCGATGGTCTGCTGGTGAGAAGTGTGTTTTTGAAGGTGTTTTCTGAGAGGATAGGGGTGTCGTGGATACCCTGAGCTATAGAGAGGCCTTTGTGTACCTGGCAATCCCATAAACCCATAATCACATGATACACAAACAGAGAGAGATAGAGAACGAGATAGAGCAAGAGAGCATGTGCAGATGTGCCTACTAGAGAGGAGTGCCACACTGACACGGCGAGAGAGAAGAGGGAACAGGAGAGAAGAAGACACAAGCATTGGGTGCAATCTCCCCCCGTGCAAGAGTGAGTATTTCCCTCTTGCACGTATTTTATTTATAGATTCTTCAATGCTCAAAATGAATACACATTGGCCAGCCGGCATAAACGACCATAGCTCCTAATGACCACTTGAGTAATAAATGTACATATCCCTTATCCATAACACTATGATTCAATTTTTGGGTCTTCTTGGGTCATTTTTCCATCAAGAACCCACAAGAAACCTAATTTTTGGGTGCAATGTGTGAGACCTACTCATAGGCTATGTCCTTTCATAGGAGAGGTTGCCTATTCCAATGAGTCGTTGATCACGCTTCAAGGAGACCTAATACAATGGACACTACAGTGTGGTGCAAAGATAGCTTACGAGGTGAAGGTTTCTTTTGAAAATGACTCTAATGGGTTATCAAAGTCACGGGTGAAGGTGAGGTTGCCTATTAATTATAGAGGGGAGGAATCAGGTAATCAAAGCAAGTGGATTAGAGGAGAAGTCAAAATTTGTAAGCGGCAATTAAGGCAGTGCAAAGCACACAGAGCAAGAAGCTGTAGAATATTTGACAATAACTGAAGCTTGATGATTGAGGCAAAGAGCAGAATTAAAGTTTGCAGAATCCAAGGGCAATTGAAGCAGATAAAGCAACAGGAAGGAATTTCCATCACCATCATCAGCTAGAGATTGATTAAATATCTTGTTAATTATCGGTGTCATTAATGGCCCGATTAATCTTGTAAAATGGGAGCTTAAACTCCTAGCTATTATATGATCCAAGTGACGGTACTGTTAATAGTCCGCCTTGGCTAAGGATTAAGTTGTACTCAAAACATTTGTGGGACGGGTGTCTAACCTCACTCATATCTTATTGCAGTCATAGCAAGAACCATGAATATAATTGTCAATCCATGGGATGAAGCTGACTCGACTAGTCCATAGAGGCTACAAGAGGTTGTCAATCTCTTGGAAAACAAACAACTCGCCACTAACTCAAGCTACACTCAAATGACAGAAATCACCAAAAGCTAATCGCCCATCGGCAATCAAATCACAATCGTTACAGCATCAAACGGCATCCAGATGTTATGAAACTTCTAGAACATGTTTATAAGACCTAAGCACACATGCTTATGGTCTCAAATGTCACTTTAGGTCAAGTGCAAAAATTGCCATTATTAACAGCAGTGAGTTTTTCCCTAGTCATTTTCAACCCAGAATGCATCTAAATGCTTAGCAATGGTGCCCCAATACCCCGCCTATATTTAGTTTATGATTTTGAATCTTAAATTCCTACTTATGAGTGATGAAATTAGGCCATGGGTCGGTGATGCCAAAAGCTATAGAATACAATAAAATTCTTACATCAATGCGTAGAGCTCTTACCTGCGGTTGCAATGCAACAGACTGCACTGCAATGTGACAACCGGGAAGGGAGTAGGAAGCGCGAGAAGAAGAGAAGTGAGCGTCGTTAGCTCATGCTGTGTTTCTATTACCCAAAACTTATAAAATATTTACAAAAATTGGCTTTTATACTCTAGCTAAGGTTTTTTTGGTCAGGGTTTTTGGTTCTGGGTCCCCTTATCTCTATTAGAACCCACCTTTTTGGGTCCTCACCTGTAGCTTGCTGGCTTCTTTCATAAGTTTGTTTTTCTCTTACAAACCTCGTCTTCTTTTGCTGAGGTTCTTCTTTATGTGCAGCTACAGCTCTCTTCTTCATTTCTTCAATTCTGGCCCTTCTCTCCTCATTGTCCGAGCTCTCACTGCTATGAGCTTTGTGGGAGCTTTCGGCAGATTCTTCACCTGAGTTATAAACTCTCTTTGATGAACGTGTGGTTCTGGGAGCAAGTTGTGCAGACACAATCCATGTGTTCTGATCTAGGGCTGGTGGCAAATTGTCAGCCATGTCAATAGCATGATATGTTATTCTTGTCAGCACTTCAGACGGGCCCAGATAGATGATTTTACCTTCTTTCTTGGTGCCTTTCAGTGTTGTCAGCACATACTGTGTATGATCCATTGGCTGCCTGGTTGTCGACTTCAAAACTTGGGTGAAGGTGGTCGCAACCGCATGGTTTGGGGTGGTGTACCATGGCGGTCTCTTTGATAAAAAGTGGAAGTGCTGATGGTATAGACAAGCTGTTTCTTCCACTTGCCTTCGGATGAGGTCGGCAAAAGTTGCAGCAGTAGTCTCCTTGGTGAATGTGCCTGCTGTCTTTCTATCTCGGGCCCGCATTGTCATTCCTTCAGTCGTCGGTAGCTTTAGTGCCTCAGCCACAATCTCTTTTGCGATCACTACTTCGACTTTCTGCCCTTGTTGGTCGATGATTTGGGCTAACCCATCTTCTTTGATTGTAGCCACTAGTTCGTATGCTTTCTAGAAATCTACGCTGCATGGTTCCTAGTCGTAGAAAGTCCCTGAGGCCCAGCCTTCTGTTGGCTTCTTTTGTGTCTGGCTTGGCAGCTACATTATATATTTCCTTCGGTAGCATTTTCAGTTCCACTTGGTGTCCTTCTTCGCTCTTGAACCTACCTGTGAAAACCGTGGTGTTGTTTTCTTCAAGTTGTTCTCTTGATAAGTATGTTGCCTTGGCCGTCTTCACTGAACTTAGGTCTAGCTGGTAGGGTGGCAGCTCTTGCAACTTGTTCTTTTGGGACACCCTTTTCTTGGCCTTCTTGGTAGCTTGCATTGCTCTTGGTAGGGGAATACAGTGCCAAAGTTAGAAAATTCTACAAATTCTACTCTAAAATGCCCTTGAGTCTGAATTGCTGACAAATTGAGTCCAATTTGCTTCAAATCAATTTTGGAGCATGCATAGATGCATAAAAACATGTAAAGATCAAAATCTTATAGTTCAGGTAAAAATTTGCAATAAAAGTAAATAATCGCAACTATTTGCAGCTGGGTATTTTTTCCAGCTTTTTGCATTTTTGACATCATAGGCTTGAAACATATAGCATTTAGGTGCTCTGAGTGAAGTGTGGGCTCAATTGAGTGCACTGGGTGGGAATGGTGCCAGATTTAGGCTTTCAATCTCTGAAAATGTAGATATAAAGGGATTTTGAGTTTTTGAAATCCAAATTTGCTCAAAGTTGGTCAGTGGACTTGGGACATCATGTGCTTTGGTCCCATAAGGTCAAAGTTGCAATTTTACCCCATTTTGGCAAGAAAGTAAATAATTGCGATTATTAACTTTTTCATCAAAATGTACAATTTTGGTGCAACTTGGTTCTATGCATGATGTAGACTCTGTGTATGAGATATGGGGTGATTTGGATCAAAAAACATGACAGATAACTCAAAAATTGGATTGGAAAGACTTCTTTGCGTTTTTTGACAATTTCCAAGTTTTTCTTGATCATTTTGGCTCATACAAGTGATAAGTGAAGTGAAAGTATCATTTTCAAGCAAAGAAAACACAAAAGTAAATAATCACAATTATTTACTCAGAAGTCGATTTTTTTGCTAACTTGACAATTTTTACCTAGACATATTCAATACATCTAAAACAAGTCCTAAAATGAATTTGGTAAAGTTATGTCGTGTCGACATCACTTCGTGCTTTGTCGACTTTGAAATCACTGATTTTTGTGACTTGATGGTCTGTGGAGTTGGTTTGTCCCTTTTGAGGCTATGGACTTGTTCGCTACATAGTCCTGATGCTACCCATCCAGTTTTGGCCCATTTGGAGTCAGTTTGACTTCGTATATCAAATTTGACGCTTTATAGCCTTCAAGCTGTTTTCTGTTGTTCGAGAGTTTGCCTTGATTGTTTTCATGAAACCATCCATGTACATTGTGTATAGACCCAGTCTATAAGTTGTCTGTGGAGTCAAAATCCAATTTTGGCATTTGGCAAAAACCTAGAATTTCTACTTGGGACCCCCCTCGACCCCTGTTGAATGGTCATATGGTGATATAGAAGTATTCTATTATATAGGGGCATGCTACAGTTCAAGTCTCGTCCAATTTGGTTGAGCTCACAGGCCGCTATGGTCAATTTTAGGTCGTAGGACTTCATGCACTGCTGGGTTTCTAGGGTTTTTTCCTTGAGCCTAGACTTGCTACCGGCCATATAGAACTGATCATTGATAAGCTTAGAACTTACCCCTCATGTCTTGTGTGAGACGGCACTGTAAAAGGGCGACTGTGGACCCCGGAGATCACGTGCGAAGAAGGTCGAGAGCTCTCTTTTCAAAGGGCGACTAGTGAAAATGAGGCGATTTTGGACTACCTTGGATATCTATACTCGGACTTCCTACACTATTTTTCCCCAAATTTCCCTGTTAGTCTTACTAGGCCATGAAATCTATATTAAACTCAAAAATTTCCTCAATCAGATTTCGGTAGCTCATTTTGCAAGAATTTGCGAAATTACAGCTTGGCAACCTAATTTAGACTTCCCGCTTCCATCTGCCCATTTGATTGAAATTTTTTGTGCCTATCCGCCTTGTCCTTTTGATCATCATTGTATCTTCAGTTTCTCCCTCTGAGCTCATTTGCTATTTATTATTAATTTTTGACCTGTTTATGTAAAAAATCAAAGAAAATAACAAAATGCGCTAAAAAAGCAAGGTGAAAATCCAATAATTAAGAAAATCCATTAAAAAACACAGCTTTATTGTTTTTTGGTGGATTTCTCATTTTGAAGTCCCATATCAAGAAAAATGATGAAAAATAACCAAAAAACACCAATTTTTTATTACTTTTTGATAGTATATACACTATTTACACTCATCGGGGAAATGTTATCAGTTAAATTTTCCATGCTGATGACTTGTTAAGGGAATTATTGGGTAATTTTGCAAAAATCACATGTTAACATCAAACTTTTTTCTCCCTCTTCAACCATTGCCCTTAATTACTTAGTTCCCTTCCACCCCTCCTAGATGGCATACTCCAAGACGACTGTGTGCATAAGTTGAATAATCGTGTCTATGCATAGCCTTGGTTGGCTCTATCATGCTTTGAAGATCAATGCATTTCAAACCATTATGTTGTGCAAGAGTTGGGTCTTGAGTAATTAACTCAAGGGTTTCTGATGTCAAGGTTTTCTTTTGCTATCTCCCAAAGAGAAAATCTTGTAGCTTGTGTGCCGTTAGGTGATAGCTTGAGCTGATTGGTATCCCAGTCTGGTACTGCCTTGTACGTCCGCATCCATGAGATTCAAGAATCATTGTTTCATTCATGTGTTCATCTGGTAAGCATACAAATTGATGAGGGCATGGACATCCATGTACTATCACATTTAAGTTGACTACTCCCAGTGCCGCTGTTGAATTCTGTTGGCATCCTTTAATAGTCGATATTCCTATTGTCAAAGACTAACTTGTTGCTTTCTTGTATATGGAATAACTGACAGCATTTACTCCAGCTCTTGTATCAACCAATGCATTTGTGCTATGATTGTTCAGTTGTACTTTGATGCCAAGGTCCATCCCATCTAACCATTCATCATCCATTGACATTGCATCCTTCTGTAATTCCCATAGTCGTTCATCTAGTTCTAGAGTGTTGATGGGAATAGGTATTTGTTGATTTTTGAGAGTAGCTTTCCTTTTGAGTACTCGAAGCCAAGCTTCCTCTTGGGATTTATCAATAACATGTTGTTGTTTTATCTTTCTTTTCTTTGCTGCATGCATCTTTTCTAGCAATTCATTGGTTAGTGGCAAATCGTACTGCTTTAAACGGCATCCACTAATCCAATTAACCATCGGTTCACCATCTAGGGTGGATAACTTAACTTAACTTAACATCTTCAATGATAAACAATCCGTTTTCCTTTTTTAAAACTTGGAAATGTGTTGCTTAAGGGAATAGACTAAAACTAGGTCCCTTTTTTTGAAGATTTTTGTAATTGGATGGGAATGAAAAAAAAAACACTTTTGCACATAGATGTGAGCTATAGCAATTAGCCTTTGCTCATCAAGCTTTTCTATATCTTCAAGTCTCTCTGACAGTTCATGTCCATTCCACTCAAGATCATTTGCTACCCGTAGTGTCGGCAATAGAAATTATATCGGCAGTATGGTATCAAGACCATAAACAAGGTTAAAGGGTGTAGCATGTAAAGCTGTTTTGAATGAAACTTGATAAGCCCATAGAGCAGCATGGAGATTCATTTCCCAATCTGTCCGTCCTTAACTAACCACTTTAGTCAATACCGAGCTAAGAAGTTTATTTGTATGCTCAGCTTGTCCATTTTCTTGTGGGGTGATAGGGAGCAAATTTGTTATGGATGACCATCAATTCATTAAGCAGATACTCAATTACCCCATTGAGGAAATGAGCTCCCCTATCACTAACAATTTCTATTGGCAGTCCATATCTTGTGAACACATTCTCATACAAGAATTCCTCTATGGTTCTGGCATCATTCTTTTGAGTTGCTTTAGCCTCGGCCCACTTGGTCAAATAGTCCGTAGCTACAATGATATATTGAGCTTGGGTTCTATAAGCAGGTGGCTGTATTGGCCCAACAAAGCCTATACCCCATTTTGCAAAAGCTCTAGCCCCCATCATAGGTCTTAAGGGTATGCTATCTACACGGGTTGGCATTTTTGCTCGTTGACATGCATTACACTTTTGAACATATTCTTTGGCATCTACAAAAGGTGTTGGCCACCATATGCCTGCCATTAGGATTGCTCTTACAGTGGTCTCACTTAAAATGTGACCTCCATCTAATCCAGCATGTGCTTGTTCTATAATGAAAATATATTCGTCTTAATATTCACAAAGACGTAGATGTTGATCCTTACCTCTCCGATACAATTGGTTTCCAATAAGAGCATAGTCTCTTGCTTCTGTTTCAATTGCTCTTTGGCGGTGTTTGCGCATATCCTCAGAAATGTTCGGCTTGATAAGTAAGTAACTAGATAGTTACTCCACTTAGGAACGAGTGATATTTACAACAATGTCACATGAGGTATGGGTACTTGTTTTTTACATTGAGGACTTTGTTTTACAAATGAATGAACATCCCTCCTCATAGTTGGCCAAAATACTACAAATCTAAAGATCCGTCGCATAGTTTGGTCTTCCACAAAGTGAAGTCCTACTATGGTAATATGTGCTTGACTTAGGTGTTGGGGTTTTCTCCTCAGGATTAATGCATAAAAGCAATATTCCATCTTGATTTCTTTTGTAAAACCTTCCAGCTAGTAATTGATACATAGCCGTTGCTCAATTAATCCATTTGTAATAGGAGGTGGTATTTGAAAATCCACTTGAGCTATGGTCATCAAGGATACCATATTTTCCGACCAACGAGGTATCATTTCCATGGAGAACAGATATGCATCTGGTAGGTCATCGTCTACTCCCTTGGGTGGTTCTCCTGATATAATCCTTGACAAATGATCTGCTCTTTGATGAGTGGTGCCCTTTTTCGCAACTAAAGTGAAATCAAATTCCAAAAGAATGATGAACCATCTCACTATTCTTCCTATGTTGCAGGGCTTGTTGACCAAGTACAATAAGGCTTGGTGGCCCACAAAGAACACAAATTTGTTAGCTAATAGGTAATGTCTATACTTTTTTACGGCATAGATCATTCCTAATCCTTCCCTTTCTGTGGTTGTGTAGTTTTTCTTTGCCATATTCAATTGTCTGCTAGCAATTGTCGTAGTACCCAAGAAAAATGGAAAACTAAGAGTGTGTGTCAATCTCAAGAAAGTGAATGAAACTACCATTAAAGACAACTTTCCTCTTCCAATCACTGAGCATGTTTTAGAACGAGTTGCAGGAAAAGAAACTTACAACTTTTTAGATGGCTTTTCAGGATACAATCAACTTTTGTGTTGACCCCAAAGATTAGCATAAAATTGCCTTTACAATTGGATGGGGTATTTTTGCCTATCGGGTAATGCCTTTTGGGTTAATTAATGCTCCTGTGACCTTTCAAAGATTAATGAGCCATGCTTTTAAAGAATACCTTCGAAATTTCTTGGAAGTATATATGGATGATCTATGTGTACATTCATCAATTCGGGCTGATCGTTTTGAACGCCTCAAAAAGTATTCAAAAAATGTAGACTTTATAGGATTTGCTTAAATCTTGAAAAGTGCATATTTATGGGTAGACAAGGAAAAATACTTGGACATATAGTGTCTAAAAATGGCATAGCTACTGATATGGATAAAATTCATGTTATTGCTAATTTGCCTAGACCGACAATAGTCAAAGGGGTTCAAGCTTTCATGGCGAAAGGGGGACACGGGTCACAAGGCTATCACTTATGCTACTTAATTTTCATTGGCTAAGCTTTGCAAGGTCCAACGACGTGCCAGCATGAGTAAATTTCAAGAGGGGTTGACCAAGAGAGAGAAGGGGCTGATTTTGGCAAGGCATTATCACACACACACTCACACAATCTCATGTGTGAAGCAAGAAGACTCTCTCTCTCTCCTTCTCAAGCCTTAATGGAAAGCTCATCATCTACTCCAAGCTTGTGAGAAGGGAGGCCTACACCAACAACTCTTGGCTTTGTGATGCAAATCCAACCAAGATCCAATCTTCAATGCATGCTCATCCCTCTACCATGCTAATTACTAAGATATGCTAAGCTATTATGAGTGATTATGTGAGGAGATATACTTCTTCTCGTAAGACTACTCCTTCTTCCTCTTAATCTACTCTCACACCCCACTATCTCTCACTATCTTTGAAGGTGTGTGAGGTCTTGGGTCTGAGACCGTGAGGAAATTGATGTTGTGTTTTATAAGTGTTCGCTTAGTGCTTGAAGCTTCCATCTTCATTGCACTAGCTACTTATTGAAAAAACACAAAGAATTGTATTGTAAAATGTCTCCCTTGATGGGGGAAACCTATAATACAAAGCCTTTTGGGGGTGGGACCGGCTCCGTGTGTCAGGAAATAAGACGTAGCTAAATAGATAATTGAGCAGATTACTTAATGGAGAGAGACAGATTTACATACATACGAGATTATAGAGTAGAGAGAGAGAGAGAGAGAGAGATAGAGTACACACGATATACGTGGTTCACCCAATGTGGGCTATGTCCACGGGAAAGCAACCACTCAATGGCTTTAGTACTTCAAAACAAGAAGGTTTACAAAGGGATTATACCCTTAATGGAGCTCCCGCCTTGCTTCACTCTCACCACCTCACACTCACCTTGTTGCATCAACTTCACACTATGAAATGTGTGTAGAAATGGCCTCCTTTTATAGGCCAAAAGGGCTGCCCTCTCTCATGAGAGGCAGTCATGTGTAGCCGCCCTTGTGTAGATAAGTCCAAATCGGACCCTCCAATCTGCCCATGTGTGGCCGCCCTTGAGAAGACAAGTCCGCTTTTCAATTCGGCCACCGGCCATTGAATTCGACCACCGGCCACCGCCATTGACTTCCGACCACCGGCGAACCGACGTTTGTTTTCCGACCACTTTCCGGTCGCTGGCCGGCCAAAATATTCCGGTGAAAAGGAATATTCCGGCGAGTTAAAATTTTGCCGTTAAAATTTTGGTTTCCGACGAGTGATTTTCCTTCACGCACGATGGCTTCTCCTCATAATGGGGGCCTTACAAAAGTGCGCTTTTACCACACAGAAAATTACAAGGGTAAATCAGGCTCCCTACTTAACAATCTCCCACTTGGAGACTGATCTCCAAACCAAACCTGTGAGACTTCTTTCCATTCTGGCTTCTTATCCTTGAATGCCGATTAAAGATAAGCAAAAGCTCAACTTCTCCGTGTTGACCACCTTTGTAAACATGTCTACAGGATCTTCACTTGTATGCACCTTTCCTAGCTTTAGCTGTCCCTCTTCCAAAAGAATGCGTATGAAGTGATATCTCACCTCAATGTGCTTTGTCCTTGAATGAAAGGTTGAGTTCTTCGCAAGATGGATAGCGCTTTGGCTATCACTGTACAAGACACAATTGTCTTGTTTGAATCCAAGCTCTTCTAAGAATCTGTGAAGCCACAGAATTTCTTTGCTTGCCTCCGTCATTGCTACATACTCTGCTTCCGTGGTAGAAAGTGAAACCACTTTCTGCAGCTTTGAAGCCCAGCTTACTGTTGTGCCTCCAACCGTGAACACATAGCCAGTAGTGCTCCTTCGAGTATCTTTGTCACCTGCCACATTGCTTGCCTCCGTCATTGCTACATACTCTGCTTCCGTGGTAGAAAGTGAAACCACTTTCTGCAGCTTTGAAGCCCAGCTTACTGTTGTGCCTCCAACCGTGAACACATAGCCAGTAGTGCTCCTTCGAGTATCTTTGTCACCTGCCATATCTGCATCAGCATACCCTTCTAGAAAAATATCAGTTCCTCCAAAATACAAAGCATTTGTTGTTGTCCCTTTTAGATACCTAAGTATCCACTTCACAGCTTGCCAATGCTCTTTACCTGGGTTGTCCATGAACCTACTCACAACTCCCACTGCATGTGCAATGTCTGGCCTTGTCCAGGCCATAGCATACATTAGAGAACCTACCGCTGCAGCATATGGAACTTTAGACATATAGGCTATCTCCTCTTGTGTCTTTGGACACATATCCTTCGTTAGTTTAAAATGACCAGCCAAAGGTGTAGAAACTGGTTTTGCATTTTGCATTGCAAACCTTTCTAGTACCTTCTTGATGTAATCTTCTTGAGATAGCTTTATTGTCTTCTTCGTCCTGTCCCTTAATATTTTCATACCAAGTATCCCCTTTGCAGCACCTAAATCTTTCATTGAAAAAGATTTAGATAGCTCCTCTTTTAGGTCTTTGATGTCCTGCATGTTAGCACTTGCAATCAACATGTCATCAACATACAACATTAGGATGATGAATTTCCCATCTCCCAAATTCTTTGTGTAGACGCAGTGATCCGAGTTGCATCTTGTGAATCCATGATCCAACATCCATCGATCAAACTTCAAGTACCATTGTCTTGATGCTTGCTTTAAACCATACAAGCTCTTCTTTAATCTGCAAACCATTTTCTCCTTACCTTTTACTTCATACCCCTTTGGTTGAAGCATGTAGATTTCCTCCTCTAAGTCACCGTGAGGGAATGCCGTATTTACATCCATTTGCTCGAGATTTAGATCATGAGCAGCCACAAGGCTTAAGACAAGCCTAAATGAGTTCATTTTTACAACAGGAGAAAATATTTCATTGAAGTCAATACCTTTCTTTTGAGAAAACCCTTTTACCACAAGCCTAGACTTGTACCTTTTCTTTCCACCTTCTTCTTCCTTCACCTTGTACACCCATTTGTTTTGAAGTGCCTGCTTACCTTTAGGCAACTCAACCAACTCCCATGTTTGGTTGCGATGTAGTGAGTCCATCTCCACTTGCATGCTCTTCGTCCATTCTTCTTTGGATTCATGTTGCATAGCTTCTTCGTATGATTCCGGCTCTTCAGAATCTGAGATCAAGAGATGGTTGAAGGAAGGAAAAAACCTTTCTGGAGGTCTACTTGCTCTTGTAGATCTTCGGGGAATAGGTTGAGGCTCCTCATTTGGTTGACGTTGTTGCACATTGTCACCGTTTGCAGTCCTTGAGTCTTCACCGTCCTCAAGCTCCATGTACTCATCACCTGTTTCTTTTGTTTGTTTTCTTTCCAAGTAATCTTTGTACATATTATGTTCGTTAAAAATTACATCCCTACTCCTTAAGATTTTACCATCTTCACGATTCCATAGGAGATACCCAAAGTCACCTTCTCCATAGCCATGAAGAAACACTTTTTGGATTTTGCATCTAGCTTTGATCTTAGGCTTCTATCTATGTGCATGAAAGCCTCACACCCAAACACTTTGAGAAATGCATAATTCACCGGTTTACCTGTCCATCCCTCTTCTGGAACTCCCCCATCCAATGCCGTTGAGGGTGACCGATTGATTAAGTACACAGACGTACTTACAGCTTCCGCCCAAAGCTCAAGCGGTAGGCTTGCATGTAGCCGCATGCTTCGTGCTCGCTCCATGATTGTCTTGTTCATCCTTTCCGAAATTCCATTTTGTTGAGGTGTCCTTGGGGTTTTCCTTTGCCTCTGAATGCCATTGCTAGCACAAAAGCTTTCAAAAGCTTTGCTGCAATATTCGCCTCCATTGTCGGATCTGAGGCATTTAACCTTGGTACCTGTTTCATTCTCCACAAAGGCTTTCCACCTTTGAAATATGGAAAATACATCGGATTTATTATTCATGACATAAACCCATGTTTTTCTAGTCGCATCGTCTAAAAATGTTACATAGTACAATGAGCCACCAAGTGATGGTGTACTTGCAGGACCCCAAACATCAGAATGAACCAACTCAAGTTTTTTATTTTTTCTTTCATTTCCTAATTTTTGAAATTTTACCCTCTTTTGTTTACCATAAACACAATCTTCACAGGAACTCTAAGTCCACTTCTTTCAAACCTGGTAGAAGCTTCTTTGTTTGAAGGATTTGCATTCCTTTGGCACTCATATGCCCAAGCCGATAGTGCCACATCGCACTATCACCTTCTGTAGTTGCTGCTCAAGCTGAAGGTTGCATGCTAATAGTACACAAGTAAAGTGTACCGACCTTTTCTCCCTTGGCAACCACCAAAGATTCTTTTGAGATCTTCCACCGTTTGTTTTCGAATGCAATGTTGTGACCTTCATCGTCCAATTGTCCTGTAGAGATCAAATTTTTGCTCACAAGCTTCATCATCTCCCAAGTATACATACCCAAAATTACCTTTGGTGTAGTCTTGGAAATGTTTCTTGTGTGGTGTCGCATGGAATGAAGCCCTGGAATCTACTATCCAGGAATTAGACACATTGTCTAATGAGAGAATTAGAGCATCTTGCTCTACTTTACCTACCACATTGGCCTCCGATGTTGGCTTGTTGTCTTGAGACTCTGTCTCCTTCTTCTTCTTGGACCAGCAATCCTTCTTGACGTGGCCCTTCTTGCCGCAGTTCCAACATTCAAGAACTGACTTTGTGCGTGACTTGCTCCGCCTTGAGCGATCACGACCCTTTTGATTTTTGAACCTCTCCTTAGGCCTTCCTCTTGTTTCCACTGACAGTGCAGCACTTGATGATTCTCCTGTGCTTCTCCTTCGTATTTCCTCGCTTAGGAAAACACCCACAACATCATCAAACTTAAGAGTATTTGTGCCAGAAATAGAATTACTTACAGCCATCACAAGGCTGTCCCAACTATCAGGTAGAGATGATAGTATGAGGAGAGCTCGCACTTCGTCATCGAAATTGATTTTCACCAATCGAAGTTGACTTATGTTTGTGTTAAAGTCATTTAGGTGTTCTGCAACTGAACCATTCTCTGCCATCTTTAGATTGAACAAGCGCTTCATAAGAAATACCTTATTGGATGCCGATGGTTTCTCGTAGAAGTCGTCAAGTGACTTCATCAAGTCCTCCGTGGTCTTCATCTCCGAAACATTGAAGGCCACCGTTGATGCCAAGCTTAATCGGATTGTTCCTAGTGCCTTTCGATCAAGGATAATCCATGCTTCATCTGCCATCGTTGCGGGCTTCTTTGCAAGACCGCCTAGTGGCAAATAGAGGTCCTTCTGGTAGAGATAGTCTTCAATCTGCATCTTCCAATGTTGATAGTTTTTGCCGTTGAACTTCTCAATCTTGAGCTTCCCTTCCTCCGCCATAACTCTCACCCAATTCAAGGAATCCTTTCCTTGAGATAATTTAGCTACGAGCAAACCTGGCTCTCATACCAGTTGTTAGGAAATAAGACGTAGCTAAATAGATAATTGAGTAGATTACTTAATGGAGAGAGACAGATTTACATACATACGAGATTATAGAGGAGAGAGAGAGAGAGAGAGAGATAGAGTACACACGATATACGTGGTTCACCCAATGTGGGCTACGTCCACGAGAAAGCAGTCACTTAATGGCTTTAGTACTTCAAAACAAGAAGTAGTTTACAAAGGGATTATACCCTTAATGGAGCTCCCGCCTTGCTTCACTCTCACCACCTCACACTCACCTTGTTGCATCAACTTCACACTATGAAATGTGTGTAGAAATGGCCTCCTTTTATAGGCCAAAAGGGTTGCCCTCTCTCATGAGAGGCAGCCATGTGTAGCCGCCCTTGTGTAGATAAGTCCAAATCGGACCCTCCAATCTGCCCATGTGTGGCCGCCCTCGAGAAGACAAGTCTGCTTTTCAATTCAGCCACCGGCCATTGAATTCGGCCACCGGCCACCGCCATTGACTACCGGCCACCGGCCAACCGACGGTTGTTTTTCGACCACTTTTCGGCCGCCGTCCGGCCATAATATTTCGGCGAAAAGGAATATTCCGACGAGGGAAAAAAAAAAGTCTCGGGGGCGGAAAAAGTTGCCCCTGATTTTTTGCCGTAAAAATTTTGGTTTCCGACGAGTGATTTTCCTTCACGCACGACGGCTGCTCCTCATAATGGGGGCCTTACAAAAGTGCGCTTTTACCACACAGAAAATTACAAGGGTAAATCAGGCTCCATACTTAACAGCGTGTAAATCCAATCCTCAACTATTGTCAATAGCTTAATTTCTCTCTTTTTAAGTATTGTTCATACCTATCTAACTAGGTGTTATGCTTTTTGTTGCTCTCTCCAACCAAGCACTCTTGTTATGCTCATTAGGAATCTATTATAATGAAATGCTCACTATGTTCATGCTATTTTCCGCTACACACAAGTTACTAGGCCATTAAATGTTACATTCGTATCAGAGCACAAGGTTTCTCTTTTCTTGCTCAAGAAGGGAGGTCCTCAAGCTAGCTATAAATGGTTGTTATTATTAATTGCAATTGAGTTAGTAGAATAGGGATTTTTCAACCTTGTAGTGTGCCTACCTTCATGCAAATAACGGGGCATCACCGTCGAGAGCTATGGTCTTAATATTGGAGTCCTACAGGGCTTAACCACTATTGCGCTATTAGAAGCTTAACAGAAGCCAGCGCTGTTTTGGTGTTGAAAGACCCTCTCTTCTATTCCTTGAAATTAGTGATATTTGAGCCACAGGTACAGTATCTTGAGTGCTTTTCTAAAGGGGTAAAGAGGCCTAGCAACTAGGGCTTGAAGTGCCAAAGTACACCTAAAAATTGTTAGAATGGCTGACAATAATAAAGAGAGTGAAATTAATGTTGATAGCTTTGATTTTGCTGATGAGCACGCTACTAATGATGCCCCTATGCTTGTTAACTACCTTGTTTATAGGCTTCAACAAGCCATGGGCAATCCATCCCTCCAAAGTGAAGTGCAACGGCAGCTTCGTGCTCTCAGGATTCTCCAAGCTCCCCACCATGACGAGAGAGTACCTAGGAAGCCTCCTTGCGAGACTCCCAAAAGAGGCCTCTCTCCGATTTGGGAAGAAGAAGAGGATCCATACAAAGGGCTCAAAAATTTTCTTCTTGATGACGCATCTCCTTCCCAAAGGAGAACTCAAGAGCCCCCACCAAAAGAATGAGAAATAAGTGAGTTTGCTGCCACCTCGGTGGAGATGGCTCCACAAAGAGGGCGGGCAAAACGCTCTCATAAACGGAGAAGACCATCCCACACTTCTCCACACCATAATTCAAAGAGGGATGATAGAAAACAAGAGAAGAAAAAGGCGAGAAAGAGGTCACCCTCTTCTCCATCTTCTTCATCCTCTTCCTCTTATGAAAAAAGTGATGCTGCAGACAAAGAAGACCAAGGCAAGAAAAAGGCGAGAAAGAGGTCACCCTCGTCTCCATCTTCCTCAAATTCTTCATCTTTTGAAGAAAACGATGGTGCAACTTTTGAGCCATCAAAAAGAAGAGGCCATAGGAAATCCTATGCCGCATGGAAGAGGTTGTCCAAGCTCAAGCAGTGCAAAGAGGGAGGAAAGAGTATCTCTTTCCTTACCTACAATGGCACCTTTGGTGCTACGAACAAAGTCCTGGCCTTTATCCAACAATTCAATGCGACGTTTGGAGATGAGGGCTTCACGGAGTCCTCTAAGCTATGTCATGTAGTTATGCACTTTCAAAAGTCCACTAGGCAATGGTGGTCTAGCCTACAGGCAAACAGTGAAGCTCCACAAACATGGAAAGCTTTAAGAGCTTCCATCATGAAGCAGTTTGTGGCCACAGATGCCAAAGACAAAGTACTCACCAAATGGCAAAGTTTGTGAGCTCTCTCCCTACGAATCCATTCACAAATATGTAGACAAGTTTTGGGACTTACATCTCAAAGCCACTATCTTCAAGAAGATAGATTTTGGAGAGCAAAACAACAATTTTGTGCGAGCTTAACTGAAGTTATGGCGGAGTATGTCAACTCCCAAAGGCCATGCACCATATCTGCGGTTATACACCATAATATGGTGGCTTCTCGAATCAATTTCCAAATAGGGGCTAAGATAAATCCTAAGCCCATGGAAAACAAGGGTTCCAATGAGCCTAAGGGGAAGGAGAATGCCCAAAAGTCTCCTAAGGGCAATTCCAATAACAACAAAGCTAAGGAGAAGGGAGTTCACAAAGGTAAAAATAAACTCTCTCATGAAGAGCTTGAGCGTTATCGCAAGGATAACCGTTGTTTCAAGTGCGGCAAGCAAGGGTATTTGTACCACTCTTGTCCCCAAAAGAACACCCGCCATGAGCCTCCTAGAGCTACCTTGGTTGAAATCCAAGAAGAGGAAGCTCACCACAAAGGATCTCCTCTATGCCATGCTTGGGGAAAGGTAAGAACATGATGCTTTTATTCTCTTTGACCCTGGTTCTACTGACAATTTCATATCCACAGATTTGGCCACCAAGCCAGGCATCCAAGCCTATGACATGGGAGATGTCCTACCCCCAGATGGTGCTTTCAAGGGGCAAGAAGCTTCAGTCATTCCCTTAATCGAAAAATTGAGGCTCCATGTCCAAAGCTATGTGGACATAGAGGATTTCTTTATCTCTCCTCTCAAGCACGAGGATGTAATCCTAGCGACACCATGGTTTGATTGCATGGCTGCCAATGTTAAATTCCCTTAAAGGAAAATCTACTTTAAGTACAAGGAAAAAGATATGTACATAGATGCCAAAGAGATGGGTAACACCATACCCATTGTACACATGCAAGCTTTCAATAAGCCAATAAAGAGCTCTATTTCTGTGTACATGATTTTTGTTAAAGATTCTCAAAATGAACCTAATGCTTTATCAAAAGAAAACATAAACAATCACAAAGAATTAGAGCTATCCAATTTTCTCATGATTTCAAGATGTCTTTATTGATGACATCCCTTGTGAACTACCTCCTAAATGAGGCAATGATGACCATGCAATTGAACTTCTTCCAGGAAGTTCACCACCTAATAAACCTCCTTATAGGTTTTCTCAAGCTCAACAAGAGGAGATTATGCGGCAAGTGCATGAGTTAGTTGAGAAGGGCATGGTTAGGCCTAGCTCATCTCCATTTTGCTCACCCGTGTTATTAGTGCAAAAGAAAGATGGCACATATCGTTTGTGTGTCGACTATAGAGCACTAAATAGGATCACTATCAAGAATAGTTTCCCGTTCCAGGGTAGAAGACCTATTTGATAAGCTACAAGGGTCCACCTACTTCAGTAGGATTGACCTAAAAAGTGGCTACCATCAAATAATTATAGTTGATCAAGATATTGTAAAGACCACTTTTTGCACTATGTTTGGTCTTTACGAGTACACTGGCATGCCTTTTGGCTTGACCAATGCACCAGTCACCACATTCAACCGCTTGATGGAGAAGCTATTCAGCCCTCACCGAACCTGTACTGGAGTGTTCTTTGATGATATTATCATCCACTCTAATTCACTAGACGAACACAAGGCCTAATCCAAGGAATCTTCATGAACTAAGAAGCTTTATAGGTATGCGTGCATACTATAGATGCTTCATAGAAAAGTTCTCACTAATCGCGGGACCATTACATTACCTAACAAAGAAAAACGTTTGGTATACATGGTCTGCTAGGGAGAACAATGCTTTCAAATTGCTTAAAGAAAAGCTTATCTCTCAACCTGTGCTTACACTACCGGATCTCTCAAAGCCATTTGAGGTCCAATGTGACGCTTGTGGTGATTTCCCTGGAGGTGTTCTGCTCCAAGAAGGGCACGCCATAGCCTATGAAAGTCGAAGGCTCAACCCTATTGAGCAAGCTCTGGGCATATATGAAAAGGAACTCCTCGTAGTTCTACATGCCTTAGACTCATGGAAGCACTATCTATTGGGGACTCCTTTCATTCTGCGGACGAATCACCAAAGCCTTAAGTACTTCATGACACAGACCAAGCTCTCCAACAAACAAATGAGGTGTGCAAATTTCCTTTTGCAATTTCATTTTCATATTGCTCACATTCCTGGCAAGCATAATCAAGTAGCCAATGTACTCTTAAGACGACCGAGAGTGAATGCGGTTTCCATAGCAACTCACAACGATCTATATTCTACGATAGATGAGTATGCTATTGATCTTGATTTTAGAGATGTGATTTCAGTCCTTGCACTAGGGAAGAAAGAGGAACCATTTACTTTACAAGATGGTTATCTTCTCTATGGCAATAGACTATGCGTTACTAACTCACTACGTGAGAAAATAATGTATGAATCTCATGCTCCTCCTCATGCGGGGCATAGAGGGATTTCAGTCTACCCTAAAAGATATTGAAACATATTTCTATTGGCCTACCATGAAAGCAAACATACAAGAGTATGTTTATAAATGTGTGGTATGCCAAAAGACAAAGTTTGATAGAGGGAAGCAACTTGGATTGCTTCAACCTTCGCCAATCCCTAATTCACCATGGGAGAGAATATCCATGGATTTTATCTTGGATTGCCTAAGTCTATCCATGGGAATACGGGAATATGGACGATAGTAGATAGGTTTAGCAAACAAGCTCATTTTATACCTATCAAAAAGACTATCAAAGCCCAACAAATGGCAACCCTCTTCATTTCACAAATCTTCAAGTACCATGGCTTGCCAATGTCCATAGTGTCGAATAGAGATCCTAGAATGACCAGTAATTTCTGGAAGGGTCTCTTTGAGAATTTAGGAACAAGGCTAAACTTCTCTTCGGCCTATCACCCTCAAACGGATGGCCAAAGTAAAATAGCTAACCTAACAATTCTTGCTCTACTAAAAGCCTATGTAACGGAAGTAGATCAAAGGTCCCAATGGGAGAAGTACTTACCCTTAGTGGAGTATGCCTACAACAACATTGTACATACTTCCACGGGAAAATCACCTTTCAAGGTAATTGAGGGAAGATCAAAATTTCCCCTACTACTTAAGGTACACGGGAAGATCTTCGCTACAGATGAGTAGAGCCGAGACCTACAAGAATCTTTCCAAAAGATTAAGGACACTATCTCTATCTCACAGCAAAGGCAAAAGGCTGCTGCTAATAAGCATAGAAGAGCCCAAGCCTTTAAAGAAAATGATTGGGTCTTACTTAAATTTCCCAAGGCTCGATTAAGGCACATGACGAGAAAGAATCCTACAGGACACCAAAAGTACTATGCTAAGTTAGCAAAAAGGTACTATGGTCCCTTCCAGATTCTTTGACCAATCAATGAGATGGTCTATCAACTCAAGTTGCCCAACCATTGGCTCATACACAATGCTTTCCATGTGAGCCTACTAAAGCCTTACAAGGGAGAGCCACCTCAAGAACCAACTATTGAAGACCCATCGGAGATCGAGGGCCAAGAAGAGGTGTTGCAACCCAAGTCCATTCTCTGACATGAAGACAAGGTATTAAGAGGCGGTGAGACTATCCGACAGTATCTTATTAAGTTTAAGAATTATCCTTTTGAAGATGCTAGATGGATGCAAGGCATACAATAAAAGAATAACCTAAACCTTGTCAATGCTTACAATACTTCCCTAGAGTAAGCAAATGTACAAATGTTTAAAATGAACAAAGTTTTTGTCTTATAAGACTCTCTTTTTCTTTATTGTGCACAAATGTTAAGTAGTATGCATGGTTAGAATCAAGTTTGTGGAGACGACGTCTTCCAAACGCCAAGTAGAGCTTGTCACTCTACTATGAAATATTGATAGGACTAATGTGCAGACATGCTTGTGACAGCTTAGGCTCTCAAGTGCCAAATGGACTAGTCATCCATGCTGGAACGATGTCGTAAAGTAAGATAGGGATCCTCTACCCACTAGAAAAAGGACTAATGAATAGGCTTTATCTTCTCTACCCCATAGTCAAGGATGACTATGATTTCAAGAGAGAGGTAATGTCATAATAACTAATATCTAATTCTGCTAAATGATTTTCTCATGTTAAACTTATCATTTAATATGGGGAAGTGCCAGGGGAGAAAAAGCTAGAATATTGGTTAAGCTGGCAGACCGGCCACAGTAGGGATCCAAAGGAGGGAAAATGGGGATCCAAAGGGGGGGGGGGGGGGGGGGGGGGGGGCATCTGCAAAAGAGCAATGTACAACAATGGGCTTTAAAGACCCTAAGGTTCAGCCCTTTAAGACTTCCAAAATGCTAAGGTTCCAAAATTCAAAGGTTGTGTCCAATGGTCAAGCTTAGTAAAATTGGATGCTTTGTGAGTGTGCCAAAAAAGTCTTCCAGGCTCCTACATAGGAGGGGGTGAGCCCTGTAAGTAGGGGATGAGAGAGAACCACACAATAACACTCACATGCTCCCTTTACAAAAAGGGAATAGGGGACACATGTCAGCTCCCTAGGCCAATTGCCCACAAGGTGCACTCAAAACCTATTGGATGGCCATAGAGGTGGACCAATGAAAATTGGGCTAAAGTAAATCTAATTTAATTCATTTAAAAACACTTGATAAAAGAATGAATAAGAATTAAGCTCTCTAGAAGACTATTGGCCAGCCTCCCAAGGGGTCCAATGAGCATTCAGCAGCCCAATGGCTTGCCTGATTCCTATTGGCCAGAAGACAAAAGGGGTCCAATGAGAGTTTAGTTGCATTAATTAATTACCTAAAGCTCTCACAAAAGGGGAAATGTAAAGTCTCCATCTATCTAGCTGTCGGGAATAAACTCAAAGTTTTAGGGAAAGCATTGAACTTACAAACAGGTAAAGCACTATTTCAAAAGCATTTAAAAATTGTATTTTTGGAATCTTAAGCACAACAAACACCGGACTACAAATTTTCAGATTTAAATTCGGACAAAAACTGACCCAGCTAGTCCTTCCGAAAGATTCAATGTAAATTAAATTAATAAGAAAAATTGAATGGTTGCAGTAATCATTTCAGCATAGAATTTACTAAAGGCCTCCCAGATATTTACAAGATATTTACCAATTAAGCAAAAATAGATCAAAATATAGCAGAATTGATATTTTAAAACTGGCAGGTAATGGGAGGGTCATACTGACCTGCCAAGGACTCATTTAGCAGTAGGGGGCACCATCTGGAGCTGAGGGGCTACTTGACCTGCAAGTAACTGCTTTTTTCAGCCTATGAGAGCCTGTCAGTGCCCAGAAACCTATAAATATGACCCTTGCTTCACAATTTCGGACAGACTCGGAGCCTTGGCACATTCTCTCTCATCTAGAGAGACCTCTACGCAGAAATCACTAGAGATCAAAGCTCTAGTTGGTTACTTAACGGTAATTAGCACTAACCTTTCTTACTTAGCAAAGCTAGATTAACCTATTTACAATTTTCTTAATTAATTGAAGATTAATCTTATGTATACTCAAAAAACCTCTCTTAATTAAAAATTATGTGCTGATTGTTGTGATTAAGCTTAAGGATACTAAGCTAATTAATTATTATATCATATTAGGACTGAAATTATTCATTTTAATCATAAATTAATGAAAATTATACTAATTAAGTTTAGATTAAAATGAGATAATTATCAGAGATGTGTTAGACTGTCATTATGCTAGGAAAATTATCTTGTAATTTTTTAGGTAATTTTTGTAACTGATTAGGCAGATTTACACTGTTTTTGAGCAAAACGTAAAGGGGAAAATAATCAAACTAATCCAAAATACTTTGAGATATTTATCAGAGGTAAATCACATCTTAAAAAACACGTGATAATTATCTTAACCTCAGATAATTATTTTATCTAATTATCTTAGCAGAATTGCACTGTTTTTAGGACAAGTTAAAAGAGGGGAAATAGAAAATTGATCCAAAATGCTTTGAAATAATTTTCAAAGGTAAATCACATCTTATGAAACTTGTGATAATTATTTTATCCTCAGATAATTAGTTTAACTTATTATCTCAGCATAATTACACTGTGTTTTGGAAAAAGATTGTACCACGCGAGCTGAGTGAGGTCAAGCTGACTCCACCGACAAAACGGGGAAGATAGCAAAGTAATTCAAAATGCTTTGGGATAATTATCAGAGATAAAATATATTTTATTTAATCCCTGATAATTATTTTAACCTCAGATAATTAGTTTAACTAATTATCTTAGCATAATTACACTATTTTTAAGGGAAATTAAAAAGGGAAAAATATCAAATTGATTCAAAATGCTTTGAGATAATTATCAGAGGTAAATCACATCTTATAAAATCCATAATAATTATCTTAACTTCAGATAATTAGTTTAATCAAGTATTTTAGTATAATTACACTATTTTTAGGAAAAATTAAAAGAGGGAAAATAGAAAATTGACCCAAAATGCTTTGAGATAATTATCAAAGGTAAATCACATTTTATGTAACCTAAGATAATTATCTTAACATCAAATCATTACTTTACCTAATTATCTCAGTATAATTACACTGTTTTTAGGAAACATTAAAAGGGGGAAAATAGCAAATTGATCCAAAATGCTTTGACATAATTATCAAAGAAAACTAATATTCTATAAAACCCATGATAATTATATTAACCTCAAATAATCAGTTTAACTAATTATCTCAGCATAATTATATTGTTTTCAAGGGAAATTCAAAGGGAGAAAATAGAAAATTGATTCAAAATATCTTGAAATAATTATCAAAGGTAAATCACATCTTATGTAACCCATGATAATTATTTTAATCTCAGATAATTAGTTTAACTAATTATCTCAGCATAATTACACTATTTTTAGGGGAAATTAAAAGGGGAGAAAGAGCAAACTGATCCAAAATGCTTTGAGATAATTATCAGAGGAAAAATACATCTTAGGAAACCCTTGATAATTATATTAATCTCAAATAATTAGTTTAACTAATTTTAGTAGCAAATTGAAGATGGAAATTATATAATTAAGTTGAAAAATAATAAGATAATTACTAGACGTCAAAAATATCCTTATCTACTAGTGATAATTATACCATAATTTATTAGTAAGTTTAGAGAATTATAATTGACTAAAAGTCCTATTTTTTGCCAAAGATTAATTAAAATAAATAGACTTTGCAGTCAGAAGATTTTAGGAAAATTATAGTAAGTGTAAACCTGTGGTATAAAGTTGAGGAAATGAAATCTTTGAGAGAAAATAAATAGAATAAATATTAAACCCAAAATAAGTAGATTCCAAGCTTAAGATTCGATGGAGAAATTAGGAAAAAGATATTAAAAATTATAAGAAAAATAGAATAGCCTAAAAACCCCTAAGGGAAGCTGTGGAAAAAGTTATCATGCCTATTTTAAGCAAAGAAGAAATTACTAGGTCAAGAATTTACAAATTAAGGCTACAAATTTAACCTAGATTTGGATAAAATTGGATACAAAGGTTAAATCTAGCTTTTGGATAATCTACCTAATGATTAGACGTCCTTTTTATAAGGATAAGAAGTTATGGCACCTAAAAGGACCCGAGCAAATCCTACATCTGATGATGAGGACATAGCTCCAAAACGAACTAGAGCGTCGCACGACGACGAAGCCGGGCCTAGTAGTAGGCCTACAGAGGAGAGTCTTCAAGCGCCAGCGCAGCAGCAGATGGCCAATCAATCCCAGGTGGGTTTCCCATTATTCAATTAAGTCTTTAAATAGTATAAGTTCTTTTATAAGTTAGCATTGCATACGTAAGGAGTGAGTAAGAATAAGAAAAGGAATAATTGACCAAAAACAAAGGGTAACTTCCAACGTGCATTGTTTATAATGTAGGAAAGAATTGTTTGGGTTAAAATTGGTTGAATTAGGAAAGATATGATCGATCATCCTTAAAACAGCTTGTCTCAAGACACCTCCGACTCCTTGGTATATTTTGATAATAATGATGGCTTTTCAGCCCACGGATAAGTCGGTTACCCCCATGAACGTTGAGTTTCTACTTCGTGTCATGTCTTGATGTTTTTACATAAGTTAGGATATCATTTTTTATCCTAGGGGAGCCGCCCGGTTGTATGGGCAACTGGTTTGGTGTATGGGCAACCGGAACCTTGGGTGGGGGTTTATCCACTCCGGATTGTGAATAAGGAATGGGTGCCGTTTTTTCACCCTTAAGTGGTCTTGAGACAAGAAGAGTACTGGTCATGGTTATTATGGTTGGACAATGTTTTGATTGACCGTACCCTGCCTTAAGTTTAAAAATGTCTGTTTTCTAAAAGAATGTTTTCAATACTGTCTTTAATTATTGATTGAAGGAATTACTGTGATGGAACGTTAAAAGAAGCCATTATTTTAAATGTTAAAACAATGTGATAGTAAGATAAAAGAATCATGTGTGAGTGCGGGGTGGTAAGTGGGGATTGACTAAGGTTGTCAATCATGGACGGGTGGACCTGATTAGTCAGGTAGCTATCCATCCTGCGCACTAAAACTTCTTCACTTGGAAGAGGAGTCCACCAGCGGCTGTGCCCTCAGATCTGTTAGGGGGAAAAAAGCATTGGTTGAGGATACCTTAGCCCAATTGTGGCTGTTATAGGGCCGAAATAGTTTTTTGGACTTTTAATACGTTGTCCCGTTTCCGCTGCGAGACAGGACTAGGTCTTCTTCTAAGGCTATAGACCCAAGCCATTGTCAATGGTAAAGGTCTATTCCTTGGATTTTTCTTGTTTAGAGACTCTGATTTTTATCAAACCTAGAGACCTGTCAAGGATCCCATCTCGATCTTGGTATTGGCGGGTTGGGGATCTCAAAGGAAAGAGGGACACATGTCACAAGGCTATCACTTATGCTACTTAATTTTCATTGGCTAAGCTTTGAAGGTTCCAATGAGGTGCCAGCATGAGTAAATTTCAAGAGGGGTCGACCAAGAGAGAGAGGGGGCTGATTTTGGCAAGGCATTATCACACACACTCACACAATCTCATGTGTGAAGCAAGAAGACTCTCTCTCTCTCTCTCTCTCTCTCTCTCTCTCCTTCTCAAGCTTTAATGGAAAGCTCATCATCTACTCCAAGCTTGTGAGAAGGGAGGCCTACACCAACAACTCTTGGCTTTGTGATACAAATCCAACCAAGAGCCAAGCTTCAATGCATGCTCATCTCCTCTACCATGCTAATTAGTAAGATATGCTAAGCTATTTTGAGAAATTATGTGAGGAGATACTTCTTTCTCGTAAGACTACTCCTTCTTCCTCTCAATCTACTCTCATACCCCGCTAGCTCTCACCATCTTCGAAGGTGTGTGAGGTTTTGGGTCTGAGACTGTGAGGGAATTGATGTTGTGTTTTATAAGTGTTTGCTTAGTGCTGGAAGCTTCCATCTTCATTGCACTAGCTAGTTATTGAAGAAACACAAACAATTGTATTGTAAAATGTCTCCCTTGATGGGGGAAACCTATAATACAAAGTCTTTTGGAGGGGGGACCGGCTCCATGTAAATCCGGTCCTCAATTGTTGTCAATAGCTTAATTTCTCTCTCTTTTGAAGTATTGTTCATGCCTATCTAACTAGGTGTTATGCTTTTTGTTGCTCTCTCCACCCAAGCACTCTTGTTATGCTCATTAGGAATCTATTCTAATGAAATGCTCACTATGTTCATGCTATTTTCTGCTACACACAAATTACTAGCCCATTAAATGTTACAGGAATAAGAAGAGATAAAGCATGCTTTTTCTAAGCCACGTAAAGACAACAACCCTGGGCATTGTGGTCTTTCCAATGAATTGATTATGACCTATTGTACTAATAGAGTATATCATCACTCCTCTCATCAATGCTACAGAGATTTCCCAATGCATGAATCCCCGAGAAACTCTTTCCTTAGAACTTGTTTCAATGGAGACCTATTACAATTACAATGATGGCAATTCTAAATAAAATAATGGCTAGAGTCATAGCCAAAGGAATCTCCCCCATGCTTCAACAAGATGTCCACACATGTCAGACTAGTTTAAATAGTACAAGATGATGTATAATTAATTTTAAAGTTTTAATCTTTTCTTTATTAGCATGTGCCATAGCCTTGCCTCCATACCTTATCCAGTGTTGCATACCTAAATAGAAATGAACCATCCCATAAGAGGATTAGTATAAGCTTCCATAACATTGTGAATTAGATCCTAAACTAAAGAAGACAAGTAGGCATGTGAATTAGTTTATTATTAACCATCATATGTCTTTGTAGGCCTTTGTAGCGTTTGAAGTTTCCAAAGGATGGTTCAATTAGGGCCACATGCAGGTTGCAGATTGTGCATAATGATGTTTATGCATCTTGCAAACTCCATCCTTGGGAAATTACCTTTACTTTGTGACTTTCATTGATGGTTAGTCTAGGCATGTATGGGTGCATCCGCTTAAAGTGAAGTCCAAAGTGTTTAGGTGCTTCAAACAATTTTTGGTTATGGCTGAAAATGTCTCGAACTGTACTATGGGCACCCTTCGTTTCAATCGGGGGGGGAATGTATGTCTCATGAATTTAATTCATTTTTGGCTAGTCATGGGATCAAACACCAATGTACAGTGCCATATACGCCTCAGCAAAATGGTGTTGCTGAGAGGAAAAACAGGTCACTTACAAAAATGGCACGATGTATGGTCAAAATTCAAGCTTTGCTCATTTGTTTTGTCTTGAGGCCATCATGTGTGCCACTTATGTACTTAATAGGTGTCCTATAAAATCTTTGCACTCTATGACTCCTTATGAAGCATGGCATGATAGAAAGCCTTCTATCGAGCACATGCATGTTTTTGGTTGTTTGGCTTATGCTTTAGTGCCACAAACGCAACACAAAAAATTGGATGATAAGGCTATCAAATGTGTTTTTGTTGGTTATAGTGATAAAAGCAAAGGTTACATGTTGTATCATCGGCAAACAAAGCGTATCTTGGTCTCACAGGATGTGTTTGTGGAAGATTATGTTCAGCCTTTGCTGTAATGTACCAGAGACAGTAATGTAAGCCCACAAGACATTTATGACACTTTGTTGCCTCTTTTTAGTGGTGAAAGTTTGAATGTAAATTCCAATGAGGCAAATGTATAGCCTATGGGGGTTTCTAAAAATATTACAGATCAACATATTACTGATGCAAATGTACATGATGTACTTGATGAGGAAAGGGATGAGAATGAGCAGGCTAGAGGTATGCCAAAATGTCTGGTGCATACTTTGTGTGGTTTCCCTGATAGTTTTCTTTTTAAGGTGGACACTATCACAGAGTGGTACTCGGATGTTATGTATGTTCTGTGCATAGGTTCTTATCCACCAGAGCTACCAAGCTTGCAAATTAGGAGATTTCTTATCAAAAGTAAGACCTACACCATGATTGGACACATGCTCTACAAAAGTGGTTTGGATGGGATTCTTTGACATTGTGTCTTGCCACATGACGTCCAAGCTAGTTGGAAGATGCTCACTCGGGTATCATAGGTGGCAACTACCTAGGGCACATCACAACCAATTGCATTCTACACATTAGGTTGTGGTTGCCATACATGTTTTGCAATGCCGTGAAATATGCTAAACCTTGTGACTCGTGCCAATTGTGTGCTCTAAAACCAACTCGCCAGCTAACCATCCCTTGCAATTATCTTTGGCTTGGCTACCCTTTGAAAGGTGAGTATAAATTTTATTAGCCAATCAAACCGGTTGGACAACATGGGAATAAAAGGTATCTTTTGGTAGCCACCAAGTGGGCAGAGGTGGCGGCAACTCTTGATTGCGCCTCAGCCACGGTGGAAAAAATTTTGTATGAAAACATCTTCTGTAGGTTTGGCTGCCCTTTAGAGATCACTAGAGATCAAGGCACCCACTTCGTCAATGACATGTTGGTCAACCTTTTTGAGAGGTACAAAATGTTTCACAAGAAGTCATGCTCTTACTATCCTAGGGCCACTAGCCAAGCAAAAAGCACTAATAAAGTCCATCTATCCTTGCTTTGAAAAACCTACCACCCTCACCCGACATCTTGGCCAACAGGAGTTTTGGGTGCTACATTGGCATATAGGACTTCTTTTAAAGCCACAACTCAACACTCTCCATTGTTGCAAGTGGCCTTTGGCCTAGAGGTGGTGGCACCCTTTGAGTTTCACTTTGGCTCGCCCAGGGTCACAACAGTCAAAGCAGACTATCCCAAAGAACAACACTCTACCATGGCAAGTCGGTTCACCAAATTGGAAGAAGTGGCTCTTAGCAGCCAAGGCTTTGGAAAGAGAGAAACAAAGATGGAAGGCTTGGCATGATTGGCACCTAAAGACCACGAAGTTTGGCAAAGGCTCATTAGTTCTTTTATATCATACCAAATACTTAATAATCAAAGAAGCTACTTCTAGTGTGGTAAGAACCATTTGGTCATCAACATTCTCAAGGTGATGTCTAGCTGCACACCATGTCTAGGGAATTTCTACTATTAGTCAATGGCTCTTGCCTCAAGCCTTATCACATTCACACATTGGCCGCAACTTTCCACTAGCATTCACTTGACACTCCCTAGTATCCATCAGCTTTCATTTTTCACCAGCCCTACCAAGTCTTTGCGACGCTCTCCGAATGCCAAGCCTCGCTGTCTTATTGTAGTGATAGTGAGAACCATGAGCATAAATTTCATACCATGGGATAGAGTCAACTTGACTAGTTCATGAAGGCTACAAGCGGTTGTCAATCTCTCAAAAATCTACGCTCTACTATATGTCCATCCTGTGGGAGCTCCACAAGCTTCCCCACCACCAATAGGACCGTGCTATAAATGTGGAGGTGATCATTGGGCAAGAAGTTTTCCACACAAAAGAGAACGCTTTTAAAAGTTTGGGTACTGTGAGGGATGTACAAATGAACATCTAATTCCACATTGTTCAAAAAATCTTGATAACAAGAAGAAAGCTACCATAAACAAAATCGGAGTTGTATCAAACTCAAGTGGATTAAAAACGGAACCAAAAATTCTAATAAATGCAGTAACAAGAGTACAAACCCAGGAAGCCTCAAGGAATATGCCTATGAGAGACAAAAAAACCCCACCCAGTCAAACTGAAATAGAGAATTTGTCAGATAGGACCCCAAAAAATCTTGGAAAGCAAAAAGGGACAAGATGACAACCAAAAGGACTAAAGAAAAATCGGCATTAGAAACCAAATTGCAGCAAGCCAAAGAACAATTGAGATTGGAACGGGACCATAAGGAAAAAACTATTGTAGCAAAACCACCAGAAATACCATCGAGAGGTTCAGTCTTAGTAGACAAGTCTTCCATCCTTTAGATGCAATTTTGAAGGCTTATGAAGCTAGGCTAAAGCCCAATCAAACCCAAGAGCATAGATGGTTAACGTATCCTCATCCAAGTTATGAGAAAGAGAGGTTGCAGATGTGCAAAGAGCTCATCGAGGCGGCCCAAGCTCTTACGGAACCACATATCTCGGATGCTCCAAAAACTAAGGTGCTAATCCACAAAAAAATCCAGGAAATGGAGAACGGAGGCCTTGAAAACAAAGGCCAAAAAGAGCCGGAAGTTGAGGCACCATTAGATACGAGGGAAGTAGCCAATATCGCAGATGGGTTGGGCTCACAGCAGTTATGCCAATTTCAAAAGTAGAAGGACCATGGTCATAGGATCTATGGGAGGATATCAAAAACAAAAAGGATGGAACTATGACCCTTGATTCAGCCCCTATCTCACTGAGATCAATCTAAACCATGAGTTCTACCCCAGCGATATCCGATCGCTATATGGAGATGGAGGGATAGAGATGTCGAAAGACAGCAAACCTCAGACTTTAAAGACTTTACCTTCGTTCATTGGTGACCATGAAACAAGATCAAAAATTAGGAAAGTACCATCTCAATGGAAATCTGATCCTAAGATGATGGACTCTAAGACTCTTCATGAGTTGATGTCGTCTCCTATCCATTGTACGCTAACTCTATCCGAGTTACTGTAGATTAGACCGATTTTTTTTTTGGAGAAAATAGGGCTGATGGTTTCGCAACAAATCATTCCTTCAAAAACATCAAACAATCAAACACCAGAATAGATTAAAGCACAATGTGTGCTATAAATAAAGTGGGAGACTACTGCAAGGGAGAAGAAGGAAACACTATCTTACAGGTGGAATACAAAGGAGTAAAGACGGTTGCAATATTAGCCTTAGTGGGGTTGGAATTGCCATAGCAACCAAGGGGATGTGGAAAAAAATGGGGAAAGTCTGCTCTAAGGAAAACCCGAATGAAAATGCAAGTAGTGGATGGATACATGTAGAGACCGATCGGCATATTAGAACAAATTGTTGTATCCTCTTGTGGTATTGCGTATGAACACACCTTTGCTATAATGAAATTTGACAAGAGTAACAATTTTGCTCATATTGGGAAGACCATTCATGCGTCAACTCAAAATGGTACAAGACTGGGGCTATGACTATATCTACTTAAGACACAAGGAGGTCACTACGAAGATTAGTGTCAAAGATCATAGTTATAGAGATGTCAAGCAAACTCCTGGGGAAGAGTTAAACTCCACAACTGAACAAGAAGGGGAGATACCTGCATGGCTACAAACCAAAGCACATGCTTGGATGTGCGAAGCTTCGGAGTGTGGAAGTCTGAGGAAAGAAGATTACATTCTCTACCGACCAGTAAGGGATGACGCATATGTACCAAAGCCTTTTTCGGAAGAGATGTTCGAACCATTTGGATGGCAACAAATACTGGCCACCCTTGATGTGTGTGTGAATGAGGTGATACTAACCAAATTCTATGATGAGGAAGGATATTATATACTTCCATTCCAGATGACGAGCATTATCTTGGATTTGGAATTGGGATCAGAAGAACCCAACCTGGAGAGAGTTACAGATTGCAGGCGCATAGTGGATGAGATCTCTATGAGAGACCTTAGCGAAAAAAACGAGTAGCGGAATTAGGAGAATGAAAGAGAGCATTTTGTGAGACTACTTTGAGAACATAGAGGGTGAACTTAATTGATGGTAGCAACATAATCATAGTACTTAATTAACTTGGCATGAACAATACTTTTGCAAGAGAGGGAGTTTAGAGAACTTGACAACAATTGAGGACCGGATTTATGTGGAGCCTCTCCCCCCTCCAATAGGCTTTTGTATTATAAGTTCTCCCATCAAGAGAGACTTGGTACAATACAATCTTTGTGTTCCTTATGACCTAGGTGATGCAATGAAGATGGAAAGCTCCATGCATCACGAGCATAACATAGACTTTGTAAAAACCATTAACTATCCCCAGCCTCAGTCCCAAGGCCTCAAACACCTTCAAAGGGTCAGAAGCTAGCAGGGAATGATGATAGGAAAGAGGAAGAAGAAACATTCATAGGAGAAATAAATAGTTCCTCACTTATCATCACTCTTCTTGCTAGCATACATAATAGCATAGTAATGAAGATGGAGAAGAGGGAAATCTTAAGCATGGAAGCATGGCTCTTGGTTGGATCCGCATTCCATCGCCAAGAGTGTCGGTGTAGGCTCTCAACTTCCCTACTAGCTTGGAGAAGGAGATGGAGTTCATGCACTTTACACATCACACAATGAGAGAGTGTGTGTGTGTGGGAGAGTATACCCCCCAAGCTAGCCCCCTTCTTGCTTTGGTCGACCCCCTCTTCTAGCACTCCTTGGCATTTGATTGGACCTCCTCAAGCTTGGCCAATCACATGCCTAGTGCATATCAATCAACAAGGGTAGTACATGAAGAGGAGGTTGACAAGTGTCCATGCTACTTTCTTTGTACCAAAGATTCCTTGTGTGAGGGTGTATGTGTTCTCTCTCTAGCCCCTACAAAGAGGGCTCGCCCCCTCATGAGTAGGGATCATGCATTGACTTTTTGAACCCGCACCCCTTAAAGCACCTTAGTCATGGAGCACCTTAGCACCTTATTCATTAAGCACCTCAAGAACCTTAGTCAGCAAGCACCTCAAGCTTGGGTCGGAGCACACCCCTAGCTTACCTAAGGTCAAAGAACTTTTAACACTAACCTTTGGAGGTCTTTAATGAAGCTAACCCTAAGGTCTTTAAGCTCCATTAGCTAACCTTGCTCTTTGACAGATCATCTCTCATTTGGACCCCTTTACCATTGCCTCGTGTTGAGATTAGACTCGTAAGGACATGTCTATATTCTAACCCTTGTTCCCATGTATTCTCCCACATTAAATGATCAGTCTTGACATTCTTGAGAATGGCCATGGAACCTCTAACACCAACCCAAATCGATCTCAAGGTAGCAAATCAAGGGACAATGCTCCTTCAAGCATAAATTGGTGCATGAAGCTTCCATGTTCATTGCACCAACAAGTTTTGTCAAGGAACACAAGAATTGTATTGTACAAAAGTCTCCTTTGATGGGAGAAGCTATAATAGAAAGCCTTTATGGAGGGGGGACCGGCTCCATGTAAATCCGGTCCTCAACTGTTGTCAATTGTTCTATTTCTCTCTCTTTTCAAGTATTGTCTATGCCAAATTAGCTAGGTGTAAATTGCTATATTGCTTTCTCAAATTAAGTACTCTCTCTGTGCTCATTAGGAACTTGTTCTTAATGAAATGCTCACTATTTTATCAATTTCCGCTACACACAAGTTACTAGTGCATTAAATGTTACAAACAGGAGGAGCACACAACGGATATGCCCAAACAAACAACAGATAAAGTGTTTCCAACAACACGTACAACTCAAAAGGAGAAAGACGAAGATCCCGAGATCAAACAAACTCCAATTGATCCTGAAGCACAACATTATAAAGGTAAGATAGCGGAAGATAAAAACACAATAGAAGTTGGCACCTTTGACCAACCTCAAGAAACACAACAAAGGCCCAGGTTACCTCACTCACATGCCGTGGTAGATGAAGGAGCACAATTGATCAAGTCCTTTGACACATTGACGCACATTTGAAACAAATCAAGTTACAGTTTCAATGTCAAAGAGCAATCTACAACCTGCATGAGTTGGAGCTGGAGGATACCAAGAAAGAGGTAGCTAATGTAGTTAGGGATGATCTAAAATTGCAACAAAAGATCGAAGGATTACAAACAATGCAAACCCAACTCCAATCAAAACTACAGAGAGAACAAGAAAATGTTGCATATTACTACAAGGAAGTTCAAGCTTTCAATGAGGTAAATACAAATTTGCAGGTAGAGTAGTAGCACCTAGAAGAAGAGTTAGCCAAAGAAAAACAAAAGAATGCTAAACTTGGAGAATCATATGCAATGGTGAGCAAAACACTTACACAGCTCTTAACCATGCAAGACATACCAACATCGGCAAGTAGGTCAGCACAACCACCTTCACTGACACAAGAGCTCAAGGATCTAAAGGTTGCCCTAGCTCAAGAGTAGTATGACAAAAAATCTTAACAATAGGGCATAGAGCAATACAAAAATCCAAAGATGAGGATATTGAACAGCTCCAACAACAACTGGCCAAAGCAAACAAAAACCTAGCTGCTCAAAGCGCAACACATTAGGCAGAATTACAACATAAAGATCTATCAATTAAGGTCATGCATGCCCAGCCAACTCCTATAGGAGTCTCTCAAACAACAGAACAAGGAAAAATGGCATAGGATTTTCCACATAACGAGATGCCCAATACTAGCATAGAAACAACATGGCCTAATTTTGAAGATTCAGTCGATACATAAGTTCTCGAAACTGCCAGAGAAGGAATTCAATGGTGGATCTCAAAAGCGCATGATCCTTCACTCAAAGGTATCTGCAATATGAACTCAAGGTGTTAGAATCAACTGCTCTTCTCATGATTACACCTTATGAAGTTGTGAAGAATCTTGGGCATGAAATGATTGCACTTCTATGGATGAGACATGAAGCTCTCTTATGAAAAAAAAAAATACAGGACACTGGCCTTAGAGAGTCTCCAAGTGCAAAAAACCGCTCCAAGGCACCATGGGGGAATTTGGGAATTCCACCTCAAGGGGAGGGAAAAAGGAAGAAATAGCATTCCCATACGCGTTAGTAGTTTTTGCATCAATGGTTTTTAGCATTGTACTTGTTTTCAATAAAGCTCAAGAGAAGGCTCTGTGACATCGACATCATTGGCACCATCAACATGGTGCGGATAGAAGACTCCAAGAATGAAATGAAGAAAAAGAGGGGAGGATAGATGTGTTTCAAGAATCAAATATGAAGATTGTAGCCTCTCTACTTCAAGGGGATGACTTCTTTTGTCATCCTTTGTGGATATGTATTGACATCTTGTGTGGATATTATGTGTCATCCTTAGTGGATATAAAATCTTCGATGTATTGTCCTAGTACAAACCCTAAGGGGAAGATTGTAAGGTATGGGCTTTGTCCTAGAGTCAATACAATGTGAATGAATGAGAGAAGAGGTGGAATTATCCCACATGTAAAGGTGTGAGGTTGTAAAGCTACATAAAGTTCCTTTCATGAATAAACAATCATTCCAAGTTTGCATTACATGTCTCCTGTCTATGGTGAGCTTATGATGGGTTAGCCAACCAGATCGTGTTTATAAGTCCAAGTTAATCTATCTTGGAACCTAATTCGCTTAACAATCTAGCCTACACACATTCACTTGTGTACATATTGTTTCTCTATCATCCACCTTAGCTAGCACAATCCCATTCCCATCGAGCTGATCAAACGGAGATCATAGATTTGAATAGTCCGCCTCAAGTTTCTTTATCTAGTAGCTTCAAGAGAAGTACCTTGCAAAAACTTCTCCAAGCCAAGAAAATGAGCACATTAACAAAGCTTTTAATGCAAATACAACGGGTGGAGTATGTCTCAGAGATTTCAAGAGCCTACAATGGAGACTTTGTTTTAGAATTTCCTCCTACCATGGGGAAGATGCACCATATGGATGAAATGGAGCATACGTATGATCCTCATTTGTGGTCAAAGCCTCAAACATCCACTATAGTTTTCCCTAGAGTGGTATGTCTCAGTCATTGTCTGGAGTCTTTGAAGTGCATGAATGAAAAATGTACCTGCTTGGTCAATTATCATATTGCCAATACAAGCCATTTTAGCGACCACCTATGAAAGGCCCTATGCCTGGGCAATACTGTGAGATGGCAAATAAGAGCCTTACATGCCACTTTTGTAAGGCAATTTCTTTTTGCATTGCATCATGTGAGTGTGTAGTGTACTATGCCATGCAAACGGACGAGACAACCACCCGACTCATGATTCATTGTGGCACAGATAGACATGATGTGCATAGCAGTGCATCCAAGACACTGATGGATAGATCAAAAATGATGGTGCAAAGGATTTTGACCGTGGACCCACATGCAGGAGCCAGGAAGGTTCAAATGCGCTTAACGAAGGAAATTATTAGTACAACACTTCTTCGCAACGATACTAAGGACAAAAGTTTAGGTAAGCAACAACTATTTGAAATTACAAAAGATTTGGGACCCTTGGTGCAAGATAATTGGTGTTTTTCATTAGCGTGTTTCAATGCAGAACTCAACTCTTGTGTATTTTTAGTCCTAACAGTTTGGGGTTGGCAGGTTTCGAAGGTCAATGTCCACTGCATAGGGAGGTGGTGCCAAAGACTCTTTTGGCATTGATGCACTCCTCAAATTAAAGCAAGACTGTACATATAAATTTTTCCACGGTAGTAGGTTTCTTGTTCAAGGAAAGGAAGGAGAGAAATGTTTTGTCTTCAAAATGTCCAAAGTAGGTCTAGCATCCGGTGTGGACATGGTGAACCAAATGAGACAAGATGGGGACGACAATTTTTGACGTACGTGGACTCAATTCAATCACACTAGACACATTACGATTGGGTCACCATGGCCTGTCATGTCTATGCTCCAATGTATGTGGGAAACCTTGGCAACAATGTAGGTCACATATGACACATCCTCTAATAGTTTGTTTGCAACATGCACGACCTTCTCACTATTGCAACTTGTGAAATGAAGGAGGAAGGCATGGAGTCTCAATGTTTGTTTTGGAAGTGCCTCAACGAGGTAATGATATCAGATGGGTGTGAAAGAGCTAACTTCTTTGGATTCATGGCGGACGAAGCTCATGCAATCTGAATTGTCTTCAATGGCGACAACAAGAATAACATGATGACTGGACGAGAGCTATATTTCCTTTTCCATTGGAAGCAAAGCTTGAATCAACATACAAAAAAGTATGTGGTGCCAACTTCTCAACACATTCACAAAGAAATGTGTGTAAAGTGGAGGCAGGCACCAACAAAGGAAGCTACAGTAATAGAGGCTCTCCTGATATACCAATGGTGGTGCAACGATCATTGCATGGACCGCAACATTCCGCACATGGATTCATCGCTCAGTTGGTGGGGAAATTTATATTGCACATTGGGGTGGCATTATGACATGTGTAGAAAGAAACTTTGATGGACCAGACACTCCACGGACAAACCTCGCGGAGAGAAAGTATGGTAGCTGCTAGAGCAGGGGAGGGTTTTCGTAGACGCATCTCGTTATATGATGCATGTACAACTGACCTAGAAAATTATATTTCTACAGAGCACCAAGGCCATTTCGTACAGCCGTGATTTTTTTTTTGGAAAGGGGTTATCGATACAAAAGCTTGCCGAATGCCATGGAAGTCATCCCAGTCAAGTAATAAGGACGGTGAACAAAGCTACTAAGGGCACTCCGATGTACAAAGCAAGGTAGGGGATAAGGAGACGTCAGGGAGGAAGTGAAGACCAAGTGAAGTTATTAATGTGGAAGATATGCACCACACAGACCAGAGTACAACTTGGTTATCAAAGATCGTAAGAAGTGTGGAAGGCCTCGTAAGATTGACTTTGCACAGGAAAGCACATCACAAACCCCAGAATGTAGGACATACTTAGGTGGAAATTGTGTAATGGAATGCAAGGTAAATGAAGCAATATGGGCTATACGCTGAACACCACAAGGTAGCAGAGTCAGGTGCAGTGGCACACCAAGAGGAGGACAAAGGTGTGGGCAGAATATTGCAGGTTCAAGCCTTGGTGTACGGGCCCCATCTTTTGAAGGATATCAAAAGCATCCCAAAGGTGTGGTTTGCCATTGGTTTTGGTTTTGTCCAGATCATATATTACATTGCTACATAGTAGAATGAAACATAGAGCCACAATCTCAACGGCCACCACACATTTGGCTTGTGCATGTGGGCACCACCCTAACCAGTGAGGTGCAAATATTGTTTGAAGAGGGGTATCAAGTGGAGTTTAGCAATGAAGGAAACTCTCCTCATATGGCAATTGCTGTTGCTCAAAACAAGAGGAACATTCCTATCAAGTGCGATGATATAGCCACTCCTCGAGGTAGTGCACGAGCCACAATGTGGGACGGTGTGCGCGCACGGTATCAATCTTCCATTTTCAAAGATGCTACACGCAAGATCAACCTAGCGCTAGTGCTGAAGGCAAAGGTGGTAGAGGAGATATGTGGGGTAGATACTGTTCATGAGGTATTCAAAGTAGAGTCCCACGGCGAAGATGGTCATGTTGGGTTTTACAATGTTTGTATTTGCAAGGAGCCATCATGCACATGCCCAGACTTCATGGATTGGGTGACAAAGCAAAAACCATATCTTGCAGGCAAACACATCTATTTTATTTTTTTGTGTGTACTATAGCTCAATCAAAATGAGAACATGTTTATCCAACAGCCTGTTCTTTCTGATGCTTATATATATAACACACTTAGCCGGGGCAAAACCTATCCAACCATCAATTCGTAGCATTTGCCGTTTCCATTTTTTTGTAAGCATGATTAGGAAGTTGACCCTACTACCAATTTTGGATATGACCACATAATTAGCACATTATGGTGTACTGTTTTACAGTTATTTTGTTGATTGTGTGAAAGGGTAACTTACTGTTGAGGTGTCACATCAATAATAAAGTAGTGAATATTAATTTAACAGTCTCCCAAATGCTATACTATTGGAATTCGCTTCAAATTTTTCGTGTAATCTCCCAAAAACTATTATAGAGCACTTTTCTACTACTCCCTGAGGATCTTGAGAACAACATCAAGTCAACTTGGGATGCAATGGAGGCCATCCCCAATGGAGGGGCAATATATGGAAAAGAATGGTTTCAAGAGGCTCTCAAGGCAACAACAACTGTGTATCGCCTTTATCGATGCTGCACAAAAATCAACATGCGCTCGTTGCTAAGCTTGAACGAGAGGGGGCAATTTGCTTTCGGTTGTTGCTGGAAGAAAGTTGGAATCATCACAGAGGAGGATGAGGGGAGACTCAAGGAGCAGCTAGGGTGCGTGGTGAACTCTCTCTTGCCTATAGAGGGTAGCACTCCTACAAACACCGGGCCTTCCAAAAAATGAAGGCGGTTGCACCATATACAGTACTGCCTTATGTACTACAAGTAATTTGAAATGTAATGTTGTGGGTGCACCATATAAAGTGATGCCTTATGTACTGCTAGTAATATGGAATGTAATGTTTTCTATTATTAATGGAAGCTGAGAAGAAGTGAGTAAGAGATCGGAAAATTTGAACGGAGGATGAGATATGGAATGCCATATGAAGAGAGCAAGAGAAGAAGCCTCCATAAGGGTGAGTGAGCATTGAGAGGGATAGATAGAGAAAATCTCTTATGGAATCTGCTCGCCTGATTCCAAAAAAGCGCTCGCCAAAAAGTGCTCGCCTAAAATTTCCCCGAGGAGGAGGTCGAAGATTTTTAGGGGCACTATCCTACCAAGTCTGGCCACAATCCGGCCACAATCCGACAAGGTATCAAAATCACGATCCATGATGATCAAGGTCCTGAAAAGTGCAACAAAATTATCAAGAAAGGTTGCCCTATGGTCTAGGAACACTCTCCTTACGGTCAAAACGTCATTTAAGCACTCAAATTTGAAGATTAAGCTCACTAACGCGTAGTCGTGAACCACAACAGAACTGACAATGCTTACACTTGAATGAAAGAGAATGGAAAGAGGAACACAATGCAAGTTTCAAAACCGAAAACAAATTATGCAATCATTAGTTATGTTGATTGCACATATGAGCTGAGAAGTCGCTTCAGTGTTGTACAAAAGAGCTCCTTCTTCTTCAAAATATAAGCCTCCCTTTCACATTAAAGTTATTAACTGTTATACCAAGGACTTTCTAAATGGCTAGTAGTGGGCTCACATGGGAATCGACTTGCTACTTTCGAACCAGAATTTACACACGGTGTAGCTACACTAGCTCGAAAAAATAATAGAGTACAAATGTGGTGTCCAGCTAGGTGGGCGTCCGCTCAGTCAATTCGCCAACAAGCTTCTTATATACCTTGTCTTATTCAAAAATCATATTAACTGTGGAGGATTTTCTAGCCTTTGGATACAATAGACCTATCCATTTTGTCAGATTTACCATATCCAAGAACTATGGTCAAGCTTACCACATTATTTCTTAGGAATGCGGCAATAGGCTTCAAAGGTCACATCCAAAGCCTTGATCGTGTACACAACATGGACATTTCCTAGACCGTGGTTCTCGTGGAACATTCTCGTTTACAGTTTTACGATCTCTCTCTCTCTCTCTCTCTCTCTCTCTCTCTCTCTCTCTCTCTCTCTCCAATCCTTTCGGTCTATAAAATCTGGTTCTCACCCCTTTCTCTTACAAACTACAAGCTTCAATAACATTAGTGCAAACCGTTATTTAAGTGCCATATATCTCATGAATCAAATATGTCATACAAGACGAGAGGAATTTGATCAAATAATGTACATGAGATTGAGTAATTCTTTTTCAGTTGGTGCTCCTTCTCAAATTATCTTCATTTGCTCACTCTCTCAACCTAGACACAATCTACCCAAAAGTACTTTTTTGTGGAACCGTGTATGTTCATCCAACTTTGTGCATAGCTTCCTTGAAGCTCCACAAATAGGCCATGTAGCAAGACTTTTAGAGGGCTTTCCAAATGGGAAAATGTCGACAGATATGCTTTTGTCACTCCATCCACTACAATGCACTTGTTTAGAAGTAGCTCCAATTTAGAGGGTCTTGCCTCCACCCTCTAGATCTTGGAGGGCTAAGTGAGAAGCAAACTACTTGAATAAGTCAAGACACCTTTCATCTCTAGTCAAAAGGTTCTTTTTTGTCTTTATATGGGCCTTGAAATGTTTGCCCACACATCCACTTGCGACAGGTTAGCCGATATAAGCGAAAGACATTCTCTAAATCATCTATTCAATCCAGAAGGCCATCCATTTTGGAAGGCCTATGTGGAGGCAAGCCGGGCTAGGTTAGGTTGGTTTTTGACTACGTGGCGGCAGGAACCTCATTGCTGCCTCTCCCCTCGTTCACAAGAGGTGGAGGTAGGAATATCACTTTTATTTTCGAGTCCTGCTTCGTCCAATTAGCAGTAGCGTAATGGTCGAGCTCCATAGCTTGTAGCCGCTGTCTGGAGTTTGATCTGCAAGATCTCCAAACCACGTGCAAAGCGGGTGGTAATGGTGTTCTTTTTTTTTGGGGGGGGGGGGGTATGCTTGCCGGGTCCAAAAATTTGCATTTTTGTTTTGGGCCAATAACCACACTCCTTTTCATTTGTCTTCCGCCAGCTCGTCTGAACCCACCCTTCGTGTTTACTCGATCACTAAGGCGTGTGTGAGTATCGACACCAATAATTTCTAAAACTAGTATGGCCGGCCGCCTCCGGCGGCCTCTCTCTCTCCTCTCTCTCTCTCTCTCTCTCTCTCTCTCTCTCACACACACACACACACAATCGTCAGGTCGTATGAGCTCTATCTCCCCCCCCACCCACACCGACCCACCCACAAAAATCACAATCTCTCCCTCTTACTGATGAAGGATGCTAATCCTACCTCGATATATTGATGTAGACAAATACAATGTCGAAACTACAGGTTTCAAGTCACCTATAAACACCCAAGTCCCCCTATTCTATAGGCGAAGATCCAATTCCGATCTCGTCATCATCACCTACAACGACATCGAAATATTGTAGGTTGTGCATACAGAAGCAACCACTTTTGGATCCAGAAATGCTGAAGTAGATTTCGAAAAGCTGTCAGCTTCTGAGGCAGCCTTTCCGCCAAGCCTTCTTCAAGCTTCATGGTTGCACACGCATCACTGGAACCTACCGCCCATGAAGGAAGAAGCGGATGCCACCACTCATGACCCATGAGATATCATCTTGAAGCCTAGTGATTAGGCGTAATGATTGGATAAATCATTGCAGCTTGAATGATCAAAGAGACAGAAGGTTGCTTGCACCAGTTCTTCTTCTGTGTGTGTGTGTGTGTGTGTGAGCCGGCGTGAGGAAGTCCAGCCAGGCAACCTTTTTTTTCTCTCTCTTTGCCAGACACAATCGACATCTCTCTATCTCTCTCTCTCTCACACACACACACATAGTTTTGAGGCTACGAAAATTAAACCTGCAGACATTCAGGCTTGCGCCAGTTCTTCTCTCTCTCTCTCTCTCTCTCTCTCTCTCTCTCTCTCTCTCTCTCTCTCTCTCTCTCTCTTCGTGAACCGGCGTGAGGAAGTCTAGCCAGGCAACCTTTTTCCTCGCTTAGGCCTTGTGCGACGAAATCCACGCAGTTTCTCTCTCTCACTCTCACTCATTGTTTCGCTCAGAGTACACTCCCTGAAGGCGCCAGAATGCAGAGCTTTGGACACGTGTCCGAGGGAGGGGGCCGGAATCCCTTCCCCCATTATAATTGTATAGATGTCTCGCTTTCTCTTTGCACTCCCCCAAATGTGTGTCTCTCTTCTTCTCCGGAATCTCTCTCTCTCTCTCTCTCTCTCTCTCTCTCTCTCTCTCTCTCTCTCTTCCGAAGTGAACAGGTTCAACAAAATTGATTCTCATCTCCTATTTTACATACAATGTCTTCCGGCACTCGCAAGGGTTCTTCTTCTTCAACAAGGTCCACAACCATTGTGGAAAATGATCCAAAATCTCCTAAGTGTGGAGATAGCAACACAACCACCCAACCAACGACATCGGAAACCATGATCATGGCGTACTTGGTATCATTGCAAAAGACCGTAAACAAACAAGGCGAAGACTTACGAGCACTTGCAATGGAGAATGGCACACTAAGGGTACTTGTGGTTGAGAATGAGAATCTCAAGAGGACACTTGAGATGCAAACAACACGTTTGATGCAACTTGAAGAGGAAGTCAAGGAATGTAAACGCTCTCTTGTGGACTTGAATGCTTTGAAGGAGCGGATGAGCAAAGTAGAGCATGACCATGTATTGAAAGAGGAGAAATTTGACACTATGAGCCGGGATGTATGCGACATGAAAAATGTATGCACAAACAAGTCTTGGGCTGATGTATGTGGTAGCAATGTGGTTTCTAATTCCTCACTCATGCAAGCTATGGTTCAAACAAAGAATGTTGAGAATGTGGATGTGGAGGAGTTGAAGGAACGGGAGCGACGTTCCAAGAACATTGTTATTCGTGGAATTCCCGAAGAGAAGTTAGAGACACCTCCTTCTCTTGCCATTGTTATTGAAGATTTTTTCAAAACCCACTTTGGCATGTCCGGAGTTATGGTCTATGGAGCACATAGACTGGGGAAGCAAGGAGCTCCTCGCTCGGGAGAACGGCCAATTGTATGCACCATGCCGGATGAGACCAAGTGAAAGATTATCCTTGATAATAGTTGGATCTATTTGAGGGATACAAAATGTTGTGTATGTGAAGATCGCACTATTAAGCAACAAAATATGCGTCGCAAGGCATATGAGGAAAAGAATAATAAAAACAAGGATATCTCTCATGAAGAAAATGTGCCCAAGTAGGAGGCAATTCTCTCAAGCAAATAGGGATGCGTGACCTATGAGACCGAGTTACAATTGAAAATATGCTTTTGGAATTGTAATGGATACCCATGGAATGCGGGGGTTGGCATTGATGAACTAACAAGCAAAGCCAATGTTGTACTTCTTGTTGAAACTTGGGAGCATGATACACAAAGGATTAACGGCTTGGAGGATTACAATGTACATTCATTGATGTGGTCAAAGAATCTCAAGCAACGAAGAGGACAAGGAGGGTTAGCATGTATGGTTAAGAAAGGATTGGAAGATTTTGTATCAATTGTGAAAGATGACAAGTACAAACGTTATGTATGGCTGAAAATTATGACACCAAAAAGAGCACCCATTTTTGTAGCCGGTTGCTACATTCCTCATCATGATTCTCCCTTTTTATGCTTGCATGGATAGAGATCAACCATTTTCTGATTTGGAAGAGGACATTGCTTATTTCAAAGGTGAAGGTGATGTTATTGTATTTGAGGATATGAATGCTCGCACAAAAACATTGCAACATGATACTCAACAATTTGATATGCCATACATCTCAAGGGAGTTGGAGGAAGTTCACTTGTATGATCGTACTTCAATGGATGAGAAAGATCCGAATCACTATGGAAAGTTACTTTTACACATGTGTAATAGCACGGGTATGCTCATTGCCAATGGTGTATCTTTGTGGAGTGGAACCAATGGATTTACATGTAGGAGACATAATGGGGATAGTGTGATTGACTATATGCTACTCTTTGAAGCCATCATGTATCGCATAAAGAGTTTTATGTTTGGTCAATGGACCCCGGAATCCGACCATCGCACCTTATGTATTGACCTTTCATGTGGAGAAGCAACTAAGCATGATAATCTCAGTCAAAGCTTCAATGTGATGCACCATTGGAAACTAAATGGGAAGCTTTCAAGAAATCTATTTGTTCTTGTGCGGAAGAATGCTTTGCCATAAAGCATCTCCATGGTATCAACAAAGATAGATCACGCAAAAGGTGGTTTGATAAAGAATGTCAAGATGCTCGAAAGTCCTCGATAAAGCTTGATGCAACTATGGACAAAGACAACTATCAAAGTCATTTGCATACATACAAGGCATTGATTCAAAAGAAGAGAAGAAGATGGGAAGTAAAGCAACAAGAATTTCAAGTCCAAGAAAAGGCACATGCATGTGGAAGATTTTGGAGAAACTTGAGAGGCAAGCGGGTTGAGAATTTTGGTAACTTGAGTCTAGTGGATATGTACACACATTGTAGGCAATTATATGAGCAAGCAAATACTGAAAAAATGCCATTTTATGGTTCACTCCCATGTATGCCATCTTTTTTTACTATTGAGGATGTATGCGGTGGGCTTGAAAAGTTGGCCACTCGCAAAGCGGGAGATCTTCAAGGTATCAAGCCGGAGATGATCAAATGGACGGGAGATTTTACCCATGAGTGGATGTGTGATATGTTCAACCTTGCACTTCAACATGGTATGCCTTATGATTGGAGTACTAATTGGGTTAAGCCTTTGCATAAAGGAGGGGATGTAAAGAATGTAAGCAGCTACCGGACTATAATGATTGGGTCTCTTATGGCAAAGTTGTTTGGGTGCATAATGGAGATGAAATTGAGTGATTGGGCTGAAGAGAATGACAAGCGTGCAAAGGGACAGGCTGGTTTTCGTCGATGCCATAGCACCATTGATCATCTTGTCACTCTTCATGTTCTCATGGAGGAAAGTCGGTTGAAAGGCAAGCGATTGTATTGTTGTTTTGTGGACTTTAAGAAAGCCTTTGATATGATTCCACGTAACAATTTGTGGAGAAGGATGGAAGAACTCCAAGTGCCAAGTGAGTTTATGCTTGCGGTTTCTCGAATCTATGAGAAGGTGATTTGTCAATTGCGCATGGGAAGAGAAATTTCAGAATTTTTGTAAGCACTATTGGGGTTAAACAAGGATGTCCATTGTCACCAACTCTCTTTGGTCTATGCATCGATCAATTGGAACAAATGGTACTTGACTTTATGCAAGAAGAAGGCATTGAAGAGGTCACTATTTGCAATGCGGTAATCATGCTTTTGTTGTATGCGGATGATGTAGTGCTTTTAGCACACACTTTAGAAGATGCACAAAAGCTTATGGTTGTCCTTGAGAACTTTTGCTTGCATAGTGGGCTGATTGTAAATGAATCCAAAACAAAGGTTATGCTTGTGAAAACCAACCATAAGGAGAAGCCATGCATTGTGTACAACAACGAGACACTTGAAGTTGTTGAGAGCTTTAAGTACCTTGGCCTTGAGGTTCCATCCAATCACAAGTGGCATGAATGTGCTATGCATCGTTTGGAAGCGGGAAAGAGAGCATATTATGCATTTGAAAACATGTGTAATGCGGGAAACATCAAGTGTTGGGTTCTCAAGAAGTATCTTTTTGATGCATTGGTGACACCGGTTCTTCTTTATGGAGTTGAAGTGTGGGGCGGGAGCATCTCAAAGTCTACTTGGAAAGAGTTTGAGAATGTCCAAAAGCGTTTTCTTACAAACTTTCTCCAAGTTAAGACACAAACACCATATATGCTCCTACGTCTTGAGTCGGGATCTCTTCCAATTGAGGTTATGGGCATGGAAAGGGTTGTGGAGTACATGATAAAGATGCGTCAAAACCCCTCACATCGACTTCCTACAATTGCATGGGAAGCAAGCAAAAAAGTTCAAAAGACGCATAAAAGCAAGATCTTGAGCACGGGATGGATGCAAGACATAAAGAAGTGGTTTGGGAGATGGGATGCATTACACTTGCTACATGATGCTTCAATTGACTCTCAAGTGAATGAAGCTTTTCTACAACGCCAATGTATTACGGCTTGGGAGAAATCCGGTGGGTCATGCTTCATACATTACACCACCTATATTGCCCCCAACTACAAAACCATGTTCTTCGCTGAGAGAGGAAACCGTACTCACACTTACATGCTTGAGCCTATTCCCTTGTCCGCGATACGCACTATCGCAGCAATTCGGCTTAGCTCCCATTTCCTTCGATGCGAGATAGGGCGTTGGGGCAATGGAGAAGAGTCAAATCGATTGTGCACATTATGCTCACTGCAAGTTCGAAAGTCTGAGTACCACACACTACTAGAGTGCTCAGCTTTTGATCACATCCGAACTTGCTTCTCTCACATTTTCAGCCATAACTTAGACCTACACACTTTCCTCTCCCAGCCAAAGCGTGGGCTCTCCATTGCGACTCTCATCACTACAATTTTGGAGCATCGAGAGTCACTCATCAGCCATACACATACTACATCACATGTAACTTTGGTCCCATAGGTCATATTTGACCTCCGAGGACGATAATAAAATCTATCTATCTATCTATCTATCTCTCTCTCTCTCTCTTCTTCTTGACTAATAGGTCTTGAGTTCAACTCTCTCATCGGCTAGATCTTTACCGTGCATGCAAGTCCAAACTTTGAGACTGCGGAGTGCAAGTCGATTATTTTGAGAGTACCTCCTCTTTCAACCTACCCTAAAGCATGAAGACGTTCATACAGTGTTCGGGAAAAATGTACTCACTGGTCGCACCTGCATGCGTAGAAATGGAGAAGCGAAACTTGTATAAAGTTTGTCAGAGAAGCTACGTTTCTGATTGGAGGAATTTTGCCAGCAAATACGGAGATGCTTACATTCCTTGGTTTATAGCTTAATACCTTGCTTTTTCAACGTGCTAACAGAACCACAACAACGCTTCTGTAATTCCGCAACAAAGCTCGGCATTTCCATAATTGGCTACTTGCTTCCCCATGCTGCCCCCACTGACACAGGGAGTGACTCGGCTCTAAGAGAGATAGATAGAGAATAAGTCTCTCTATACTCTTCCTCTCTATGTACCCCTCTCTCTCTCTTACTCTCTACCCCTCTTTCTCTATTCTAACTTTCTCACTCTTGGATTATCCCTTTGTCTTATTCTCTAAAGTATTCACCATGGCACTGGTGGAGCTGTGGGGGGGATGAAAGAACCGAGGACGAAGCAACCGCCGGTGACGACCCAGCTAGCAAAGAGCCACTCTCTCTCTCTCTCTCTCTCTCTCTCTCTCTCTCTCTCTGAAATCACTAACATCCAAAATTATGACAGAAAGACTACAAAAGTCCCAAGCAAAATGGCATTCAACTCATTTAATCCATGATCTACATGGACTCCATCCTAGCTACTTTGTTTTGAAATGAGGACCAACAGTGATCTCATGAATGATATCCTCAATGCAAATAATTCCATTTTTCCCAAGTGCCTGCTCAATATTAGAGTTATCTGTCAGAGGAATTCTTTGCTTGTCAACTTCCCAAACCCTCTCTTGTAAATCAACTCTTTTACGCTCTTCAAGTTAGGATACCCATACGTAACATAGGGCTCCACCCTTCTAAGCATGCTGATGGTTGCCTTATTCACTTTCAAGAACACGACATTGAAGATCTATCTCAATCAAAGAAGCTGTAAGATCTTTCGTGTCTTGGGCTGCATATCATTGATACCTAGGATCCGAATGACAGTAACTTTGCTTCAAGATCAACATAGAAGCCTCCCTTCAGCTTGGCCTCCCGCTTCAGCCTGATTAGGTTCGTCTCCTACTTACGATACTCCACACACACACAAAGATGGTCTCAATGCTTGGCAGCCTTCCTTATAAGTACTCCATGGTTTTCCATTTCTATGAAACTGAGAATGCATATGCTTCCAACAATGGTTTTGCCATTGTCTGGCTGAAAATGATGGGGCTGGTTTACAACAACCTCAGAGTTTCCCACTCTTGCTCATGTTGCTGAAGGCATCGAGCCTCCTCGGCTGCCTCAAATTACTACTCGGTTGCCTCTTGCCTCTAGTCTCATTAGCTTCTAATTTCATTACCTTATAATCTCATGAACTTCCGCTTCGAATGGCAAGACTCTGGCATTGATCTTCTATCTCAATCTCGGCAGCAACAATGACAACAGTGGCTGCCCCCAATGATGGCGCGTCGTCTCTCTCCCGGCAGTGGCTGTCCTCAATGGAGATAGCACGCTGTCTCTCCCTTTCTCTCAGCCCCCAGTGCAGATGGCGCTCTGTCAGATGCATAGTACCTATAGTCGTGGGATGCATCTGCAAGAATATTGCTGTCAACATATACATGTGTTTGGAAATGATGTTATTGCTCTCATTCTCTCAGCCCCAGTGGAGATTGCACTCTGTCTCTCTCTCTTTCCTCCTCCAATACACTCCCAATAAGGTTTTCTTTACACACATGTTCTAATCCAGCGATTCAGTGGGGCAGCTGGTAGAGATCAAGAGCTGGTGCAGAGTGCTTACGATAGGCATAGTATGAGCAACATCAAAAGAATGCAAGTGTGCACCGGCACGGGGTATCGTCGGGTGCGACAATGGCGGTGGGGCCGATTTGCGACACAGATTCAAAACCCCGTCACCAAAGAGCGCAAGTGGCTAGCCACATTCGAGACCGTGCTGGAAGCTGCATGTGCGGATGATCGTGCAGCAATTGTGATGCGGGGTCCTGAGAGCGCGCGCACCAATTTCCCTACTTGGCTCTACCTCCCCCACTATAGTACTGAGCTGAGGCATGAGCTGCAAGCACCAGCTGTGCACTTCAGAGATTATACCCCCTCTACACCTAGATCGAGCCTTTAGTACAATATGCTGCATGCCTACACTCCAAACTTACTGCCCTCTTCTGCACCTCTTAATCTTCCCCACAACATTAAAGATTCCTAGCACGTCTATGTCCCATATGCTGGTAAGCGCTTTAATCTCAGAGCCTAGTATATTCCTGATGCGTCTACTGCCGCCCCCAATTCTTCACCCCTTCTAAATGCTAATTCCTTTGTGTCTAATCTGCGTGCCGAATTTAAGTAGTGGCTAATCCCAGCCTCGCCTTCTAACTTGCCTTCCGTTCACCATAACTATATAGGTACGCTGCAGCTTCCTTACCCAAATCTTGGAAATACTGGCCATACACAATATTTTGCAGGTAGCATTAGGCAATAATCGGTGAGCATCGCCCTATCAATCCTTCCACTATCGAGCACACCTTAGCGCTGGCGCAACTTGGCGGTGATTAGCGGTGAGGTGAGGTTGCAACGATGGCAGTGAGGTTTGGTTTTGTTTTGGCAGCTGTCATAAAATCTAATATCTAACCAACCCAAATGATTTTCTCATATTAAATTGATCACTTAATGTGGGAGAATAAATGGGAACAAGTGTTAAGATATAGATATGTGCTTATAGATCTATCTCAACACGGGCCCAATAGTAAAGGGGCCCAAATGGGAGATGGTCTATCAAGAGCAAGGCTAACCAATGGAGCATAAAACCTTAGGGTTAGCTTCATTGAAGACCTCCAATAATGTGTGTAAAAGTCCTTTGACCTTAGGTAAGCTAGGGCTGAGCTTGAGGTGGGAACCCGGCCCAAACTCGAGGTGCTTGACCTGCTTGAGGTGCTTGTCGTGCTTGAGGTGTTTGTCCTGCTTGAGGTGCTTGATTAAGGTGCTTGAGGTGCTTGACTTACTCCATGCTTGAGGTGCTTGACTTGTCGCTTGATTAAGGTGCTTGAGGTGCCTTGACATGCTTGCCTGAGATGCTTGTGGGAATACCCCCTAGTCCAAGTGCTTTGTCATTCTTGATGACTAAGGTGCTTGAGCTCCTAAAGTCAAAAGCATCCCTACAAGAGGGGGGGCGAGCCCTTTTCCTAGGGATTAGAGAGAGAACACACACTCACACTCACAAGGGAAGCCTTAGCTTGAAGAGGCAGCAAGGACACATGTCAGGTCCCTACCCATGTTACCTTCATGTGTTGCTTGAAGCCTATTGGCTAGGCTTCAAAGGGGTCCAATGATAAATTACTTGAATTATCTAATTGTTTTTGCATTTATCAAGTCCTCTCTCTCAAAGGGGAAAGGGGGACACTTGTCCCAAGGCTACCCATGTTGCTTGTAATGGCTCCTGCTTGTGATTGGCTAGGTCTGGAGGGGTCCAATGAGCTTCAAGCATGAGCTACAAGGGGGGGTCGACCCAAGCAAGCTAGGGGGGTGCTTAGGGGGTATACTCACCCACACATACTCACAAACACTCTCATTGTGTACTAGGCAAAGTGCAAGAGCTCCCTCTCTTTCTCCAAGCAAGTAGAGGTTGAGAGCCTGCACCAACACTCTTGGCTATGGAGTGCAAATCCATCCAAGAGCCATGCTTCAATGCTTGAGCTTGCCATCTATTTCTTCTTCATTACTATGCTATTATGTATGCTAGCACAAGAGTTATGATAAGTGAGGAACTAACTCTTTCTCGTATGAAATGTTTCTTCTTCCTCTTCCCTACCCTCATTCCCTGCTAGCTCTCTCCACCTTCGAAGGTGTTTGAGGTCTTGGGACTGAAGCTTGGTATAGTTAAAGCTTTCTTCAAGTTTAGGTTATGCTATGATGGTGATGCATGAAGCTTTCCATCTTCATTGCTTCACCTAGGTCACAAGGAACACAAAGAATGTATTGTAACAAGTCTCTCTTTATGGGAGAAATCATAATACAAATGCCTATTGGAGGGGGGACCGGCTCCACATAAATCCGGTCCTCAACTGTTGTCATGTTCTCTAAATTCTCTCTCTTGCAAAAGTATTGTCTATGCCAAGTTAACTAATTGATATGATTATGTTGCTATCTTCAATTATGTCAACCCGCTATGCTCACAAAATCATTTCTTGAAAGTACTCTCATTAAATTCCGCTACTCTCAAATTGAATAGGCAAATTCCATTACAGCAGCGATGGCGGTGAAATGGCAGCGATGGCCATGCAGGTCTGATTTGGTTTGGCAGTGAGCAGCGCTGGCCCAGGTGTGGTAGCGATATTGCCGCGCCTCTCTCTCTCTCTCTCTCTCTCTCATCTCTCGAGTCTCAAGAATGGTGGCAGTGAGCTGCGATGGCGGCACTCCGTATGGGAGGCTGTCGCCGCCATGCGGTCCCAGCAAGCTCATAATTAATGCCCACAGGGCCACACACCAGGCTGCCCGATTCCCATATCTGAAGCGCGAGGTGACTGCGCCCTGTGCACTATTGCCTCTACAGTGCTTGTGTGAGCAGTGAGCACTGAGCGAGACACTGGCCGGGACTGAGCGCTGCACACTGGCACGGGCCGGCACTGAGGGCTGCACACTGGCGCGACGGGACTTCGTGCTTCGTGCAGTCTCTCTCTCAAACTCTCTCTCTCTCTTCGTGCAGTCTGTGTCCACTACCGGGCGCCAAGGCACACCGCCTAAAGTTTCTCGTAGCCTCTCGCAGCAGATCGCCTGAAGTTGCCGGAGCATTCTGCTGATGACGCATGTCAGGGGGGGGGAGCTGGAATCCCCTCCCCCATTATCTATTAGTATAGATGAAACTGAGAATGCATGTGCTTCCAACAATGGTTTTGCCATTGTCTGGCTGAAAATGATGGGGAAGGTTTACAACAACCTCAGAGTTTCCCACTCTTGCTCATGTTGCTGAAGGCATCGAGCCTCCTCGGCTGCCTCAAATTACTACTGGGTTGCTTCTTGCCTCTCGTCTCATTAGCTTCTAATTTCATTACCTTATAATCTCATGAACTTCCGCTTCGAATGGCAAGACTCTGGCATTGATCTTCTATCTCAATCTCGGCAGCAACAATGACAGCAGTGGCTACCCCCAATGATGGCGCATTGTCTCTCTCCCGGCAGTGACTGTCCTCAATGGAGATGGCACGCTGTCTCTCCCTTTCTCTCAGCCCCCAGTGCAGATGGCGCTCTGTCAGATGCATAGTACCTATAGTCGTGGGATGCATCTGCAAGAATATTGCTGTCAACATATACATGTGTTTGGAAATGATGTTATTGCTCTCATTCTCTCAGCCCCAGTGGAGATTGCACTTTGTCTCTCTCTCTTTCCTCCTCCAATACACTCCCAATAAGGTTTTCTTTACACACATGTTCTAATCCAGCGATTCAGTGGGGCAGCTGGTAGAGATCAAGATCTGGTGCAGAGTGCTTACGACAAGCATAGTATGAGCAACATCAAAAGAATGCAAGTGTGCACCGGCACGGGGTATCGTCGAGTGCGACAATGGCGGTGGGGCCGATTTGCGACACAGATTCAAAACCCCGTCACCAAAGAGCGCAAGTGGCTAGGCACATTCGAGACCGTGCTGGAAGCTGCATTTGCGGATGATCGTGCAACAATTGCGATGCGGGGTCCTGAGAGCGCGCACACCAATTTCCCTACTTGGCTCTACCTCCCCCACTACAGTACTGAGCTGAGGCATGAGCTGCAAGCACCAGCTGTGCACTTCAGAGATTATACCCCCTCTACACCTAGATCAAGCCTTCAATACAATATGCTGCATGCCTACACTCCAAACTTACTGCCCTCTTCTGCACCTCTTAATCTTCCCCACAACATTAAAGATTCCGAGCACGTCTATGTCCCATATGCTGGTAAGCGCTTTAATCTCAGAGCCTATTATATTCCTGATGCGTCTACTACCGCCCCCAATTCTTCACCCCTTCTAAATGCTAATTCCTTTGTGTCTAATCTGCGTGCCGAATTTAAGTAGTGGCTAATCCTAGCCTCGCCTTCTAACTTGCCTTCCATTCACCATAACTATATAGGTACGCTGCAGCTTCCTTACCCAAATCTTGGAAATACTGGCCATACACAATATTTTGCAGGTAGCATTAGGCAATAATCGGTGAGCATCGCCCTATCAATCCTTCCACTATCGAGCACACCTTAGCGCTGGCGCAGCTTGGCGGTGATTAGCGGTGAGGTGAGGTTGCAACGATGGCAAGGATGGCAGTGAGGTTTGGTTTTGTTTTGGCAACGATGGCGGTGAAATGGCAGCGATGGCCATGCAGGTCTGATTTGGTTTGGCAGTGAGCAGCGATGGCCCAGGTGTGGCAGCGATATTGCCGCGCCTCTCTCTCTCTCTCTCTCTCTCTCTCTCTCTCTCATCTCTCGAGTCTCAAGAATGGTGGCAGTGAGTTGCGATGGCGGCACTCCGTATGGGAGGCTGTCGCCGCCATGCGGTCCCAGCAAGCTCATAATTAATGCCCACAGGGCCACACGCCAGGCTGCCCGATGCCCATAACTGAAGCGCGAGGTGACTGCGCCCTGCGCACTATTGCCTCTGCAGTGCTTGTGTGAGTAGTGAGTACTGAGCGAGACGCTCGCCGGGACTGAGCGCTGCACACTGGCACGGGCCGGCACTGAGGGCTGCACACTAGCGCGGCGGGACTTCGTGCTTCGTGCAGTCTCTCTCTCAAACTCTCTCTCTTCGTGCAGTCTGTGTCCACTACCGGGCGCCAGGGCACACCGCCTAAAGTTTCTTGTAGCCTCTCGCAGCAGATCGCCTGAAGTTGCCGGAGCATGCTGCTGATGACGCGTGTCGGGGGGGGGGGGGGGGGGGGAGCCGGAATCCCCTCCCCCATTATCTATTAGTATATAGATTATGAGGGTGCAGGTTATAATTTCATCATCGTGGTGTTGGGAACTTGGAACCGAATAATGTTTATACCGGCTTCAAAAAGCCTTTACTTTTCTCCTCCTAATGACCCCTCCCTCTCTCTCTCTCTCTCTTACGATGCGCACATGCATAGTGTAACGCCCTGATGCATAGTGTGCGCATCGTAAGAGTCTCTTATCTCTCTTCTTACGCCCTCCATTTCTGGTTCATTGCTTACTTTCCCGTTCAAATCTAGCTCTGCAGAGCTCCTGCCTACCCTAGTTAGGCGTTCTCTGTTTCTACATCTCCTTTCGTCGTTCTGCTTGGTGCTGGTGGGATCTCCAAGTGATCAATGTGCCGCAGCAGGTGGATTTACTGGCGAATGCGCTCCTTGTTTTACAGGTTCGATTTCCTTCTTGTGAGAGAACGAGGCGCTCGCAGATCCGCTTTTCCATAAGGACACAGCAGGTTTTCTAAGCGCAGATTGTGCCCTTCATCCTACTGCAAAGCCACAGAAAATTCTACCGCCAGGGGCTTCCTCTAATTCTTTGGTGGACACTTGAAAAAACAGTTTTGCAGGAGTTTGTTTCTTGTGTTGAGCATTCGTTGGGTTGTTGCGCTCTCTGCAGTCTCTGGATCCTGACTCTCTTACCCCAGATTTATTGACTCCTTGTTACCTGACACCGGTATAACCAGCAATCCCTCATTTCCCTGCTTTCCAACACCCTTTGCAGCAGACACAGAAGCACGCCATATTTATGTACTTGAAGGTCTCACCGAGCTCTTTCGTCATGCCAAGTGAATATTGATAATCGGTGCTTGGGGAATGACATGCATGGACAACATCGCGAGGATGCGAAGCAGAAGCGGCACATGTGGTCTGAGCCATCACAGATTACTGGCACCGATGTTGATTTGGCTCATCTGAAGTGGTTTAATCAGGTGGTTACTGTTTCCTGAAGGATGTAAGAGGCGTTTTCATTTTTTTTCCGTGTTTATTAATGCACTATTGCTGGGCATCCATTGTATTTTTATTGGTAAAATTTAGAATTGCCAAGCATCATAGCAAACACTCTAAATGAAGGTGGAGGCCTTTATAGAAGCATTGAATTAATGTTTTGGAATGGTTGTGAATCATTTGTACAGGCCATACTTAATTGGGACGTCACTTAAAGGTGCTATCACAAACTTGTGTTTGATATGTTGGACACAGAAAAGAAGCTGCATACATTTTTGAAGGCCTGGGCTTGTTGGATACATTCACATGACAGTCATGGAATTATTGCAGTTTTAACCTGCTGTTTGTCATTCTATAGTGGTATTTTGGACAAGTTTTATTGTCCTTTTCAAGCGAAAATTTTGTCAGTCAGCAGGGAGTGATTGATGAGATTACAAATACAATGTGACACATTTTCTAATCATCGATCTTTATTGTTTGTATCCAATTTGACGTTTTGTGATCGGTATTGAAAGCTTGGTTTCTCAGTCGACACCTTGTGCACATTTTTGGTGTGAATTCGTATGACACTTGGTGGTGATTATCATTGTTGTTTATTTGTATTGATGAATAGGGCGGTCGCAAGATTTCTGTTGGAGACACTGCACTCTTTCAAGCAGGAAATGCACTTCCTTTTATTGGGATAATAAGGAAGTTGATTGCAGAGAAAGAGGGGTCACTGAAGCTTCGTGTGAATTGGCTCTATAGGCCTGGTGATATTGAGCTTGTAAAAGGAGTGTCTTTAGACTCGTCCCCGAATGAAGTTTTCTATTCTTTCCACAAGGATGTTATATCTGCAGCATCATTGCTTCATCCCTGTAAAGTTGCATTTCTTCCGAAGGGTGTTGACCTTCCCCCTGGAGTTTTTTCGCTCGTTTGTAGACGGGTCTATGATACTTCAAGGAAGTGCTTATACTGGCTCACAGACCAAGATTATGCTGATGTAAGTAATTCTCATTTCATGATAACTGTAGCTTGATATATGCAGCAAATCATTGCTGTTTCTTCATACTTTGTCACGTCTTGACACCTGGCAGGAGCACCAGGGAGAGGTAGATCGCTTACTGAAAAAAACCAAGCACGAAATGCATGTCGCTGGTCAGTCAGAGAAGCCCTCTCACAGATCTTTAAGTGAACTTAAGTGTGAGGCTGTGAATGCAGCTCAAGGAAAAAGCAAGAAGAGGGAGAGGAACGATCAGAGTTTGGATTCCATTAAGCGTGAGAGGCACTGCAAAGAGGAGGACATGGAACCAAAGCGAGAGCGGGCTATGAGGTATGAGGACTTTGCTGCCATTGCTGGCAAGGAGGGGGGTCTTACAAGTACCTCTGTTGTGGATCAGCTTGTGCAAGTAATGACTCAGGAGCGAATTGACGGGTCAAAGAATCCTGTTGATGTTGTCCCCCACAGGATTCTACTTGTTGGCCTAGTAGCTGCAACAGATAAGGAGGATTGTCTTGCCCAATTTGTTCGGTTTGGTGGCCTTCCTGTGCTTGATGATTGGCTACAAGATGCGCACAAGGGAAGGCTCGGAGATGGACACTACAAAGATAGCGACAAAATTCTAGAGGAACTTTTGTTGATATTGCTTCGAGCATTGGAGAGATTGCCTGTGGACCTGGATGCATTGAAAACCTGTAATGTGGGAAAGTCGGTTAACTTGCTTAAGAGCCACAAAAACTTTGAGGTACAGAAGAAAGCAAGGAAGCTTGTTGACACTTGGAAGAAACGTGTCAATGCAGAGATGAATTTATTAGATGAGGCCAAATCTGGAGTGAATAGCACGACGACTTGGTCGTCTAGACCTGGGGTTGAGGCCCTCAACTCTCAAAGCTGTTTTACAGGTGGATTGAAAAACAGTGCATCTGCCCAACTGGCTATAAATGGGCCAGGTCCTAGTGGAGAAGCAGCCTCTATTAGTAACTACAAGGATCTTACCGAGGCAGCTCTTTCTAAAAATAACTCTCTTAAGGCACATGCCAGTGGGGTGAGTGACGTAGCTGCTGTTAAGGAGGAGAAAAGCTGCAGTTCTAGTCAGTCGCAAAATAATAGTCAGTCATGGTGTAGTGGCTCAGGGAAAGGTGTCGGGTCTTGGAAGGAAGAGGGTAAGGCACCTTCTGTAGTTTCATTTGGCAACAAGCCAACAGGGACAGCCTTGCGCAGCCATAGCAAAGGCCACTACCCAGTGGGCACTACTACCTCACCTGGCTTACAGAGAGATTTGACAGGAAAGCACAAGACATCCGGGTTGGAGAAAGTGAATAACACAACATTGTCAGACAAGAAGGGAAATGAGGTAGCCAATCACAGCAGCCAAAGGTTGATTGTTCGACTCCCCAATCCAGGACGAAGCCCTGCTCATAGCGCAAGCGGCGGCTGTTTGATTGATGGTAGCGTATCAAACAATAAGGGATTTTCCTCTGGTATCACAGAAAAACATGACTCTTTAAATGCAAGTAGCAGAGCTCCTGAAATGCACTCTCCAGATACAAGTGGGGACACTAAATGTGGCAACAGTGCAACCAAAGGTGGGAAAATAGGAACCGACTGTAAGGAGGACATCAACAGATCTTGCATTGCTTCTGTTGATGATGCTGACTATAAGAGTGCAGATATCAAGAATAGATCTAGGGGCTTTCCTGCCAGCAAGTTCCCACCAGCTGCACATGTGACTATTGCCAAGAAAATTACTAACCAATCTGTAGTAACTACTACTCCAGGATCTAGGAACATTAATCCAACTGGACCCGCTGTAGAAACAGTCGAAGTTGGGATAGATTTGCTAGCAAGTGTAGCAGCATGTGAAGGTGCAGAGGCTGAAAAGAGTTTCAGTGAGAGCACTGGTGGTGAAGGGTACCATCATCCTCCCACCACAGAAACTAGTAGAGACTCTGAGGATCAAGGTAGGGTTTTACAGGAACGAGATGGCAATTGTGGAGCCTGTGAAGCTGGTATGATTGTATTTTAGCTATGATTTATGCTACTTGTCTATGCAAAGTGGATTATGACCAACCAACTTTTCTTGGTCCAGGTGAGAAGCAGAAAAATGATGGTGGATCAAAGGCTGAATGTGTGCCGCCTTCAGCATCTATCAGAGAATCTGATCGTACTGAAGGCAATGCCGTGGTCACTGAGGTTCTAGAAGGCGTTCCTAGTGTATCAATGCCTGGGAAAGAGAAAGGAGCAATTTTAACAGATAAGGCCATGGAATCGGTTATCATGGATGGAAAAGCTTCTCGAAGCATGCTTGAAACTACTGTCACGACCCAGGATGCAAACATTGCAACAATGGAAGCTGCGAGTAATGCCAGTGCCTTCCAGCATGAAGGCGATTTCAGACCTTCAGTCGGTGTTTCAGCTTCTGAATTCCCCGATGATTGCGAAGTAAGTACTCCTAGTGCCTTAGATAATGTTGCTTCTTTGCAAGAAGGCTCGGAGAATGGAAGCAAGGATCTTCCTAGCCCGGGTACCCTGAAGGTGTCTCCATCTTCTGCAAATGTTGGAGATGTAGTCTCAGAATTTTATGGGGAGGATGCGCTTGAAGTAGCAAGGCAGGTTGCAAAAGAAGTTGAGCAAGAAGTTCAGCAATATGGTCATCATGAAGCACACGGAGCCTCTTTGTCTCCAGACAAGAAAGATCCAAACCTCAGTGTTGATGAAGTTCTGAAGTGTAAAGAAAACGATGCTGGTGGTGAAATCGCGAAAGATGGGACTGGGAAGATATCGATTGAGGATCCTATTCCTTCAGAAGGCAGTGCAGAGGCAGGCAAGGAAGAGAGGGATTTAGATGGTATTATTCCAGTGAAGAAAGATTTGTTGGATGTGTCGTATAACTGTCCGAAGGATGATGCAAATAGAAAACCAGATTCAGAGATTGAAGCTGACACGCTTGCTAGTGTCAGTGATGTGGGCAAATTAGAAGTTGATGGTCAGCTTTCTGTAGATGCGAAGGCAAGCTCAGTACCAATTGAAGCAAGTGGAGCAGAAAAGGAACCTCTTTTGCCCAAAGATAGGAATAAGGAAGTTTTTGAGTGGCCGGTTTTTGATTTAAACGAAGGTCTTGCAACGGAGGAAGGATTTCATGATCGTGTGGCACAAGCTCCTGTGCCTGTGTCTGGTCCTTCTGCGCCTCTGCCTGATCGTACAGGTTTTCCTGGTCATTCAAGCTCGTTGGCAGCTCCAGTTGCTGTTGTTTCTGCAACGAAAGGTTCATTCATTCCTCCCTCCAATATCTCTAGACCAAAAGTGGAGGCCGGCTGGAAAGGCTCTGCTGCTACTAGTGCTTTCAGACCTGCTGAACCACGCCGCTTGGCTGACACGATGCAACCAGCTTTTGATACAACTGGTGCCATGGAATCTATGGTTGTAAATGATCAAGATGGGAGGCAAACACGCATATTGGATATAGACTTGAATGTGGCAGATTACAGAGTAATGGAGGAAACAAATCTAGCTTCAGTAGGTGAAGCTGATGTTGTAAGTAATGGACCAGCAGCATCAAGGCCAGAATTGGATTTAAACAGGGTGGATGAAAGTGATGAGAGCCCTGTGCTTCCACAAAGTAATGGAAGGTTGCCAGTTGTGGCTCCCCGTGCTATGCTAGACTTTGATTTGAATGATGGGCTTGGATGCGAAGAGGCTGGAGTTGAAGAGGATTCTTCGCGCAATAAGAATCCCATGAAGTCAAGCTTGCCTGTATTTGCAGAGACAAGGCCACCACAAGACTTTGTAAATGTGTTTCCATGGTATACTTCCACAAGTTCTACTATGCCTGCGGCAATGATGATTCCAGCATTTCCAACTAGTAGGCCAGACTTACCATATCCTGTGGTAGCAGCACCAGGTGTGAAATCTGCAATTACCACCAGTCATAGCTTCAGCCAATTTGGTGGTAATTCATATCAAGGGGGGGCACCCATATCTTGCTCAAATGTCGGGTATCCTCCACCCACTTTTCCACATGCAGGATACCCATTTGGAGGAGGTTTCCCTCCTTTCACTTCTACCTCATACAACATAAGCTCTGCGTCCAATGCTCCTCTGAACAATACCCTTCCTTTTCCAACCACCTCTCCTTCGCAGTTGGTAAGTGCTGGGGCTGTCATGTCACCCTTTGGAAGACCTTACCTTGGGGGCAGCATTGCAGAGGCTCCTGGAAGCGATGTGATGGTCTCTCGGGCAAGATCTACTCTCGACTTGAATGCAGATTTGATGGCAGATTTAGATTCCAAGGATGAAGGGTATGGCACAGGGCCCAGTTTTGGGCATTTACAATATCAACAGGTTGGGACTTTGAGTGGGCCTGTTAAAAGAAAAGAGCCTGAGGGTGGATTTGATGCTTTCAGATCCAACTTCAAACAGATGGCATGGCGGGAATGACCTTTTCCTCATGGTTGTATTTTGCTGTTATTATAAGCGCCAAATTGACCTCTGGATAGGGCTTCCATTACAGATTCAGGATAGCCTATTCCTCATTGCTCTAGTAAAGAGCAACACACGTTTCTGGATACCTACCTAGGTGGTGGTTATAGTTGTTGTTAGGTATGTAATCTCACTGTAAATGTTAAAATTGCAGGTTACATTTTTTGATGTGCGTGCATGTGGCTCGGAAGCCCTAGCCCCCCCCCCCCCCCCCCCCTCCCCCCCTCTCTAATCTCATCGTCAATGCAGCCTGGGGACAAGCTAAGTAAGGTACATTTTGCACAGTTGGGGTTAACCCCATCCCTGCTCACATCAGCTTACCCCTGCCCCTTAACAGAGTTGCTTCTACCCCTGCCCTCTCAAGGCGTTTTCTCACAGCGGGGGCAAGAAGTAGACAAGGCAGCGTGTCAGGCTGCTTGGGAAACAGCTCTTAACACTGTTAAAACTTGTGAAAATCTTGTAACAGAGCTTCTCTGTAAATGAGAAAGCAGAGACGGAAGGAATTGGATTGAAGTGGTGTGTGTGTGATTCACATGTAAAGCTGGTTTAATTCTATAGTAGTCGACATAATGAGTCGTGAGCTCGTTATTTGAGCGGTTGGTTACTCAAGTATACTGTTGCTGCTAGTTGTAGCTCAATGCTTAAGGATGTATTTACCTGATCTGAATCTGAGTGGATAAGAAAGGGCTGGTAAGTCCCAAAGTTGGTCACTTTGTATGAATGGCAATCCTAGGAGGCATGATGCCTGGATTTCTTTGTTATGTGCAGGGTTTATTTCTCTGGTTGAAAACCTTTTCTTAGTGACATGCCAGGGTCAATTTCTCTGGTTGAATAGCTGAACAAAGTGGCCACATTTAAGTCATCTGTTGCTTGCTATTGCCTTGTAGAAGGAAAGCCTTCTCTGTTGTTGGAGTGCATTTCAGGTGCCACAAGATCAAGGTAGGAGTCGGAACTTCGTACTCTCAAGTATTGAACAGGGTTTTGTATTGTTTTTGGCAGGTCATCTGGTGGTTTCCCAAAAGATGTTTGTCATTGCATTAACTGACTAATGAATGCAGCCTTGCACAATTTTAATTGATTTGTATTTCTTTGCTGTTCACGATGTTCTTGCTTGATTTGGGTAAGGGTTTACTTGAAAGGGTCTGTATTCGACTTATGGTTTAGAGTCAGGCAGGTGCACCTAAACTGTTTTGGAAGAAAACTAGAAACAATCATGGGTTTCCTTTGGAATGTGCATCACAAGCATTGATATGGGAATTCCCTTGGCAGGCATCCCTGGCATGGACCAGCTGCTGAAGCTATCGTGTCTTTGGCCAAGTCTGCACAATAACAATGTTTGAGCTCTCAGATACATTATGGCAAGTCCGGAACAGCCACTATCTCTAGTGTACTTGGTCATATATTGGTGTATTTATTTGAAGATGTCCTGATCTTTGGGATATATTCGTCTGTGATTGCTGGTTCAAGTCAAGGCATGTAATTTGATCTATAAGTCCTATGTACTTAAAAGTGACATGTCCTTTGTTCTATTGAGGGGTGATGTTTTGGAAGTAATCTGTCACCTGCTTGAGAGAGAGAGAGAGAGAGAGAGAGAGAGGGAGGAGAGATTTTGAGGAACCATCTTAAGAGATCTCATAGATCTATCCAACGGGTTTTGTACTTTGACTTGACTAGCTTTGACTTTGAGTGAGAGAAACAGAGAGAGAGGGGGGAGGGGGTGGTTTGACTACTCTTAACAAGAAATATTTCCAATAATAATGGATTTCAGATTTTTGCACAATGGGCACATTCGTCTGAGAGACTCGCAAGTATTTTTGTGCTTGATTGTTGTCTCGAATCACAAATTTACTATTTTGCACAAAAGATACAAAGTGTAAAATAGACTTGCGTATTCCAAAAGGTGTCTTTGACTCATGGTGATGAAATATTTCTTTGGGAATATAGGTGCATCCTCTTGAGAGAGCAAACTATACATGCCAAAGCATTTTTGTAGTCATTGTGAACATGGAACATTTTAGACAATAGGTATATATGCTACATGAATGACCCAACTTCGAGTGTTTTATAAAGAGAGACTTGTGCCGAAAATTTTTATTTAATTAATTGTGTGTAATAGTAGTATTTTTTGGGCCACTCGTATCAAATAGAATGATTGCAAATAAAAATAGAACACAAAAGACAAAAGAAACATTGTCTTTTGTAAGTAGGAAAACACATGATTAGAAGGTGGACTCATCTAAAGGTAGATGCACAATTACATGTAGAGTATTCGATAAGAGCTTGACAGAGATGAGTTTCCCTTAACATGAAACAATAAGATATAAATACTTTGCATTGTTGAGGTCCCATTTGTTAAGGTTTGAAGCAAATCGAGTACTCTTTATATGGAGCTTGAGAAAATGATGAGAGTTGAAGCTTCAAGGTGTCACACACTGGCTCATTAAAAAAAGTAGAACCACTTTTAAAACATTCTTCAACTACATCGGCCATTCGGGACTATGGGCATCAATTAAAGTTAAGACTTACAAGAGATGGAGTTGTAGATGAAGACATGGTTGGAGATGAGGACCAATGTGAGGACAGAGAATGGCGAAGAGATGAAGCACGAGATGAAGATGAGTTTTATGTTGCAACTCTTGGTTTAGACACCACACAAGCCACCGCTCTAGCGTGTGTCAATACCTCATCTTCATCACGCATACATCTCTATTGCTATCTCATACATTTGAAACACTGGCACCTAATGTGCCCTGTGTGACCACAATGCCAGCACCATATATATCGGTAACTACGAGACCCCGTTGTAAATTTGACAGTCTCCCCTATAAATGGAGTAGAAACTCAAGAAAAATCTCATCAAAAATCTCATCCGTAAACCATGCCAAAATGGCAACAAAGTGGGAGATCACTTGACAACTACACGATCACAACCATGATCAACTACATCAAAACCAATGCTTGCATAAAACGACTCCACAATATGTAAGCATAAATAGTGTCACTAAACCAAGTGAGACCAATTTGGGACAAATAGCTCAACAGAGCATAAAGTGCATAACTATATACGCAAGAAGTGAGCAAACATAGTGCTCAAAATGCATCTCACAAGAAAATTGTTTGCAAAAATCTGACGATGGTTCAAGAACCTGTAGAACTTGTAAAGCGTGTGACTGCTTGTAATCTGTAGTCACACTAATATACTCAACTCACTCTTGTGAGAGTGGATGCAAGAACACTTCTGTGTCCAAATTGACAAAACATGTCAAAGTGAATAAAAAACTGGATCACTGTCAACGTGGGAGTCACGCTCAACCTTTAAATCATAAGAGAGTAGATATATACAAAGCATGGCAAAAATCTGGCAGAGTTTCCCTGAAATCTTGAGCAAAATTTGACAAAGTTTCCCTCGAATCTTGAGAAAAATTTCAAAAATCTCACAAAATTGCATAAACCATGAACAGACAATGTCTTAGTAGAAAAACCACATATAGTATACATAAACTGCCAAAAGCCTAGCAATGTAGCTCACTCCTGAACGAGCGGCTCTATGGACGCTTGTATGTATCCAAAAACCCTGGAGGAAAAGGTTGAGCAACATTGAGCAAATGGAAATTTTAGAAAGAGGGGCCACTCCAGGCACGTGAATGAACTAGCATAACCTGTACAATGTGTGTGTGTGTGTGTGTGTGTGTGTGTGTGTGAGAGAGAGAGAGAGAGAGAGAGAGAGAGAGAGCGAGCTTGCTGAAAGGATCCACATGAGAAGCTGAGTATTTTAAGAAAGAGCTGCTCTCCGAGGGTGAGATACAAGGACGAGGGCTTCTCAAGGCCTGAAAGCTACCAAGGAGATGGTGAGCTGGTGAGGAGGCCATGGGCAAGGAGCTACTGTGGATGATGGGCCGCTTGAGAGAAGGGGCTACATATTAGGGCGTAGGAAGAGGTAGGAGATATGATGGACTCCATAGGTAGCTTGAACTAAAAGGCGACAACATCCTGGTCTAGATGAGATAAAGGAGGAGCTAGCCGATGACAATTTGTTATTGAAGAAGGGTCACCATTTTAATTATAAGTGGTCCTTTTTATTTAGTAAGTGTTTTGTTTCCTCTCTTGCCAAGTGATGGATTATGAAGAGAGAGAGAGAGAGAGAGAGAGAGAGAGAGAGAGAGAGAGAGAGATTTTATTGTCGTCCTCGGAGGTCAATTATGACCTATGGGAACGAAGTTACATGTGATGTAGTATGTGTATGGATGATGAGTGACTCTCAATGCTCCTAAATTGTGGTGATGAGAGTCTCAATGGAGAGCCCACACTGTGGTTGGGAGAGGAAAGTGTGTAGGTCTAAGTCATGGCATATTATGTGAGGGAGGCAAGTTCAGATGTGAACAAAACCTGAGCATTCTAGTAGTGTGTGGTACTCAGACTCTCGAACTTGTAGTGAGCATAATATGCACAATCGATTTGACTCTTCTCCATTGCCCCAATACCTTGTTTCGCATCGAAGGGAGTGGGAGCTAAGCCGAATGGCTATGATAGTGCGTATTGTTGACAAGGGGATAGGCTCAAGCATGTACGGTTTCCTCTTTCAGTGAAGAACATGGTTTTATAGTTGGGGGCAATATGGGTGGTGTAATGTATGAAGCGTAACCCACCGGATTTCTCCCAAGCCATAATACATTGGTGTTGTAGAAATGCTTCATTCACTTGGAGTCAATTAAGGCATCATGTAGCAAGTGTATTGCACCCCATCTCCCAAACCACATCTTTATGTCTTGCATCCATCCCGTGCTCAAGATTTTGCTTTTATGTGTCTTTTGAACTTTTTTGCTTGCTTCCTATGCAATTGTAGAAAGTCGATGTGATGGGTTTTGACGCATCTTTATCATATACTCCACAACCCTTTCCATGCCCATAACCTCAATTGGAAGAGATCCCGACTCAAGAAGTATGAGCATATGTGGTGTTTGTGTCTTAACTTGGAGAAAATTTGTAAGAAAATGCCTTTGGACATTCTCAAAGTCTTTCCAAGTACACTTTGAGATGCTCCCGCTCCATAAAGAAGAACCGGTGTCACTAATGTGTCAAAAAGGTACTTCTTGGGAACCCAACACTTGATGTTTCCTGCATTACACATGTTCTCAAATGCATAGTACACTCTCTTTCCCGCTTCCAAATGATGCATAGCACACATGCACTTGTGATTGGCCGGAACCTCAAGGCCAAGGTAGTTAAAGCTCTCAACAACTTCAAGTGTCTCATTGTTGTACACAATGCATGGCTTCTCCTTATGGTTGATTTTCACAAGCATAACCTTTGTTTTGGATTTATTCACAATCAACCCACTACGCAAGAAAAAGTTCTCAAGGACAGCCATAAGCTTTTGTGCGTCCTCTAAAATGTGTGCTAGAAGCACTACATCATCCGCATACAACAAAAGCATGATTACCGCATTGCAAATGACCTCTTCAATGCCTTCTTCTTGCATAAAGTCAAGAACAATTTGTTCCAATGGATCGATGCATAGACCAAAAAGAGTTAGTGACAACGGACATCCTTGTTTAACCCCAATAGTGCTTGCAAAAGTTTCTAAAATTCCTCTTTCCATGCGCAATTGACACATCACCTTCTCATAGATTCGAGAAACCAAAAGCATAAACTCACTTGGTACTTGGAGTTCTTCCATCATTCTCCACAAATTTTTACGTGGAATCATATCAAAGGCTTTCTTAAAGTCCACAAAGCAAGAATACAATCGCTTGTCTTTCAAACGAATTTCCTCCATGAGAACACGAAGAGTGACAAGATGATCAATGGTGCTATGGCGTTGACAAAAACGCTTTTGTCCTTTTGCATGCATGCCATTCTCTTCAATCCAATCACTCAATTTTAGCTCCATTATGCATCCATATAACTTTGCCATAAGAGACTTATTCATTATAGTTCGGTAGCTAATTACATTCTTTACATCCCCTCCTTTATGCAAAGGTTTGACCCAATTAGTACTCCAATCATAAGGCATACCATGTTGAAGTGCAAGGTTTAACATTCACACATCCACTCATGTGTAAAATCTCCTGTCCATTTAATCATTTTCGGCTTGATACCTTAAAGATCTCCCGCTTTGCAAGTGGCCAACTTTTTGAGCCCATCGCACACATCCTCAATAGTAAAAAAAGAGGGCATACATTGGAGCGAACCATAAAATGGATTTTTTCTAGCATTTGGTTGCTCATATAGTTGCCTACAATGTGTGTACATATCCACAAGACTCAAGTTACCAAAACTCTAAACCCGCTTGCCCCTCAAGCTTCTAAAGAATATTCCACATGCATGTGCCTTTTCTTAGACTTGAAACAATTGTTGCTTTACTTCCCATCTTCTTCTCTTCTTTTGAATCAATTCCTTATATATATGCAAATGACTTTGATAGTTTTCTTTGTCCATAGTTGCATCGAGCTTTATCATTGACTTTCAATCATCTTGGCATTCTTTATCAAACCACCTTTTGCGTGATCTATCTTTGTTGATATCATGGAAAATGCTTTGACGTAAGAACAAATAACTTTCTTGAAAGCTTCCCATTTACTTTCCAATGGTGCGTCATGTTGAATCTTTGTCATCCATAACTTTTGCTCAACCATTTCAATGTACATAGGTGCCTGTTTGAAATCCATACATAGTGATAACTTCTCTTCCCTTTGACTGAGATTATCATGCTTAGTTGCTTCTCCAAATGCAAGGTCAATACATAAGGATCGATGCTCCGATTCCGGGGCCCATTGGCCAAGCATAAAACTCTTTTTTATGTGATATATGATGGCTTTGGAGAGTATCATATAGTCAATCACACTATCCCCATTATATTTTCTACATGTAAATCCCTTGGTTCCACTCCACAAAGATACACCATTGGCAATGAGCATACCCATGCTATTACACATGTGTAAAAGTAGCTTTCCATAGTGATCCAACTCTTTCTCATCCATTGAGGTGCGATCATATAAGTGAACTTCCTTCAACTCCCTTGAAATGTATGGCATATCAAATTGTTGAGTATCATGTTGCAATGTTTTTGTGTGATTTTACATATCCCCAAAGGGAATAACATCACCTTTGCATTTAAAATAAGCAGTATCCTCCTCTAAAGAAAAAAATGACTGATCTCTATCTATGCAATCATAAACGAGGGAATCGTGAGGAATGTAGCAATTGGCTAAAAACAATGAGTTCTCTTTTTGGTGTCATAATTTTCAGCCATACATAACGTTTGTGCTTATCATTTTTCATAATTGATACAAAATCTTCCAATCCTTTCTTAACCATATACATACCCTGCATGGCGAAGGTCACAAAAGCTCAAGAAGTTCAAAGAGGGAGGAAAGAGTATCTCTTTTCTTACCTATGATGGCACCTTTGGTGCCACTGACAAAATATTGGCCTTCATCCAACAATTTGATGCGGCCTTTGGAGACGAGGGCTTCATGAAGTCCTCCAAGCTATGCCATGTAGCTATACACTTCCAGAAATTGGCTCATCAATGGTGGGTTAGCCTTCGTGGCAAACGACGAAGCCCCAAAGACATGGAAAACTCAACGAGTTTCCATCATGAAGCAATTCCTTGCAAGCAATGCAAAGGACAAAGTGCTTACCAAATGGCGCAGTTTGAAGCTTCTCTCTCATGAGTCTATCCACAAATACGAAGAAAAGTTTTGGGATTTACATCTCAAGGCTACTGTCTTCCAAAAGATAGACTTCGCCAAGCAAAAGCAACAATTTTGTGCGGGATTACCTGAAGAGATGACCGAATACGTCAACTCTCAACGGCCCAGTTCTATCACCGAAGTAATCCATCACACCATGGTTGCTTCACACATCAAATTCCAACAAGGGGCTCGACGAAATGTCAAGCCCATGAAAAACAAAGACAAAAAGGATGCAAAGGGAAAAACCAATGCCCAAAATTCTTCCCAAGGTACTTCCAACAACAACAACAACAACAATCAGTCCAAGGAGAAGGGGGTATACAAAGGCAAAAACAAACTCTCCTGAAGATCTTGAAGCTTTTTGCAAGGACCATAAGTGTTTTAAGTGTGGGGAGAAAGGACATGGCTATCGTTCTTGTTTCAAGAAAAATGCTCGAAATGAGACTCCTAGGGCTTCCACCATCGAAGATCCAAAAGAGGATGCTCATTGCAAAGGATCATCTCTCTCCTATGGTGCTCCTATGCTTGGGGAAAGGTAAGGGAGCATGATGCCTCATCCTGTTTGACCCTGGCTCTACTGACAACTTCATATCAACAGAGTTGGCCGCCAAGTAGGGCGTTCAAGCTTTTGAGATGGGGGATATTGTAATGGTTGACACAACTTTCAAGGGATAGCTTGATTGGGAAGTCGAGGCTTCATGTCCAAATCTATGTTGAAAAAGAAGACTTTTTGATCTCTCCTCTCCAACATGAGGATGCTATCCTAGGGGCGCCATGGTTTGATCGCATGGCTGCAACATGAAGTTCCCTGAAAGGAGAATCCACTTCACCTACAGGAGAAAGGACATGTATATAGATGCTAGTGAGTGTGGTCGTACTATCCCACTTGTAAATCCTCCTGCTTTTGATAAATCAATGAAGAGATTAGTTTTTCTATACATGATTTTTCAAAGAGTCTCTAAAAGTTCCTAATGTTTCATCAAATATAAATGGTAGAAATCAAGAAGAGTTAGACTTGTCTAATTTTCTAAAAGGATTCCAAGATGTGTTCATTGATGATATACCTACGGACTCACCTCCAAAACGAGGGGATGATAACCATCAAATTGAGCTCCTGCTAAGAAGCTCACCGCCTAACAAGCCTCCTTATTGAGTTTCTCAAGCTCAACAAGAGGAGATCACGAGGCAAGTACAATAATTGGTTGACAAAGGGATGGTGAGGCCTAGCTCCTTTTCCTTTTGTTCTCCACTCCTTTTAGTGCAAAAGAAAGATGGTACATACCGTATGTGTGTGGACTATCGAGCACTAAACCATATCACTATCAAAAACAAATTTTTCGTGCCTCGGGTAGAAGATCTATTTGATAAGCTACAAGGCTCTACCTACTTCAGTAGGATTGACCTTAAAAGTGGGTATCATCAAATAAGGATAGTGGATGAAGATATCCTAAAGACCACGTTTTGCACAATGTTTGGTCTTTATGAATATCTAGTCATGCCTTTTGGCTTGACTAATGCACCAGCTAGGTTCAATCTTCTAATGGAGAAAATCTTTAGACCCTACCGCAAATTCCCTGGAGTGTTCTTCGATGACATCATCATCTACTCCAAGTCTTTGGAGGAACATAAGCAACATCTCCAAGTGTTTTTTCAAGCACTAAGAGAGAACAAACTTTTTCTCAACCAAAAGAAAAACGATTTTTTCCTTCAAGAGATTCAATACCTAGGTCATATTATCTCTCAAGATGGTATCCGTATGGATCCATCGAACGTTAGAGGTAATAGAAGCATGGCCTAATCCAAGGAATCTACATGAGCTAAGAAGCTTTATTATATGTGTGCATACGATAGACGCTTCATAGCAAAATTTTCTCAAATAGGAGGACCACTATATGACTTAACTAAGAAGAACGCTAACTATTTATGAACTGCTAAGGAGCAAAATGCTTTTGACAAGCTCAAAGAGAAGCTTACCTCCCAGCCAGTCCTCATGCTTTCGGATCTCTCAAACCCATTTGAGGTCGAATGTGATGCTTGTGGTGATTGCCTTAGAGCAGTTTTGGTTCATCCTCAGATTCCCCAGGCTGCTTGGATGTCAATCCTATGAGACTAAAATTTCCTACGAATCGTACCCATCACTAGGCTTCCAGTAGTGACTCATATGATCTAGCCAATCCACTCCACACGGGTCCGTGTTGCAATCCTCATTTTTTACTCCTATGCATTCAATGTTTGTGGTTTCTTCTAGCATAAATATTGTCATTAGCATAAATGTCACAATTTTCCATTTTTTGAAAAGCACCAAAAGAGAAAAAACAAATTAAAGGATATTCTCCTACATATCATAGCTACATATTTATTTGGCTCTACTTTCTCTAGTCCATTTCTAATAGCCCGAATCTCCATAGATTCCATCTCAAAGGTCCCATCTTTTCAAGGAAAAGGACCATTCACGAGCAACCAAACTCGATCTCCTGATGTCGTCGCTCAGATTCGACCTTCTAAGCTAACCAGGCCAATGTGAGTTGGTTCTTGTTTTGCGAGTGCAAGCACACACATATGTAAAAAAAACACTACTTTGGTCCGCCCGGACTCGTGCTCTGTCAGTCAAGGGGCTCTGTGAACTGCACCTACCAGGTAGTGTTGGCACACCACGTGTTATTTGGCTTCTCATCAAGCCATAGTTTGTGTGTGAATTTGGGGTTTTCACACCAAGTGTTCCAAATGTGCATTTCATTCAACTTTCATTTCTAATATCAAAGATATCTTATAAAGATACCGTATAATTGAAGCATTTGCCCCACCTATTTGTAGGTTTGTCAAAACCATTAAACACCCAAAAGGAGAAGCCATGCTAGTATAGTGTTGTTCTTATGAAGCAATGCTAAATTGCTAATTATTTTGTAGTGTTCACCGTTGACTCTGTTCCAAGGGATCTATGGTCTTACACATGGACAACAAGGTGAGGAGGCACCAAGTCCTGCTAAATTTTAAGTTAAGGAGGGATGAAAGTTATAGAGAGTGAGTCTAACTGAGTGAAATCCTTGCTCCCCATTCGCCTTGTTGTGCATAATGCATCGCAACAAACAACATATGTGATTCTGTGAAGAACTTGTGCTTTCAAAAGTACACCACACATGGCATACATGTTGACCACCTTGTCTTGCATATCTTGCAATCCATGAGACGACATCCCGCACATGGTGATTGTCAAAATCTTCTAATGCTCGGCATATCTTGCAATCAATGCACTCCATGACATGGCATCTTGGACACGAAACTTGTCAAGAACTTTTCCAAGCCTTCAAGTCAAGCTTCCTAGCCCTAACCTCGTTGGCTCTATAACTTTGCTCAGCAATTCCATTCTAGCACTCACATCCTTTTAGAGACGTTTCGCACTCTGCAAGGATGGGGTTGAGGTGACGCTAGCAGATTCGTCTTCTAGCTGCTAAAACACAAGAACATGGTGGGGGTTTTTGTAGGTCCGTCTCTTTTGGCAGAGTTACAGTGCGAAGAAATCCATGTCCCAACATAGGTGACATGGGCGGTGGCGATTAAAACCCATGCTTTGTGCAAAACACGGTGTATCAATAAATAATGATCACGCTAAAATTGGCCAAGGTCTGCGTATAAAACGATAAACGAAGAAATCTTAGGGTCAGGGAGCAGCTGACGACGACGTTGCTGCCGGGCTTGCCGGAGGAGCTTGCTCTCACCGTCTTAGCAAGGCTTCCCTTGTGGAAGATTCCCCTTCTCGGGGCTGTCAGCCGCGCCTTGCGCTCGCCGTCTGGCTTACAGTCCATCATCGCTCTCAGAGCATCGATTGGTGTTTGCCAGCCCCTTTTACTTGTACGCGACACCCCGAGCTCCGAGGGAGTCATGAGATTAGCGTTGGTGGATCCTCTCTCCTCTACCTCCCGGCCCCTTTCCAGCATGTGCCAAACGACTTTGTCGTGCAGTCTTTTCAGCAGATAAAGTACGTTCTCCCAACGAAATTAGTAGAAACAAATGATGTCCATATCCTGGTGTTGCATGAGACCCCTGGTCCCTCCTCCATCCCCTTTTATCAAGCCTGCAGGTCCATAGTATTGCAATGCTTCAACCTGGTCACCGGCCAATGGCATCGATGGGACGTGGCCCCTCTCGATATGTTGGGCGATGAGGTCTTTAATAGCTGTGCTGCTGGGATTACATTGGACAGATCATACTGGTACTTGATTGGACCCAAAAGACAAGCAAGCAGGCTCAACTTTGGTGAAGCTGTAAGGAAGACCAGCTGCTCACGAGCAAAGGTCGATAGTGTTGAGAAATATGATACGTGCGCACCTACCAAACTTGAATGGGAGAGTCTACCACCTCTACAGAAAGAGCGCCATTACGCTTCTCTTGTAGCCTTGGACGACAAAATCTATGTTTTGGGTGGGGTCTCGTGTCCCTTGCTCCATTGGTCGCAGGGCTTTCGAAGCATGGGCATGGATGATCCCCAATATTCAGGGGAGGTATGGGATCCACTCACAGAACATATAGAATGGAAGCTAGCACCTGAGCTTTGGCCATCGGAATTATTCAAGATGGATGCAAGGAAACCAAGTGTGGCTGTCGTTAATCAACAGCTATGTGCTATATCCACTCTAAAAGGTTACATCCTCTACTACGAGCAAACATACCAAAACGTGGGTTCCATGGATTTCCATGTGCCGAGGTCATTTCAATACACATTGGTGATCCCACTCACAATTTTCCTTTGAATCCATCTCACCATCTTTCCTTGCCATTGGTACATCTCTTTCGATATTCTTGAAAAATTCCAACCGAGAGCTTTGGAAGAGAGGGAAGATAACCATATCGACCCTTGAAGTGCAAAATGATATGCTCGGCTTAAAATCCTTGAAAGTGCCAGTTGATGAGTCTATGAACAAAAAGGGAAGGAAGCTGCTAATGCATGATCTAACCATAGCCTGTGGTATTTTTGAATGTGACGGTTACACTTGCACTTTTCCATACGACCTCTCTCCTCAAGGTGATACTTTCACAATAGGTACATCATTTGGTGGAGATCACATGCAATTTCTCTCTTGTGTAATGAGCATTTGATTGCTTACGACAAAAACAACCATACTTTTTTCCTTTGTACTTCTTTGCTTCTTTGTGTATAGTGCTTGTGGGTATTTTTGCCTTGATGGTGGTTGTCCTTTAAAATTTCCAACCTCAAGTGGTAGCCTATATCTTGTGAGTTTCCTCTTTGACAACCACAAGCTTCTCTTACACTGATAAATTTTTTGTGCTACCAATGATTTATGTGGCAAGCTTTGATGCAATTATTTTGGCTTGAAGACGTCACGTGTGTTGCGTATGTACTAAACATGCGAGTTGATTTTTGATAATATGTTTGTCTTGACGTCAAGTGTTGCATATCTTCTCGCATGCCCAATTATGCATTTTCCTTGTAGTAGAGTTTGTAGTCAATGTTATTGGGACTTGAAGATGTATACTCCCTATGCTAGCAAATTAGCAATAGAGTTGGGTCATCCCTATTAGAGACAAGGTGGTTGAATATGAAGGGAAGCGGTAAGCTTTGATCCTCTCTTTTTGGCATTGATACTTTTTCTTTCTTTATCTACGTTGTTCTAGCTTTGAAATTTTGTAATTTCCATCCACCTCTGGCTCAAGCTATCAAGCTTTAGATTGCATTAATACTCCTACATGTCATTGTGATTTTTCTCTCCTCTGAGACGCTACTAGGACACTTTTCACTAAGGCCGAACACTTTTCACCAGGGACACTTTTTTTTATCTCTCTCCTCAAGGTGATACTTTCACAATAGATAAATCATTTGGTGGAGATTACATGCAATTTCTCTCTTGTGTAATGAGCATTTGATTGCTTACAACAAAAACAACCATACTTTTTTCCTTTATATAGTTCTTGTGCTTATTTTTTCCTCGATGGTGGTTGTCCTTTAAAATTTCCAACCTCAAGTGGTAGCCTATATCTTGTGAGTTTCCTTATTGAAAACCATAAGATTCTCTTATACTGATAAATTTTTTGTGTTGCCAATGATTTAGGTGACGGCAAGGTTCTTCAACGTAGGGATGCTCATAGTGCGATAAATGTGGAAAAGTCTCGGCGTTGCTATAGTCTTTGTTATATAGCGACGCCGACCCTGTAAAAGTACTTCGAGAGCGCCAAAAATTTAGATTTGTAGATCTGAGTTTTGACGCTCTCTGTGAAACAGGTAATCCCCCCCCCCCCCTCTCTCTCACACACACACACACACGAGGAGAGGAGGGAGAGCCAAGTATGCTCCCTCCCTCTCCTCTCTCTCATGTTCCCTTCCCCTCTTTCTCTCTCTCTCTCTCTCTCTCTCTCTCTCTCCCCCCCCCCACACACACACACACACACACACAAACATTGTGTGTGTGTGTGTGTATGTGAGAGAGAGAGAGAGAGAGAGAGAGAGAGAGAGAGAGAGATAAATAAAGAGAGACATAGAGAAATAAAGAGAGAGAGATAAATAAATTAAAGAAAGAAATGAGAGAGAGAGAGAGAGAGAGAGAGAGAGAGAGAGAGAGAGAGAGAGAGAGAAATAAAATGAAATGTTATATTACACGTCTTCAAAATACAAAAATGATTTATGAGACCAATCCGATGAAATTCTTGTGGATCTAATCTAATGTCTGCGTTGTCTGAGAAAGCAGTGCATCGGTCAGTGAAGACTCAAGAGCTTCGTCAATGTCCACCTTTGTAAATAGACATACTGGACGTCTCCCATATTGCGCTAGATCAGTCCCGATCCTCTGATGGAGCCTCGATCAATGTCGTGGACATCTAGCTCTCCCAAGCTCAATGGCTTTGTCAACTAATTAATATATCTTCAGTATGAGAGAGAGAGAGAGAGAGAGAGAGAGAGAGAGAGAGAGAGAGAGAGAGAGAGATACACACGTAGACACAAACACACATACATTGAGAGAGAGAAGGAGACAAAAAGAGAGAGAATGAGAGATAGAGAAACACACACACACACACACACACACACACACACACACACATATATATATATATATATATATAGAGAGAGAGAGAGAGAGAGAGAGAGAGAGAGAGAGAGAGAGAGAGAGAGAGAGAGAGAGAGAGAGTCATAGGTATGGATTTAGTTTTTATATTAAAGTTAGAGTTTAGGTTTAGATTTAATGTTAGAGCTTTGGGTTTAGGTTTAGGATTTAACTGTATATTTAAGGTTTAGAGCATAGTTAAGGATACTTGAAGATAGTTAGTAATTAGAGCTTAGGTTTAGATTTAAGATTAGATTTTGGATTTATAAGTTATTATATTTAAGTTTAGCTTCAAGATTATGGTTTAAATTTAGAATTAGGTTTATGGTTATGTTCGGAGTAGTTTGCATGTAGCTCACATGAGTTTAGGTATGTAGTTGCTTGCAAACTCACATGTGCAAACGGCTCGCGGACAAGCCGTTTGTGCATGTGACCTTGCAAGTTAGTAAAGAGCAATGATTGTAAGCGAAGCAACCATTTTGTGGGATGCACAATGTGAGAGTGCAGAGGCTTCTGTAGAGTGCTTTGAAAAAGATATTTTTTACGTCCCCAAGATGGAGTTCAAAAATGACGGATAGAGGGAGCGAGAGAAATAGAGATATCCATGGGGAGAGAGAGAGAGAGAGAGAGAGAGAGAGAGAGAGAGAAAGAGAGAGAGAGGAAGATAAAAAAATAGGGAGATAAAGAGAAATGGTTGTAGGTAGAGGGAAAGAGAGAGAGAAATAGAGAAAGAGGGAGAGAGAGAGAAATAGAGAGAGATAAAGAGGGAGAGAGAGATATATATAAAGAGATAGATAGATAGATAGAGAGAGAGAGAGAGAGAGAGAGAGAGAGAGAGAGAGAGAGAGAGAGAGAGAGAGAGAGAGAAAATAGAGGGAGAAATAGGGAGATAAAGAGCAATGGTTGTAGGCAAAGCAACCATTTTGTGGTGTGCGCAGTGCGGGTATGCTTCTGCTTCTGTAGAGTGCTATGAAAAAGACCTTCTTTATGTGAAGCCATGGAATTCAAAAATTACTTTCTACTCTCTTCTCCTTAGCTTCTCTATCTTTCTCTCTCTCTTCCTATCTCTTTCTCCTCGAAATAGGGATTAGGTTGGACAGCTTTCAACGGTACGGTACCTCAGAATGGAGGCAGGCATGCAATGTGCAAAGTAATCCCTCGAACAAGGAGCTGCTGTGAAGAGATACTGTGCAAGAAGCACAATAAAGAATCTCTTCTTCACAACACTCTACAGAAGTAGGAGCACTCTCGCACTACGCACAACACAAAATGATGGCTACATGGGGGTTACATTTACAACCATAACTCTTTATCTCTACTCAAAATGATGGCTACATCTACGTAATTGTATATATATTTGTGTGTACATATATATTTGTTTATGCATGTATGTAGGCACTAAGTACGGGAGCATAGCACCCAAAGGTTAGACGATTCCTCTTGGGTATAGTCCTTTTTTTAATCGTGGCTTTGTGGTCATTGATCCACTCATGCATGGATTACCGTAACGTACCTTTGGTTTTACTAAGATTGAGACTGTGATGATATCTAAAGAGGTGCCACTTGACCTTTGGCACTACTAGCCTCTACTTAGGTCTACTAGTATGTATATATATCTACGTGCTTGTTCAAACGTATTTAAACGACTTGAAAAAACCAAGCAATGCATACTAAAAACTGGAATAACACCAAATCAATAGATGCGTACCTGGAGATTAAAATGAATGTTCACTTACCCGTATTGAAATACAGAGGAACACGTCATCCACATGTGGAAAAAACAAGCAACATTGCACCGGAAACCCTGGGTGTTGCCATTGCAATCCAAACCCTTTGATTAAAATCTACGTAATCAAACCCTTTGGTAAGACCCTTTGTAGGAACTTCTCGATGAGTAGGTAATGGTAACCAGCATAGTCAACCGTGTACAGAATGATTTGGAATCAACTTGAGAAGGTGAATTCGTCTGCTACCGCGTGGTATAGTGTGGACTTATTTCCTTGAAAGTATAACAAAAATAGATCAACTGTGATCCTCCATGATTATGGGGTGATTTTGTAAGCACCCACGGGATCGTACCCCAAAACCATGCGTCCATAGACACTCGGAGTGCTATAGAGAGAGCAGGAGATCCACACAAGTGGAAGTCTAGCTCTTATGGGCAGCCATGCTGTCGCAACAGTATGTTGCATATAAAATCCGTGGTAGAAATCACACGAGTTGAGTTTGTGGTTATCAAAGACTCGACTTGAGTGTCTCATTGAAACTATGTCGTGCAGAAATGACACCATAAACCTCTGGAATGACAAGATGCTTGCTTGTCCATTAACGTCCTTGTGTAGTCCAATGGGTAGATCTGTTCGGTCTTAAGAACAATCCCCCAAGGAATGCCAACCGTTGGGTCATACCCGAGATCTGACAACGACTCTTAGTCAGCGTGTGTGGCTCATAGCCCTTATGGCTATTAGTGTTCAATTGACGCAACGATAAAGACTAATGTAGAGGGCGTCATGCCCAATTTCTAGCTAAGAGTTAAAGCACCTTGGCTCATGCTGACGCCCAAACAAAAAAGGTATCAAAAACTACGTAGAAAGTTTTCATTATTCATGGAGAGAAATAAGAAAGAGAGAGAAGATGTTGGGCTGAGGAACTTTCCTTAAGTGACGAGTTTGTATATGTTGTGCCCAATCTGTGTCCTCTGATGCATCTTATGCCGGACTTGCAGCTTATCCTATAAGCATGCAACAATCTGCCTGTATACCACTCTCATCGAGAGAGGGAACAAAAAACATAAGCCACAGCTTGACCCTCTTACCATGTATGGGGTCGTGACTTTAGAAAAATGACTTGAAATGGCACTTTGCCTGTGAAATAAGTCGAAATATTAGGTTCTTTTTAGTGTTGTTGTGTGTTGATAGCAACCAACAATCATAGTAATAATCCATCCTTAGTCTGTCCTTGACAATGTTGTGAGTGTGATAGCGGAAGTGTAATGCATGAAGCGGTAGAATTGAATCCATCACCCTAGCATGCCTTGCATGCAGAATTGTAAGCCCTTGTGGAGAGTGATGGCCTCAACTGTGAGAACCAAAACTATAAGCCTTGCACAGTGTAGACTGGTAGGGATTTTAAAGTGCCTTGCACAGTTTAGACTGGTAAGGATTCTGAAGTGCCTTGCACAGTTTAGACTGGTAGGGTTTCTGAAGTGCCTTGCACAGGTTAGGCTGGTAGGGATACTGTAAGTTGATATTCCCTATTGTGCCAGTTCCCTGAATCCCTGTTTCCTATAAAATTGCCAAAGCACTTTGCTTTGCACAATGGCAATAATTGCCAAGTAAAGTATAAACAGGAAAAAACAAGAAAAACTTAAACTTGGCTAACCTGGTCGTTGCCGTGTCCAGTTGGCCCGATATTCTGTGGAAGATAACTCGCTTAAATAATGGCTCATAGCCATATCTGCTACACGAGTGTGATATGTTTTTTGTATCATATACACTCGTCTGTTTCTCATGAAATAACTTGCTGGCATATTGTCAAGTCCGTCCCAAGTTTGTATGCTCATAGCAGAGGTCAAACATGGAAGTCTTGTCTTTGCCTGATACTGTTTAGAATACCCACTTTGGATGCTACCATGCCTCGGAGCTACAGATACTCTTGCTCATAGACAAATGTCCTCGTGCCTACTGGGCTTGATTACGGAGACAAAGCCTTGCTCGAGTGATGTCGAGAAAAACAAGCCCTAACAATTTGCGTGACAGCATCTTGAAATGGTCGTTAATGGTTGGTCTTGTTGAGCACCTCCTGCCTCCTTCATCCAAATTAGCAACAGACCGTGCTGATCTCCATGAGATTCCCTAGCACTACCATGCCCTAACCTTTGGTAGGCATGGACAGAAGCCTTACTGTGAAACGAGAGCATTTCTTACTCAAGCCTTGCTTGATTTTGGTCATCAAAACAATCATTGGTCTTTGGACCACCAAAGTTTGCTAAACGCCACCCTTGACATGATCCAACCGTGCGAGGTTTTCATGCCTTGGATAAGCCATGCGTGCAAGAAAATTTGATAACAACTCAGTTTGCAGAAGCCTTGCTCGTGTCTTGATGCAACATGTGCTTGAGGAAAACAAAGCGGTATTGAAATCTTTTATTTACCTCGTATTATTTACCTGCTAAATGCCTTCGAGAAATTTGTCGTATCAGCCACAGTGCCTGTGTTTTCGAGCATCCTTCAGACCAAAAGTGCCCCATACCAAAAGACATGGTGTTAGCATCGACAGTTTGTCGGATGTCCTCTAGCTGATGTGCATCCTTACATGCCTTGCAAACTGTGCTTTGCATGTTGTGCATGATTGTGGATACTCCACATGGTTTGTGTTAAACTGTTCATCCCCCGCTGAGTTCTTTCAAGGTAACCTCGACAAGATCCGTGGTTGATCAGAGTGTGCCTCCATAGCACGACCTGCATGCCCTTAGCTGCAAGCCCTTGCATGGCACGAGTATGGTGGTTTTTTTTTAATAAATCTGCGGCATGGCCACTATTGGAGCTAATTTTCTGTAACATCAGCTCCCTCTCCGCTGTCGACCATGAAGTTCTGCACCATGTGCTCAACCAAAATCGACAACGACAAGGATTCCCACTTCGTACCATGGGATGGACCGCTTAGGGTGTCCCTAGGGTCGCCCATGGGCATCCGCATGCAAAAACAACAACAAAAAAGAAAGAATACACACAACATTACCTGCAGCAATGGTGGCCGCCTGCGCTAAGCAGGTAAGGCTGTCGTCGCTTGCTGTGTTGCTCCCCCAGCCGCGCGCCCGTTACGGGTTTTCTTCAGCAGCTCAGTGCAAAGCCAGAGACCCCATCTGCGCTCAAGATGGTGGAGGTCGACTCCCCTTCCTCCCGCTAAGCGGGCTTGCACGTGGTGCTTATGGCCTCGAACTTCTCGCCTAGCAAGGGCATCTGCACACGCAGGGGTGCCTCGGCCCCGACTACTTGCACAATCGCCTTCTTGCATAGCCGTTTGCACCCCATGGCTTGCGGGCAAGTCCATGCACGTTTCTTTTGCTGCTGAAAACGAAGGAGAGAGAGATGCCTTCGATAGAGAGAGAGAGAGAGAGAGAGAGAGAGAGAGAGAGAGAGAGAGAGAGAGAGAGAGAGAGAGAGAGAGAGAGAGAGAGAGAGAGAGAGAGAGAGAGAACCAACATGCTTTCATGCAACCTCCCCCCTTCCTCCATGGCTCCTTCTCCCCTAGCTCTGATACTAGTGTAAGAGCAAGGGAAACTAGGGTCTGAGATTCCACCACCCAACCACCCTTTTAATAGGCAAGCCCCTGGTCCTTTGCCCTAGTTGGACTCCCCGTTCCACACCGCCTAGCCCGGCCCTGCCCTTGTCTATTCCGGCCTTGCCGGTGTCCTGACATGGCCCTTTGCCCTAGTTGGACTCCCCATTCCACACCGCCTAGCCCGGCCCTGCCCTTGTCTAGTCCGGCCTTGCCGGTGTCCTGACATTTGATCATAACCTCAATAGTAACTACACTCATGAAAAGAACCTATGCAAAACAACATTCAATGCTTTATTAAAACTCCTACTCTAGCCTAAGAAAAAGATGAGCAGGGTGCATGCAATAATCCGTGGTAACTACTTATATATGTGTTTGATATTTTTGCAATTGTCATGTGAAAAAAAAATTCTTCGTAACTAGAATTAAATATAGAAAGTCCTGTGGGTCAAATATGCAATGTTCACAAATTCAATCAACAATCACAAAAAACATTTAGTTCATCTAAATTTACAATGTTTTATGATGCATATATACTAGATCTATGACTCCATTACATAAGGTGATACTTTTTAATGGTTATGCAAGCCACATCAGGTGATTTATGACATATCCAAAAACTGTGCATGTTGCAATTATGATTTTTTATTTATTAAAGAAAAGCCTTAAAATAAAGTTCACTTTTGGATTTTTTCATTCATTTCACTTATTTCTATAGAAATACCTCATATGGACACAATTGGGAGATTTATATACACACTTTCATTAGTTTTTCATAGTAATGTTTCTTTTGCAAGAAATTACGCACTATAATTTTTTTAAAATGAGCTTCAATTACAAGATGCCTATGAGTTTGAACCCTTGAAAAATGCTTAGTTGATGGGTATTGACCTATTCAAACATTATACACCTTAGGTTTTCTTCCATAACCTCATCATGTTAATGAAAGAGGCCTTGAAAGACCAAAATTTTCCTCTTTGTCAGCATTTTCAATATTTTGGTCTTTTGATTATAACAAAAATTTAGTCCCATAACTAGGTTATGAAGCTCAGTTTCTTGCTAAAATAAGTTTTATGCTATCCATACACCTTGAAATCGATGCAAAATCTTATTTTAATGAGAAGTTATATTCAATTTATGAAACTTTTGTTAAAATTGCACTCAATTTCTGTGATTATTTCATCTTAAAACTTATCATTATAATCTGAATTTGGTATAAATTTTGGCAAAAGTAAAATTTGACTATGTTCTTCACCTCATAGTTGACCTAAGATATGAACTGACGTATGATTTGTTTTCCTAGATTCACCAAATAATTATGACAAGTTGCTAGAAAAACAAGACACTTTAGTGTCTCAGGACATTTGAGTGTCCGATTACAGAACTAGTGTTAAGGAGGACATTTGTGGGGGTGGAAGAAGAAGCCATGTATGCAACAGGGCCAGAAAGGGAGGATTTCTTTGAGGTCAGTGCACAAACAGTGAGAGAGTAAGGAGAGAGCATGTTTAGAAGGATATGTCCTATTTCTTTTAGTCATACATTCCATGTACAGGAAACTCCCTCCAATTCTAGGACGTTCATTAAATGCAACTGAAAATGATTTATTCTTCAATCATCGCGGCTGTTATGACACTGTAGCAAGAATCTACTTGTAAGTGCACTTTTTGAATGGTTATTCCAAGTTTACAATTGCTTTTACCACACCTATTTTTAGAGAGAGAAAGTCAAAATTCTATTTTTCTTAGAAGGCCCTCCAAATGACCTTCAAAATTTCCTAATGGAGGGCTAAAGGGAGAGAGAGATAGAGAGAGAGAGAGAGAGGAGAAAGGATATACCAAAAATCTCTCCAAGCCCAGGATAGTCGTCCATAGTCCACATAAGGATTCCCCTCACAATGGCTTCTCTCCCCCCCTTTGCAAGTGAGACATCTACAACAAGAATGCCTCTCCATAACTCCTCCAACTCCTCGATGAGGGATCGAAGTAGACGTCAATATTTGACACTTTGTACTGCCTTGGCACAAGCAAGGAAAGAAGTATATTTCCCTTCTTGGTTGTCTCCCATGGTGGAATATTGTAATTGACTATCACCACATGCCAAGTGCTCCATGAAATAGACTTAGTGCCAAAGGGGTTGACACCATCACTTGCTAACCCATGCCTCAAGTGTCGAGGCTCCAACCCAAACTCTGGCCATTGAGTTTCGATGTGCCTCCATGCAGGTGAATCGGAAGGGACACACATCATTCCATCATTTGAGCGATGGTTGGCTTGCCACTTAAGAAGCTCCACGATAGATCTGCTTTTAAACATGTGTTGAATGGGAGGAATTAAAGGGAAGTGTCTCAATGGGGTATCAATACCTTGTGGGGTAGATGCACCCCGCTCACTCAGGTCTTGTATCGTGCTTCCTTGCACATGGGACATGAGGTAGCATGTGCGTGCTCATTGTGGTATATCATGCAATCATTGATGCACACGTGGATGCACTCATACTCCATTCCAAGTGCAGTGACATACAATCTAGCTTGTCAAAGATCTGGAGGCATGTGGTGATCTTTTGGCAACATTTGTTCCATCAAACTATAACCACTACAAGAGGTACTTCACATTAGCAATGTTTGCAGTGCGACGGTTAAACGTGAAAAGTCGCTACGGACACTAACCATATTCAATTAGCCGCGAATCACCACATGTTCAATTATGTTAGATTTAAGATTAGATTTTGGATTGAGTTTTTATATTAGAGTCTACCTTCGAGATTACGGTAAAAAAACTAGAGTTAGACGACGGTGATCCCTCTCTTCCTCTCTACGGATGCGACCTTAAGCTGGAGAGATTTCAACGGCATGATATTCAGATGGAGGCCAACATGTAATGTGCTAAGTAATCCCTCGAACAAAGATCTATTGTGCAAAGATGTTAAGATGCTGTGAAATGCTACAGCTAGAGAAGAGGCAAAGGGGTTTTGTCCACTACAAGCACTATCATGTAGACGTGGGTGTGTAGATTTCTCTTACCCACAAATATAGGCATTGACCATGAATGTAATAGACCTCTTCTCCAAACATACAAAACCCCTCCGTTAAAATATAGACATTAAAAGATTGAATTCTCTTTTTTTGATGAATTAATAGATTTTAAAGATCTTAAACAACAAGTCCTATTGAACTCATGTGGTATATTACCATGATTGTATAGTGGATCCCTTGAGGCTCTATTGTGTTTGACTACTAAAGTAAAGATTGGCTTAATGCTGGTGGTTAGAGAAATAGTTGGGATTAAGGATATCATGCAATGCATACTATGCCCCATGTTGCATGGTCGTGCGTGAACTAGTACTAATTGCGACTTACCTCTAACATCATGAGCTTCTGTGAGAGAGGCACCACATACCTAGCTAGGTACGATGGGGGGCAAGGGACCATAGGGCTAGCTACGATTGAGGGCAGGGGACCGCTGGCCCGGTGGTCCCCCGCCCCCAATCGTACCTAGCTAGGTATGGAGTGCCTCTTGAGCAAAAGCTCATGATGTTAAGCATTGTATAAAAAAAACTTGCTGTCAGGACACGGGTCCTGTACCCTAAGAAACTAGGCAAGGACTAAGGCCAAGGGACGGGCTAGGCAGTGTGGACAGGGGATCCGTCTAGGGCAAGGGGCTAGGAGCCACCTATAAAGGGAGGTTGGGAGGAGGATCCAGGAGAGCCTAGTTGCCTAGTTTCTTACACTGGTATCAGAGCTTGGGACTCTCTTCCACCCTCTCTCTAGGCGTGGTCATCTTTGGCCCCTAAAAGCATGCCCCTTTTGTGAAAACCGCTGCTTTTTAAGCCCTTTTCCAATTTTAGCCGGGCTCCTTTGCCAAATCGGGCAGTTCTTCCCGTTTTGGAAACCACTCTATGGTGCAGGAAACAGAGAGGTTCCGGACTTGAGGGGTGCGCCATGCAACAGCAGAAGGGTGCGCTACCATCTTGCAGCCATAGCCAGCAGGGGCGAGCCCCACCATCGTCTTGCTCAAGCCCGTAGGCGTCGACCCGCTGCTTGCGTTTGGGAGCTTCAAATTTTACGCTATTTTCACATTAGATAGGCCCTTTGGCCACTACTTGAAGGCCTTGGCCGCTACAGGCGGCCCTTCCCACAGACAAGCCAGCCTTCGTTTGCCGGCGAAACTACGGTGATGCAAGCCGAGCAACTCGAGCAATCCAAGCAACTCGAGCCAGAAAAATTCAAAAAGCCGAGCAACTCGAGCAAGCCAAGCATAATTTACTACAGTGCTGTAATTCTTGCAATCGGACACGGTAACCATAGCTTCGTTGAAGGACGTCAAGGTTTGACGACGACAGCTTGTAAGTTTCAAACAATATCCAACCTCACGGAGTTACAGATTGCTCAAAGCTTCGCCGACCAACGAAATTAGCACGGCTAATTGTCGACTATAGTGCAAACTACGACTACGGGAGTATTTTTTGGAAATCAAAGCGAGGTTAGCATGGCTAACTATCTTTGTGTTCGATACGGTTACGAGTTTTTATTGCATTCCAAGGTACTATTTTCTCGTTTATTCGCACAACACAGATTTTCCATGAGTGCGGAAATTGACGATCAACACATGTTTGACTTTGAATATATCGAATGGGCTCCACCTGTGGATGTCATGGGGCCGGATACTCTCACGGAGAGTACCCTTGTAGCAACAGGGATGGATGGTGCGAACCCAGGTGATCCATCTCTGTCTCCTCGTTTGTCAACCCCTCCTCCACAAAGCGTGTTGGATATTCTAGAGGATGATAGTCAATTGCTAGATGCCAGGGAGTTTTTCACTCGACAGGACTGGAAAACTTTTGATGCCCGATTTCGCAAGCTCGCTGTCAGGGTTCAAATCTTGGTTACACAAGTAGAAAATCTTACACAACTAATTTATAGAATGCTACCAGAATCAGCTCTCCACTTGCTAGCAACCCAAGGGGTTGCTGGGGTTGCCAATTTACCAGTTATGACCAAAGAGGTCCAACATGTCCACAATACTTCGGTTGTCGGAACAAATCGGGGCATGACCAACGTGGTCAAGAAGCGCCTATCACCATCTGAATTTCAATGTGCAAAAAGTCAAAAATTATGCTTTATTTGCTTAGGAACACATCAAAAAAAGCAGTGCCCACATGTTGGAAAACTTTAGCATGATGCATGAGTTTGTGCTTTGACTTAAACTCTAGATTTGGTGCACGGCACGGTAGTTATATGGCTTTTTGAATATGTTAGGTGTAGCCATTTTCTCATACTTCAATATGGAATATTCAGCATATTGTACGTTTTTTTTGAATTGGGTACTGTTAAACCCCAATTGTTTTCTGCCACAGTCATTTTGGGTATGACTAGTCACATCATCTCGGCTTATATGATCTGCCGAAAACATTCTGAGATGCATGCAAGATCACTAAATTAGGGTGTATATGATACACGTGTCCTACAACTTGCGCTTCACATTTACTTGGATAGTATTATGAAAAACCAAATGCTTGACCCACTTTACATGCCATAAGGCTTTTCCTTCGTACTCCGATTACCTCGACGACAAGAGCAGTTGGCAACCAAGTTTGGGGCACCTACATTATTCAGGATATCATCTCATTGAATCCTTACTAGTCTAACCGGTGCAAGGCACTTAGGATGTTGACTTCAACGGTTATCACGGTAGCCATGGGCTTTTGTTTTTGTATGCAAGGCATGCTACGCAGATGGTATTCAGTACGCTCTTACAAATCACTCTGTCAAGGACACTATTAGTTATGCATCGTTTCCCCTAATTTTCGGTTTCTATCCAGGCACACAAAACAACCTCAAAACTTTTACTGGATTCACAACCCATACACGGTAGACAATCAACATCTGACTTGTGTTCCCTCTTGCGAGGCGAGCATCATACAGTCAGATAGTTGCATGCTTATAGGATAAGCTGCCAGTCAGGCATAAGATGTCTAAGCGCACAAGCTCTGGGCACACACAAACTAGACATTTCAGGAAAGTCCCTCAGCTCAGCATGCTCTTCTGTTCGTTATTCACCTCTTTTTCTAAGGTACAACATGAAAATTTTCTATGAAGTTTGTTTCATGTTTTCTCCTGATCCACGATGCTCTACAATTATCAGCTACAAATTGGGCAAGGTGCCATTCACATTTATTTCATCGGTTTATTGATTGAACACTCATTGCCATACGGGCTATGAACCACGCAAGCTGGCTACGGGCCATTGCTAAAATCTAGGATAAGATCCACTTGTTGGTATTCCTTGGATGATTGTTCTCAAGATCGAACAGCTCTACCCAGTGGTGTACACATTGACGTTAATTGACAAGCAAGCATCTTGTCATTACAGATATCATTACGGATGTTTAAGGCTGATCTCTACCACGGAGTACAGACGCAGCAATCAGGGGTGACAACATGGTTGTAAGGGATCGGTAGATTACTCGAGTGCGTCTCCTGCTCTCTCTATAGCACTACAAAGTATCTATGGACATACGGTTTTGGGGTAAGACCCAGTGAGAACTTGCTACATCACCCCATAGGCATTACGGATCACAGTTTGATCTGCATTAAGGATCACAGTTGATCTCTCCCAGTTCTACTTTCAAGGAAAGAATTCCGCAATCTACCACGCAGACGAACACACTATTTAAATTGGTTCCACTCAATCGGTACACGGTTAACTATGTTGGTTACCGTTATCTCCTACTTGAGCAGTTTCTACAATGAAGTCTTATCAAGGGATTTGACTACGTAGACTCTAATTCACGGGCTTAGGTTGCAAAGTCCCTCTCACTCCCGTCGTAGAGTGTCTGTAGTTATCTCCACACACAAGTACGTCTTGTACTTGAAGGATGTTACTTTTCACACATCCTTATACGAGACACATTCCACATGTGGAGAATATGAGTCTTTGGACTGACACTGGCGCCATTATGTCAATTATGTGCCACGACAAAGTCCCTAAGTGCTGGTCACATCTGTTTTCTAGACCATTTTTAACAATACGTATCAGGAGCAATTTTGTAGCTAGAAATTGTCGGATACTTAGAATGACTTGTTGAGATACAAGTACTGCTAAACAACATTACAGATGGTTGTTTATACATATAGAAAGGCTATAAGCTGTTAATGAAAAAGTTTTATTGTCTGTATCTAGAAGTGATCAATGTTACACCTATTATTGTGATTCAAACGTTTCAGGAAGGCTTGCAAAAGATTGCAAACTAAAAGTATTTAGTTTCTTTTCAAAACTATTTACATTCCTTTTATTGCATGCTAGGTGCATCACATTTTCCATAAGTATTGGCAAGCATCATTATGGATATACAGGTTCGGTTAGTTTTTGCTAAATGCATGCACACTAGGTGTTATGGGTCCTAGTGTTTAGCAAGGGCTGATTTGGAACGGCATGCATATTCCACAGATTGTTGCTTATGAAGCATTTTGCACTCTATGTGCACTATCCCTATGAGATTACTTTTGGATCCACTAATCACCAATAGAGGTCATGGCTCGGTTTGGGCGTTTGTGGATTTCTCTCAAGTTAACCACGATGGTTATTTTAGACATTGTTGATTCTTCCCCAATGTTAAACACTACTGTGATTTCCCGTTTACCAGGCATCTGGGATGACTGTCTGTAAACCGTGAGGAAAACACACCTTAATACTGTCAGTTATCCAAGGGGATAGGAAGATTACAAAGATTACAAAGAGTAATCTTGTGCTAAAGAATCTGCTAAGAGCATACGTTAACACAACGCATTTCTAAATAGATGATTTTCTCCCTATTCTAGAATTTGCCTAAGTACGATTTTTGACTTTGAACACCTCTTGTGGTGGGGTTGGAGATGTCAATACTTTCATACGTCAAGGACTTACCAGGTGTGCTAACAAATTATGTTGGCAAGTAACCTTCATTAGGGATGAACATGTAGTTCTTTGTGTTCCAAACTATTCAGAATTCTAACGAGGACATTCCCTATCTACGGACTTTTCAAGATACTCAGGAGAGTAGGAAATCTGGCCCACAACTGCATGGAAAGTTACGCCAAGGTTTCCTTGCATTATTCCATTACCTTCAGAAGATCTGAAAACTGGTTATGCCTTTGGACAACTCTTAGTTGTGGTTACTCCTTTACAATACTCATGTGAGTTATAAATGGAGTTACCATTTAGACCCAAGTGACTCTTAGTTGTGGTTACTCCTTTACAGCACTCAAGTGAGTCATAAATGGAGTTACCATTTAGACCCAAGTGGTTGCAAACGGACAACAATGTTGAAAATCAAGATATTCCTCTTGGTTTCATTGAACCTCCTCACGCGACCAATTATCAGTCATACAGACAACTGGTTCACTTATGGGACGTCAATAACGAGAACATCAATATTCTTAAGAAGAAATTTTCCACTTTTGTTTTCGAGGACGAAAAATCTTCTTTAAGGGGGAAGTAATGTCAGGACACGGGTCCTGTACCCTAAGAAACTAGGCAAGGACTACGGCCAAGGGCCGGGCTAGGCAGTGTGGATAGGGGATCCGTCTAGGGCAAGGGGCTAGGAGCCCACCTATAAAGGGAGGTTGGGAGGAGGATCCAGGAGAGCCTAGTTGCCTAGTTTCTTACACTTGCTTCTATGAAAAACACTGAAAAAGACTCCGTTTTCCTACATGAGAAAATTTCTTGCGCTCACAACCTCGACAGTCCATGCGGACCAGCAATTCCACCTGCATGTTCGACTGCTATTGCCATACAATAAGCCGTCATGATCAGCCAATGGAAGAGAAAATTGAGCCTACACAAAAATTAGTGATGCAAGATGATGATTCCAAGGGTCACACACACACACACACACACACACACACACACACACACACACACACACACACACACACACACACACACACACACACACACACACACACACACTACACAACTCGTCAAATCTAGAGTAAAAATTAAGTGCTTTGAGCAGGCATCAGCTACATTGCAAGAATGGCATACCTGCATGCTACCAACAAAGATCTACTGTGAAAAGATGTTAAGATGCTGTGAAATGCTACAGCTAGAGAAGAGGCAAAGGGGTTTTGTCCACTAATGCACTATCATGTAGACGTGGGTGTGTAGATTTCTTGTACCCACAAATATCGGCATTGACCAATAAAGACGAGATTATAACCCGGTGGTTTTGATCTCCGTGCACCTCTAGAACAAGGTGTGTGGGGATTGGACATGACTAGAGAATGTGGGGTAGTTTATAGTGTGAATAGAGAGAGAGAGAGAGAGAGAGAGAGAGAGAGAGAGAGAGAGAGAGAGAGAGAGAGAGAGAGAGAGAGAGAGAGAGAAGACGGAGGATACCAATAGAAGATTAAATTTATGTCCAGGTTATAAGGTTTTCACCCTCATTATGAGTAGTGACGAGGATGTGGGGCCGTCCAACCGAAACACCTATCTCTCAACGAGGATCTTATGTCCTTGTAATCAATGCAAGCATGCTGTGCGACGAACAAGATGCATTTCTTTGCAGCACGTTCACGAATTTGGCGATTTTGATCCATCTATTACAGATCGAGTTGTTGCCAATTATAACTCTTCACACCCTGATGCTGGCCAACAAGCAGCAATCTTGTAACCCAATAGATGTGTTCGCAGGTGCTTTGGTCAAGCAGCATATGTGAGGCCACAAGATGTAGCCTCTGACAGCTTGGGGGATGAACATGCAGACCACATTCCCAACGAGGCAATGTTTGAGCCCGAGATCGATGAAATGATCGAGACGATCATGGATTCAGAAAGGCTTATCTATGATGATATGAAAAGTGAAGCCGATACGCCATTGTATGATGGAGCACATGTGTGTAGATTGAAGGTGCTCCTGGTTCTTCTCAACATGCAGACAAAGTTTGGATGGAGTGATACTAGCATCACAACGCTTTTCAGGTGATCTATTACAATGTGTTTACTTTAATAAAAAACTCTAGATGTATAATGATTTGATAGATTTTTACATAATTGTACCGCATTTTTTTCGCTATGTAGATTGCTCAAAGAGCACATATTTCCAGCTGATAATGTGATGCCAGATTCCAGAGAGGAGGCAAGAAAGAACTTGCAAAACTTGGGGATGGATTAAAATTTGATTCACGCTTGTTGTAACGACTGCATTCTTTTCAGAGGGGAATACATAGACATGGAGAAGTGTCCAAAATGTGATTCCGAGAGATATCGAGTAGATCTCCACAGAACAAAAATTCCACAAAAGGTTTTGCAACATTTTCCTCTGCTTCCTCGCATCAAGCATTTCTTCAAATGTAAGTCCATGGCCGCCCTAGCATCATGGCATGAGGAGAATAAATCTTCGGATGGTGTGCTACGGATTCCTACAGATCGCGCAGCCTAGAAACATATAGATAAAACATGGTCGGATTTTGCCAGGGAAGCTCGAAATTTGCACAAGGCCTGGCTATGGATGGCGTAAATCCATTTGGTCAAAGATCAACATCTTACAGTGTATAGCCCGTTGTCATCGTCAACTACAACATTCCCCCGTGGTTGACTATGAAGAAGGGGCACCTATGGCTAAGCTTGATAAAGTGAAGAATATGGATGTGTATCTTTGTCCACTATTGGAAGAGCTACAACAATTTGGATTGGCATAGAAGTGGTGGATATGAGTCGACACACAGGTCGACGGAATGCTTTGATCAGAGACATTCTAATGTGGACCATGCATGACTATCTCGGACTAATAGAATGCTCATGTGACTTACACTTAAACTCAAACACTGTAAATCTTGGTTATTCTCAAGCTTATCTATATTCATGTATATACATGCAGGGCTTCAAACAAGCAGATACAGAGCATGTGTCACATGTGGACCTAGACTGAATGCACGTCGGTGTCCTCATTGAAGAAGCAAATCTACGAAGGTCATCAAGCGTATCTTCCAGAGAATCATGTGTTACGCGACAGCTTTTTGGGAAGAGAGCCACCGAGGATGTCTGCACAAGCATGGTTAGAGCAAAAGGAGGGTGTGATGACGGTTTTCCCCCAGGGATGAAGAGACTCTCTCTATGGTACAAGTTACCATATTGGCCCCGACTCATGATCAATCACTTGCTCGATCCAATGCACATATTCAAGAATGTGGGTAATTTGCTATGGGACCATCTGACCGGCAAGAAGATACTTTGGGAGCTAGGGTTGACCTTAGAAATGTGGATCGTATGGAGAAATATTGGCCGTAGACAGCATCCGATGGATCGATAAAACTCCCTAAAGCACCATGGATTCTCACAGGAGCCCAAGAACGCAAAGTAAAAGAGACCATTCGATCTGTGCGGACATCCACGGACGTAATGCACTCGCTCCAAAGGTGTTTTACTAAAGAAGGAAAGCTTACCGGTTCGAAGTCACACGACTGGCATAAAATGTGTCAGGTATGTTCATAGTGGAATATATCATAGTGGGAGTTGTGTAACAAATTTGTGTGTGGACTTTAATATCATTGCTGCACGTGTTTTGCAGTTTATTTTACCGGTGGCCATTGAGGGATGTTTGTTTCTTGACGTCCAGAACACAGTCTACAAACTTGGAAGTTGGTGCAATGGATCTCACAAAAGGAGATCAACATAGACTCCATACCATTTGCCAAACTAAACATTGTGGAGGTTGTGTGCATGTTTGAGAAACACTTTCCTACTACCATGCTAACCATTCAGGTGCATCTTCTTGTTCGACTAGTGACTTTCTAGATGTTTGAACGGCCACTCATAATCTTTGTTGGTTGTAGTATAAGTCATACACAACAGCATGGTGTAGAGGTCAACATTTTAGGGTGGAAAGGATCGACAAAAAGCGTTTTACTCAAGATTGTGGAATCATGGCAAAATTTGAACAGTCTAGTCGACGACGATCCTCTGATGCAGATCCTATGGTGGCGGAACTCACTTACTTTGGCATGCTAGAAAAGATTTTGAGGATCGATTATAGAGGATTTTTTGTCGACTTGTCTGACGTGCAATGGTTCAAGATAATCATGGAGGGTCGCAACGCTATTGTGCGTAGAGGAAAGTCTCGTTTTCTTGAGGTGGATTCAACTAAGAAATGGATTGACCTAAGAGACACTTTCGTACTACCCGAGCATACAAGTAACTATGTAAATAGTTAACATCCAATTTTAGAAGTTATGTGCTTGGAAATTCTCATGTAGGTTATGTGACATTTGTTTAAACGGAGATGAGTTATGCAAGGATGAGAGAGAGACCTCTTAAAGCCATAAACATTGTATTTGAACAATTTTCCTCCGTTTTATAATATAAATTGTATTCACGTGGCTTTTTGTCCATTTTTGTCTATATGCGTCATTGTATTTAATGGTCTTTGCATCCACTCCAGGTACATATGCTCTAGGTATGTTCTCACAAGCAGGGACAACAAGCACTACGCTTCGAGTGTGATGGAGACTGAAGCTGCAATCGTGAAGGTCTGCTCAATATAGATGTTGCTCATCCCACCACTAGATCTAGTTGATCGGGTGAAAGAGACACTAAGAAGCACTACTACTGCTTCTCAGTGTCTCTTTCACCCAATCAATTAGATTTAGTGGTGGGGCAAGCAACTTCTATGAGCAGACCTTCGCGATGCAGCTTTAGTCTCCATCGCACCCGGAGCGCAATGCTTTTACAAATTCTCTCTCTCTCTCTCTCTACTTGTCCATGTTTTCTTCTCCATTCATTCAATATTAAGATTAAATGTTTGTGTGTTTAATGCAGGTATGGATGATGATGAGTTTCTTTCTTCTTTGTCACCCTATGCGACAAATTTTGAGACTTGGAGTATTTTGGCCAACTATGAGGAGTGATGTTTGCTCTTTTGTAAAGGATTTTCCTCAATCTCAAAAATAGACACCACTAACCTCATGTAACATTGTTCCAAATGTCACCTGTTCCTAAGTGGAGTAACTATCTCGTTACTTACTTATCGAGCCGAACAATTCCTAGGGATATGAGTAAAAGCCATTAAAGAGCAATTGAAACAGAAGCAAGAGACTATGCTCTTATTGGACTCCAATTGTATTGGAGAGGTAAGGATCAACATTTGCATCTTTGTGCAAATGAAGATGAATATATTCCGATCATATAACAAGCACATGCTGGATTAGCTGGAGGTCACTTTTCTAGTGAAACCACCACAAGAGAAATCTTAATGGCATGCATATGGTGGCCAAAACTTTTTGCTGATGCCAAAGAATATGTTCGAAGGTGTGAGACAGTGGTACGTGGAGCCTCATTGCTCTGGAGCACCATCACGCATTTCTACTCCTTTAGCGTCTCCCTCTGTTTTGGAGCATTTAGCGCGCTCCGAAGCTTCAATGTCGATGAGACAATCTTCACACTCGTTTAGGCAACGACGCTCTAGTGGTGGTGGCGGCGGTTGTTGTGGGGATGCCGCCCTCGATGCCTTGACACTGCCTCGTGTTCGACGAGGCTCTTTACCCTCCCCTTCTTTGCCCGCCCCCACACCAACCACGTCATCGCCATCTACACCAGGTTTTGTGCGGTTGATGACCGTTCCTAGTAGCTACACACCACTAGCTACTCCTCCAAGAGTCACTCCAGTCGACACTCCTCGCTTCCGGGCCCAGACTCCAGTGGAGATACCTGACGTCCGTACCCCCATTGACACGCCACTAGAGACCCCTGTTGGGACACCCAGGTTCATGCGTCATCGGCAAGAGGGCTTGCCTTACTCCATCGACTTCAGTGGTGGCATCATCTTGGATGATGAAGGCAAGAAGGTGCATGCGCGGTCTTTTCTCTCAGGTGTTTAGACACTACATACTAAACACCTAGAGTGAAGTACCAAGTGATTTAAAAGACAGAGTCATCAGCATGCTGCATGACGAGTTTCCCATTTCAACACGGGATGACCGCTTCAATGAAGACTTGATGAAGGTTCCAATGCGCGAATATTGCAGGCACAAGCGTTCCGAACTGCAAAAAGAAATTAAGCATGGGTGGAACATACCAGATTGGCTAGCCAAAGAAGATTGGAAGAATGCAAAGAAAGCAGCACGCGAGAACCCCAACAAGTGGAAGCAACAAAAGGAGGCAGCCAAAGCGTGAGTAGAGGCAGGGAGCTCACACCACTTGGGGAGCGGCGATGGGCATCATTTGAGGCCGATTTTGTAAGTGTTTTCGCATTGCTCTTTAGGTTTGATAGTTTAGGGTTTTTAAATTCTAACATAATGGATTCTTTGTATGTTTTGACAGTGGTCAATGACAGGACGTGACCCCACACCGTACGAGCGCGAGTACGCAGGCATGAAGGGCTAAAATGCCCTGATGAACATTCTGAGTTCTCACGGCGGCATGGTTAGTATTAAGGTTTACTCTTTTCTATTTGTTGTATTGTTTTATAAATTATATGTTTATACTTATAAAAAGCTATCTTATTGTTTTTTTTTTTTTGCAGAATCCGACAGATACGCCACTTGGACGCGATGAAATGTCTGATTAGAAGACGTCAGTCCAGCCGTAGCTAGATAGTATTAGTTTCCTTTTGTCATAGCATATGTATCATGAGATGACGTTTATACATCTTTTTGTAACTATTGGAAAACCATGCATATTTTTCAATAATGACAATGGTGTTGTAACTATTACATTTGCAAAGTTTAACAGTCAAGTGATTTTGTCTATGATGTGTACAATTGTCATTGATTTACTTTCATCAATTTACTTTTGTCAGTTTTGTATCTTTATTCTGCAAACAATACTATGGATGATGGAGTTAATGGTTATATTGTCTTGTGGGTGACTTTTTTGGGTCTATATCTAAGCTTGCACTTTCTTTCAAAGGTGAATCTGGGCTTATCTTGGATTCATTTAGGTTTACTCAATTATTAAAACATTCAATATGGTTGATGGGTGAATGCCTTGCCACCAATTTTTTTTTCTCTTGGACGTCGCTATGAGAGTCGCTATATAAGGCTCTGCAGCGTCTCTATGAACTTCGCTATAGGTGGCCTGTAAACGTCGTTGTGATCGTCGCTATAGCCATCGCTATATAGCGGCACCTATAGCGATGTATATAGTGATGGTTATAACGACGTTCCCGTATCGATGCTGTTAGCGATGGTCTTAGCAACGCCGAGGAGTATAAAAACCCAATGTATTTCCGTCGCTAACAGCGTCACAAGTGCACACAACCTCTTGTAGTGAACAAACATGCGAATTAATACAATTACAAAGAGGCGACACCATAAAGCGAGAGAGATGTATAAAAAGTCATATTTCAAACTTACCCAAGGAGTGCATTGACACTTGTATTGCTCCAACCAAATTTTGCTTGCAAGTTGAGGACTTCCAACAATGCCTGGAGCACCGAGTACTGTGCACCGTCGTTAAGAGGTGTTTGGGAACTCGCCATCAATCTGTCCTCCATTGCCGTTGCTTGTTGAGTGCATGGTTGGCGATCCTCCTCGTACATGTCACGTTCATGAGCCACTAACTCATCACACATTTTGAACATGCGCTTATCCTCTCCCTCAAAGTGCGACTGAGAGGGTAAAGGAGCTATCAAAGTAGAGCTAATATCACCATGTGGTGCACCCAATTCGTCCAAAAGATCTTGCCTCTGTTGTTCGGCTTTGCACGCCGATGCACCACCACCGAACATAGACCAATCCTCAAGCGAGGGGTGAGTGGCACTCCCATCTCTCTGAGCACTTTGTCAAGGATTCCAAAGCCCTTCGTCCTCCACGTGCTCCAATGCAATGCGTCTCAAGCGAGGGATTGCCCTTTTGCATTGGCGCAAGGACAAGGGAGTTTCTCCTTGAGTCACGGATCGTGTTCAGGCCCTTCAGGGAGGGCCACAATCATCCAAGTCGACGTCCTGCACACGCGAGAAATTTTTTATCACATGTCCTAAAAACTAAACAATTAATTAAAAAAATAGATATAGTCAAATCAATTAAGAAAATGACTATATAGTCAAAGAGAATAAAGTGCAATGAGTGCCTTTATTTTTTTTAATAACATACAATTGTTGTGAGCACTAAATGGGTTAATGTTTTAATCGCAAATATCTAAAAGTACTTAAAAATGCAATAAAAACATATCTAAAAGTACTACAAAAATAAGTACTCATAAAAAAAATAAAAGTCTTCATAAAAAAACTCAAAAGGCTAAAATAAAATTATTGATATCTAAGGGTAGAGGGGGTGGTTTGTAAAACCCCCCCCTCGGCCCCCCTTGCAACCTCCGATATGCGTGTATCCATTGAAATGACTTGAGCGGCAATGATCGTAGAAATGGTCGCGGTAATTTCCACGATAATAGTCGTGGTAATGCCTGGCGCCTAAAAAAAGAAGAAGGGTAGTGTATGCCGCAAAAATGCGGCATACCCTGCCTTCTTCCTCTCCTCCAATCGCACCTGTTGCAAGCTCCCTCCCCCTCCTACACATCAAACACCCTCACTCTATCTCTCTCTCCCTTGCCCATCTCTCTCCACCTTCTCCCTCACACAAACACAACAACAAAAACAACACACACACACACACACACACACACACACACACACACACACACACACACACACACACACACACACATTCGGTTCAAGAAGGAGCTTCGGTTCATTTGCGACGACTTCATCAAAGGGGGTTTGTCGTGTTTGTCTTTGGAGCTCAACCTAATGGGAAGGGGGTTTACCATGTTTGTCTTTGGAAGCTCAACCTAACGGGCAACCTTTCTACAACCTAAGGTAATCACTAAGCAACCCCCCCCCCACTCTTTCCACACACACACATTTACATGCATAAATGAAGAAACACAGAGAGAGAGAGAGAGAGAGAGAGAGAGAGAGAGAGACCTCATTCATTTGCCGTAGGTTGCTTAGTGATGTTGATGCAATCTTCTTGCACGTTGTTGTAATATGTAAGCTTTGTTTGCAAATGAATGTGTGTGGTAGATTTGTTAGGAAATGGATTATAAGAGAAAGAGGGAGATAGATAGATAGAGAGAGAAATAGATAGAGATAGAGAGAGATAGAGGGAAAGAGGGAGATATAGAGAGAAAGAAAGGGAAAAGAGATAGAGAGAGATAGATAGAGGGAGAGGGGGAAAGAGAGAGAGAAATTGATAGATGGAGAGAGAGAGAGAGAGAGAGAGAGAGAGAGAGAGAGAGAGAGAGAGAGGGAAGACGGAGAGAGAGAAAAATAGAGAGAGAGAGAGAGAGAGAGAGAGAGAGAGGAAAAGAGAGAGAGAGATAGAGAAGGGTAGAGGGAGACAAAAAGAAATAGAGAGGGAGAGATAGATAGAGATAGAGATGGATAGAGAGAGATAGAGATAGAGGTATAGAGAGAGAGAGATAGAGAGAAAGAGGGAAAGAGAGAGAGATAGAGGGAGAGGAAGAGAGGGAAAGAGGGAAAGAGAGAGAGAGAACAGAAAGAGGGAGAGAGAGAGAGACAGAGAGGGAGAGAGAGAGAAATAAAGAGAAAGATAGATAGATAGATAGATAGAGAGAGAGAGAGAGGGAGAGAGAGAAATAGAGCTATCCGTGGGGGAAAGAGAGAGAGAGAGAGAGAGAGAGAGAGAGAGGGAGAGATAGAGAAAGAGAGGGAGAGAGCTAGATAGATAGAGAGAGGGAAAGAGGGAGAGAGAGAGACAGAGGGAAAGAGAGAGAAATAGAGATAGATAGATAGATAGATAGTTCTATTATTGTCCTCGGAGGTCAAATATGACCTATGGGACCAAATGAACATGTCACGTGGTGTGAGTGGAGGTCATAAGTGACTCTCAATGCTAAAAAATGGCTGAAATGAGCGTCGCAATAGAGAGTCCACATCGTGTTTGGGAGAGGAAGGTATGTAGGGAGAGCTCATGGATGAATATATGGGGAAAAGAGGACCTAATGTGGTCAAAATTTGAGCACTCAAGTAGTGTGTGGTACTCACTCTCTCGCACTTGACGAGGGCATAAGGTGCAAAGTTGATGAGACTCCTCGCCAGTGCCCCAACTCCTGTCTCGCAGCGTAGAGAATGGGAGCTAAGACGAATGGAGGCAATGGTGCGGATTGCACTCAACGGGATGCGCCCAAGGATGTAGGGATTGGTTCAATTACCTCGTTTGGAGAAGAAGAGAGATTTGTAGTTTGGGGCAACGTATGTGGTGTAATGGCTGAAGCGAGAACTTCCATATTTCTCCCAAGCCGTGATACATTGGCGTTGCAAGAAGGCCTCATTAACTTGGGAGTCGATCGACGCATCGTTGAACAAGTGACATGCATCCCATCTTCCAAACCATTTCTTCATGTCAAGCATCCACCCCGAACTTAGTATTTTGCTCTTGCAAGTCTTTTGGACCTTTTGACTTGCTTCATATGCAATTCTAGGAAGTCGATGCAAAGGGCTACGTTGTGTCTTAAGCATGTACTCCACAACCCTTTGCATGCCCAAGACCTCAATGGGAAGCAATCCGGACTCAAGAAGTAAGAGCATGTAGGGTGTTTGTGTCTTGACTTGGAGAAAGTTGGTGAGAAAACGCTTTTGAACATTTTCAAACTCTTTCCAAGTAGACTTCCCGATGCTTCCACCCCACACCTCCACTCCATAAAGAAGCAATGGTGTCACCAATTTGTCAAAGAGGTAATTTTTGAGAGCCCAACACTTGATCTCTCCAGCATTGCACATGTTCTCAAATGCATAAGAAGCCCTCTTTCCGGCTTCCAAGTGACACATTGCACAATCCTTCCATTTATGATTGGATGGAACCTCAAGACCAAGGTACTTGAAGTGATCTACCACTTCAAGTTGCTCATTGTTGTATACAATGCATGGATTTTTGTCATTTAGGGTCTTTACAAGCATAACCTTGGTTTTGGATCCATTCACGATCAGCCCGCTATGTAGGCAAAAACGTTCCAAGACACTCATAAACTTTTGTGCATCTTCTTGAAGGGGATCGGGGAGCACCACAGACGGAGAGTGAGAGAGAGAGAGAAGGACACACACACACTATGTGGGTGCGGAGACTGTGAAGTGGAAGCTCCCGGTATATAGTATACTCACTATAAGTATAGGGTAACAGTGGGCGGGCGCCCATGACCTAGGCGACCGGTCAAGGCACATAGGCCTTAACCCCAACAACCTCCCACTTAAAGGCCAATGTGCCTTTAAGCAAGATCTACTAGTGTACAAGTAATAGAACGTGAGATATTCTCTCAACCTATGCCCACTGACTCTCGATGAGCTAGTGCATGTGGCTCTACTGATAGACAAACATCCCGCTGCGGAAGCGACACAGAGTTAGATCCAAGCTTCGTCGGTCCAATACCTGCAAACCTCCCCTATGCTCTATGCCAAGATCAGTCATCGAACAACTAATCAACCCTGCTGCAAATGCTCCCACTGCAGCTGTTATGTTGGGCCTCGAGATCAATCTCGTACATGAAGACACCGAACGTTGATGCAACCCTGGCAACCTCTGCCACCTCCAACTCAAAACTCAACTCATGGCAATCATGTCCCCTATCATAGAGACGATGGCACTTTGACTCCGAGCTCTGGAGTGACTCCTCGTGCCCACCACATATCACATGTGTACCAAGAGTATCCATCTGTCCTGAATCTGCATCAGAGGTACTCCACAACCCTTTGCATGCCCAAGACCTCAATGGGAAGCAATCCGGACTCAAGAAGTAAGAGCATGTAGGGTGTTTGTGTCTTGACTTGGAGAAAGTTGGTGAGAAAACGCTTTTGAACATTTTCAAACTCTTTCCAAGTAGACTTCCCGATGCTTCCACCCCATACCTCCACTTCATAAAGAAGCACGGGTGTCACCAATTTGTCAAAGAGGTAATTTTTGAGAGCCCAACACTTGATCTCTCCAGTATTGCACATGTTCTCAAATGCATAAGAAGCCCTCTTTCCGGCTTCCAAGCGACACATTGCACAATCCTTCCATTTATGATTGGATGGAACCTCAAGACCAAGGTACTTGAAGTGATGTACCACTTCAAGTTGCTCATTGTTGTATACAATGCATGGATTTTTGTCATTTAGGGTCTTTACAAGCATAACCTTGGTTTTGGATCCATTCACGATCAGCCCGCTATGTAGGCAAAAACGTTCCAAGACACTCATAAACTTTTGTGCATCTTCTTGAAGGGGATCGGGGAGCACCACAGACGGAGAGTGAGAGAGAGAGAGAAGGACACACACACACTATGTGGGTAGGGAGACTGTGAAGTGGAAGCTCCCCGTATATAGTATACTCACTATAAGTATAGGGTAACAGTGGGCGGGCGCCCATGACCTAGGCGATCGGTCAAGGCACATAGGCCTTAACCCCAACAACCTCCCACTTAAAGGCCAATGTGCCTTTAAGCAAGATCTACTGGTGTACAAGTAATAGAAGGTGATATATTCTCTCAACCTATGTCCACTGACTCTCGATGAGCTAGTGCATCTGGCTCTACTGATAGACAAACATCTGGCTGCGGAAGCCACACAGAGCTAGCTCCGAGCTCTGCAAAGAGTCTACAAGAGCTCATGCACTCCTGCAAGTATCGGTCCAATACCTGCAAACCTCCCCTATGCTCTATGCCAAGATCAGTCATCGAACAACTAATCAACCCTGCTGCAAATGCTCCCACTGCAGCTGCTATGTCAGGCCTCGAGATCAGTATCTCGTACATGAGGACACCGAACGTTGATGCAACCCTGGCAACCTCTGCCACCTCCAACTCAGAACTCAACTCATGGCAATCATGTCCCCTATCATAGAGACCATGGCACTCTGACTCCGAGCTCTGGAGTGACTCCTCGTGCCCACCACATATCACATGTGTACCAAGAGTATCCATCTGTCCTGAATCTGCATCAAGCTCTGGCATAAGCATATCAAGAAATGACTCCACAATAGCGGACATCTCAACATCCATGTGAGTCATCTCTGTCATCACCTCTGATGACTCATCCTGCTGTGACTCACTAGAGCTGTCCCGCTCTACCTGTGCACCCGTAGACGCAACTTGCACAACAAAGTCACTGCTCTGCACTCCATGCAAAGCATCCTGCAATCCAAAAGCAAAAGAGACTCGCCTGCTCTCTCGCTCTCTTCCTGGCTGCATGATCACAGAGACAACACCGTCTCTCCCGTGATCCACATGCAATGGGTAACTTGTACCACTCCTGGCACCTCTCGCAATCACTAGCGAACCCAAATGCATCACAAAATCTCGCTCTTGTAGCGAAATCTGACATCCACAATCTCTAAGCTGACCAATCGAGATCAAACTCACTGTCAAATCTGGTACATAGCGCACATGTCGTAACAAGTAAGATGCACCACTCGGTAATGACAGTTTCACATCTCTTGCACCTGCTATCAAATGCACCGAGCCATCGGTCAAACGTACACTGCCAAGCATCCCGCTAGAATAGCTACAAAACCATTCACGATGCGGCGTGACATGAAACATAGCATCTGCGTCTAGCAACCATTGCGAAGGGAGTGCACTATCCACATGTATAGCATCTCGTGCATAGCTCAAGGTAAAAGTGACATCCCCGTCACTAGTATACTCCGACACTACATCTGCCTGAACTGTCAAAGCAACCGAGTCCATGGCATCACTACATACATCTCTGAGACTGCCATGTCTCCTACGATGTCCCATACGACGAAAACAACACCATCTAACGTGTCCAGAATGACCACAATACCAACATGTCACCTGTTGGCGTGCTCGTGAATGTACATGTCTCACACGAGTCCGTGATGACTCAGATCTATCATACATATCATGTAATCTGCGCGAAAGTGCTCTCGAAGTAGTCTCATACATAACAAGAGCATATACAGATTCCGCAAGGTGCAAAGAGAGTGTAGATAGTGCCATCTCCTCTAGCTCTTGCCACTGATCGTCAGACATGTTTGAAGGTCTACCTGCATCACCACTCAATGGTCGATGCAACCCTCGCTGTGTCAATGCATCAAGCATACACTCTCTCCATGCTGCAAAGTCTGACCCATCAAACATGCAAATTTCGGAGAGATCATAATCTGAGCGATCACCTGTCTTTGCCATGAGCACAATGTAGCAAACTAGAAAGCAAAACCACCTCACCAACAACACCTGGAAACTGTCTACAAATATGGCCAGAAACACAATGTAAAAACTGTGAGACACAATCCAAAATAGAGTTCCCGCAATGTCAATACAAGCCTCGCCTGCTCTAGTATCACACTGCAATTTGTGAGCTAATCACCAAGCCCACACTATGCGGTATCGATGCATACACACGCACAAGTCTCCAACCTGCAGAGAACATCGCATGCAAATGCTGAGTGCAACCCGCAATCTCTACCTAGATTGCATAAATGATACGCATAAAACTCCTGGGAAAATTTCGCCAGAGTTTCGACGCACCATGGCTATCAACACAAAATAACCATTGTCCTGCAAGCTCAATACAATGAGCAATCAATGCACATCAAACTACACTCAACATACATGCATAAGCTCTGCAAAACTATGGCAAACAATGCTCGAGATCACAAGACTCTCCCACCTGAGAGCAAACCACTGTCTCAAGCAAAGAAAGATACACAATTCCTCACTCTTGCGAGAGTGGATACAAAAACACAAAACTGTGTCCAAACTGACAAAACTTGTCAAAGTGAGAGTGAACACTCGATCACAAACTATGGCGAGAATCTGGGAAAAATCCGATAGAATTTCCCTTGAAAACTGAGCAAAAAACTCAAGTACAATCTCTACCATAAACCATAACACTACTCAATGCCAATGAGTAGAAATGCCAAAATGGCTCCACATTTTCACATACAATGGCAATCCGCACTCAACGTACATCAACGGAGTGACCGCGCATAAGCAAGCGCCAAAAGATTTGCAATCCGGAAACTTGATCAATGCGAAAACAATGCTCTCAAGAGAGCTCACCGGCACTTGAAAGTCCTCTCCAAAATGCATGTATAATGGGCATCAACCATGCACCATAACCATATGCAAACCATCCGCAAAGACCATGAATCCAAGCACAAAATCACTGCCAAAGTATCCTGTGAAAACCAGTGAAAGAAGCTCCACTTGTGTGCTCCAAAAAACTGCGTCTCTCAAGAGACCGCCTCGATGGTGTGTAAACGCCTCCGTACTTCGTTGCCCAAGTCTATAAAAAAACCCTCATACCACAAGCTTAATACAAGCTGCAATTGCATCTTCAACTCAGAATTTATGCACTCAACTTCAAGCATCTCCCGAGCTTCCAGAAGTGCATCAAACTCGCACACAATGCGACAATAGAAAATCTGGAATTTCTGTATACAGTCAGTCTGAGCTGAATATCAGCAAAATGGTGAGGAATTTGCAAAAAGTTTCTTTTGCAAAGTTGTAGACCACGTCGAAATGGATGGGTTTCGCAAACAGAATTCTCAGATCTGCATTCTACAAGGAGAAAAACGAATCTGAAAACAGTGCTGCTGTGCACACAGTTTTAGGGCAGTACCTTCACTTACACACAGTCTTCCACACTCCTTTCTGAGCTTCCACAAGAGCATACATCACTCTCAACTGAGCTCACAAGCTCCCATTGCATTCTCACACAGCTTCCAAGCTTTCTTAATCTCTCTACCGTCGAGAGCGAGCGAGCTATCGTCTCGAAGCTCTCAAAGCCGTCGTGCTCTCCGCGGAGTCTTACAAGATGGTGAGCTAGTTTTTCTGAGCGATGAAAAAAACGAGCGAGTCCTTCAATAAAGTTATTTGTGAATTAGATACATACCCTAGTCTTTTAAGAGGAATTGCTATGATCTTGCCACAACCCTTTCACTAACTCTTTTTGAAATACCTTGCAACTTCGCTTTTGTCTTGAACTCCTCCCTTAAAATATGTACTAAGACCTCATGCATGTCAGCAGCTAAGTTCACAAATCCAGAAGATAACAATCAGTTACCACAAGGTTAGGCAGATCTATGACATATAGATATGTTAATAGCCTCTCAATCAATTTAATTGGCTTGTATAAGCACTTGCTAAATTCTTGGAAATGAACTCCATTTTACTTGGATTTTTCACTTTTGTGGCTTTAAGAGGCTTCTATAAAAAAGTACCAGCAGCTAAGTTCACAAATCCAGAGAAGATAACAATCTGTTACCACAAGGTTAGGCAGATCTATGACATATAGATATGTTAATAGCCTCTCAATCAATTTAATTGGCTTGTATAAGCACTTGCTAAATTCTTGGAAATGAACTCCATTTTACTTGGATTTTTCACTTTTGTGGCTTTAAGAGGCTTCTATAAAAAAGTAATTCAATAGTTATTTAGATGTCCAAACAAAAAACCCTCTTAGGGAAATCCGCACAACACATAGTATGAGTTGATAAAAAAATGTCAAGAAAATAACTCAAGGGTTGAAGTTTTATTCCTGCATGGCCATCTCTAAAGACTAATTTAATAAAATATATATAATTTTACTGATTTGATTCAATGGTAGACCTATTTGTTTTTGAATTACAGACTCACACTTCTTTGAAAATTCCCTCAATATGTATGTAATGAGCCTATCACACTTCAATGTTGCTCACATAAAGACTCTCATGTCTTGGACACATCCTAACAAGATGCTCAAAGAGTTTCATGAAGTTTTTATGTCATATGCAAAAGTTATGCTTAAAATATTAGAATCTAGGCACGAGCCACTTTAAGGGCACCAACCACTTTTGTGGCCCATTACAATACTAGTGTTAATTACATGGATTAATTGTTAGTCAAGTCTGGTAAAAAGTAGTAGAAAACTCATACCTCGATACTCTGGTTGAGATGGTCATGAGGCAGTTGGGTTGCTTGAGCTCATCATGCATTGGGCACATCACTTCATCATTACCACTGCATACATCATCAATGTAGTTGTAGTGGGCGCATCCACAGCTAAAGGGTCTCCACAAGTTTTGGCAGAAGGAAAAAAGAGGAAAACAGGTTTGGCCCATTGGGATAAATACAAGACATTGCAAAAGCTCAGTAAGAAGCGATGTGTGTGGAACAAGGCAAAGCGAGTGGGCATTAGCCATGGTTGTTAGTTGTATGCATGGAATCGATTTTTTTTTTGCTGCATTGTAAGGATAAGGATCTTGTGTTAGGAAAGTGACTTTATTAGAGAAAATTAAAGGGATCCTCGCTAGAGTGGCTATTTAGCACAATAAGTTTGGGCTTACACAAAGAGGTTAAAATAGCTACATTTGTCAACTAGCAATGTTGATGCAACTATTTGCAATACAAGCAGTGTGCGTTGGGCTTTGCTTTCTAGTGAAAATATGGGCTTCTTAAATGCCATGCCTACGAGATCGAAGGCGGTTGATAAATTAGTGATTCCTATGCATTTTGTTTATCAGTTTCTGAACTTACAAGTTAGCTCAAGTTGTTTGGAAGAACCTACAGAGTTCTCAATGAAGGATTTGGGGTTGTACAAGCTAAGGAAACAATTTGAAATAAGGCCCTCCCTAGTCATCTTTTATTTTATGTCTCAGCATGAGGGCTCTCCTCTCTCTTTCTCTCTCTCTAACACACATGTATGAATTGGACTTCGATCAGTCTCTCTCTCTCTCTCTCTCTCATGTATGAGGGGGACTTACAAGTCTTCTGCATTGGGTCTTCCTGAAGCTCAAAAGGAATGTGTAAAGCATGGATACTTAAACCTGACTGCATGAGGTTAAAATCAAAAGGACAGTACAGCGTTACAAAAAATGACATGCTCCTGCTCGGCCGCGTGCGCCACAACTTGGAAGCATTGTCGATCCGCTGCTGAAACCAGTGCGCGCGGAGTGGTTGCAGCAGCGGACCGGGAATGCTTGCAAGTTGTGGGAATATGCAACAGTATGGCGGTAAAAATTTTCAATGAGCAGCGAAAACAACCTACAACTTATTGGCAGTATCCCGCAATGCGTTCGCAGTTTATAGCAGCCCCTCGATGACCTGTTTTGGAGCACGTCAAAGGGCGACTTCCTCATTATAGGCGTAACAAGCTGCATGACGAGCTACCAACTAATAGCTAGCTTGGGCTGATTTTTCTAAAAATAATACAAAAAATGCATTGTATAGCACCGAATAAGAACCTTCTACATCGTGAGCTGAACTTGCTCAAACTAGTCCGCGCAAGCGCGGACTGGTTTCAACAGGTTCACAAAGGCCCTTCCTTGTCATAGGAGAAACAAGCTGCGTGACGTGTAATAGGCGAAACAAACCGCATGACGAGCAAGACCAGCTCTTGCAACGAGAAGCCGTGATTAGGAGCTGTTCATTCTCGATGACAGAGGAGGAGGAGTATTGAGTGTTGATTAGGTGTGCTACCAAATAGGTTTATTTTTCTATGCTACGTGTTGATTCCATGCTACGCATATGTCTGCAAACAAAATCGTTGGTTGCTATTGAAACGTGCACATAATTTTATGCCATGTATAGGAAACTTAGTGGTAGCAGCAGGAGTTCAAGGAGCACAGACTTGGGACGAAAGGCATCGAGTTTTAAATAGCCTTAGTGCATGGGCATACAAACCCTAATGACAACACCCTACTCAAGCTATCTTTCACACGTACAATAAGAGGTGTGATTGGAAAGAAGCTGAGGGCTTTGCTCTCCCCTTTCCGCTTCTAACCATCGCAATATTATAGTGGGTATGGGGTCGAGGGTGGAAAAAAAATGCATGAAGAGACAGCTAGTGGGGAGCAAGATGAAGTGGGACCCCATAGCCAATCCAATTATAAAGTGCGGTAGGTGGTAATAAGGGCCTGGAGCTCCCATAGCCTTACAAGAGACGGTGTTCTCTTGTCCTGCTTGTAGAATAAAGGGACCTATTGATTCTTTGTACAGGAGTGCAATACCTAACCTTAAAGAATAGTTTTCTCAAGCATGCATCAAGAGCATCTCTTCCGATGAGGTATGCCACATAGGTCTGAGATATTGGAGGCATGTAGGCTGCTTCACCAATAGCAGGATTGGGAGTAGAAAGAGAATGACATGCTAAGTGGGTAGCACCTAAAAGGGGTAGGGTCTGTGTGGGTTGAACGTCCACATTAGGTTTTGCAGCGGCCAAGCTCCCAAAGAAGACCTCGGTGATGGTTGCATCACCATCAACATCGGTGTCTACAACATGGCATGTCAAGGAGGGTCGAGCAAATTTTCTTGCAAGAAGGGTCTGCACTTTAATGGAAGAGCAAGGCATGGTTTAAACAATCGTGGGGCCAAATGCCTTGAATTCGGGATACCTCACCACAATAGAGGATCCACAAAAGGCTTGATAGGCTCATTGCAGGGCATGCTGTGATAGCAAGGGAATATTATTTGCAAAAAGCCATGGTGGGATCACTCCATAATTAACCACTTTGAATATACTTCTGTGACTTGGGATTTTTTTAGGGCCTCAACATGTAAAGATACTTCCGCGGTCACCATAACATGTAAATATACTTCCGCGGTCACCATAGCTCTGATACCAATTGAAGGGGATTGGGGAGCACCACAGACGGAGAGTGAAAGAGAGAGAAGGAGACACACACACGATGTGGGTGGGGAGACTGTGAAGTGGAAGCTCCCCCTATACAGTATACTCACTATAAGTATAGGGTAACAGTGGGTGGGCGCCCATGACCTGGGCGACCGGTCAAGGCACATAGGCCTTAACCCCACACTTCTAAGGTATGTGCCAAGAGCACTTCATTATCGACATAAAGAAAAAGCATGATCACCGCATTTTCGATCTTAACCTCTTCTATGCCTTCTTGCTGCATAAAATCAAGAACCATGCAAAGAGGGTTGGGGAAAGTGGGCATCCTTGTTTGACACCAATGGTGCTTGCAAAAAAATTTGAAATTCCATCTCCCATACGTAATCAACATATCACTTTTTGGTAGATGCGAAAGAATGCATGCATAAATTCTCTCGGCACTTGAAGGCTTTGTATACGTCTCCAAAGATTTCCTTGCGGTACCATGTCAAAAGCTTTTTTGAAATCCACAAAGCAACAATACAACTTTTTTCCTTTCAATCGAAACGCTTCCATAAGAACTCAAAGAGTGAAAAGGTGATCAATAGTGCTATGATGCTTTCAGAAACCTGCTAGAGGGAGAGAGAGAGAGGGAGATAGAGGGAGAGAGAGAAATAGAGATATTCGTGGGGAGAAAGAGATAGATAGAGAGAAGAAAAGAGAATGAGAGAGAGAGAGAGAGAGGAATATAAAGAAATGGGGAGATAAAGAGAAATGGTTGTAGGTAGAGGGAAAGAGAGAGAGAAATAGAGGAAGAGGGAGAGAGAGAGAAATAGAGGAAGAGGGAAAGAGAGAGAGATAGAGAGGGAGAGAGAGAGAGAAATAGAGAGAAAGAGGGAAAGAGAGAGAGAGAGATAGAGAATGAGAGAGATAATAGAAAGAAAGAGAGAGAGAGATAGAGGGAAAGAGGGAGAGAGAGAGATAGAGGGAGAAATAGGGAGATAAAGAGCAATGGTCGTAGGCGAAGCAACCATTTTGTGGTGTGCGCAGTGCGGGTATGCTCCTGCTTCTGTAGAGTGCTATGGAAAAGACCTTCTTTATGTGAAGCCGATGGAATTCAAAAATTACTTTCTACTTTCTTCTCCTTAGCTTCTCTATCTTTCTCTATCTCTTCCCATCTCTTTCTCCCCATGGAATAGAGATTACGTTGGACAGCTTTCAATGGTACCATACCTCAGAATGGAGGTAGGCATGCAATGTGAAAAGTAATCCCTCGAACAAGGAGCTTCTGTGAAGAGATGCTACGCAAGAAGCACAATAAATAATCTCTTCTTCATAGCACTCTATAGAAGTAGGAGCACTCTCACACTGCGCACAACACAAAACGATGGCTACATTTACAACCATAACTCTTTATCTCTACTCAAAACGATGGCTACATTTATGTAATTGTATGTATATTTGTGTGTACATATATATTTAAAAGACAAGATCTTTTGCACAAAGAAATGCAGTGTTGGGAGTTTCTTCAACTCTTGAAGACCAAGTTGGAGCTCTTTATCACTCATAACTATGTGGCTTGATGGCAAGGACAACAATTCAAGGATTTCCTTCTTTGGTTTTTGGACGATGTCGTTGTGTCAGTTGTTGATTTTGCAGAGAATTATGCCTTCAAGGAACAAAATGAGATTTAGTCAATGCATTGGCACTCTAGTCAAGTAACCATTTTTGTACACATAACATACTACTGCAAGGCAGGGGAGGTAGTCAAAACCATCCACTTCTTCATATCAGATGACAAGGTGCATGACACGTTGTTCGTGCAACACTGCTTCATGCTACACCATGACTAGTTACAACAAGAGGGTGTCACTGCTAAGGAACATTGGGTGTGGTCTGATGGTGCGGCCTCACAGTTCAAGGGAGCTAGGCCTTTTTACTTTGTTTCAGAATATGGTGGACTCACAGAGATGGGGGTGACCTGGTTCTTCTTTGGATCAGGGCACGGCAAGGGAGAGCATGATGGTGCAGGAGTAGTTGTGAAAAGAACCTTGGCCCATGAACATCTAAAACCTAATGGAGCTATTTTGCGGTGTGCAACTGATGTGGTTGCTTATTGCCAAGCCAATCTGTTTCGCAGGGAGCACCTTCACACTATCCTTCAAAAGAAAGGAAATGTGCCCGTGTGTTCTGGGAGGTTAAAGAGGGGGAAGTGAACAGGGAGGTGAAGTGGAATTGTGCCACTGTGGCTAAAACTCTCTCTCTGCATGCTTTTCATGGTCACAACCCTGGGGATCCAACTGCCCTTGCAACAAGGGTCTTGGCATGCTTCTGTGATGCATGCCAAGCATAGAAGATGGAATCGTTGCGTCAATAAAGCTCATGTGCAGCCTTGGGATTATCATACTCTACTACCATTACTTGAGAAGGCTGTGTCAGATTCTGAGTTGAAAGATGAAATAGCCGCCTATGATGACTTCACATATGAAGGTCATCATGATGTATTGAGTAGCACTCTATGTGCTGGCGACATATTTGATGCAAATCCAAATGCTTCAACCAACGTTGAGGATGTGGATTTCTACCTGGTCAAGTGTGTTGTAGCAAAAGAGAAGGTGGAGAAGGGGTATCTTGATGAGTGGGGCAATGCAATTCATAGAGGCTCATATGTTGTGCAAGGTCTGTATTACGAGCAATTGGATGTATACACCTTCAAGATAGACCACAAGTAGCCTATCATCCACGTACTTTCACATCTGGTACGATGTATCAAAATACCCATGGAGCACATCCCAAGGAGACGGCAAGTGTACACAATCAACCCAAAAAGCTATGAAGCAATCTAAAATAGCATGCCCTTCAGATTTAAATTTATAATCACTGCATCTTCAATGTACTTCTTGCTCAGAGATAATGCAGTTTTATCAAAAACTTGGGTATCTTCTGTCTCTTGTGTCTCTTGTGTGCTCTGTGTATACATGGCTTTGGTGTCTATCACAGAGGGGTCTCAATTTAAGAGAGATTATTTGTAAAACCTGTCTCATTAAACATAGAGGATCTAAGCTCATCAAGAAAATGTAGAACTCTAGATAGGTGATCAAACAAGCTCAAAGTCCGCCTCCTTTGGTCTCTTACAATTTACGCTTTTAACAGCAAGACTCCATATGGTTTGGGCATGTAGCCCACAAATATAAATGGAAACTATAAAAGAAGGCACACCTAGCTTATAAGAAAGGCATCAGGGTCTGGAAAGATGTGTAGAAAGAAGGCCAGTGGCTTGCACAATATGATAATAAGAAGGTACGCTAATTGTGTTCTGTGGGTATGCTAGTTGGCATTAATGGTATGCTAATTAGCATACTGTTAATGCTAGTTAGCATACACAATGTTCTAATTAGCATACCTTTTACTGGTTTTCAAGAAGAAGAGATGGCAGCTTCCTGTATACTGTGTATGTTAATGCTAATTAGCATACTATTTATGCTGATTAGCATAAACTTATATATGCTAGTTAGCATAAACAATATGCTAATTAGCATAAATTTGCTGGTTTTCAAGGAGAAGAGATGGCAGCTTTTTGTATACTGTGTATGCTGATTAGTATACTATGTTGTGAGTGGAATGTTAATAATTAAAAGAAGTTTCACTTGGGGAAGATTCACTTGCAGAAATAAAAAAAGTATTATGATTGGGTACCTCATGTGAATTGGGGATGAGCGATGGCGAAGATATTATGCAAGGCTGAGGCTCAGGCGGTGGGCCAAGAAGCGCACCTTCATCGAAGATGACGGAGTGAGAAAAGATGAAGCGGCGGTGCTTTGGTAAGTGGAAACGGTATGCTTTGACGCCAAAATGATCGCCATAGCCTACAAATAAGGCACGATGGGCACGGGGAGCTAACTTTGAAGCAGGATGTGTGTCGAGAGGGTATGCCGGGGAGCCGAAGATACGCAGGTGAGCGAGGTTTGGAGGGTGGCCATGCTAGAGGGTATAAGGTGTGGTGTCGGGATTCCGTGAAGAAGGGATGTGGTTTTGTAGATAGTAGGATGTAGCGGTTGCTTCTTCCCAATAAGAATCTCCCAGATTTGCTTGAAGTAGCATGGCTTGTGCAACATCAAATAGTGTGCAGTTTTTGTGTTCGGCACGGCCATTTTTTTGTGGATGATGTGGGATAGTAAATTCATGGTGGATACCGGCTTCATTGCATAGCTGTTGAAATTCGTGAGAAGTGTATTTGCCGCCATTGTCTGTACGAAGAACCTTGATGGTGCGATTGATGTGATTCTCGACTAGAGCCTTATAATGCCGAAAATGAGTGATAGTTGTAGATTTTTTTGCCATATAGTATGTTACTGTGTATTTGAGTAATCATCAATAAAGACCAGCATGTATTTGTTGCCAGTAACGGATAAGACAGGCAATGGGCCACAAACATCAGAATGAATGAGATCAAGCAGGGTGGAAGCTTGTGAAGTGGAGTTTGGAAAGGGTGTGTGGTGAGCTTTGGGAAGAATGCAGCCTTCACAGAGTGAAATGGGAGTGATTTGTGTAGGGAGACCTAAAGCGAGTTGGCGGTGTGTGAGCTCATGTAAAACACGGTGAGAAATGTGCCCTAATCTATAGTGCCATTTGAGAGTGTTTTCTTGTAAGGGGATATTAACGGTAGAGGATAAGGCTTGTGAATTTGAGGAGTGACCAAGTGGGTAGAGGTGACCAGTTTTAGAAATATGCAGACTGAGTGGGTGACCATTTGCATCTCTAGCTAGAAGCGTGCATCCTTCGTTGTTGAATTCAACTTTGATACCTGTAGAGGTGATCTCATTGACAGAAATTAGATTTTTCTTGAGTCCAGGAACATAGTATACCTTTGAGATGGTTGTCTGGAGACTGTTTGAAAGATCAATGAGAACATCTCCATAAGCTTTGGCATATTGAATGCTATCATCTCCGAGGCAAACTTCAAGTGGATGATCAAGATATGTGAGATTTGATAACCAAGAGAATTGATGGGTCATGTGATGTGTAGCTCCAGTATCTAGTAGCCATAGGTCGTTAGGTGCAGAAGAGATAGTAGTAACATATAGCTGCATAGGGTAATGAGCGGTACTATCATATGTAGAGATTTCAGCATATTGGGCTTGACCGGGAAAAGATGTGGAGGGAAATGAGGGCCTAGCCCCCCCTTGATGATAAGATGGGTGATGGGGTATGTAGCCATGAGATATAATAGGGGGCCGTTGATAGACATTACCTTGATGCTTGGGTTGTCGACAGTCCTTTGCCTCATGCCCGAGGCGATGGCAGTTGGAACACTTCTTGTGCTTGTTGTTGTGATTACGACTTTGCGGATTGTTGTAGGACTTCTTTCCTTGACTTGGTTGTTGAGGTTGTCGAGGGTGCTGAGGATTATATGGTTTCCTTTGAAAATGCTTCTGATGCTTTCCAGTAGTGATAAGAGCCATAGGCTTGTGAGAACTAGAGGTTTGCTCTCTAAGAGTTTCCTCTTGTTTTACCTTTGCCACAAGATTATGTAGCTGTAGGTTTTCGACTGTTGCTTGAGTAGTGATAAAGGCTCTCCAAGATGACGGGAGAGATGCTAACAAAAGCATAGATTGCAGCTGCTTTGGGATTGTTAGTCCAGATATAAGGACTTCATCAAGCAAGATTTGCCAAGATTCTAAAAACTTGGAAGATGACTGACCTTCTGACATGGTAGTGTTTACGAGTTTCTTGATCAGGGAAACTTGGTAAACAAGGTCAGTATGCTCATAGCTTTTCTCAAAGAATTTCCAAATAGCATGAGCAGTAGGAAGAGTTCTTACCATTTGAACCTGCCGATCTTGGCAATGCAAAATCAACTCCATCTTTGCACTAGTATTTTTGGTTTGCCAGGCATTAAAGGCATCTATGGTGCTCATAGGGGCCTTCTCTTTGGGTGGGTCAGGTTGCGCCTGTCCTCCTAACGTTAGATCCCAAAGTTGGAGTTGTTGGAGATAGAGCTCCATTCTAATCTTCCATACTTGGTAATTAGTGCCATTGAGCTTGTCGATGACATAGCGGGTTTTGTAGGTAGCTATAGTAGCGGATGTAGAGGCAAGCTCGACCATCTTACAAGGTTCCGGATCCCTTGAAGATGATTTAGAGATTAGGCACTAAGTAGGAAGATAAGCTCGAGGAATTAAAGCTTCATTAGCTCTGATACCATGTGAAGACTTTAATAAACATACGAGCACTAAGTATGATTAACTTAATAACAAAAGACAGAGAGAGAGACTGATGCAAAAACAGAGACAGTTGAATTGCTAGTAACACTGAACCAATACAATAAGTAGCAGCTATACTCAAATGGAAAGATGAATGTGTTGGCTAGGGGCTGAGTAGCCTTTATATAGGTTGGGGTGATCAATCAGTGCCTAGATTAGTGGGTGATTGGTAGATCAGTGGTAGGTGAATAAAGATGGGTGATTGATTGCTAAATCTATGGGGTAATTACTGGTGGGAATTCACCCTTAAAGAATAAAGTTAATTTATTTCTAACATTTCCACCTCTGCCTAAGGTAGTGTACTGGGAAGGGGATGTGGATGCGGTGCAATGTGGCCTGATGGTGTGAGGAGAGTGTGATGGAGGGGCTGCAACACATCCAAAAGTTCATGCGATAGCATGGGTCTGCTGAGAGACTCGTGATCTACTGCAAAACTCCTACACAAAGGCTGACGTTGAGGTGATGGCCTTGGAGCGCATGCAGCAATCGGACATAACCAGAGGTGGGTGTGCATCAATTACAGCCCGAGTTGGTCTAAGCCGCCAGATTAAAGTGAGGATGTGGGGGGGGGGGGGATGAAAGAACCACTGCATGGGAGTGTTTGGCGGCCGTAGAGAGAGAGAGAGAGAGAGAGAGAGAGAGAGAGAGAGAGAGGAGAGAGAGAGAGAGGAGAGAGAGAGAGAGAGAGAGGAGAGAGAGAGAGAGAGAGAGAGAGAGAGAGAGAGAGAGAGAGAGAGAGATTGAAGGGCACTTGACTGGGGCTAGAGTCATGCAAAGTCAGCGTGGAGGATAGTTGGTTGCAAAAGGGGTGGTTAATGAAAATTAGTGGTGGTCGAGGATAGATAAATGTGTGTGTGTGTGTGCCGCATAAAAAACAACGACTCAATGAGAGAGAGAGGGGTAGCTTGTTAACTGGTTGATTTGACGGAGACACTAGATTTGGAGAGTGCACCTGTGATAGAGATTGCATGTGCAAAAATTGAGAGTCGCAAATATACGTGCAGTTGGTCTAGATTGGAGGATTGAAATTTGCATGGTTACTCTGCGATAGCCAAGCAAGTGTGGTGTCTGACAGATCAGACGAGGCTACTTCTTGAGTTCTTTTTTTTTTAATTTGTTCTTTTTAGCAATTACAGCTTCGCCAAAAGTTGGCCATGTGTCCATGAGGGTAAGGCATGTGATGACAGTGTGTAGATTGTGTAGAAGAGCTACAGGTTGCACGTTACATGCTCACCTTGCCTTGGATGACCATTTCCTCTCACTTCTCTGTTCCAATGCTAGACTTCGATTTGTTGTCTTTCTCTCGCACCTGCTTCAAGTTGCCCAGCACTAGTGCAGTTATACATTGGCCCATAACTAGTTAATTAATTTTGATAAGCGCTATTATTATAATTATTGTTATCTTTTTAATGGGGTTCATTCCCACGCTATTGAGAAACTAGGTTAACACCCTTCCTTTGTTTGGCCAAATGTACATGCTCAACGTGAGCCGACCACCCTCGACATTATTGCTCTTGTATATTGCTATCCATCGATTCTTCCAGCTGCATGGCGTCCTATGTGATTGTGCTCGGACTTAACCCTTTTCTTCTTCTTCTTCTTCGACTACTATACACATCCTCAATCAAATTAAGAATTCCTCTTAATCAAATATGTAGACTAGTTATATCGATATTATAATAATGATTAAGAGCGCTAACCACTATATTAGAAATGTTCATGCTTTTCTTATTATATAAAGTATTGTTAGTTCTACTCTCTATTAGGAACTCTTATACTAATTATAGATTAATGAAAAATTAATGTTAAGGTCTTAAAAGATTTTGCCACAACAAGAAAGAGACAAAACAATAACATTAAATGAAATAGAAAAGGATTGTGTAGTTGCAATTATCTCTAGTAATAAATCGCAAAGATTTAATTTTGCTTGGATACCTGAGTTGTAGACCTCCTGATTGTTTGTTACCAAGAGTGTAGCCTTGCACTCTGATACCACTGCTACAAACGGGATGCATGGAAGACCGTACAAATACCAAGAATAACGTACTGCAAACCATAAAACAAACTAATTGACATACCTGGCAATCCTAGTGACGGACGCAAAGCGGACCCCGAACCCCGACGACCTCTAAAACGCTGGGGGCCGAATGGCTCACCTCGAGCCTGCCACGGTAAAGAGAACAGGGGGCACCACCTAGCTTTGAGCGGCTAGGACGCAAAGCCCACGATGATATGAACACCGCAAGCCTACACACACACACAGAGAGAGAGAGAGAGAGAGAGAGAGAGAGAGAGAGAGAGAGAGAGAGAGAGAGAGAGAGAGAACACTCGCAATTGATGAAAACAACCTCGGAGGTGTGAGGGTGAGTTATTTCTGCAATATTTACAAGGTGGCATGCCGTGGTGGTAGAGAGGTAGGAAAAGGAGATGGTGCAACCTACTTGGTGCGTTCTCTAGGGCGACCCAATGACTGTGAATACTCATTGCCAAGAGCGTGCATATGTGTGTGTGCATCGACCATTGGAGTCGAGGTATGGGTGTGGTTCCCTTCGCATGGTGCAATTTCCAAGGCAAACCCCACACACGAGACCTCCTCCTCGTGATAGTGATGGTGTCAATCCCTCCTACTACACTCTACCCAATGCTTGGTTCCACATAAGTTGCCCCCCCCCTGATAGTGACCTCTTAGTGCCAATTTATAGGTGTTGGCTGCTTGGATTATGGTAATCCCAGTGTGGTTAGGGTAATCTTAATCGGGGAGACAAAGCAAGTGGTGGTCCCGGTGTGGTTGACCCTTGCTTTGTTTTGGGGAAGGTTATTAAACGATGGGAATCTCTAGGTGGGCCTTTGTGACCATCACCTAGAGAAAGGATATTTACAAAATGGAAATCTTACAATGGCTCGGGTGAAAAACTGAAGATAATTGTAAAATAACTTAAAAGTTACTGGGATGGCATCGTGGTTGCGTGTTGCCGACGAATGGTGTGCTGCCGGTGCATCGGTGTCGAGCGTACTTCTTTTCGGAGTCGGCCGGGGCATGCCTTCGGCGCATTTTCTGTTTTTGTTTTTGGCGGCGCGTGCTTTGGATCTTCTTCTTCTTTTGTTGATGTCGATGGCGTTTTGCTTGTTCTTATTCTTTTGTATTTTGTCGGTGCGTGCGTATATGCGTGTTGTGTGTATGTGTGTGAGTGTGGGAGCATATATGTATATATGTGTATTTGCGGGTGAGTGCGTATATGTATATGTGTGTGCGCATGCGTGCGTGGGAACAAGGGAAGAGGGGGTACTATATAAATATATAATGTTTATATATATATTTTTTATTTTTTCTTCTCTGATGCTGGCGGCTTGTTCTACTGCGTATGGCGGAGGAGAGAGGGGGGGGGGGGGGGTAGGATAGGGGGGTGTGTATGTATGGTGTGTGTGTGTTTTTTTTTTTTCATGCTGCTGCCACGAGGGCGTGTGTGTGTGTGTGTGTGTCGGTTGTGGACTGCGTGCGAGGAGAGAGGGCGTGTGTCTGTGTGTGTGGGATGCAACGCGGCGCACAGCGCATGGGAGAGAGAGGAGAGGGGGGGGGTGTGTTGTGGTGTGTGTGTGTGTGTGTGTGTGTGTTGTGTGTGTGTGTGAGGGAGTGTGTGTGTGTGTGTTGTGTGTGGTGTAGCGCTGCCTGCATGGGAGAGAGAGCAAGCTTTGGCGTGCTGTGGCGGCATCCAGATGAGAGAGAGAGAGATAGCCTTTGGCGCTGCCGTGAGAGGGAGAGTGAGGGAGAGAGGGAGGGGGGAGGGGAGAGGGGAGAGGGAGAGGGGTAAGGGGGATAAGAGATAGAGAGTGTGTGTGAGGGAGAGTGAGGGGAGAGGGGTATGGCAGGGCATGGGTTGTGTTGGTAAGAGGGAGAGGGAGGGAGGGGGGGGGGGGGGGGGGGGGGGGTGGTGTTGTTTTTGCATGGGGCTTAAGGACGAAGGGAGGAAGGATTAGTCAATGGGTGGGGTGTAAGGGAATATATCAGCGGGCCAAGAGGGGGGGGGGGGGGGGGGGGGGGAGGAATGAGGCTGAGGGGGGGTGTGAATGAGCCGAAGGGAGGGGTGAGGCGAGCGGAGGGGGTGGGGGTGGGGAAGAGGGAGGAGGGAATATTGGCGGGCCAAAGAGGGAGGGGGGGGGGGGGGGGGGGGGGGGGGGGGGGGGGGGGGGGGGTTCTCACGCGGCTCGCACAGAGGGAGCACGAGAGAGGGGTTGGGGTTTTCTTCTTTGAGTTTCTGCGTGGCCGGGGAGGGTAAATCGGGGGGAGAGAGATATTAGGAAAAGGGGGGTATGTAAGGAAAATGGGGGGGAGAGGGGAAGAGAGTGCGAGGGTTTTATCCGATGCGTGGGACGGGAGGGGGAAAAATAGGTTACGGTGGGGGGGTACGAGAGTGGGGGGGGGGGGGGGGGGGGGAGGGGCTGAAATGAGTTTCTTTTTTTTCTTTGATTTCCGAAAGGCGGCTATCATTAGACCTCTCTCTTTTGGCTAGAGGCATTCATGCTTCTAGCCCTTCTTCAGTTTCTTCACCTGTAGAGTTAGAGGGTTTTTCCTCTTCTGGAATGTCTAGCACGAATTCTGGGTCAAACCTAAGGAAATACCTCTTCAGTCTCCATCCATTGACTCTAGTCTTGTGAATTCTCCCATCTGCTTCCATCAGCTTATAGCTGCCGTTGTTGTAGCGCTTCTTGATGATGAATGGCCCTTCCCATCTGGGTTGAAATTTCTTATCCTTCCTGGTATCAAATCTGTTGTCGTATCATAGTACTAGCATGCCTTTTTCCAGTCCTTTCTTTTTAAGCCCTTGATTGAAAGTGAGTCGGCGTCGTTCTGCCTGTGTTGCATAGTGATTGATTGCTTCTTCCCTATCCAGTTGGAGTCTCTCTAGATCCAAGATGTGGTTTCTAAGGTTTATGATTGGATGGTGGGTCTGGCTGACCAAGACTCGTAAGTTGGCTATTTGTACCTCAATGGGTAGAATTGCCTCCTTCCCATAAACTAGATGGAAAGGGGTGAAACCTAGTGATGTTCGGAACGTTGTTCTGTAGGCCCAAAGAGCTGCCATGAGATGTTTATCCCAATCTCCTGTATGGTTGTTCACCTGTTTTGTGATGATCTTGCAAATCATTCCATTTACCTTCTCTACCAGACCATTGCATTTGTGGATAGTATGGTGTGGAATGTCGACGTGTGATGCCTAACTTCTTCATCAGTTCCCCTACCACATCACCTCTGAATCCTGGTCCTCTATCTGATATTATCTCAAGAGGAGTGCCAAAACGGCAAACGATATGCTCAAAAATGAACTTTGCCACCTCTTGGGTTGTAATGCGGGTGGTGGCCGTTGCTTCTGCCCATAGTGTCATGTAGTCTACACCCACTATGATGTACAGTTTACCTGATTGGGCCCTTGTTAAGGGACCAATTGCATCTATTCCCCATTTCTCAAACGGACCATATGAAATGATAGGGGTTTGTGGCTCGTAGGTTAGCATACGATCACTGGCTACTTGACAAGCCCTACATGTTTTACACGAATGGTGCACATCTCTGTTCAAACTAGGCCAAAAGTATCCTGCTTGTAGAATCTTCCTATTGGTGATATCTAGAGCAAAATGACCACCGCAGAAGCCATCATGGCAGCTTGAAATTACCTCTGTGATTTCAGTGGAGGTTGGCACCCACCTGAGAATTTGATCCTTGCCCTTACAATACAAGTGGTCGTCTATAAGGCGGTACCTAGTAGCCTTCCTTACCAGCCATTGTTTTTGGCCTTTAGTGTGTCCTGTTGGACATTCCCCTGTATTCAAAAAGCTATTGATATCAGGCATAGCGTCACTGCCTTGGAAGAGAGGTAGCTTTAATTTGATTGCTCCTATGGGAACATCTTGTATTCTTTCTTTAGCTAGTGCATCTGCCTCTTGATTTTCTGCTCTGGGAATATGGAAGAGCTTTACTGCTTCAAACTTCTGTAGAAGGTCCTTAACTTGGCGAAGTTGACCAAGTAAAACCTGATTTTTGCACTCCCAGGTGCCATTTATCTGCCTTATCAAAAGCAAAGCGTCGCAGAACACATTTAAGCGCTGAATTTTTTGTGAAATACATTGTTCCAGCCCAAGGATTAGGGCTGCATATTCTGCCTCATTGTTAGAGTGGGAGTGTAATAACTGCCCCATGGAGAATACTCTTTCCTGCTGTTCATTGAAAATGACCATGCCTATTGCAGACTGATCCATTGTTCTCTTGTATGCTCCGTCAAAGAAGAGAGAGTGAGCTCTCTCTAGCTTAGGGCTCTCTTTATCTGGTATTCCTTCCTTTGCTTCCATGTTGACCTTCAGCTTCTTCTCGTAGTGGCGATGAGTGAGAATTCCTGCTAGACTAGCCTTGGTGGAATTTTCTACTTGCATGGTGCAATCAAACTCTTGTAGTCTAATTAACCACTTTGAGATCCTAGAGGAGACATCCATGTGTCGCATTACATAAGGGAAAACTTCTTCCATTGTCAGGATTACAAATGGTCTAGGCAAGAGATAGGAGCGGAATTTCGTGGTAGCAAACATTAGTGCTAGAACCATGTGTTCTACTTTGGTGAATCCCTTTTCTGATGGGGTCATGACTCGACTAGAGAAGTAAATAGGGCCCATGAAAGAAGTTTTGGGATCCATTTGCATTAGCACTGCTCCCAGAGTATCATTTCCCACACTAGGGTTTACATAGAATGGCTCGTCCCACTTAGGAGGTGAGATAGTGGGAAGCTTAGATAGCACTTGCTTTACCTCAGTGAACCGCTGCTCATTCTCTTCACTCCATGAGAAAACATCCCTTTGGGTGAGTTGTTGTAGGGGAAGGACTACTTGAGATAGCAGGTGAATGAACCTGCTTAAATATCTTACCTTCTGAAGGAAAGAAACCAACTGCTTGGCGGTGGTGGGAGATGATAAAGATATCAGAGCCTGAATTTTGCTAGGGTCAGCCTCGATTCCTTTTGCTGAAATTACATGACCAAGGAGAGTGACCTTGCTCTCACCAATGTGACACTTGTCCACGTTGAGTTGGCCACCTAGGGTTTGTAGCCTGGTTAAGCCATCATAGACTTTGCTTAGATGAAGGGCTCGTGAGCTATAGATGCAAAAATCATCTATGAAAACCCGTATTGATGTTCCAAAGTAGGGTTGGAAAACAAATGTCACATAGCGTTGAAATGTGGCTGGGGTGTTGGTGAGGCCAAATGGCATCACTCTGTAGGCAAAACATCCCCAAGGTGTGATGAAGGTTGTTTTCTTCTGATCCTCCTCCGCAATGCTAATCTAGAAGTATCCTGAGTTGCCATCGCATACTGTGTAGCGTTCGTGACCTGCCACTTCATTGAGTATTTCATCCTGGAATGGGAGGGGAAAATGGTCCCTCTTCGTGGCTGCATTGAGCGGTTTATAATCTACACAGACTCTCCATTTACCATTTTTTTTTGGTGTAACTACTACTGGGGAGACCCATTCTGAGTCTTTGACAGGGTAGATGAAACCTGCTTGTAGCAAACTCCTTACTTCTTTAAGCAATGCCTCTTGTTGAATTACTCCAAGTCTTCTGAGCTTCTATACTACGGGTTTACTGCCTTCCTTGAGCTTTATGTGGTGTTGCACTACTGTAATTCCTGTGATCTTGTCATAGCCATCAATGAACAAAGTAGTGAAGTTGCCTAGCATGGAGACATACCCCTTCCTTTCTTCATTGGTTAACTCATTTGAGAGCATTTTTTGTAGGTTACCTGCATCCTCCAATGACTGCTTACCTGATGGTCCCTCTTGGTTTGCTGAGGTTGCTTCAGATTGTGTTAAGCTGTTTGGGTCTTTAAGAATGACTCCCATTACTTCGATGCTACTGTCACTCCCATCAGTGGTGGTTGTGTCTTCTCCTGAGGTAGATGAGGAGTCGCTGGTGGACTCGTCTTTTGAAGCCTCCAAGATCATATTGTGCTGCTTTCCAATCCTCATGTCGTAGAATATGGACTTCCCTTTAGCATCCTTCATCTGGATCATCCCGGTGCTCCAGTCTTGTTTGAATTCCATGGCCATAAGCCAAGGTCTTCCAAGAATGATGGGGTAGCCCTCCCCTTTGTGTGGCATGACAAAGATGTCTACCTCCACTTCCGTATTGAATGCTTTTACTTTGACAGCATTTACAATGCCTACGCATTTTACTCTTACATTGTTTGCCATCTTGGCTCGGGAGGGTGCCGGCCTACTTACCTCTAGACCTAGGTGGTGCATCATCTTCTCACTCATGATGCATATTTGCGCGCCACCATCTATGTAGACGTTTGAAATCCGCTGCCCTTTGATGTGAGCGTCCATGGTTGGCAAGATGTCATCGAGATCCCTCTCAGAGATAGCCCCAACTATCAGTGGTCTTGATTTCCTGGTACTTACCATTTTCGTCCATTGCCTCCTCATTCTGGGTGCAAGGTGGAGTAATTGGGGCCAAGTTATCTTCGGGCCCTGCATTAACACATCCTGAACTAAGTCATAGGGTTGTGCTTCCTCACCTAGTGAGAAGTCCACGATGTCTATCTTCCGCCGCAGTTTAGCTGCTTGCTTGCTAGACTCGGCTTTCCTTTTTATCTTCTCTTCCTTTTGAGATGCCTCCTCGTGCTTCGCACGTTTCACTCCCATAGCATCCACTTCTTCTACCTTCTCTTTTCCTTTGTGCTTCTCTCGAGCTGACTCTTCTACCTTCGCCTTCCCTTTAGCCTCTAAGCTAATGACACTCACCGCTTGGTTCACCGCAGGCGGTGGGGGTAGTGGCGGAATGAGAGGTTGGGGTGGCGGTTGTTGTTGTATAGGTGGTTGCAGGATTTGGATTGCTGGGATTGGTCCTGGCTGCCTTGGTGGTGGTCTTACTCTTGGCAGAGAGATCTGATTCTGTTTCCCTCCTCTATTGAAATTCTTCCTTCTTGGGTGTGGGCAGTAGTACATTCCATGGCCGTCTTCCCCGCAGTTGTAATAGTGGTATTCTGGGTTCTGCCTTCGTTGTCCTCTTCCTTGTTCTGGATTTCTACCAGATGCATGCCCTTGCTGCACCAGATGCATAGATAAACTCTCTATTTGGGTGGTGATGCGACTCAGCAGGTCTTGTTGTTCCTCTGTTGTCTCCTGTGGTTGGACTCTATGATTGGTTGTTGCAGACACTGGGGTTGGTCGGGCCGAGCTTGTTTCCTCTGACTCGTTTACTCTTGCTTGCATGCGCAGCTTCTTGTCTTTAAGGCGGGCTACTTAGACTGCCAACACATATGTTGCAGGAAACCTTCCCTTCACCTTCTCTCTAAGCGGTGACCATAGACCAGCAATGAGACGGTCCTTCTTCAGGAAATTAGGCGCTCCTTCGCCTTCCTCCAGTGTGGCAACCCACCTCTCCCATAAGTCCGCAGACTTTGACTCAGAGGTGGTGTACTCCAGCACGCCTGCCTGCTTTAATTCTGTCAATAACTGCCATAGCTTCTTCAAGGTTGTGCCTCCACCAAACCTCTTTACAAAAGCAGCCCTTAACACATCTCGGGCAATGCATTATACTAGGACTTGGCCTCTACTTTCATCAGTAGAGGAAAAATTCTGAGTCGGTGAAGCGTCGTCATCTTTGTTGGAGACGACACAAGCAATGTCAAAATCGTCCAAAAAATTAGTGGTGAGATCCTCACCCTTCTTTCCACTGAACGTGGGGAAAGAAACACTTGCCATGGTGGTGACTCGGGAAATTACAAACCTTTAAAAAAAAAAAAAACATCAACAGCAACGGCTCATAGCGGTTTTTACAAGGGCGAATGGATAGGCTAAAACAGGATAAAAATAGAGATATTAAAGGAATGATGGTAATCTAGTATGGGGAGAATGATAGGGTTCGGGGAATTGAGGATTTCTCCTAGTACTGCCGCACCGAATAGGCAAACGATCTTCTGTTGGTAGAAGACTTTCCTATCTACATAGATATTCACATGCATATGGTGCAGGAATCTGAACGGGAATGCCGTCGGCCCATTTTCCATCATGCACAAAGGGTGAAATACTTACTTATACTCCTACCGTGCCAGTGTTGATGAGTCGGCACATCCACAAGAGGTCGTCACCTTTCATGGGCTCTACCCTTCCTTCGTTGCTTAGCACGTACAGGGTGATGGCGACGCGTCGGACCACTCCCAATCTCTTGGCTAACAACAATTGTAGGTAATTTCCGTAATCGGCGTGTTGCATGAATTCTACTCCATTGAGCTACAGCTCATCTCCAGCCCACTGGGTTTCTCCCGTGGTAGAGAGCTTCTTCAGGATAAGTTGTACAGGGAGGGGAGGAAGGTCCTCCACTCACTTCCCTAAATAGCGAGAGCAGTAGCCGAACCACTCTTCTCTAGGACATGGGAATCTTCTCACCACTTCTTCTTCTGGATTGTCGAAGTGGATTGGTAGCACTCGTATGCGTCGTGCAAATTGGTAGGCGACCTTCCGCCGCTTAGCTTCGGATGACATCTTCTTTGACCAAGTGGATACAACCCGGCTCTCTGAGCTTGAAGCACTTGCTTGGCCAGATGCTTCTCCCTTCGGGGTCATGTGTTTCCAGGCTAGCCTATCTTCTCCTTGCCCTTGGCTCGAGCAGCCCCTTTAGGCCACTTTGGGGTTTTATCTTTGACTGCAGTTTCTTTAGGGAAAAGAGGCCTCACCGTCCGCTTTCCTTCCTTGACGTGAATGACCTCCTTGTGATGAATGTCAATGTAGAAGACTTCAGCCCTTCCGCTGCCTCCGTTGCTGGCACTCATTGACGGTGTGCCTTGGTTGACAACAGTGATGGCACCTCACCAATATGCCACCTGATGCTTTTGATTTATAGTTAGAACGAACGATAGGAGATGGAGAATTTACCTCTTGAATGTTGATGACACTGCAGCCTGGCAATAGCACCTCAATAAAGGCGGCTAGGGCCTCCTTCGTCTCTTCTTCTTCCGTCCTCCAGTTAGAAAATTCCTTTAGCCACTCGTCCATGATTGATAGTGGGCGTCACTTTCAGCATTGTAAACTGAAGGGATCTTAGAAAAGCCCTCCTCAGTGGGGCACCAAATGACGGACACAAAGCGGACCCCGAACCCCGACGGCCTCTAAAACGCCAGGGACAGAATGGCTCGCCTCGAGCCTGCCACGGTAAAGCGAACAGGGGGCACCACCTAGCTTTGAGCGGCTAGGACGCAAAGCCCACGATGATATGAACACCGCAAGCCTACACACCGAGAGAGAGAGAGAGAGAGAGAGAGAGAGAGAGAGAGAGAGAGAGAGAGAGAGAGAGAGAGAGAGAGAGAGAGAGAGAGAGAGAGAGAGAGAGAGAGAGAGAGAACACTCGCAATTGATGAAAACAACCACGGGGGTGTGAGGGTGAGTTATTTTTGCAATATTTACAAGGTGGCATGGCGTGGTGGTAGAGAGGTAGGGAGAGGAGATGGTGCAACCTACTTGGTGCGTTCTCTAGGGCGACTCAATGACTGTGAATACTCATTGCCAAGAGCGTGCATACATGTGTGTGCATCGACCATTGGAGTCGAGGTATGGGTGTGGTTCCCTTCGCATGGTGCAATTTCCAAGGCAAATCCCACACACGAGACCTCCTCCTCGTGATAGTGATGGTGTCAATCCCTCCTACTACACTCTACCCAATGCTTGGTTCCACATAAGTTGCCCCCCCCCCCCGATAGTGACCTCTCAGTGCCAATTTATAGGTGTTGGCTGCTTGGATTATGGTAATCCCAGTGTGGTTAGGGTAATCTTAATCGGGGAGACAAAGCAAGTGGTGGGCCCGGTGTGGTTGACCCTTGCTTTGTTTTGGGGAAGGTTATTAAAAGATGGGAATCTCTAGGTGGGCCTTTGTGACCATCACCTAGAGAGAGGATATTTCCAAAATGGAAATCTTACAATGGCTCGGGTGAAAAACTGAAGATAATGGTAAAATAACCTAAAAATTAATGGGATGGCGTCGTGGTTGCGTGTTGCCGGCGAATGGTGTGCTGCCGGTGCGTCGGTGTCGAGCATACTTCTTTTCGGAGTCGGCCGGGGCATGCCTTCGGCGCATTTTCTGTTTTTGTTGTTGGCGGCGCGTGCTTTGGACTCTTCTTCTTTTGTTGATGTCGATCGCGTTTTGCTTGTTCTTCTTCTTTTGTATTTTTTCGGTACGTGCGTATATGCGTGTCGTGTGTATGTGTGTGAGTGTGGGAGCATATATGTATATATGTGTATTTGCGGGTGAGTGCGTATATGTATATGTGTGTGCGCATGCGTGCGTGGGAACAAGGGAAGAGGGGGTACTATATAAATATATAATGTTTATATATATATTTTTTATTTTTTCTTCTCTGATGCCGGCGGCTTGTTCTACTGCGTATGGCGGAAGGAGAGGGGGGGCGGGGGGGGGGGGGGGGGTAGGATAGGGGGGTGTGTATGTATGGTCTGTGTGTGTGTGTGTGTGTGTGTTTTCATGCTGCTGCCACGAGGGCGTGTGTGTGTGTGTCGGCTGCGGACTGCGCGCAAGGAGAGAGGGCGTGTGTGTGTGTGTGTGGGATGCAACGCGGCGCACAACGCATGGGAGAGAGAGGGAGAGGGGGGGGGTGTGTTGTGGGGTGTGTGTGTGTGAGGGAGTGTGTGTTTGTGTGTGTGTGTGTGTTGTGTGTGGTGTAGCGCTGCCCGCATGGGAGAGAGAGCAAGCTTTGGCGTGCTGTGGCGGCATCCGGATGAGAGAGAGAGAGAGCCTTTCGCGCTGCCGTGAGAGGGAGACTGAGGGAGAGGGGGAGGGGAGAGGGGTAAGGGGATAAGAGATAGAGAGAGAGTGAGGGGAGAGGGGGTATGGCGGGGCATGGGTTGTGTGGGTGAGAGGGAGAGGGGGGGGGGGGGGTGTTGTTTTTGCATGGGGCTTAAGGACGAAGGGGGGGGATTAGTCAATGGGTGGGGTGTAAGGGAATATATCCATAGGCCAAGAGGGGGGGGGGGGGGGGAATGAGGCCGAGGGGGGTGTGAATGAGCCGAAGGAGGGTGAGGCAAGCGGGTGGGGAAGAGGGAGGAGGGAATATTGGCGGGCCAAAGAGGGGGGGGGGGGAAATGAGGGTAGAGGGTAATGGGTGAGTGTGATTCGGGTAAGTGTAAGAGTGAGGGGGGGGGGGGGGGGGGTTCTCACGCGGCTCGCACCAAGGGAGCACGAGAGAGGGGTTGGGGTTTTCTTCTTTGAGTTTCTGCCTGGCCGGGGAGGGTAAATCGGGGGGAGAGAGATATTAGGAAAAGGGGGTATGTAAGGAAAATGGGGGGAAGAGAGTGCGAGGGTTTTATCCGATGCCCGTGGGGCGGGAGGGGAAAAAAATAGGTTACGGTGGGGGGGTATCGAGAGTGGGGGGGGGGGTGAAATGAGTTTTTTTTTTTCTTTGATTTTCGAAAGTCGGCTATCACTAGAAGTGCATAATCGCGTGATACACGAACAGAGAGAGATAGGGAGAGAGATGGATTGAAAGAGAGCACGTGAAGGCGCACGTCATAGAGCGGAGTGCTACACCGGCACAACGAGAGAGAAGAGAGGAGAGAAGAAAAGAAGACACAAGCACTGAGTATAATCTCCCCCCGTGCAAGAGTGAACATTTTCCTTTTGCACGTATTTGATTTATAGATTGCTTGAATGGTCAATGTGAGTACAAACATTCCAGCCGGTCATAAATGGACAGGGCTCATAAAAGAGCACTTGAATAATAAATTGTAATATATATATTTGTTCGCATAGGCGTAGATTGATTAAGAGGTGTAACTAGCAAGTCTCAAAGTGATGGCAAGCCAATTTCAACGACCCAACATGCATTTGAGAGATCACATCCTTGACTTGGAACGACTAAAGCTCGACAGAGAAGAAGCAATCAATTATGATGCGGCATAGGCGGAACACAGACACTACAAGAGGTACTTCACATTAGCGATGCTCGAACTGCGACGGTCAAAAGTAAAAATCCACCCCGTCGCTATGGGCATCGCTATTTTCTTTGTTGCATAGCGACACCTATAGAGACGCTCATGATAGTGATGCTGACAAGGGTAAAAAATAAACCGAGATCGCCCAAAACTCAGGTCTCAGATCTGAGTTTCGACGCTCAAGCGAAAGAGGTAAACCGGCGCTCTCCCTCTCTCTCTTTCTTTCCCACACACACACACACACACAAGGAGAGGAAGGAGAGCTAGATATGCTCCTTTCCTCTCCTCTCTCTCATGTTCCCTTCCCCTCTTTCTCTTTCTCTCTCTCACTCTCTCTCTCCCTCTCTCTCTCTCTCTCTCTCACACACACACACACACACACACATTGTGTCATTGAGAGAGAGAGAGAGAGAGAGAGAGAGAGAGAGAGAGAGAGAGAGAGAGAGAGAGAGAGAGAGAAAGAAAACACATACACACACACATGCATAAATAAAAAACACATATACAAACACACATGCATAAACAAAGAATGCATGCACACACACACACAGAGAGAGAGAGAGAGAGAGAGAGAGAGAGAGAGAGAGAGAGAGAGAGAGAGAGAGAGAGAGGACGAAAAGAGAGAGGTAAGGGGAGAAAACACACACACAGAGAGAGAGAGAGAGAGAGAGAGAGAGAGAGAGAGAGAGAGAGGAAAAGAGAGAGAGAGAGAGATAGAGAAGGGTAGAGGGAGACAAAAAGAAATAGAGAGGGAGAGATAGATAGAGATAGAGATGGATAGAGAGATAGAGATAGAGGTAGAGAGAGAGAGAGAGAGAGAGAGAGAGAGAGAGAGAGAGAGAGAGAGAGAAGAGAGAGAGAGAGAGAGAGAGAGAGAGAGAGAGAGAGGGAAAGAGAGAGAGAGAGAGAGAGAGAGAGAGAGAGAGAGAGAGAGAGAGAGAATAGAAAGAAGGAGAGAGAGAGAAAAATAGAGAGAGAGACAGAGAGGGAGAGAGAGAGAGAGAGAGAGAGAGAGAAATAGAGAGAAAGATAGATAGATAGATAGATAGATAGATAGAGAGAGAGAGAGAGAGAGAGAGAGAGAGAGAGAGAGAGAGAGAGAGAGAGAGAGAGAGAGAGAGAGAGAGAGAGAAATAGAGATATCTGTGGGGAGAGAGAGAGAGAGAGAGAGAGAGAGAGAGAGAGAGAGAGAGAGAGAGAGAGAGAGAGAGAGAGAGAGAGATGAACATGTCACGTGGCGTGAGTGGAGGTCATAAGTGACTCTCGATGCTAAAAAATGGCTGAAATGAGTGTCACAATAGAGAGTCCACATCGTGTTTGGGAGAGAAAGGTATGTAGGGAGAGCTCATGGATGAATATATGGGGAAAAGAGGACCTAATGTGGTCAAAATTTGAGCACTCAAGTAGTGTGTGGTACTCACTCTCTCGCACTTGACGAGGGCATAAGGTGCAAAGTTGATGAGACTCCTCGCCAGTGCCCCAACTCCTGTCTCGCACCGTAGAGAATGGGAGCTAAGACGAATGGAGGCAATGGTGCGGATTGCACTCAACGGGATGGGCCCAAGGATGTAGGGATTGGTTCGATTACCTCGTTTGGAGAAGAAGAGAGATTTGTAGTTTGGGGCAACGTAAGTGGTGTAATGGCTGAAGCGAGAACCTCCATATTTCTCCCAAGCCGTGATACATTGGCGTTGCAAGAAGGCCTCATTAACTTGGGAGTCGATCGACACATCCTTGACCAAGTGACATGCATCCCATCTTCCAAACCATTTCTTGATGTCAAGCATCCACCCCGAACTTAGTATTTTGCTCTTGCATGTCTTTTGGACCTTTTGACTTGCTTCATATGTGATTCTAGGAAGTCGATGCAAAGGGCTACGTTGTGTCTTAAGCATGTACTCCACAACCCTTTGCATGCCCAAGACCTCAATGGGAAGCAATCCGGACTCAAGAAGTAAGAGCATGTAGGGTGTTTGTGTCTTGACTTGGAGAAAGTTGGTGAGAAAACGCTTTTGAACATTTTCAAACTCTTTCCAAGTAGACTTCCCGATGCTTCCACCCCATACCTCCACTTCATAAAGAAGCACGGGTGTCACCAATTTGTCAAAGAGGTAATTTTTGAGAGCCCAACACTTGATCTCTCCAGTATTGCACATGTTCTCAAATGCATAAGAAGCCCTCTTTCCGGCTTCCAAGCGACACATTGCACAATCCTTCCATTTATGATTGGATGGAACCTCAAGACCAAGGTACTTGAAGTGATCTACCACTTCAAGTTGCTCATTGTTTTATACAATGCATCTATTTTTGTCATTTAAGGTCTTTACAAGCATAACCTTGGTTTTGGATCCATTCACGATCAGCCCGCTATGTAGGCAAAAACGTTCCAAGACACTCATAAGATTTTATGCATCTTCTTGAAGGGGATTGGGGAGCACCACAGACGGAGAGTGAGAGAGAGAGAGAAGGAGACACACACACGATGTGGGTGGGGAGACTGTGAAGTGGCAGCTCCCCCTATATAGTATACTCACTATAAGTATAGGGTAACAGTGGGCGGGCGCCCATGACCTAGGCGACTGGTCAAGGCACATAGGCCTTAACCCCAACAACCTCCCACTTAAAGGCCAATGTGCCTTTAAGCAAGATCTACTAGTGTACAAGTAATAGAAGGTGATATATTCTCTCAACCTATGTCCACTGACTCTCGATGAGCTAGTGCATCCGGCTCTACTGATAGACAAACATCCGGCTGCGGAAGCCACACAGAGCTAGCTCCGAGCTCTGCAAAGAGTCTACAAGAGCTCATGCACTCCTGCAAGTATCGGTCCAATACCTGCAAACCTCCCCTATGCTCTATGCCAAGATCAGTCATCGAACAACTAATCAACCCTGCTGCAAATGCTCCCACTGCAGCTGCTATGTCAGGCCTCGAGATCAACATCTCGTACATGAGGACACCGAACGTTGATGCAACCCTGGCAACCTCTGCCACCTCCAACTCAGAACTCAACTCATGGCAATCATGTCCCCTATCATAGAGACCATGGCACTCTGACTCCGAGCTCTGGAGTGACTCCTCGTGCCCACCACATATCACATGTGTACCAAGAGTATCCATCTGTCCTGAATCTGCATCAAGCTCTGGCATAAGCATATCAAGAAATGACTCCACAATAGCCGACATCTCAGCATCCATGTGAGTCATCTCTGTCATCACCTCTGATGACTCATCCTGCTGTGACTCACTAGAGCTGTCTCGCTCTACCTGTGCACCCGTAGACGCAACCTGCACAACAAAGTCACTGCTCTGCACTCCATGCAAAGCATCCTGCAATCCACAAGCAAAAGAGACTCGCCTGCTCTCTCGCTCTCTTCCTGGCTGCATGATCACAGAGACAACACCGTCTCTCCCGTGATCCACATGCAATGGGTAACCTGTACCACTCCTGGGACCTCTCGCAATCATTAGCGAAACCAAATGCATCACAAAATCTCGCTCTCGTAGCAAAATCTGACATCCACAATCTCTAAGCTGACCAATTGAGATCAAACTCACTGTCAAATCTGGTACATAGCGCACATGTCGTAACAAGTAAGATGCACCACTCGGTAATGACAGTTTCACATCTCTTGCACCTGCTATCAAATGCACTGAGCCATCGGTCAAACGTACACTGCCAAGCATCCCGCTAGAATAGCTACAAAACCATTCACGATGCGGCGTGACATGAAACATAGCATCTGCGTCTAGCAACCATTGCGAAGGGAGTGCACTATCCACATGTATAGCATCTCGTGCATAGCTCAAGGTAAAAGTGACATCCCCGTCACTAGTATACTCCGACACTACATCTGCCTGAACTGTCAAAGCAACCGAGTCCATGGCATCACTACATACATCTCTGAGACTGCCATGTCTCCTACGATGTCCCATACGACGAAAACAACACCATCTAACGTGTCCAGAATGACCACAATACCAACATGTCACCTGTCGGCGTGCTCGTCAATGTACATGTCTCACACGAGTCCGTGATGACTCAGATCTATCATACATATCATGTAATCTGCGCGAAAGTTCTTTCGAAGTAGTCTCATACATAACAAGAGCATATACAGATTCCGCAAGGTGCAAAGAGAGTGTAGATAGTGCCATCTCCTCTAGCTCTTGCCACTGATCGTCAGACATGTTTGAAGGTCTACCTGCATCACCACTCAATGGTCGATGCAACCCTCGCTGTGTCAATGCATCAAGCATACACTCTCTCCATGCTGCAAAGTCTGACCCATCAAACATGCAAATTTCGGAGAGATCATAATCTGAGCGATCACCTGTCTTTGCCATGAGCACAATGTAGCAAACTAGAAAGCAAAACCACCTCACCAACAACACCTGGAAACTGTCTACAAATATGGCCAGAAACACAATGTAAAAACTGTGAGACACAATCCAAAATAGAGTTCCCGCAATGTCAATACAAGCCTCGCCTGCTCTAGTATCACACTGCAATTTGTGAGCTAATCACCAAGCCCACACTATGCGGTATCGATGCATACACACGCACAAGTCTCCAACCTGCAGAGAACATCGCACGCAAATGCTGAGTGCAACCCGCAATCTCTATCTAGATCGCATAAATGATACGCATAAAACTCCTGGGAAAATTTCGCCAGAGTTTCAACGCACCATGGCTATCAACACAAAATAACCATTGTCCTGCAAGCTCAATACAATGAGCAATCAATGCGCATGAAACGACACTCAACATACATGCATAAGCTCTGCAAAACTATGGCAAACAATGCTCGAGATCACAAGACTCTCCCACTTGAGAGCAAACCACTGTCTCAAGCAAAGAAAGATACACAATTCCTCACTCTTGCGAGAGTGGATACAAAAACACAAAACTGTGTCCAAACTGACAAAACTTGTCAAAGTGAGAGTGAACACTCGATCACAAACTATGGCGAGAATCTGGGAAAAATCCGATAGAATTTCCCTTGAAAACTGAGCAAAAAACTCAAGTACAATCTCTACCATAAACCATAACACTACTCAATGCCAATGAGTAGAAATGCCAAAATGGCTCCACATTTTCACATACAATGGCAATCCGCACTCAACGTACATCAACGGAGTGACCGCGCATAAGCAAGCGCCAAAAGATTTGCAATCCGAAAACTTGATCAATGCGAAAACAATGCTCTCAAGAGAGCTCACCGGCACTTGAAAGTGCTCTCCAAAATGCATGTATAATGGGCATCAACCATGCACCATAACCATATGAAAACCATCCGCAAAGACCATGAATCCAAGCACAAAATCACTGCCAAAGTATCCTGTGAAAACCAGTGAAAGAAGCTCCACTTGTGTGCTCCAAAAAACTGCGTCTCTCAAGAGACCGCCTCGATGGTGTGTAAACGCCTCCGTACTTCGTTGCCCAAGTCTATCAAAAACCCTCATACCACAAGCTTAATACAAGCTGCAATTGCATCTTCAACTCAGAATTTATGCACTCAACTTCAAGCATCTCCCGAGCTTCCAGAAGTGCATCAAACTCGCACACAATGCGACAACAGAAAATCTGGAATTTCTGTATACAGTCAGTCTGAGCTGAATATCAGCAAAATGGTGAGGAATTTGCAAAAAGTTTCTTTTGCAAAGTTGTAGACCACGTCGAAATGGATGGGCTTCACCAACAGAATTCTCAGATCTGCATTCTACAAGGAGAAAAACGAATCTGAAAACAGTGCTACTGTGCACACAGTTTTAGGGCAGTACCTTCACTTACACACAGTCTTCCACACTCCTTTCTGAGCTTCCACAATAGCATAGATCACTCTCAACTGAGCTCACAAGCTCCCATTGCATTCTCACACAGCTTCCAAGCTTTCTTAATCTCTCTACCGTCGAGAGCGAGCGAGCTATCGTCTCGAAGCTCTCAAAGCCGTCGTGCTCTCCGCGGAGTCTTACAAGATGGTGAGCGAGTTTTTCTGAGCGATGAAAAAAACGAGCGAGTCCTTCAATAAAGTTATTTGTGAATTAGATACATACCCTAGTCTTTTAAGAGGAATTGCTATGATCTTGCCACAACCCTTTCACTAACTCTTTTTGAAATACCTTGCAACTTCGCTTTTGTCTTGAACTCCTCCCTTAAAATATGTACTAAGACCTCATGCATGTCAGCAGCTAAGTTCACAAATCCAGAAGATAACAATCAGTTACCACAAGGTTAGGCAGATCTATGACATATAGATATGTTAATAGCCTCTCAATCAATTTAATTGGCTTGTATAAGCACTTGCTAAATTCTTGGTTCAATAGTTATTTAGATGTCCAAACAAAAAACCCTCTTAGGGAAATCCGCACAACACATAGTATGAGTTGATAAAAAAATGTCAAGAAAATAACTCAAGGGTTGAAGTTTTATTTCCTGCATGGACATCTCTAAAGACTAATTTAATAAAATGTATATAATTTTACTGATTTGATTCAATGGTAGACCTATTTGTTTTTGAATTACAGACTCACACTTCTTTGAAAATTCCCTCAATATGTATGTAATGAACCTATCACACTTCAATGTTGCTCACATAAAGACTCTCATGTCTTGGACACATCCTAACAAGATGCTCAAAGAGTTTCATGAAGTTTTTATGTCATATGCCAAAGTTATGCTTAAAATATTAGAATCTAGGCACGAGCCACTTTAAGGGCACCAACCACTTTTGTGGCCCATTACAATACTAGTGTTAATTACATGGATTAATTGTTAGTCAAGTCTGGTAAAAAGTAGTAGAAAACTCATACCTCGATACTTTGGTTGAGATGGTCATGAGGCAGTTGGGTTGCTTGAGCTCATCATGCATTGGGCACATCACTTCATCATTACCACTGCATACGTCATCAATGTAGTTGTAGTGGGCGCATCCACAGCTAAAGGGTCTCCACAAGTTTTGGCAGAAGGAAAAAAGAGGAAAACAGGTTTGGCCCATTGGGATAAATACAAGACTTTGCAAAAACTGAGTAAGAAGCGATGTGTGTGGAACAAGGCAAAGCGAGTGGGCATTAGCCATGGTGGTCAGTCGTATGCATGCAATAGATTTTTTTTTGCTGCATTGTAAGGATAAGGATCTTGTGTTAGGAAAGTGACTTTATTAGAGAAAATTAAAGGGATCCTTGCTAGAGTGGCTATTTAGCACAATAAGTTTGGGCTTACCCAAAGAAGTTAAAATAGCTACATTTCTCAACTAGCAATGTTGATGCAACTATTTGCAATACAAGCAGTGTGCATTGGGCTTTGCTTTCTAGTGAAAATGTGGGCTTCTTAAATGCCATGCCTACGAGATCGAAGGCGGTTGATAAATTAGTGATTCCTATGCATTTTCTTTATCAGCTTCTGAACTTGCAAGTTAGCTCAAGTTGTTTGGAAGAACCTACAGAGTTCTCAATGAAGGATTTGGGGTTGTATAAGGTAAGGATATAATTTGAAATAAGGCCCTCCCTAGTCATCTTTTATTTTATGTCTCAGCATGAGGGCTCTCCTCTCTCTTTCGCTCTCTGTCACACACATGTATGAATTGGACTTCGATCAGTCTCTCTCTCTCTCTCTCTCTCTCTCTCTCTCTCTCTCTCATGTATGAGGGGGACTTACAAGTCTTCTGCATTGGGTCTTCCTAAAGCTCAAAAGGAATGTGTAAAGCATGGATACTTAAACCTGACTGCATGAGGTTAAAATCAAAAGGACAGCGCAGCGTAAAAAAAAGGACAGCGTAGCGTTAAAAAAAATGACATGCTCCTGCTCGGCCGCCTGCGCCACAAATTGGAAGCATTGCCGGTCCGCTGCTGAAACCAGTCCGCGCCGGCGCGGACTGGTTTCAGCAGCGGACCCGCAATGCTTGCAAGTTGTGGGAATATGCAGCAGTATGGCGGTACAAATTTTCAATGAGTAGCGAAAACAACCTGCAACTTATTAGCAGTATCCCGCAATGCGTTCGCAGTTTATAGCAGCCCCTCGATGACCTATTTTGGAGCACGTCAAAGGGCGACTTCCTCATTATAGGCGTAACAAGCTGCATGATGAGCTACCAACTAATAGCTAGCTTGGGCTGATTTTTTTAAAAATAATACAAAAAGGGCATTGTATAGCACCGAATAAGAACCTTCTACATCGTGAGCTGAACCTGCTCAAACCAGTCCGCGCCGGCCCGGACTGGTTTCAACAGGTTCACAAAGGCCCTTCCTTGTCATAGGAGAAACAAGCTGCATGACGTGTAATAGGCAAAACAAACCGCATGATGAGCAAGACCAGCTCTTGCAACGAGAAGCCGTGATTAGAAAGGAGCTGCTCATTCTCGATGACACAGGCGGAGGAGGATTGAGTGTTGATTAGGTGTGCTACCAAATAGGTTTATTTTGCTATGCTACGTGTTGATTCCATGCTACGCATATGTCTGCAAACAAAATTGTTGGTTGCTATTGAAACGTGCGCATAATTTTATGCCATGTATAGGAAACTTAGTGGTAGCAGAAGGAGTTCAAGGAGCACAGACTTGGGATGAAAGGCATCGAGTTTTAAATAGCCGTAGTGCATGGGCATACAAACCCTAATGACAACACCCTACTCAAGCTATCTTTCACACGTACAATAAGAGGTGTGATTGGAAAGAAGCTGAGGGCTTTGCTCTCCCCTTTTCGCTTCTAACCATCGCAATATTATAGTGGGTATGGCGTCGAGGGTGGCAAAAAAATGCATGAAGAGACAGCTAGTGGGGAGCAAGACGAAGTGGGACCCCATAGCCAATCCAATTATAAAGTGCGGTAGGTGGTAATAAGGGCCTGGAGCTCCCATAGCCTTATAAGAGATGGCGTTCTCTTGTCCTGCTTGTAGAATAAAGGGACCTCTTGATTCTTTGTACAAGAGTGCAATACCTAACCTTAAAGAATAGTTTTCTCAAGCATGCATCAAGAGCATCTCTTCCGATGAGGTATGCCACATAGGTCTGAGATATTGGAGGCATGTAGGCTGCTTCACCAATAGCAGGATTGGGAGTAGAAAGAGAATGACATGCTAAGTGGGTAGCACCTAAAAGGGGTAGGGTCTGTGTGGGTTGAACGTCCACATTAGGTTTTGCAGCGGCCAAGCTCCCAAGGAAGACCTCGGTGATGGTTGCATCACCATCAGCATCGGTGTCTACAACATGGCATGTCAAGGAGGGTCGAGAAAATTTTCTTGCAAGAAGGGTATGCACTTTAATGGAAGAGCAAGGCATGGTTTAAGCAGTCGTGGGGCCAAATGCCTTGAATTTGGGATACCTCACCACAATAGAGGATCCACAAAAGGCTTGATAGGCTCATTGCAGGGCATGCGGTGATAGCAAGGAAATATTATTTGCAAAAAGCCATGGTGGGATCACTCCATAATTAACCACTTTGAATATACTTCTGTGACTTGGGATTTTTTTAGGGCCTCAACATGTAAAGATGTTTGAAATTTTGATGCTTCCGTTGTTTTGTGTTAATTTTGTGTTGAGATGCTAGTTGAATCCAATATGACATGATTTTTTTTTCAATATACCGTGCTCTAGCATCAGTTTGTCAAGGGTGTTGCACATATTTGCTTGAAAACTCGCTTCGCTCGGTTTTCTTTTCTCATTGAATGGAAAGCCCCAAGTTAGCCTTGCGTTTTTACACAACCGGCTGAAGTTGCCACCTTCCCAACTATCTATGGATAGACGAATGGTGATCCCTCTCTTCCTCTCTACGGACACGACCTTAAGCTGGAAATCTTTCAATGGTATGATACTCAGATTGGAGGCCAACATGTAATGTGCTAGGTAATCCCTCGAACAAGGATCTGCTGTGAAGAGATGTTAAGATGCTATGAATTGCTACAACTAGAGAAGAGGCAAAGAGGTTTTGTCCACTACATGCACTATCATGTAGACGTAGGTGTGTAGATTTCTCGTACCCACAAATATAGGCATTCCAATAAAGACGAGATTATTATCCGGTGGTTCTAATCTCCATGCACCTCTAGACCGAGGTGTGCGGGGATCGAACATGACTAAAGAATGTGAGGTAGTTTACAGTGTGAAGAAAGAGAGAGAGAGAGAGAGAGAGAGAGAGAGAGAGAGAGAGAGAGAGAGAGAGAGAGAGAGAGAGAGAGAGAGAGAGAGAGAGAGAGAGAGAGAGAGAGATAAAAGACTAAGGATACCAATAAAGGATGCCAATAGAAGATTAAGGTTTTTACATTCATTATATATATTGAGGAGGATGTGGGGCCGTCCAACCGAAACACCTGTCTCTCAACAAGAATCTAATGTCCTTGTAATCAATGCAAGCATGATGTGCGACGGACAAGACGCGTTTCTTTGCAACACATTCATAAATTTGGCGAGTTTGATCCATCTATTATAGATCGAGTTGTTGCCAATTATAAATCGTCAGACTCTGACGCTGGCCAACATGCAGCAATCTTGCAATCCAATAGACGTGTTCGCAACAGGCGCTTTGGTCAAGCAACATACGAGAGGCCACAAGATGTAGCCTCTCACAACTCGAAGGGTGATCATGCAGACCACATTCTCAGCGAGGAAATGTTTGAGCCCAAGATCGATCAAATGATCTAGACGATCATGGATTCAGAAAGGCTTATCTATGATGATATTAAAAGTGAAGCCGATACGTCATTGTATGATGGAGAACATGTGTCTAGATTGAAGGCGCTCTTGGTTCTTCTTAACATGCAGGCAAAGTTTGGATGGAGTGACACTAGCGTCACAACGCTTTTTAGGTGATCTATTACAATGTGTTTACTTCAATAAAAAACTCTAGATGTATAATGATCCGATAGATTACTTACACAAGTATACCGCATTTTTTTGGGTGTGTAGATTGCTCAAAGAGCACATACTGCCAGCTTATACTATGATGCCAGATTCCAGAGAGGAAGAAAGAAAGATCTTGCGAAACTTGAGGATGGATTACAATTCGATTCATGCTTGTCCTAAATATGGCTGCATTCTTTTCATGGAGAAGTACCCGAAATGTGATTCCGAGAGATATCGAGTAGATCTCCACGGAACAAAAATTCCAGAAAAGGTTTTGCAACCTTTTCCTCTGCTTCTTCGCATCAAGCATTTCTTTGAATGTAAGTCCATGGCCTTCCTAGCATCATGGCATGAGGAGAATAGATCTTCGGATGGTGTGCTACGGATTCTTGCAGATTGCGCAGCCTGGAAATATATAGACGATATATGGATGAATTTTGCCAGGGAAGCTCGAAATTTGTGCATAGGCTTAGCTATGGATGGCGTAAATCCATTTGGTCAGAGATCAACATCTTACAGTGTATGGCCCGTTGTCATCGTCAACTACAACATTCCCCCGTGGTTGACTACCAAGAAGGGGCACCTGTGGCTAAGCTTGATTGTGGCGGGGCGATATAAAGTGAAGAATATGGATGTGTATCTTCATCCACTATTGGAAGTGCTACAACAATTGTAAATTTGCATAGAAGTGGTGGATATGAGCCGACACACAGGGCAACGGAATGCTTTGATCAGAGGCATTCTAATGTGGACCATGCATGACTATCCCGGACTAACAGAATGCTCAGGTGATTTACACTCAAACTCAAACACTATAAATCTTGGTTTTTCTTAAGCTTATCTATTGTCATGCAGAGCTTCAAACAAGTAGATACAGAGCACGTGTCACATGTGGACCTAGACTTAATGCACGTCGGTGCTATCATTGAAGATCATCAAGCATATCTTCCAGAGAATCATGTGTCCCTCTCCCTATTATCTACAGTATAGATTATAACTTGTCCATGTTTTCTTCTCCATTCAATATGAAGATTAATTGTTCGTGTGTTTAATGCAGGTATGGATGATAATGATTTTCTTGCTTCTTTGTCACCCCAGCAGAGGAGGTGGTACGAGGAGCGTCATCGCTCTGGAGCACCATCATGTTGTTCCACTTCTTTAGTGTCTCCCTCTGTTTTGGAGCATTCAACACGCTCTGAAGCTTTGGTGTCGATGAGACACTCTTCACACTCGTCTAGGCACCAACGCTCTAGTGGTGGCGGTGGCGGTTGCTGTGGGGATGCCGCCGCAGATGCCTCGACACCCCCCCGTGTTCAATGAGGCTCCTTACCTTCCCCCTCTTTGCCTGCCCCCACACCAGCCATGGCATCGCCATCTACGCCAGGTTTTGCGCGGCTATCGGCCGTTCTTGTCTAGACACCACTAGCTACTCCTCCGGGAGTCACCCCAATCGACACTCCTCACTTCGTGGCCCATACCCCAATGGAGACACCTGACGTTCGTACCCCCATCGAGATGCCGCTAGAGACCCCTACCAAGACACCCAGGTTCACGCATCACAGGCTTGCCGTACTCCTTTGACATCAGCGGCGGTGTCATCTTGGATGACGAAGGTAAGAAGGTGATCTCACGCATGTGCGGTCTTTGCTCTCAGATGTTTAGACACTACATACTAAACACCTGGAGTGAAGTGCCAAATGAATTAAAAGACAACGTCATCAGCATGCTGCATGACGAGTTTCTCGTGTCAAGTCGGGATGAGCGCTTCAATGAAGACCTGATGAAGGTTTGAATGCACGAATACTGCAAGCACAAGCGTTCTGAAGTACAAAAAGCAATAAAGAACGGGTGGAACAGACCAGATTGGCTGGCCAAAGAAGATTGGAAGAATGTGAAGTGAGTAGCGCGCAAAAACCCTGACAAGTGGAAGCAACAAAAGGAGGTAGCCAAAGCGCGAGTAGAGACAGGGAGCTCGCACCACTTGGGGAGCGGCGGATGGGCATCATTTGAGGCCGATTTAATAAGTGTTCTTGCATTGCTCTTTAGGTTTGGTAGTTAGGTCTATTTAAATTCTAACATAATTCTTTGTATGTTTTGGACAGTTGTCAATGACAGGACATAACCTCATACCATATGAGCGCGAGTACACAGGCAGAAAGGGCTTGTTGACCGCTGGGTCAACAACACAACATAACTCAAGTTTCATACCAAAGTCTCATCTTTTGCGAGTTATGAAATGCTGCGGATTATGGCTATAAACGTCATTTGTAATGAGTAGTTATTCTAGTTTCAGAAGTCGGGGTGCAATGGCACTTCCAGATTGTAAATACAAAGCCATTTGACCCTTTCAACCCCATTTTTGGTTAAACCTAAGGTAGCCTTAGTATATAAGGTACCTAGGTCATTTTGTAAAGAGACTCTAAATAATATAAACTTAGCGCTGCCGTCTATTGTGTGTCAGAGAGAAAGAGAGTGAGCGTGAGATTCATCCTCTCGCTACGCCCGGCTCGCTCAACACATTGGAGATCCGACTGCACCATTGCTGTAGGCTCGAGGTGAGCTACGTGACGACGCCAAGCATTCCACGCGAGACGAAGCGCACATGCTGACGCATCTACGAGCTATTTGTGGTCGTAAGTGTATCAAACGACGTCTGTTTTCTGCGTGCTAGTAGTCTATAGAATCGTGGCGACATAAGCTACGCATAGGTACTCATAAATTTCAGTTTCGGGCACTTTTAAAATTCGGCTCTGTCATCCTACGCGTTTTCCACAGATGGGTTTAGAGTGAGGGTTTTGAGTGTAGAAGCTTAGGGACAGGTGTATCCTAGTGAGAGGATGGTGTTCCTTAAGTTTCGTACGAATCTGGCATGATTAGGCGAGTTACCTTTAGTATGTGTGTATGTGGCTAGGTGGTGTAGTTGAGGGCAATGAGGTTCTTGATTGTGGTTTAGTTGGCCTTCCTGAGTGTTGTATGTGTAGAATGGTCTCAGCCTGACAAGCTTAAGAGATTTCCTCCGTGTGCCTATTGTGTCATCTGTGTCCTCGATTGACATTATGTTGATCTAGGTAGTGTTTGCATGCACTTCATGGGTGTGTGAGTCTCTCCCGTCCAACATTGGTGCCGTTGCCGGGGACACAAGGACCTAAGTAGGTTTCCTACTAACACTCGTGTGATGGTTGCTTGATTTAGTTTCGGCTAAAGAAAGAGTTTTTCTTAAGTGGATCCGGAAGAGGATATTCCGCGATCAAGTGGATAGCCAGGAAGCGTGTGTCTTGCCGAGGGTCTGCGACTAGATAGGTTTAGTTAGGATCTGTGGATTAGAGTAGTTGTTGGTGGTCGAGTGATTTGTGAGGTGATAAAAGCGTTTACTAGTTCGTGTGTGGCAGTGAAGCGTTTTTCTACTCATAGATGCAAAACCCCATATGATTTGTAGGAGTAGCTTTAGGTAATTGATCCGATTTTGATCTAGAGCTATTCGGCATTGAATTATTTGCTAAAGTGCTTGATTGCATTTGAAATCACGGAAAAGTGTGCTTTTGAGGGTAAAAATGCATTAAACAAGCTTTTGTGGATATTTTTGTATGATTGATTGATGCTGTGCATATAAAAGAGCATTTGCAAGGGTTCTGTGAAGAAAACCTGCAATTCTATAAACATAGACATCCTACACGTAGGATGTCTCAAGGGGGTTCTGGAGACCAAATTTGAAAATTCTGACTGCACCAGTGTGTTCAGAGGGTAGGTTTTACCCTAGTAACATATTGACTTGGGTGTTTTCCCTATTTTTGTTGACCAAAAGCCTAAAGGCGGAGTCAGAAATTCAGAAAAGGCTTAAATTGAGTGATTTTTGCATGTTTTTGCAATTGTGAAGCATACTTGCACTTGCTGAGAGCATAAGGAAGCATCAGGGACACTTCAGTCTCAGAAAAATCAGCAGTAGACATCCTACGCGTAGGATGTCTACAGGGTGATCTGGGCATTTTTTTGGGAATCTGAGGTTACCAGTGTGTTCAGAAGGTAGGTTTTACCGTATTTTCACTTGGAAAGTGGAAATTTGACCAAATTTTGACAGATCAAAGCCAAAAGACGAGAATTGCCAGACATCCTATCCAAATTGTGTCCAAAGCCTAATTTTGAGACCAAACCATAGGATGACTCCATAGGCATGTTCTAAATGTTGTATTGAGTGCATGTGATAAATTTCATCTCATTTGTGTCAGTGAAAGTGAAGATTGAACAGACTTTAGCATTTTTGATTGAAAAAAAGGCAAGAACAGCTAAAATTTGGGACTTTTGAAATCCAAACCAAAATCTAAGCATACCACTAGGTTGCTAACATCAAGGGGAAGCTGTGGGACAAGTCTGGGGTCAAATAGGCCAAAAAGACATACTACGCGTAGGATGTCTTCTGTGTGATTTTGGACTCTAAACAAAATTTTGAGCATGCCACAGTGATCAGCACCTTAAGGAGAGTCTGTGGTTCAAATTTGGGGCAATTTAGAGCAGTTAGACATCCTACGCGTACGATGTCTAAGGCATGATTTAGAGACCAAAATTCTCCTGTGACCATACCATGCTGTTGTATAGCCTTAGGCAAGCCTCCTAGTCAATTTTGGTCCAATTTGGAGTTGATTTGACTTGGGAATTCATCAGAACAGACATCAGGCTTCTGAAACAGATTCTTGATCATTTGACTAACCTATAGGTGTCAGAATCAAAAAGTAAAAATAGCTGTGAGTTTAGCACATCAAGGGGAAGCTACAGTGCAAGTTTGAGCTGAAACAGAGCAAAAAGACATCCTACGCGTAGGATGTCTCCAGGGTCATAAAGTGGTCAAAATTCTACTTTGGCCATATAGGGAGGTTCTAAGTGTCTCAAGGATTCCGGAACTTTTTTCAAAAGTGAATTTGGACCTTGTTTGGCCTATTTACCAAGCAAAGACAAGAATTGTTAGACATCCTACTCTGGGAGTGCACTAGAAGCTCTTGCAGCCTAAATCTTGACCTATTGGCATCCAAATTCAATTTTGAGTATACCATTGGGTTGCTGAGCATTAGGAGAATCTTGGGATCAAGTTTGGACAAAATCTGAGCAGTTAAACATCCTACGCGTAGGATGTCTCCAGCCTGATTTAGGACTCCAAACCAACCTATGAGCACACCACTGTGATTAGCACATCAAGGAGAAGCTGGGGTGAAAATTTCAAGTCATTCTGAGCAAAAAGACATCCTACGCGTAGGATGTCTCAAGGCCATTTTTAGGTCCAAATGAAATTCTGAGCATACCATTGTGTTGTTGGACTTAAGGGGAGTCTCTGGACCAAATTTTGTTAAATTCTGAGCATATAGACATCCTACGCGTAGGATGTCTCTAGGCCAGCTTTAGGGTCCAACTGTAATTTTGACCATACAGAAGTGTTCACAGTGTCACTGAGATCCCAAATCTTCTTTTGAAATTGAATTTGGACTCATTTTGACCAGTTTAAACTGCATTTCACTGTTTTGGCCATAACTTTCACAAACGGTATCGGATCGAAAAAGTTCTTATAACAAAACGTAGCCTGAGAGCGGCTCTCAAAATACATCCGCAAGTTAGGGGTGTCTGAAAGCGACAATTTGCGAGAATTGTGACAAAACGATTGCGGTTTTGGACATAGTTTTGACTTTTCCCTAACCAAAGCACTTGAACACAGTGGACTAAGTCTACTTGAACCAAGCAAAGCTCTTAAGCCCAGAAATCATGTCTACCCTAGATTCAAACGCAGCTTACACAAGCTTGGAGATCCCGACGATAGAGGAATATCCTCCCACAATGGATCTTCCAAACTTGCAATTGATAAAGACCCATCTTGTTGAGAGAGTTTGGATGATTGGTCATGAGAGTGAAGGACTATATAGATACATTGACGACAATGAGTTCAATCTTTATAGGTGCTCATATCCATACCTAGAAGAGATAACGGATTACAAGCTCTTATATGTCTACACATACGGAGTTGATTGTCAATGGAGATCTATAGTTGTCGACAAGTATGGACGAGAATACAGAGTTGTAGAAAGCACAAATCCACAGACTATGTTAGAAAGAGGTGGGTATTTGGTCAATGAAGGACCACAAATGCCTCCACCAAACACGAGAATTCCTATAGGTATTCCAAGAAGAGAGCCACCAGGATTCCCTTCAAGAGCGATAACAAGAGAAGGATTAGGAGAGTCTCTGGTTAGACTTGTAGACAATCGACGAGTTAGACCATCCCAAGTCCAGAAATGGGTAAACAAAAAATACTCCGGAGATAAAGATCCGAGAGATCACGTAGCGGCTTTTAGAAGAGTGATTAGAGCAGAGGAAATTTCAGATTTTGCGACATAGTTTGCGGGATTTGGATTGACTCTAGAAGATGATGCAGCTACATGGTTCGACTCGGTGGAAAAATGGGATTTTGAGACCCTAGATGAGCTGTTTGAGGAGTTTATTGAAGAATTCTCGCCAAAAGGCATTGCTCACAACACGGTCTCGCAAATCCATAGATTCAAACAGAAAGAGGATGAGTCAGTACGCAAAGCATCATTACGGCTCAAGAGATATGTTAAGCTATGTCCGAGAGCGGAATTACCTACACAAGCATGACTGATGCTGATCTTTATCCAGGGAATGAGACATGTGGGCCTTTAGAAGGATCTGCATATGATAAGGAGGATGACGCTAAACGAGTTGATCAAAGAAGCTCTTTATCTAGTGGATAACTATGAGGCATACAAAGAAAAGGACTTAAAGAGTGAAGGAGATGACACATCCTCTTAGCACAGTGTTTCACAGATAAGTAAGTCCATTGCCAAGCCAACGACACCTATTGATCAAGAAAAGCTTATCGATGACTTGGTCAAGAGGTTGATTCCTCTTGTAAGGTCTGATTCGGTAGAGCCGAAGTGGTGTGAAATTGAGAGAAAATGGACGAACGATACGGGGGAAGAGTGCTATTATAGCATGGAAAATGCTAGGGAGAGGTATGTACAACCTGTTCCAGAAGCACCTACTCCACCTAGATACATTACGGGAAATGCGCCAAGACCAGTAGGAGTTTTAAGGCCACAACTTGTCTTAGGACAACAACCTCCGCTGCCAGGTGCTAGAATGCCGGTAGACATGAGATACATGCCAATGATGGAAGCATCAAATAAACCAATGCCAGTACCAGCTACAATGTGGTATAGCAACCAAAGTGAGTACTACCCTTCGGAGCAACAAAATGTGAGAGAAACACATGGAGTGGTGAGGCCGGTACAACCTCCTCCTCCTAGGTTTCAGTCGAAAGAAAGAAGGTATGAAATGGACGAAAGGACATTGCGATTCATTGCAAATAGCAGCTTATCTAGGTCAAAGCTTGCTTATAGCCAAGAGGAAATGCTAAAAGAATCTCCTCAACCAGAGACAGATTGTCACAAAAGTCGTGACAACCACTTGGTCAAACAATGCCCTCATATGGAGATCACTGAAGTAAATGCCTATTGTCTTGAGTGTGGCATCTCTCACTTGATCCTCGATTGCCCGAAAAACCCAAACCAAATCAAGAAAATCACGAAAAATGTATCAGGGATTGTTCAGCTACCTAGTAGCTCAGAAAATGACAATGTTGTACCAGTTCAAGTAGTTACGAGAGCACAAGCTCAAAAGAAAGCTGATGAGAATCCAGAGACAAAGAACACGGAAAGTGACATGAGTCCAAAGACAGATGATGGACCAAAGACAGATGATCATAGTTCTTGTTGTGGTTCGACAAAGTTACAAGCAGTGCAACAGATGAAGCCAAAATGACAGCAAAGACCACATCACCATCGACAATCAGGTCATGTCGGGGACGACATGAACGCGGAAGGGGGGAATGTTGACCGTTGGGTCAACAACACAACATAAATCAAGTTTCGTACCAAAGTCTTATCTTTTGCGAGTTATGAAATGCTGCAGATTATGGCTATAAACGTCATTTGTAATGAGTAGTTATTCTAGTTTCAAAAGTCGGGGTGCAATGGCACTTCCAGATTGTAAATACAAAGCCATTTGACCCTTTCAACCCCATTTTTGGTTAAACCTAAGGTAGCCTTAGTATATAAGGTACCTAGGTCATTTTGTAAAGAGACTCTAAATAATCAAAACTTAGCGCTGCCATCTATTGTGTGTCAGAGAGAAAGAGAGTGAGCGTGAGCTTCATCCTCTCGCTACGCCCGGCTCGCTCAACACATTGGAGATCCAACTGCACCATTGCTGTAGGCTCGAGGTGAGCTATGCGACGACGCCAAGCATTCCAAGCGAGACGAAGTGCACACACTGACGCATCTACGAGCTATTTGTGGTTGTAAGTGTATCAAATGATGTCTGTTTTCTGCGTGTTAGTAGTCTATAGAATTGTGGGGACGTAAGCTACGTATAGGTACTCATAAATTTCAGTTTCGGGCACTTTCAAAATTCGGCTCTGTCATCCTACGTGTTTCCCGCAAATGGGTTTAGAGTGAGGGTTTTGAGTGTAGAAGCTTAGGGACAGGTGTATCCTAGTGAGGGGATGGTGTTCCTTAAGTTTCGTACGAATCTGGCATGATTAGGCGAGTTACCTTTAGTATGTGTGTATGTGGCTAGGTGGTGTAGTTGAGGGCAATGAGGTTCTTGATTGTGGTTTAGTTGGCCTTCCTGAGTGTTATATGTGTAGGATGGTCTCAGCTTGACAAGCTTAAGAGATTTCCTCCGTGTGCCTATTGTGTCATCTATGTCCTCGATTGACATTATGTTGATCTAGGTAGTGTTTGCATGCACTTCATGGGTGTGTGAGTCTCTCCCGTCCAACAGGGCTTAAACGCCCTGATGGACATTCTGAGTTCTCACGACGGCATGGTTAGTATTTCACTTTACTCTTTTACATTTGTTGTATTTTAATGATAAGCTAAGAAAATAGATTGTTTTGTAATTATATGTTTATACTTACAGAAAGTCTTATTGTTTTCTTTTGTAGAATCCGACAGATACGCCGCTTAGACGCGATGAGACGTCTGATTAGACGATGTCAGTCTAGCCGTAGCCAAATAGAATTAGTTTCCTTTTGTCATAGCATGTATAATGAGATGACGTGTATACGTCTTTTTGTAACTATTGGAAAACCATGTATTTTCTCAATAATGACAATGGTGTTGTAACTATTACATTTGCAAAGCTTAACAATCAAGTCATTTGCCTATGATGTGTACAATTGTCATTGATTTACTTTTGTCAATTTACTTTTGTCAGATTTGTATCTTTATTCTACAAACAATACTATGCATGATGGAGTTCATGGTTATATTGTCTTGTGGGTGACTACTTTGGGTCTATACCTTGCACTTTCTTTCAGAGGTGAATCTGGGCTTATCTTGGATTCGTTTAGGTTTACTCTATTATTGAAACATTCAATATGGTTGATGGCATTCAATGCCCTGTCACCCAAAATCTTTTACTCTCGGGCATCGCTATACTCTCGCTATATAAGGCTCTGCAACATCGCTATGAGCATCACTATAGGAAGCCTACAACCATCGCTATTTGCGTTGCTATCTGCGATGCAAACAGCGACGCAGATAGTGACGTTCCCGTAGCGACGGTCTTAGCAACGTCGAGAAATATAAAAACCCAATGTATTTTCGTCGCTAAAAACGTCACAAGTACACACAACATCTTGTAGTGAGACGGCTTAGTTTCAATTAACATCTTCGGTGCAAAGATTTAAAGAAGGGCATGTTGGTGCTCTGCTAGGACAATCGCTTTGACACACACAAGGATAAGAAGCTCTTACTCTGATGGGAAGGCCCTTTCATCATCACAAAGAAATATGCCAATGGGAGTTCCCAGCTCATGGTAAGCTTCATAAGACCAGAGTCAATGGCTGGCGGCTTAACCCTTATTTTCTACGATTTGATCAAACTCCATCTATCGATGTTCCTGATGAAGATACACCATCAACCTCCACCTCCAATGACTACAAACAAACAAATGAGTTAGGGGCATAAATTCCCTAATCTTTAGGGGAGGGCTAATGACGGCGGGTTTTCAAAACCGGGCCGCGGGAAACAACCCCAACCGTGGAGCTTAATCCATGCACTCTACATTTCATGCACCACTAAGCACATAATGCACCTCCCAAGCTAGGGAGCCCATCGTATCATGTTTTGCATGGGCATTTTAGCATTGGCCACATCACTATCACCACCAAATCTCCACCCACACCATGGTTGATTTACTAGTTCATGATCACCCCATGCACACAAGGTACTCACTATCACCCCGCAAGGCAACATGAGCATGCTAGGATTGAATGCAGCGACACCATGCTACCCCGGGTCACTCTCGATGCTAGTGATCGACGTTGCTGGTGGCTGCATCTTCTGGATGTTTTCCTCAACTAACCTCCCACTAACGTGCTAACCCCACTAACTCCAAATGTCGCCATGCACCATATGGCGCTCGCATTCCATCATGCATCCCCAGTGCAAAGAGCAAGGTTCGTAACAGCCAAGACCACCGTTTTGTGAGTATCATCATCATCAATAAAAGTGTGCAATGCTGTCATGATCTTTGAGTCCATTCTCTCTTCTCCTTAGCTTTGTTTCCCCATATCCGTGGGATGATTCATCTCTTGTATATCACTCTGCTTGTGCTTCATCACGTGCGCCATCACCAATCAGTCATGCTCCATTCCGACCTTGTCACATACCTCTCTTGTACACACACTCCTGACTGTTGACTAGGCATTTTATATATCCGAACATTTGCTACATTATCATTTTATGTTTGATTACCTAGATGGCACCTCACTCCTGCCACTCTAGGTCATCTATGTCTGCTTCCTAGTCACACTTATGCTAGGTGGTGCCCCTTATAGTTACAAGATAACTCCTACCTTGAGATGATGCTTGGGGATGTTTAGGCTAGGTGTGGTGTAGAGGCCACCCCATTTGGCATGTCATTTTTGACTATCGCCGCCCGTCCATGTCAATGTTGCAAGTCACACTTTAAGAGCCGACACACGTCCAAAACGGTCCCTAGTGGTTGGAACTGGGTCATGGAGAGGGCGTGGCAAATACGTGGGACCTGGACCAAGAGGGTGTTGGTATCAGTGTCGGTGTCAAGATCAAAGAAGGTCCCGAGGCCATAAAGATATGCCGTTGGACTCATTGAGAAGGAACACTACACGCATAAATTAACAGAAAGATAATTGGATCAATGTTTATGAAACTCTTATACTTCTATAATTAAATTTTGAACTAATACCATGTGTCCTCGTGTCCCACTTTGTGTGACCTTGCTGTCTGGTAGCCACTAAGTAGTCTATACTTAGGTGCACAATATATATACATACATACATACTTTATATAAAAGGAGATCAGCCTGTGTGCTACTCTTGCTAAAGGGTCTCGAGAAGAGCCTTGGTCTGGGCGTACAAGTTTCAAGACCTCTCGTAGTTGACGTATGTTTGCCTCCAACTCCTCATGGGGGAGATGCTCGTACTCTATGATGTCTTTTGCTATTTGATCCCTTGGAACACCGATAGCTTGTAACATGCTCTTCAACACTAACACCAATATAGGAATTTTGGGACTTATTCAAGTCCCATTTTTTAAAAGTGGAAATTACAATCTTTGTTTTTTTATGGCTATTTGGAACTTCCTATCGCCAAGCATACCCTTTGCAAAGTGTAAACAATGTACTCTAAATGCAAATATGAAAATATAATTTTCAAATTCTAACATCTTCAGAAGATCAATTTAGGTAGATCTCTAGGAGGTCATTCTTGAGTGCAATTGACGAGTCTAAATGCATAATAACTTTTTTGAATTACAAAGTTTACTATGTATTCATGGAAAATAGAGCAAAGCATCAAGGTGTCATAAGTGTAAATGGTTTACATGGCATTTTTAATTCTCAGATAATTTTCTTGTGACATGATGCCCTATTGTGACTTTCTAGTAAAATGTTACAACAATGGCACTAGAGCAAAGTATCAAGGTGTCATAAGTGTAAATGGTTTGTAACATGGCATTTTCAGTTCTCACATAATTTTCTTGTGACATGATGCCCTATTGTGAATTTTTAGTAGAATGTTACAAACAATGGCACTAGAAAAACTCTAAGTGAAAAGCTCTTTCCACTCGAGGAGTATATTCAAAATCTATTGCGCAAAAAAAGTTTATTCACTTGAGAATTATATAAAACCGTGCAAGACAAAATCGAAAATCCTTCTAAAACAGATCTATCCACTTGAGTCAAGTATAAGAAAGTTGAATGATTGTGTGAAGCATCATGTGCCCTTTCTCACTAGTAGTTTTATGAAACAAAATGCTGGTAATATTTGTCACATGCTATCTAGGGTAGAGGTGCCAGTTTAGAGATGCCCAAGATGAGGGCTCGTGTAACTAGTCTAAAACTCATCAGAAACTACATTTGAACACATGGGCTAATATGTCACTTGGCCCTCTACATATGGAAGTAAATTGGTGCCAAAATTGTGCCAGCTGGACATTGCAATTCTCATTTTTAAAAAAAAACTAGTGTAATAAAAGTTGGAGTGGGTGAGCGGACCATCATGTCCCTTGGTATGTGTCTATTGAGCAGAGGAGAGTGAAAGATAAGGTATTCAAGGAAGCCACCTTGGGACTCAAAACTGAGCGTCAATTTCCCCATGAGCCGCTTTTAATTGACCCAAGATTTAACGCTTGTGCTTCAGTTGTGGTACGCTAGTGCTCGTCGCTGCTCGGTTGGGCACTGCTCATCACTACAATATCTGCTCATCACTGCGCGGCTGGGCAGAGCTTCTGCATGCCGATGCCATCTTCTAGCCTACCTCCATCTTGCCCCCTTCTCAGAGCTTGTCTCAAAGGCTGCTGCCTTGCTATTTTGCACATCAATCAAAGGAAGGAGGCTCCATTTTCTGCATGCTTAGAAGATGATATTGAGGCTAGTATGGTTTTAGCTGAGTTCGATGATGAACTGCCGGATGTCCACTATTCAGGTGGTCTTCTAGAGCTCAACCAGTTAAATAACAGATCTTTGTGCTCCTATTCTGAGTATTTCTCCAAGGTTAGTGGATGACAGAAGCCAGAGCTTTTGTCGAAGTTCACTCCTTGCCTTCATGGGAGATCCAATCTCAAAGGCTTGCAACTTGAGTTCTGAGGAGTTTCAAGATGCTGAGAAAGTTTTGCGCGATCAAAGAAATTGAGGACACAATTGTGAGGACATCACTTGTAAAGTCTAACTTGCAGGCAAGTCAAAAATTATCCTCACCTACTGATTGTCTATCACATGCAGCAAGTCTCACATCCTCGCGATGGGTCTGTCTGCAAGGTTGCAGCTCATTGACGGTGGTGTCTAGTGTAACTACACTTATGACCTTGAGACGGCTTTGCATCCTTGATTGTACCGCATTGAGAGGGATTACAGATTTGAAGCATCAATGAAAGAGGGGGGTTGCAAGCAAGAAGTCCAGGACAGGGAAGGAGGAGCTCCTTAGCGGCATAGTTGTGAGGGCTTGTGGACACTCTGTGAGCAATTTTGGTGTGAATCCCCTTCATTTTTGCTCATGCCCTAGTCAAAGCCACAACCAGCTCCTGTTGATGATGAAGCCTTGTACTGACCTGCTCGATACAGCCACAAAAGCAAGCTCGGGGCAGCGACATAATCAAGTAAGAGCTACCACAAATGCTCCAGCCCCTTCCTCCACATCCTAGTTGTTCCATGTATACAAGATTATCAATGCCTTACTTTCTAGCTCGTCCTATTCGTTCAGACCGATGCACAAATGTTTTGGAGCCTCGATCTACTCTAGTCTCTAGCAGCAACTTCAACAATTTCCGTACTTGTTAGGTACTTGACCATGCCGTAATTTTGACATTTGTTTTTTCTGTCCCATGCCTAGTTTTTTTGTAGGTTTAGGGTGATTTAGAAGCTATTGTAATTCTCATTAACCATGTAACACCTGTGGTCATGACATCGACAAAGTGAGTGAGAATTTATCACTCACTCAACAATTGTACTCCCATGGAAAACATGATATTATTTTCATTAACTTTAAGATAACTGTTTGACTGATTTAAAAAACTATGACATTGTTGACATTGTATTCTTGTCTTTGAACAACACTTAAAAGAGTCTAGATTGGGAGATGACATTGCAAATCTTGTATGTGAAGGTCCAAAAAGGCAAGGCTAGAGTACGATGTAGCTTCAAAACTTCAAGGGATAGAAAACGAAAAACTTGCTAGAGTACGTTGCAGCTTCAAAACTTTAGGAGTTACAAAATGGAAGTACTACTGCCTGCTAGAGTAAGTTGTACCTTAATTACTTAAAGTAAAACCACCAAAAAAACTATTAAGTAGATCTGCCTTGTAGTGTTGGTCGATGTTTTCTAGTTGAACTCGAAGTTTGCAGCTTCAAAACTTTGGGGGTTACAAAATGGTAGTAGTAATGTCTGCTAGAGTAAGTTGTACCTTAAGTACTTAAAGTAAAACCACCAAAAAAACTATTAAGTAGATCTGCCTTGTAGTGTTTATCAAAGTTTTCTAGTCGAACTCGCTTTGTGCTTGTTGTCGAGCGTTTCTGAGTTTTTCCATTCATACTCTCCTTTTGAGAGCATGGTAGGGTTGGTCTATGTGTAGCGGTCAAAGGAGTAAACCTTGTGTGGACCCTTATTCCCAAAGTATAGCTCGCAATCTTTTTCCAAAAAGAGTTTGTTGTGCATCCCATGCCTTTTTGGACTCTTCAGCCTGAGCTGCAGCCTGAGCTGCATCCTCTTTCTGTTTTCGTGTTGCCTTATCTGCAAGAGTTTGCCTTCGCTTTTTCTCCTTCTCTACCTTTTTCTGCTCCTTTGATTTTGCTATCTCGTCTTTTCGTGCATTCTTGGCCTTCATAGTGTCGATATATTGCGATGAAGTGTCACGAGACTATTGGTGTAGTCAACAAAAGCCTCTCAAGGTGCTCTTTGAACTGAAGCTTCTCTCATTGGGACTTGCAAGAGGTTCACGATATGGCCCTTCTTTGTGGAATCCTTTTGGCTACCTTTGTTATGCCCATTATCGTTGCTGTATCTCCTAATTTGATGGGTTGGCAATTGTTTTCCCTCTTTTGTATTGCTTGTCGTATCTTGTACATGGTTTGGATAGTGTAGTGCAGTGGGTATGTTACCATTTGTTGCAGCTGCATCTTGCATGTGAAGCTCTAAACTGTAATCTTCTTCTTGCAGCAAATCCATGAAGCTAATTGTTTGAGAAGTCTCATGTGAATCATCCTCCGGGCCTGTAATGTGGCTTGTGTCAACTATGTACCCTTCTTGAATGTAATCATGTCGACCATCTCCATCTTGAGCACTACCAAGCTGTTCTTGGTTCGCCATGATGTTTAAAGCATGGACTTCTTCTTCTTCGATGTCTTCCCTTATTGGCGTATTTGGAACCTGAGTCCATTTTGATTCCTTCCTCCTTGTTTGCCATTTCTCTCTCTGTACTAACGTACATGCATGGCATGCCATCAAATTTGCAGGCTGTGTTGTCTAGAGGCCAGATTCGTGTTGTCCTCAAGCCTGTGCCTTGATGTTGTGCTCATTCAAAGATAGTTGTATTGCCTTTGATGCAATGGCTGCGAGCTCTCTCTTGCTTGCTTGAGATGAAGCTGTATGGTGTTGCGAAGCTTTTCTTTGCTTTTGGAAATTTACCTTCAAAGACTTAAAAACAGAGACATCCAATGGTTGCAATTTGTGTGAAGTGTGATCTGGTAAGGTAAGAATGTTGATGCCACATGATAGGATTTACTTACAACCGCCAGTGACACGTGACTACCATGGCCATCTAAAATGAGAAAATGTCAATTTTGCAATCCCACGTCCTGACCTATGCATTTTTTTGAAATGCTCAATCCAAGCCTGAAATAATTCTCTGGTCATCCACGCTTTCTTTTGCATTTCCATGGCTGCGCCTTCTTCACAGTCTTTGATGTAGTTTCCAATCATACGACTGCCATTGAATATGTAGAAAGAGGGAATGGCTTGTCCGGTTGCATTGACGCAACATAAGACAATGAGCCACTCCCTTGAGTCACACGTGAGGCCATACATTGACCTCGTACCTTTCCATGCGAGAATCTTCATTCCCTTATCTCGTGATCCTTGAAATCTTGTCTCATCAGCATTCCATATGTCCGGGTAGGTGGCTACTTTCTAGGAAAGCTTCTCTAAGTTCTCATAGAGACTTTTTGACTATATTTGGGCAAAACCTTGTAGCTCTTGATTGATTCAAACCTTCACAAACTCAAAATACAAGCTCTGGAGGTCGCCTTTGAAAACCATACCACCAACTCCTTCTTGGAATGCCGTTGGTGAAGAGTGTTTCCCGTGTTTGACAAATTTTTGCAACTTTCAACTTATAACCTAAATGAGACTTCCACTCTAGCAGCAAAGCTTCTTCTTCTTCCGAAAGGATGGTAGGAGGGCCTTTACATTTCTTTTGGGTTCGAACTTCTTCCCAATTGATTATTGGAGACTTACTCATCCCATACAACATGGAGCATTTGTGCAGTGAGAGACCTTGGTCACGAGCACGGAGAGCTTTGGCCATGTCTTGAGTTGTCCATGAAAGAATGGTATGCTTTTTTGGTTGTGATGGTTGTGTAGCTTCTATCTCCTTTGTTTGCTCATTGTTGTTGTCATTTATTGGCTGTGTTGGAGTGGTTGATGCTGGAGGTGAGGGTTTGGGAAATGTTTCCTTTGTTTGAAGTGCTAGAGGTGGTGTTTTACTGATTTTAGAGTGAAATTTCCTCTTTCTCCTGCTGCTCTGAGCATGTTGTACTGATGGTGATGTAGCTGTGATTTTCCTTGTTGCTGATGATGTTTGGGCATGGCTATTGGTTTGTGTGTCTCTTACCATTTTGTTTGTTTTAAAACAAAAGTTATTATATCAGAGTCAAACAAGCTCTCTTTATACATTACATTGAAAACTTAATGAAAATGATTATGATTAAAAACATGGTTGTTAGCTTACCTTTTAGAGTTAACTCAAGAAAGAATATCAATCCTCAAACTCTTTGAGAAGATGTGAATGGTCTCTCATCAAAAACTTTTTTTTAGGAGGGGGGGAGGAGGAAGTGCGCTTGGGACTTGCAGCTCGCTTCTCGATTAAGGTTGATGAGCAGGAAGTAGTTGTTGATGAGGAAGCCTTGGGTGATATGAATGGGCCTTTTTTACGTTGAACTTTGCAGAGGAAAATTGGCATCACATGTATGCATCCACAACAGCATACACGTCCCCGTGCTTGTGATTTAATAGAGAAGTACATAGTAAGTTTTCAAGTTGTGGATGTCTTTCTAGCAAACAACCCTTACACTCACAGGGTGCTACTGAAGCCATAAGTTGTCATAGAATAAAGCTTGCAGAAGCGTTCAAAGTATGTGTAGCAGGTTTACTCCTTGACAGTGTTGGTGTGTGTAGCAGGTGTACTACTTGTGAGTGCTAGTTTGTGGAGAAAATGTAGATCTTGTGGGCGTTGGCTATTGGCAATGAGTGTACTGCTGAGCAGGAGGTGTAAAATGTGAGGGCTGGTTGCTGGAGGTGAGTGTATTGCTGACAGTGGTGAGGTCTTGTGCCAGGACAATTTGTTGGACTAAATATACAGCTTGAGTTTATCTGAGCTATAGGCTTAATGAGCATGCATTTTCCCCTGGTTGTAATGGCTATAATGGATGAGTGTGTTAATGGGGATCGGTCGATTGAATTCAACATGTCGTTTTTGGTTGGTATGATAAATGTACAAGGTATTTTCATGACATGGATGTTGTGTGTGTCATCATTTGTAGAATTTCTCTTTAATGCATGTTGGAAATATGATAGCCAATTGTTGCTAACAAGCTGCTACTTAACTGTTGTGCAGGTCCATGATGAAAAGGGAAGGGCGTTTGCTCCATTTGTAGAAAGGGTCAAGATGAGAAAAGAAAGACGAGCGTCATTAGGAAGAGAATGCGGTCTAGGAGGGCCTCTTTATTTAGCAATTTAAGGGAGTCAAACCTCTTGCATTAAGAAAGCAATCAAAGGGTAGTTTTTGAATTCAAAGAGGCAAAATGGCTAGTTCATTTGAATTCAAGTTTCCCCCCCAAAATGAAATTTAAAATCTAACGAGCAAAACCATATCAGGTAACATATCCATGAAAAGAGCTCGACGTGTAGATTATAGATTTGTAATGTCCACTCAGATCAAAGATCATATGTAGGAGTTATAGAAGGCCAAAAATCTCCACTCAGATCAAAGATCATATGTAGGAGTTATAGAAGGCCAAAAATCATAAAGTTGTCCACTCCCTTTTTGGGGGGAAGAGTGCATCCTTTGACCACTCTTACACCTCTCTTACACACCCACCATTCTTGCACACACGGCATGCATCTCTTGTCAAAATGTTAATCACCTCCATAATCTCATGGAAAATCAAGAGGCCCTCCTAAACCCCATTCTCTTCCTAATGGCTAGTTGTAGAAAAGGAAAAGCTTAGTGTTAAATTAATACTTCTCCTTGTATGGAAAAATAGACACGGTGTAACAAGTGTCTCTCTTTTGGGACAAAAAAGTATCTTTAAATAATAGGACTAGTGTCTAATGTATGTCTCTAATCTGGGCCCCGTACTTTTATTGGCACCTCTACCCTAATCCAATCACAATTTTGGATTCAACTAACAAGGAAGGCCAATTTGTTTTTGTGACACAGCTTAAGTTTCACGTAAGTTTAGAGCTTGAGCCTCATGATACACACACAAAATCTAAGACTCCAATGCCATGAGGATCAAGTTTAGTTTGAACCTCATAGGGTAGAGGCTTAAACCTAAGAGCCTGATGTGACTAAAATTGGAGATAGTTTCTCATTAAGTTAATTAGATTCTCTAAGGGTAGAGGCTCGAGCTTAAGTTCGAGCCTCTACTCTTTGAGACTCTCTCTCATCACGGTTTTTATCTAAGAAGGATAGAGGCTTGAACTTATGTTGGAGCCTCCACTCTCTGTATTGTCTAAGGCATTTTGAGCAGAGCCTCGAACTTTTGTTTGAACTAGAACTCTCTCAAGCTCCCTGAAGTTGCTTGCGCTCAAAGAGCTTTGATGAGTAGACGTTTGAACATAAAGTTAAGCCTCCTCCCTTCCTAGGTTAAAATCATTATACAGCTAGAGTCGTAAAGAGTAGAGATTAGAATCATAAAGAGTAGTGGCTCGAACTTAAGTTCGAGCCTCTTGGACATTCGGAGCCTTGACCATCACAAAAAATTAAGTTTTACAAGAGAAATCCTCCAGCACTTTCTTTTCTAATTCTTAGTTTACAGCCTATACTTGGTTGTCAACATAATCCCTCTCTGATCTCACTTGCATGTGCCCTCAATACTCAAAGTTGGTGATCCCAATCTTGCTGGAAGCCATGTCGCTTGCTTTCTCTGCATTAGTCTTCATAATGGTGGCCTCCCATCTGTGCGTTTGTCTCTCTCAAGCCTCTCTTAGCCCACCCTTAACTAAGGGTTCACATGCACTCCAGTTGATCTTGTTGGTGCAGCCAAAGCTGGTCAACCATAGAAGATGGAACAAGCAGGTATATGCAAGCTAGTAGGTGCATAGCAAAGAGATGGAGCATATATAAAGAGCTTGGGCAGGCAAGTAGTAGCAGTTGGTATGTATGCATGATGTGGTTTCTAGACCAAAAGTGATCCAGAAAACCTGGATAGGGTGGCAGGTGAAGGATGTCCCAAGTGAGGGATTTTGACCTGGATATGTAGAGTTTGAAGTGATGAGTCAGCTGGTCCAAACGACTCGTCAAACGGAGCTGTAGATTGCACGATAGGGCAGTTTGAAGTTGGAGGCGTTTGTAGATATGGGACGGATAGGACACGTGATTCCAGGTAAGCAGAGCCAATTTCAGCTGATAGATTTGTAGTGCTTGATTTATGGAACCTGTCAATCTTTTTAGATCGTCAATTGGAGCCAGGATGAGAGAGTTATCGCAAAATGAAGTTTAACTAATGGGGGGACAATTCTGTGCCAGTTGGGCCGCTTTGGGGAGCATGCCATTAGAGTTTTTTTGTAACATTTAATGGCCTAGTAACTTGTGTGTAGTGGAAACTAACATGAACATAGTGAGCATTTCATTAGAATAGATTCCTAATGAGCATAAAAAGAGTGCTTGGGTGGAGAGAGCAACAAAAAGCATAACACCTAGTTAGATAGGCATGAACAATACTTCAAAAGAGAGAGGAATTAAGCTATCGACGACAGTTGAGGACCGGATTCACATGGAGCCGGTCCCCCCTCCAAAAGGCTTTGTATTATAGGTGTCTCCCATCAAGAAAGACATTTTACAATACAATTCTTTGTGTTCCTTCAATACTAGCTAGTGCAATGAAGATGGAAGCTTCAAGCACTAAGAAAAAAACTTATAAAACACAACATCAATTCCCTCATGGTCTCAGACCCAAGACCTCACGCACCTTCGAAGATGGTGAGAGCTAGCAGGGTATGAGAGTAGATAGAGAGGAAGAAGGAGTAGTCTTACGAGAAAGATGTACATCTCCTCACATAATCACTCATGTTAGCATAGTATAGCTTGGTAATTAGCATGGTAGAGGAGATGAGCATGCATTGAAGCTTGGATCTTGGTTGGATTTTCATCACAAAGCCAACAGTGGTTGGTGTAGGCTTCCCTTCTCACAAGCTTGGAGTAGGTGATAAGCTTTCCATTAAAGTTTGAAAAGGAGAGAGAGTTCTTGCTTCACACATGAACTTGTGTGAGTGTGTGTGGAATAATGAATTGAGAAAATCAGCCCCCCCTCTCTCTTGGTTGACCCCTCTTGCTATTTGCTCATGCTGACACCCCATTGGACCTCTCCAGGCTTAGCCAATAGGATTTAAGGAGCATAAATGATAGCCTTCTGACATGTGTCCCCCTTTCTCCTTTTACGAGAGCTTTAGGTAATTAATTAATGCAATTAAACTCTCATTGGACACCTTTGTCTCCTAGCCAATAGGAATTGGGCTGCTGAATGCTCATTGGACCCCTTGGGAGACTTTCCAATAGTCTTCTAGAGAGCTTAATTCTTATTGGTATATAAAACTAGATTTACTATAGCCTAATTCTCATTGGTCCACCTCCATGGCCATCCAAAAGGATTTGAGTACACCTTGTGGGCATCTGGGCTAGGGAGGTGACATGTGTCCCTCATTCCTTTTGTGTAAAGGAGGCTTGTGTGTGTGTGTTTCTCTCTCATCCACTCCTTGCAAGGCTCGCCCCCTCCTATGTAGGAGGCATGAAAACTTTTTGGTACACACACAAAGCATCCAATTTTTACCAAGCTTTGACCATTGGACCAACCTTTGAATTTTGGAACCTTAGCATTTTGGAAGTATTAATGGGCTGAACCTTAGGGTCTTTAAAGCCCATTGTTGCACCTTGCTCTTTTGCATATGGCCCCCCCTTTGGATCCCTACTGTGGCTGGTCTACCAGCTCAACCAATATTCTAGGTTTTTCTCCCTTGGCACTTCCCCATATTAAATGATCAGTTTAACATGAGAAAATCATTTAGGAGAATTAGATATTAGTTATTATGACATTATCTCTCTCTTGAAATCATCATCGTCCTCGACTATGGGATAGAGAAGGTAAAGCCTATTCCTTAGTCCTTTTCCTAGCGGGTAGATGATCCCTATTTTACCCTATGACATCGTTCTAGAATGGATGACTAATCCATTTGGTGCTTGAGAGCCTAAGGCTGCCGCAAGCATGTCTGCACATTAGTCCTATCAATCTTCCATAGCAGAATGACAAGCTCTACTTGGTGTTTGGGAGACGTTGTCTGCACAAACTTGATCTAAGCATGCATACTACTTCATTTTTGTGCACAATAAAGACAAAGAGAGTCTTATAAGACAAAAACTTTGTTCATTTTAAACATTTATACATTTGCTTACTCTAGGGAAGCATTGTAAGCCTTGACAAGGTTTAGGTTATCCTTTAATTGCATGCCTTGCATCCATCTAGCATCTTCAAAAGGATAATTATTTAAACTTAGTAAGATATCATCGGATAGTCTTACCGCCTCTTAATACCTTGTATTCATGTCGGAGAATGGACTCGAGCTGCAGCACCTATTCCTGGTCCTCGATCTTCGGTGGGTCTTCAATAGTTGGTTCTTGAGTTGGCTCTCCTTTGTAAGGCTTTAGTAGGCTCACATGGAAATCATTATGTATGAGCCAATGGCTGGGCAACTTGAGTTGATAGGCCATCTCATTGATTGGCCTAAGAATCTGGAAGGGACCATAGTACCTTTTTGCTAACTTAGCATAGTACTTTTGGTGTCCCGTAGGATTCTTGCCCGTCGTGTGCCTTAATCGAGCCTTGGGAAATTTTAGCAAGACCCAATCATTTTCTTTAAAGGCTTGGGCTCTTCTATGCTTATCAGCAACAAATTTTTGCCTTTGCTGTGAGATAAAGATAGCATACTTAATCTTTTGGAAAGATTCTCGTAGGTCTCAGCTATAGTCATCTATAGCGAAGATCTTCCCGTGTACCTTAAGTAGCAGGGGACTTTTTGATATTCTTTAATTACCTCAAAAGGTGCTTTTCTCGTGGAAGTATGTACAGTGTTGTTGTAGGCATACTCCACTAAGGGTAAGTACTTCTCCCATTGGGATCTTTGATTACTTCCGTTACATAGGCTTTTAGTAGATCAAGAATTGTTAGGTTAGCTATTTCACTTTGCACCCATCTGTTTGCGAGTGATAGGCCAAAGAGAAGTTTAGCCTTGTCCCTAAATTCTCAAAGAGACCCTTCTAGAAATTACTGGTCATTCTAGGATCTCTATCCGACACTATGGACATTGGAAAGCCATGGTACTTGAAGATTTGTGAAATGAAGAGGGTTGCCATTTGATGGACTTTAATAGTCTTTTTGACAGGTATAAAATGAGCTTGTTTACTAAACCTGTCTACTATCATCCATATTTCCATATTCCCATGGATAGACTTAGGCAATCCAAAGATAAAATCCATGGATATGCTCTCCCATGGTGAATTAGGGATTGGCAAAGGTTGAAGCAATCCAGGTTGCTTCCCTCTATCAAAATTTGTCTTTTGGCATACCACACATTTAGAAACATACTCTTGTATGTTTGCTTGGATGGTAGGCCAATAGAAATATGTTTCAATCCCCTTTAGGGTAGACTGAATCCCTCTATGCCCCACATAAGGAGGAGCATGAGATTCATACATTACTTTCTCACGTAGTGAGTTAGTAATCATAGTCTATTGCCATAGAGAAGATAAACATCTTGTAAAGTAAATGGTTCCTCTTTCTTCCCTAATGCAAGGGATAAAATCACATCTCTAAAATCGGGATCAATAACATACTCATCTATCATAGAAGATAGATCATTGTGAGTTGCTATGGAAACCACATTCACTCTCGGCCGTCTTGAGAGTGCATCGGCTACTTGATTATGCTTGCCAACAATGTGAGCAATATGAAAATGAAATTGCAAAAGGAAAATTTTTCACCTCATTTGTTTGTTGAGGAGCTTGGTCTGCGTCATGAAGTACTTAAGACTTTGGTGATCCATTCGCAGAATGAAAGGAGTCCCCAATAAATAGTGCTTCCATGAGTCTAAGACATGTAGAACTGTGAGGAGTTCCTTTTCATATATGCCTAGAGCTTGCTCAATAGGGTCGAGCCTTAGACTTTCATAGGCTATGGCATGCCCTTCTTGGAGAAAAACAGCTCCAAGGCAATCACCACAAGCGTCACATTGGACCTCAAATAGCTTTGAGAGATCCGGTAGTGTAAGCACAGGTTGATAGATAATCTTTTCTTTAAAATTTTCAAAAGCATTGTTCTCCTTGGCAGACCATGTATACCTAACGTTTTTCTTTGTTAGGTCATGCAATGGTCCTGCAATTTGTGAGAAATTTTCTATGAAGCATCTATAGTATGCACACATACCTATAAAACTTCTTAGTTCATGAAGATTCCTTGGTTTAGGCCATCCTTTTATTACCTCTAACTTTGATGGATCCATTTGGACGCCATCTTGAGAGATAATGTGACCTAGATATTGAATCTCTTGCAAGAAAAATTCACTTTTCTTTCAATTAACATAAAATTTATTCTCTCTTAAGACTTGAAATATTACCTGGAGGTGTTTCTTGTGTTCATTAAGTGAATTAGAGTAGATGATAATATCATCAAAGAACACTCCAGTAAATGTTTGGTGAGGCCACATAGATTTGGACATGGAGCCTCAATTTCCCGATTAAGGGAGTGACTGAAGCTTCTTGCCCCTTGAAAGCACCATCTGCAGATAGGAAATCTCCCATCTCGTAGGCTTGTATGCCTAGGTTGGTGGCCAACTCTGTGGATATGAAATTGTGAGTAGAACCAGGGTCATAGAGAATAAAAGCATCATGTTCTCTTACCTTTCCCCAAGCATGGCATAGAGGAGATCCTTTGTGGTGAGTTTCCTCCTCTTGGATTTTGACCAAGGTAGCTCGAGGAGGCTCATGGCGGGTGTTATTTTGGGAACAAGCACGGTACACATGCCCTTGCTCTCTGCACTTGAAACAACGGTTATCCTTGCAATAATGCTCAAGCTCTTCAGGAGAGAGTTTTTTTTTGCCTTTGTAAACTCCCTTCTCCTTAGCTTTGTTGGAATTTCCCTTAGGAGACTTTTGGACATTGTCCTTCCCCTTAGGCTCATTAGAACCCCTGTTTTCCGCGGGCTTAAAATTTCTCTTAGCCCCTGTTTGGAAATTGATTTGAGAAGCCACCATAGTATGGTGTATAACTGCCGATATGGTGCGTGGCCTTTGGGAGTTGACATACTCCACCATTTCTTCAGTTAATCCCGCACAAAATTGTTATTTTTGCTCTCCAAAATTCATCTTTTTGAAGACAGCGGCTTTGAGATGTAAATCCCAAAACTTGTCTACATATTTGTGAATGGATTCGTAGGGAGAGAGCTTCAAGCTTCTCGATTCGGTGAGTACTTTGTCTTTGGCATCAGTGGCCAAAAATTGCTTCATGATGGAAGCTCTTAAAGCTTTCAATGTTTGTGGAACTTCACCGTTGGCCCGTAGGCTAGACCACCATTGATTGGTGGACTTTTGAAAGTGCATAGCTATATGGAATAGCTGAGAGGACTTCGTGAAGCCCTCATCTCCAAACGCCAGATCGAATTGTTGGATAAAGGCCAAGACTTTTTCCGTTGCACCAAAGGTGCCATCATAGGTAAGGAAAGAGATGCTCTTTCCTCTCTCTTTGAACTTCTTGAGCTTGGACGACCTTTTCCATGCGGCATAGGATTTCCTATGGCCTCTTCTTTTTGATGGTTCAAAAGTTTCACCATCGCTTTCTTCAAAAGATGAAGAATTTGAGGAAGATGGAGAAGAGGGTGACCTCTTTCTCGCCTTTTTCTTGCCTTAATCCTCTTTGTTTGCACCATCGCTTTCATAAGAGGAAGAGGATGAAGAAGATGGAGAAGGGGTGACCTCTTTCTCGCCTTTTTATTCTCTTTCTTTTTTTCATCCCTCTTTGAATTATGCTGTGGAGAAGTGTGCGATGGCCTTCTCCATTTAGGAGGTGATGAAGAGCGTTTAGCCAGCCATCTTCGTGGAGCCATCTCCACCGAGGTGGCAAGAGACTCACTTCTTTCTTGTTCCTTTGGTGGGGACTCTTGAATTTTCCTTTGGGAAGGAGATGCGTCATCAAGAAACAAACTTCTTCTTCCCGAATCGGAGAGAGGCCTCTTTTGGGAGTCTCGCAAGGAGGCTTCCTAGGTACTCTCTCGTCATGGTGGGGAGTTTGGAGAATCCCATGAGCATGAAGCTGCCATTGCACTTCACTTTGGAGGGACGGATTTCCCATGGCTTGTTGAAGCCTAGAAACAAGGTAGTTAACAAGCATAGGGGCATCATTAGTAGCCTGGTCATTAGCAAAATCAAAGCTATCAACATTAATTTCACTCTCTTTATTATTGTCAGCCATTCTAACAACTTTTAGGTGTTAAATTTTTAGGTGTACTTTGGCACTTCAAGCCCTAGTTGCTACTCCTCTTTACCCCCTTAGAAAAAGCACTCAAGCTACTGTACCCGTGGCTCGAATACCACTAATTGCAAAGAATAGAAGAGAGGGTCATTCAACACCAAAACAACACCGTCTTTTGTCAAGCTTCCAATAGCTCAATAGTGGTTAAGCCATAGGCAAGCCCCATAGGACTCCACTATTAAGACCATAGCTCTCGACAGTGATGCCCCCTTATCTGCACGAAGGTAGGCGCACTACAAGGATGAAAAATACCTATTCTACTTACTCATTTACAATTAATAATAACAACCATTTATAGCTATCTTGAGGACCTCCCTTCTTGAGCAAGAAAAGAGAAACCTTGTGCTATGATACCAATGTAACATTTAATGTCCTAGTAACTTGTGTGTAGCGGAAACTAACATGAACATAATGAGCATTTCATTAGAATAGATTCCTAATGAGCATAACAAGAGTGCTTGGGTGGAGAGAGCAACAAAAAGCATAACACCTAGTTAGATAGGCATGAACAATACTTCAAAAGAGAGAGAAATTAAGCTATTGACAACAATTGAGGACCGGATTTACATGGAGACGGTCCCCCCTCCAAAAGGCTTTGTATTATAGGTTTCTTCCATTGAGAGAGACATTTTACTATACAATTCTTTGTGTTCCTTAAATACTAGCTAGTGCAATGAAGATAGAAGCTTCAAGCACTAAGTAAATCACCGTCTCTAACCAAAGACCTTACACACCTTTGAAGATGGTGAGAGCTAGCAGGGTATGAGAGTAGATAGAGAGGAAGAAGGAGTAGTCTTACGAGAAAGATACATGTACATATCCTCACATAATTACTCATATTAGCATATCATAGCTTAGTAATTAGCATGGTAGAGGAGATGAGCATGCATTGAATCTTGGCTCTTGGTTGGATTTGCATCACAAAGCCAAGAGTTGTTGGTGTAGGCCTTCCTTCTCACAATCTTAGAGTAGATAATAAGCTTTCCATTAAAGATTGAGAAGGAGAGAGAGAGAGTCTTCTTGCTTCACACATGAACTTGTGTGAGTGTGTGTGGAATAATGACTTGAGAAAATCAGCCCCCTCTCTCTCTTGGTCGAACCCTCTTGCTATTTGCTCATGCTGACACCCCATTGGACCTCTCCAGGCTTAGCCAATAGGATTTAAGAAGCATAAGTGATAGATTTCTGACATGTGTCCCCCTTTCCCCTTTTGTGAGAGCTTTAGGTAATTAATTAATGAAACTAAACTCTCATTGGACCCCTTTGTCTCCTGGACAATAGGAATCAGGCAAGCCATTGGGCTGTTGAATGCTCATTGGACCCCTTGGGAGACTGTCCAATAGTCTTCTAGAGAGCTTAATTCTTATTGGTTCTTTTATTAAGTGTTTTTAAATGAATTAAACTAGATTTAATCTAGCCTAATTCTCATTGGTCCACCTCCATGACCATCCAGTAGGATTTGAGTACACCTTGTGGGCATGTGGTCTAGGGAGCTGACATGTGTCCCTCATTCCCTTTGTGTAAAGGAGGCTTGTGTGTGTGTGTGTGTGTGTGTGTGTGTGTGTGTGTGTGTGCGTGTGTTTCTCTCTCATCCCCTACTTGCAAGGCTCGCCCCCTCCTATGTAGGAAGCATGAAGACTTTTTGGTACACACACAAAGCATCCAATTTTTACTAAGCTTTGACCATTGGACCAACCTTTGAATTTTGGAACCTTAGCATTTTGGAAGTCTTAATGGGCTGAGCCTTAGGGTCCTTAAAGCCCATTGTTGCACCTTGCTCTTTTGTAGATGGCCCCCCCTTTCAATCCCTATTTTCCCTCCTTTGGATCCCTACTGTGGAGGTCTGCCAGCTTAACCAATATTCTAGCTTTTTCTCCCCTGTCACTTCCCCATATTAAATGATCAGTTTAACATGAGAAAATCATTTAGGAGAATTAGATCTTAGTTATTATGACATTTTTTGAAGCTCGATCAGGTTTGCAGGGATAGTATGTACCACATGGAGCTAGCCAAAAGTGAGAGCTTGTCCATCGGGCTTATGATTGCCAAGCTACAACCTCACTACACCAAAAACAGGTGCCTTCGACGCAGATTTCGACGCGAACCATCAAAAACTGCATCGAAATCTTCATCCCTATGAAACAGTCAAAATACGCGTCAATATCTACGTCGAACAAACCTATTTTTGACGTGTATTTTGACGCCTATATTGACGCGTATTTCGCCGACCATATCAGAAAAAAATTTTATTGGGCAGAGGACAGGCAGCCTGGTCAGTGCAGAGGACAGGCAGCCTGGCCAGTGCCCAATGAAAATATGGACACAGCCTGTCCTCTGCCCAAGAAAGCGAGCAGCACCAAAATCAACCGTGCTCCCGCAGAAATTTTGGCAGAGTTCCCTTCGTTTTAACATAAACTTAAAAAAAAAAAACCATATGTATACGCCTCCTACATGATATCCATGTAGGATCTCACATGAGATTTAAAGCACAACTTGATGGAAGAAATGAAACGAACTTTGTGCAAAACCATAACCAAATTAAAACCATAACCATAACGAACTTCATATATAAAAAACTTTGTGCAAAACCATAACCAAATTAAAACCATAACCATAACCATATTGATCAAAACCATAGCAATAACCATAACCATAACCGTAAAGTTAAACATAACCATAAACAAAACAATAACCATAACCATAACGTCCATAAACAACAAACAATAACCATAACCATGTCTATACAAGAAAGAAACACAGAGATGTGTCTGTGTCTCGCAAAACATATATAGAAATCCACTGATGACTCACGCGTCACAACCTGCACATAAAGGGACAAGTCACAAAATTAGTATGATATTACTTCACATATACTTAATTAATTAAGTCAACTCACACATATTATTTGTCGATCAAACGTCTCATCTCAATCGATCAGCGAGACTCTAAGGCCTCCCAATCTACAGGCTCTCCTGTGGCAGCAAGATCATTCAATACTTCATAAATGCCTGTCCGATATCCATCTGTCTCCTCCTGGCGTGTCGGGGCTCGATGCATTGCAAGATTCTGCGTTTATACAAAAACCAAAGTAATTAAGAATACATGATTCATCGCTCTTGAAAAAAAACACCATAGCTAGGATTGGATTGGAAACTCACAAACTCATAGCGAAAGGTGTCGAAGCCTTCATTGCGAAGATGAGATGTGCCCCTGTCTTCCTACGTACCTCCACGGCGAGACGCTGTTGTCTGAACCTCGTGTCCACTGTCTCCTCATCCTCCTTGATATGCTGCCACGACTCGTGTGAGATGCCCAAAGGCTTCGGCGAGACCTGCCTGAAAGCCCGACGAGCTGCATCTCGACGATGTTTCACGGTGTCCCGTGCAACATTCATGATCCACCTCCTCGGAAGCTCCTCTAACCCCGGAGTAGATCGATACTCTCTCATGATGGTCTCCACTATATAATTGATTTTGCTGCGATTCTGATGAGACCAAGACGTCATGATGGTGCTAGAAAACTGCACCTACGCCAGCTAGCAAACCCGTTGTCTCATCTCAGTCCCGACACTATCCATGTCAACCTGTCCATCTGGCCGTACAGTATAGACCTTGGAGGCACTAGGATGGTGTGCCCCCCAAGGTGTCTGAGGTGTGCTAAGAGGTGTGTCGAGAGGTGTGCCTGGGTAGGATGGGGGTCGTGAGCGAGGAGGGGTCGAAGCATTTATGGACCCTCCTCCACAACAACCACCACCTCCACCTGACGATCGTCGAGATCGGCGAGTGCGCCTGTGCTATGGAGATGCTGACATACCCGCCTCTGCCGTACCCCTAGGTGTCGAAGCGGCCGTGATGGGAGACCTCGCAAGTGTCGTACCCATAGGCGTCCCACCCTCGGGTGTGAAGCCCGGAGGCGTGGTACCCGTACCTCTGGCTATCCAATACTGAGACGCATCTGCCATCTGAGTGGGCGTCATCCGTGTGATGAAGGCCATAAATGTATCCGCACTCATAGAAGTGGGATCTGGCGACTGGTCTGCCATACTAAAGTCCTGCACAAAGAAAGTAAAAGAAAGCGTCAGAATACCTTTGTTTAAATTAAGAAAGATCTTAATTTTAAATCAAAATCTTCACACAAACACTTACAGGCCTCCACTAGTGAGGCATCATCCGATAAGATCTTGCACCGTATCATTGTCTATCTTCTAACTGCAGACATAACTCTGCCCCAACTCATTCTGGAAAATTGTTTTCATCCATTGCATCTTCATCTACAAGTGTCATATCTCCCTCGTCTGCGTCATCCCTCGTATATCTGTTAGCTTCCTCTGCCATACCTTCATCCATATCATCTAATGTCATAGTAGTATCTGCGTCGTCTGATCGACTTTCCTTCACGAGGTCTTGCCCTTCAAATACTTGTTTATTTCTTGAAGCAACCTGAACCACAAACCACCATTGTCGCTCTCGAGGGTCTGGTACAAAGACCACTTGATCGCAATGTTCGGGGAGAGAAAACGTGTTGCTCGCATCTGTCCAAACCTTTGTAGAATCTATTGGCACAAGCTTGTTTCCATCTCTATGTACTGTTGCATTGCGACCAGAAGTAATCACCTTGAACCACTTCACATCCAACAAAAACATCTCAAACCGTCTGAAGCTGACTTTCAAGATATCTGACACCAGACCACAATAACCCAGGTTGCTAGTGCTCTCATTCGTATCTCTGGCACTAGCCTGCTCTTTTGCATGAAACTAACCATTACCCCACTGTCAAACGTGTTTCTTCTGCTGTCAATTTGTTGTGTTCTGAAATGCTTTCCATGCGACCACAGTGCCATGTATGTATGATACCTCCAGTCACATCCAATAGCCAGCTCTTCCTCTTTTGGAGATATGAGTTCTCCGATCTGTCGAGTTGCTCTCACTGTCTTGTCCAACCATGCCATTGTAGGGAATTCAGGTAGAGGAGCGATATGGTCTGGCAAGGGTAAACCTCTAGTCGTTCGGCTTCGCCTGAAATCGTGTCACTCCTTATTGCGTCTCTCTTTCTCTTCTTTGTACCTTTCAAGCCATTTTTGCATTGGCCTTGAATTTAGTATATAGAACTTCATGATCTTTTCTCGCATGGCGGCGTCCATTTTCTTCGGCACCCCTTGCCCCTGTGGCTCCTCTCCCTCCAATCTTGCATCCTCCTCATTGCTCCATAGTCAAGGCATTTCTGGGTCAGAAACGGATAGAAATTCGGTCGTCAAGCCAAGAGACTCTTGCACCAGCCATCCTTCTGCCATGCTCCCCTTTGGACGCGCTTTTTGGCGAACAAAACCATTAAGTGTTTTCATGAACCGCTCTAGAAAGAACATCCAACGGTTGTGGACTGTACCTGCCACACTGCAACCTCATCTACTACATGGATGAGCAAGTGCATTTGGATTGTTAGGCAGCTCGTGGGTAGATACTTCTCGATCATGCAAACTGCCGTAATGGAGTTAGCCCTTGCGACTGCAATGGATTCCTCTCGCATCTCCTTGGAAGAGATCCACCGCACTAGCTCTGAAATCTTGTATATGCAGGACCGCACTTCCTTCGTTAAACACACCTTGATCGCAATTGGAAGAATAAATTGCAAGAACTTATGCCAGTTGTGCGATTTCAGTCCTGACAGTTGATCGTCACGTGTGAATGCTGTCTTGAGACACCGCATGCATCCTGTTGGCGTCCTGAACTTTGAAATCACCCTTTTGACTTGTCGTTCCTCGCTTTTTAGCAATACCCATGGCACTCTTGGAAGCTTTGGTTGGCCTGCTGCATTGGTGAAAGGCCACAGCTCTGGCATCTTTCCAACTGACTGCAAATCATCTCGTGAAGCTCGATTGTCTTTCATTCCCATGATTGTCTTCCAGAGGAGCTCTCCCACATTCTTGAATATATGCATTGGATCTAGCAAATGGTTAATTAGTAGACCACTCAAGTAAAAATGTATGGAGAATGGACAAACGTTTCATTTCTGGAACAGGTTGCCCCTCATGTTGCTCCCATCGGCGACGCCACTCTTGTATATGCATAGGACGACATTCGACGCGACCAAGATGACCTTCGCGCAAGTGATGGCCATCTGGAAGATAACGATGGTGGCCTTGATAAATTGTCTTTCGAAGCGAGGCAGAGTAGTGCACATCCAAAGATGGCCCACAAATTGGACATGCATTGTATCCCGAAGTTGTAAGCCCTGCATATATTAAAGCATGATTCGGTACTACACAAAGTGCTTGCGAATAGCGAGAAAATTACCAGAAGCTTCACAGTATCCTGCCCAATCATGCATAGTACACATAAGAAGTCAATGGATCCTTGCATGCTGTTGTTCTGCTTGTTCAACCGCATCTGCTATGTCGATCCCATGCCATAACTCCTGGAGCTTGTCAACTAGTGGTGCTAGATAAACATCCATGTTTTTTGCCTTGAACTTACCAGGCACAATCAAGCTTAATATCAAATGACCCTTCTTGATGGCAAGCCACGGCGGGAGATTGTAATTGACAAGGCACACATGCCAAGTGCTCCATGACAAGCTTCTCAAGCCAAATGGATTGACTCCATCCATTACCATGCCCAAACGCAAATTGCGTGGTTCACTCTTAAAATGTGTCCAGGTATCTTCAATGTGCCTCCAAGCCTTTGAATCAGCGGGCACCCTAAATGTTGCGTCAGTGGATCTATTCGTAGAATGCCATTGCATCAACTTTGCAATGGAACCACAACAAAACATGCTTTTTATCCTCGAAATAATAGGGAAATGCCGCAACACTTTAGCTGGCACTGACTCGCCAACCGTATCTTGTTTGTAGCACATTGCTCCGCACTTAGGATACGACAGACAATCTACGAATTCATGCGAAAAATAATGCAATCATTTGGACATGCATGAATGTTGTTATAGTCCAAGCCAACTGAGGTCAATAGTTGCTTTGCGTCTGGCCTAGAGGGGGGCATTTCATTGCCAGCCGGGAGTAGTTGCTCTCGCGACAACCTGTTTAAGCCACATTAAATTAAAAGCTCCTCAAGCACGTCACCGTTGCAATCGGAAAATATCTTTTGTAAGTTACATACCTAAACAAAGCAATGACGCTTGCATCTGACCACCCGTACACTGACTGCAGATTCAAAAAGGACAGACAAATACAAAGCACATATATTTTGGTGCCTTCATAGATTGGTTGACGTGCCAACTTTCTCAACATGTCTTCAAGAGATAGGTGCACGTCTTCTGGTGCTGCTTCGTTAGCGTTCTCCTGGCTTGTCTGGAAGAAGGCATCCATCATCTCCTCCATGCCGTCGTCTTGTGTCTGTAAGCCCTCCTCTGCTTCCATCCTTGGATCTGGATTGGTCGAACCTTCACACATAATCCTTTTTCTCTTTCTCTCAGATGTAGGTGTTATGTCATGAAAATCAATGCCCGTTCCGTAGAAGTCGTATCGTAGGTTCTGTACGGTTTCTCTAGCAAACTCTCCGTAGTTGTGCACATGCTCATTACATATCCTACGCTTGCGCTGGATTTGATACTTGCAGAGCGTGCACGAGCATGCAATCTTTTTCTCCATGTTAGTTGATGACGTTGCCATCTACAATGATTATGAATGTTGTTTCAATATATATACTCCTCACAATGTAAACTACCTCGCATTCTCTAGCCTTGCCCGATCTCTTCACACCTCGGTCCAGAGGTGTACGGAGATCAGGACCACTGGGTCAGAATCTTGTCTTTATTGGTCAAACCTATATGGGTAGACACATACGTGCTCTCCCAGGTGTACATGACAATGCATGTAGTGGGAAAAACCCCTTTGCCTCTTTTAGTTCCATAGTTTCTTCTAGAGGGAGAGAGAGAGATAGAGAGAGTTTCTGTCCTTTTCACACAATTGGTTAGCCAAGCTAACTCTTTCACCACTACTATCTCTCTCTCTCTCTCTCTCTCTCTCTCTCTCTCTCTCTCTCTCTCTCTCTCTATCCATCTCCGTAGCTATCTCTAGTTAATTCTCTCTCTTTCTCTACCTCTATCTTTGACTCTCTCTCTCTCTCTCTCTATCTTTATCTCTCTCTCTCTCTTTCCCTATCTCTCTCTCTCTCTCTCTCTATATATATATATATATATCACTCTCTATCTCTCTATTTCTCTCTCTCTCTCTCTCTCTCTCTCTCTCTCTCTATTTTCCTATCTCTCTCTATCTTTATCTCTCTCTCTCTCTCTCTCTATTTCCCTATCTTTCTCTCTCTCTCTCTCTCTCTCTATATATATATATATATATATTTCCGTATCTCTTTCTCTCTCTCTCTCTATCACTCTCTATCTCTCTATTCTCTCTCTCTCTCTCTCTCTCTATTTCTCTATTTCCCCCCCCCCCCCCCCCTCTCTCTCTCTCTCTCTCTTTAATTTCCTACACACACACATCTCTCTCTCTCTAATTTCCTACACACACACACACACACACACACACACATCTCTCTCTCTCTCTCTCTCTCTCTCTTTAATTTCTTACACACACACACACATTTCTCTCTCTCTTTAATTTCCTACACACACACACACACACACATCTCTCTCTCTCTCTCTCTCTCTTTAATTTCCTACACACACACACACACATTTCTCTCTCTCTCTCTCTCTCTCTCTCTCTCTCTTTCCTACACACACACACACACACATATCTCTCTCTCTCTCTCTCTCTCTCTCTCTCTCTCTCCTACACACACACACCTCTCTCTCTCTCTCTCTCTCTCTCCTACACACACACACCTCTCTCTCTCTCTCTCTCTCTCTCTCTTTTTCCTACACACACACACACACACACACACACACACACACACACACACACACACACACACACAATGTAGCTTGAGAGAGAGAGAGAGGGGGGGGGGGGGGGGGGGGGGGGGGGGGGGGGGGGGGCAATACCTGCGCTGTAGGTTTCCAAGAAGGCTAGATCTGTGCGCGCGCTCGCAAGAGAAAATGACTGCCTGCGCGTGGATTTGGTTTTTTTCCCCAAATTTTTTTCCGTCGATATACGTGTGGAAATACACGTGAAAATACGCGCCTTTCGACAGGCATTGCCACATGTATTACCACATTTGTATTGAGAGGCGGAAGTGAAAAACTAGACCCGGTGGCCTCTACACCAAGACTATGCACAATGGCCTCATCATGGGGGATACACAATAGGGGCACCACCTAGCAAGATATGCGGCTAGGACGCATACATATACACAATGAAGCATGCCATGGAAAACAATTTCAAGATCCACACCCAAATGTGGAATGGGGTGGTCGGAGAATAAGGTGAGAGGAGTGGTGAATGAGTGAGAATGGGCTTGCTACTCGTGCATGTTAGTAAGGAAGATAATGAGGTAGGGGAAGCTTGCGAGTATACTCACTTATCATACAAGAGGTGGCGAATCCGCACACCTTAAGATGGAAGTGGCAAGATGATAGGAATATGAGAGGGAGAGAGAGAGAGAGAGTGTGTGTATGGTGGCGAATCCGCACACCTTTACATAAGCAGGAAAAAGGCAAGGAACAAGCATATACCATACTCACAATGAGATGTATCCAAAGCGACACAAAGTATGGCACCAAGATGGAGTGTGTTGATTGCTTGCAAAAGATGAATACAATAGGTAGCGTATGGCAGGAAAATGAGAAGGGAACAAGATCATAGGAGGCATAATGGAGAGATGAGAGTTGATGGAGAGGAATATCAGGAGTGTGTCCACCCTTCTTCTTCTTGAAATTGTGCCTTCAACCCTTAATTACAAGTGGTGTGGAGGTGTGGTGCTCATCTTTTGTGCATGGTGATGGTGATGATGATGGTGTTGTGATTATGTGATTAGGGTTCATGCTACAAGCATGTAGCACAACAGTGTGTATGGATAGGTGTGTGTGTGTGTGTGTGTGTGTGTGTGTGTGTTCTCTCCCCCCCAAAGTGAGCTCTCATGGCCTTCTTATATAGGGAAGGAGGGAAGGATTTAGCAATATTTCTATTTGAGGTGAGTGTCCCACTTTGGTGACTAGAAAAATGGGGTGCATGTGACTGTGGCTCCCATCTTGTCTCCTCATTATTTAAAATACCAGAGTCAATAGAGAGAGAAAAAGAGAGAATGTGGGTAGGATGTAGAGGATAGGAAATATTTACAATAGTTTAGCTTTGGATAGACATAAGCTTATTAGGGAGAGAAGAGAGAGGTAAGAAAATTATAAGAGAGGTTGTCGAAGGTGGATATTTGTTGATGAGGATGGATCCTCTAAAAATGGTGATAGAATTACTCTAGACTAGCCAAGACCTCATTAAAAGAGCCTTGTCTCTTGTAATCATGCTTGAAGACTTGTAGAACCATAGCCATTCTAGAAGGAAGAAAAGTGGGGATGGCCTGTGTCACCATTACACGAGAAAACTGGGGTCCACTACAAAAATCATATCTCCGTGTTCATAACTCCAAAAATTCTGAAAAAAATTGAGCTAAAAGTTGAGATCACGAGCTACATCTTTCATGTTGAACACTCCTTCAAATTCGGGGTTCTTCTTTACTTAAAAAATTCAGCCAAATAATTGTATTATTTGTGGCTGCAAAAGTCTTTTGGTGGTCCCCTTTGAGTGGACTTCTCTCTTGCCTTCAAGTGTAAGCTCCTTCATGTGTATGAAAACATGACCTAGAGTGTTGAAAAGATTGGCAATCATCTAGATGGAGGTATTATTGAAATTTGAAAGTGGGGTTGAGGTTTGAAAATGAAAACTAGTGAATAAAATATTTGGTAGAGTGAAATAATATACATACATGAAAAAAATATATTAGAAAATACTAAAATATATATATTTAATATTTTTAAGGTCAAAAGAGAGATCAACAAAGAAAGCTTACTTATTATGCTACATCGTGATTGATTAGCATAAGTATTATTTATTTAATAAAGGCTAAAACGTTTGTGAAAAAGGAAGAAAAAATCAAAAGTAACTTATATAATGGGAAATATTTTGATAAAAGGGCAAAAATATATGGGGGGGTTCCCATGCATGGAAAAGCTTTCCTCAGTATCGACGCGTATATCGATGAGGGGTATGCCCGTGGAAATGCACGTGGAAAGGTATGGTGCGTCAAAATATTGTGCGTCGAAAAGCGCGTAACATGTTGTAGTGCCTCTTGAAGTTGGGGCCCGTCGCTAAGCAGGTTGGTCCAAATGATTTTTTGCAATTGTGGGACGCTCGTTTCGTAGCCACCCTGAGATGAATGTGTGATGCGCAGGGGTCGGCTTGAATGTTGGGGACAATGGCTTTCAGTGGGCTTCAACGGCTCGGCAATAGAATCTTTGAGTAATGAATGGCAGATGGCCAAAATGGGAGAAAAAAGGGTTTTTGGTGGTTTATTCTAGAGATTATGGAGGTCTTGGGGTGCAATGAACCACGATGCACCATGTGGGGGGGCGATAGTCCCATAAGGTAGGTTTGGACGCAGTCTTGTAGGGTATTTATACAGGAGCGTGACCTCCTATTAGAGCAACAAGGCGAGTGGTGGAGCTCCCATGCGTGGTTGGCTATGGTGGCCCGTGAGGGCACTGTCATGGTGGTTCTACACGGCGGCCGTCGGTGGTAATGGGCGGCGCCGCGCTCGTACGAGACAGGTGATGATGTGGCTATGCAATAGGGGCAATGCTCGCGTGTGCCATAACGACGCCCAATACTTTTAGTAAGGCGGGGTTCCCACGGGGGACAATAGTGCCGTTGCGATTGTTGCCCTGGGCTCTAAGGGGTGGGTCATGTGATGATGTGTAAGGCCGAGTGGGCTCTAAGGGGTGTGGTTCACATGCAATCAAGGGTGGCCACTTGACGATGTGGCGAGCATGCAAAGGATACCAAATGGGGGTTCCAAGTGTGTGGAAGAGAGAAGATTCTTACAAAAAGAGCTCAAGTTGAGTTGCACAGGTCAAAAAAAAAAAGAAAAAAACTTTCGATTTTTTTGGTGCACACCCTACAAGAGGAGTTTACTCAAAGTTGGTTTGGGGGCGGGGGGGCAGCTCTTTTGGTCATTTTCTGCAAGGGAAGAGAGTCTTCAGCAAAGGCAGAAAAAAAGAAGCTTGGGGTCAGATCGTGGCTTGGACAGAGGGAATCAAACTGGGAGGTACAACTTTGGTGCCGATGCAGAGCCAGAGGGCTATAGATTGATTGTTTCTTAGCTCGCCGAGGGTATACCGGCTTGGAGCTATTGCGTATATGGTGTTTTTTACAAGCTAAGATGTCATTGTTGCACAGCTGGTGTCGATTGTCCCCTTCTCTTCTCTTACTTGTGTGCGTGTGTTCCAAGTGGGTCTCGACAGTTGTGCCCCCCTAATGATCTGTTGTGCATAGAGAGATTAAATAGGTGGTGTGTGTGATGAAGGCAATGAATCAGGCTAAATAAGGTGATTGATGTGTTTGTGGTATGACCCAAATTTCTTGAAGCATTGCAAGCGCTACATTAATCCTCCTAATTAGGAATGTACTATGCTATTTTCTTGTAAGAAAACTGCACAACGCAATCCTCTATAGCCAAGGGCCAATGCACATTCAACGTGAGAATTGCAATTCAGTGGCAATTTTACGTCGCACCCTTCACTGCCTTGGTGCACCTAGCTTTTCTAGATTTTCCACACTAACCATTCCCTCCCTCTACTAACCCTCGGTGCAACCTAGATCTTAGTTCTTATTGATTGGAGCTGAAACTAAATAAGTCTACTTCTACTCTCAATTAATGTTTCCTAGTCTTCGAAGCTAGAACATATGAGTCTCCATGCAAGGCTTCTTTTTCTTTGATGTATATTTTTGGCCTGCCCCAAAAGGGGGGAGGCCTTAGTGATGGTTTCCCTTTTTGCTAATGAAAAAGAGAAGATTATTTTAAAAAAATTTAATGTTTTATTTTTAAATGTTTTAAAGAACACTATATGTCATGATTAGATTTTTGGCTCGTTAGAAACTGCATAATTTTTTGATGGGTTAACAAGCATAACCTATATATTTAGGCAGACACTTAATCATGTGAAAGAGACTCATGAATCGTATTTATGTAGCTCTGGGGATAAGGAAATCTATCTATTCTATGATAAAGAAGAATGGGGAATTTATGTTAAGTATGGAGCATGATTTACCCTTGTAATTTTCTTTGGTAAAAGCGCCCATTTGTAAGGCCCCCATTATGAGGAGAAGCCATCGTGCGTGAAGGAAAATCACTCACCGGAAACCAAAATTTTCACGGACAAGAATCAGGGGCAACTTTAAAGGCCTCGGGGGCGGAGGCCCCCGAGACTTTTTTTTTTCGCCGGAATTTTATGGCTGGACGGCGGCCGAAAAGTGGTCGGAAAACAACCGGTCAGTTGGCCGGTGGCCGGTAGTCAATGGCCGATGGCCGGTGGCCGAATTCAAAAGCGGACTTGTCTTCTCAAGGGCGGCCACACATGGGCGGATTGGAGGGTCCGATTTGGACTTATTCGCACAAGGGCGGCTATACATGGCTGTCTCTCATAAGAGAGGGCATCCCTTTTGGCCTATAAAAGGAGGCCATTTCTACACACATTTCATAGTGTGAAGTTGATGCAACAAGGTGAGTGTGAAGTTGATGCAACAAGGTGAGTGTGAGGTGGTGAGAGTGAGGCAAGGCGGGAGCTCTATCAAGGGCTTAATCCCTTTGTGAACTACTTCTTCTTTTGAAGTGCTAAAGCCATTGAGTGGCTGCTTACCCGTGGACGTAGCCCACATTGGGTGAACCACGTATATCGTGTGTACTCTCTCTCTCTCTCTCTCTCTCTCTCTCTACTCTATAATCTCGTGTATATAAATCCGTCTCTCTCCATTAAGTAATCTACTCAATTATCTATTTAGCTACGTCTTATTTCCTAACAACTGGTATCAGAGCAAGGTTTGCTCGTAGCTAAATTATCTCAAGGAAAGGATTCCTTGAATTGAGTGGGAGTTATGGCGGAGGAATGGAAGCTCAAGATTGAGAAGTTCAACGGCAAAAACTACCAACATTGGAAGATGCAGATTGAAGACTATCTCTACCAGAAGGACCTCTATTTGCCACTAGGCGGTCTTGCGAAGAAGCCCGCAACAATGGCAGATGAAGCATGGATTGTCCTTGATCGAAAGGCACTGGGAACAATCTGGTTAAGCTTGGCGTCAACGGTGGCCTTCAATGTTTCGGAGATGAAGACCACGGAGGACTTGATGAAGTCACTTGACGACTTCTACGAGAAACCATCGGCATCCAATAAGGTATTTCTTATGAAGCGCTTGTTCAATCTAAAGATGGTAGAGAATGGTTCAGTTGCAGAACACCTAAATGATTTTAACACAAACATAAGTCAACTTCGATCAGTGAAAATCAATTTCGATGACGAAGTGCGAGCTCTCCTTATACTATCATCTCTACCGGATAGTTGGGACAGCCTTGTGATGGCTGTAAGTAATTCTATCTCTGGCACAAATACTCTTAAGTTTGATGATGTTGTGGGTGTTCTCCTAAGCGAGGAAATGCGAAGGAGAAGCAAAGGAGAATCATCAAGTGCTGCACTATCAGTGGAAACAAGAGGAAGGCTTAAGGAGAGGTTCAAAAGCCAAAAGGGTCATGATCGCTCAAGGCGGAGCAAGTCACGCACAAAGTCAGTTCTTGAATGTTGTAACTGCGGCAAGAAGGGCCACGTCAAGAAGGATTGCTGGTCCAAGAAGAAGAAGGAGACAGAGTCTCAAGACAACAAGCCAACATCGGAGGCCAATGTGGCAGGTAAAGTAGAGCAAGATGCTCTAATTCTCTCATTAGACAATGTGTCTAATTCCTGGATAGTAGATTCCGGGGCTTCATTCCATGCGACACCACACAAGCAACATTTCCAAGACTACACCAAAGGTAATTTTGGGTATGTATACTTGGGAGATGATGAAGCTTGTGAGATTGGCGGCAAAGGTACAGTTTCTGTCAAAACTGCTAACGGAAATGAATGGAAGCTTAAAGATGTTAGGCATGTTCCTTCTCTTCGCAAAAATTTGATCTCTACAGGACAATTGGATGATGAAGGTCACAACATTGCATTCGGAAACAAACGGTGGAAGATCTCAAAGGGATCTTTGGTGGTTGCCAAGGGTGAAAAAGTCGGTACACTTTACTTGTGTACTGTTAGCACGCAACCTTCAGCTTGTGCAGCAACTACAGAAGTTGACAGTGCGGTGTGGCACTACCGACTTGGGCATATGAGTGCCAAAGGAATGCAAATCCTTCAAACAAAGAAGCTTCTACCAGGTTTGAAAGAAGTGGACTTAGAGTTCTGTGAAGATTGTGTTTATGGTAAACAAAAGAGGGTAAAATTTCAAAAATCAGGAAATGAAAGAAAAAATAAAAAACTTGAGTTGGTTCATTCTGATGTTTGGGGTCCTGCAAGTACACCATCACTTGGTGGCTCATTGTACTATGTAACATTCATAGACGATGCGACTAGAAAAACATGGGTTTATGTCATGAAGAATAAATCCGATGTATTTTCCATATTTCAAAGGTGGAAAGCCTTTGTGGAGAATGAAACACGTACCAAGGTTAAATGCTTCAGATCCGACAATGGAGGCGAATATTGCAGCCAAGCTTTTGAAAGCTTTTGTGCTAGCAATGGCATTCGGAGGCAAAGGACAACCCCAAGGACACCTCAACAAAATGGGATTTCGGAAAGGATGAACAGGACAATCATGGAACGAGCACGAAGCATGCGGCTACATGCAGGCCTACCGCTTGAGCTTTGGGCGGAAGCTGTAAGTACGTCTGTGTACTTAATCAATCGATCACCCTCAACGGCATTGGATGGGGGAGTTCCAGAAGAGGCATGGACAGGTAAACCGGTGAATTATGCATTTCTCAAAGTGTTTGGGTGTGAGGCTTTCATGCACATAGATAGAAGCCTAAGATCAAAGTTAGATGCAAAGTCCAAAAAGTGTTTCTTCATTGGCTATGGAGAAGGAGACTTTGGGTATCGCCTATGGAATCCTAAAGATGGTAAAATCTTAAGGAGTAGGGATGTAATTTTTAACGAACAAAATATGTACAAAGATTACTTGGAAAGAAAACAAACAAAAGAAACAGGTGATGAGTACATGGAGCTTGAGGACAGTGAAGACTCAAGGACTGCAAACGGTAACAATGTGCAACAACGTCAACCAAATGAGGAGCCTCAACCTATTCCGCGAAGATCTACAAGAGCAAGTAGACCTCTAGAAAGGTTTGTTCCTTCCTTCAACCATCTCTTGGTCTCAGATTCTGGAGAGCTGGAATCATATGAAGAAGCTATGCAACATGAATCCAAAGAAGAATGGACGAAGAGCATGCAAGTGGAGATGGACTCACTACATCGCAACCAAACATGGGAGTTGGTTGAGTTGCCTAAAGGTAAGCGGGCACTTCAAAACAAATGGGTGTACAAGCTAAAGGAAGAAGAAGATGGGAAGAAAGGTACAAGTCTAGGCTTGTGGTAAAAGGTTTTTCTCAAAAGAAAGGTATTGACTTCAATGAAATATTTTCTCCTGTTGTAAAAATGAACTCAATTAGGCTTGTCTTAATCCTTGTGGCTGCTCATGATCTAAATCTCGAGCAAATGGATGTAAATATGGCATTCCCTCACGGTGACTTAGAGGAGGAAATCTACATGCTTCAACCAAAGGGGTATGAAGTAAAAGGTAAGGAGAAAATGGTTTGCAGATTAAAGAAGAGCTTGTATGGTTTAAAGCAAGCATCAAGACAATGGTACTTGAAGTTTGATTGATGGATGTTGGATCATGGATTCACAAGATGCAACTCGGATCACTGTGTCTACACGAAGAATTTGGGAGATGGGAAATTCATCATCCTAATGTTGTATTTTGATGACATGTTGATTGCAAGTGCTAACATGCAGGACATCAAAGACCTAAAAGAGGAGCTGTCCAAATCTTTTTCAATGAAAGATTTAGGTGTTGCAAAGAGGATACTTGGTATGAAAATATCAAGGGACAGGACGAAGAAGACAATAAAGCTATCTCAAGAAGATTACATCAAGAACATACTAGAAAGGTTTGCAATGCAAAATGCAAAACCAGTTTCTACACCTTTGGCTGGTCATTTTAAACTAACGAAGGATATGTGTCCGAAGACACAAGAGAAGATAGCATATATGTCTAAAGTTCCATATGCTGCAGCGGTAGGTTCTCTAATGTATGCTATGGTCTGGACAAGGCCAGACATTGCACATGCAGTGGGAGTTGTGAGTAGGTTCATGGACAACCTAGGTAAAGAGCATTGGCAAGCTGTGAAGTGAATACTTAGGTATCTAAAAGGGACAACAACAAATGCTTTGTATTTTGGAGGAACTGATATTTTTCTAGAAGGGTATGCTGATGCAGATATGGCAGGTGACAAAGATACTCGAAGGAGCACTACTGGCTATGTGTTCACGATTGGAGGCACAGCAGTAAGCTGGGCTTCAAAGCTGTAGAAAGTGGTTTCACTTTCTACCACGGAAGCAGAGTATGTAGCAATGACGGAGGCAAGCAAAGAAATTCTGTGGCTTCACAGATTCTTAGAAGAGCTTGGATTCAAACAAGACAATTGTGTCTTATACAGTGATAGCCAAAGCGCTATCCATCTTGCGAAGAACTCAGCCTTTCATTCAAGGACAAAGCACATTGAGGTGAGATATCACTTCATACGCACTCTTTTGGAAGAGGGACAACTAAAGCTAGGAATGGTGCATACAAGTGAAAATCCTGCAGACATGTTTACAAAGGTGGTCAACAAGGAGAAGTTGAGCTTTTGCTCATCTTCAATCGGCATTCAAGGATAAGAAGCCAGAATGGAAAGCAGTCACAGGTTTGGTTTGGAGATCAGTCTCCAAGTGGGAGATTGTTAAGTATGGAGCCTGATTTACCCTTGTAATTTTTTGTGGTAAAAGCGCACATTTGTAAGGCCCCCATTATGAGGAGAAGCCATCGTGCGTGAAGGAAAATCACTCACCGGAAACCAAAATTTTCACGGACAAGAATCAGGGGCAACTTTAAAGGCCTCGGGGGCGGAGGCCCCCGAGACTTTTTTTTTGTCGGAATATTCTTTTTCGCCGGATATTATGGCCGGACGGCGGCCGAAAAGTGGTCGGAAAACAACCGGTCTGTTGGCCGGTGACCTGTAGTCAATGGACGATGGCCGGTGGTCGGAAGTCAATGGCCGGTGGCCGGTGGCCGAATTCAAAATCGGACTTGTCTTCTCAAGGGCGGCCACACATGGGAGGATTGGAGGGTCCAATTTGGACTTATTCGCACAAGGGCGGCTACACATGGCTGTCTCTCATAAGAGAGGGCATCCCTTTTGGCCTATAAAAGGAGGCCATTTCTACACACATTTCATAGTGTGAAGTTGATGCAACAAGGTGAGTGTGAGGTGGTGAGAGTGAAGCAAGACGGGAGCTCTATCAAGGGTTTAATCCTTTTGTAAACTACTTCTTCTTTTGAAGTGCTAAAGCCATTGAGTGGCTGCTTTCTCGTGGACGTAGCCCACATTGGGTGAACCACGTATATCGTGTGTACTCTCTCTCTCTCTCTCTCTACTCTATAATCTCGTGTATATAAATCTGTCTCTCTCCATTAAGTAATCTACTCAATTATCTATTTAGCTATGTCTTATTTCCTAACAATTTATACGTGTTTCGATATCCGAGGTTGGGGGAGGACTGACGAGAGAGAAAGAGAGAGAGAAATGTGAATCTTCCCCTGGGATCCCCCTTGGGCCCCCTCTCTCTCTTACCATGCTTTAATCGAAATCAATGCTATGTACGTATCCTCTTGCATCTGCCACGCTGGGCAAAACACGTTCTTTTTCTCATTCTCCACAACGTTTGTACGCTCTGCCTTGCCTCTGAATCCTGATGTTATTTTGCTAAAGGTCACACTACAGGTGCTCATTGATGACATGCAGGTAGTCCCACTCTTGCAGCTAGTAGTAGAGACACGAGTTTGCATAAATTGCAGAGGGTGCTATATGAGCATTTGTGGGGGCAGCGAAGGTGCCCATGGTGGAGGCCACCGGCCAGCACAAGCAAAGAAATGAGCAAGGTGCCATCTGAGGTGTGACTAAGGAGCGATGGTGCTCACTGCTGAATCTCGAGAAGCCGCACACATCAGTATTATAAGTAAATAATTAAATCTTTTTTATAATCAAAGAGAGAGGTATCTATGTATCACTCATTGAATCATTGCAGCTCTCTCTCCTCTGTAACTCTCTTCTCCTCCGCCGCATGCAGCTTACTGCTCCTCCGTCGATGTAGTCTTCCATCACAAGCAACTTGCTAACTTCCTCCACTCCACATCGATCATCTTCCAACACTCTCTGCGCTAAGCTTCTCTCTCTCTCTCTCTCTCTCTCTACTTTCATAGGTTTGCTACTTTGACTCGCAACCACCACTTCTCCTGGAATTATATGGCAGCTTCCCATCTTGCAAAGAGAAGGCTTTTCTCCCAGGCCTCTCTGCATACTTCAGAATCATGAACATCATGTGTAGGTGAAGCACATGTAGCAAGTTGTTGCAACTGGTAGCAGCATGCGAGGGTGCAGTTGGAGAAACTGCAGTTGTGGATGGAGAACATGTATGTGCAAGTCGGGTGTAGGTGTGCATGGAGACCTCTGGCAGCACAAATGTGAGAGGTGTGCAGTGTGTGTGTGTGTGTGTGTGTGTGTGTGTGTGTGTGTGTGTGTGTGTGTGTGTGTGAGAGAGAGAGAGAGAGAGAGAGAGAGAGAGAGAGAGAGAGAGAGAGAGAGAGAGAGAGAGAGAGAGAGAGAGGTGAGTAATAAGTCGGAATGGTCGCATGACGGCAGAGATGCAAGCTGACTGTGATTACTCGTCGAGTGGAGAGAATGGAAGTGATTTATAATGTGGAAGGAATCATGAGATACGGACCATGGAGAAACCCTCTGCTAGGCATATGGTTATGAAAAATCCACTAATACTGCTAATACATGCCATGAATGTTTTCATGGAGTATCTGAATAATCTAACAGGATGTACGGGTCATGAAGCAGTAAAGCTTTAGTATATACCTGCTCTTGCGGGAACCTGCATGCCATTTAATCACCAATCTGCCAGACAATCCTGACAGTGCTCGAAAAACACTTTGAATATGAAGATCTTGAGCCTTGCAGCGAAGGTGGCTATACTGACTACTACTGAAAATGACACTCAAATCTGACGTCAATAGACTATCTTAGTAGGGAGCTCTGCATAGCAAGGAGTTTTAAGTTCTACTTGCTCTATTCTTCTCTAGCATGATTGTTTTCCTTGTATGCCTTCCTATAGAGAGAGAGAGAGAGAGAGAGAGAGAGAGAGAGAGAGAGAGAGAGAGAGAGAGAGAGAGAGAGAGAGAGAGAGAGAGAGAGAGAGAGAGAGAGAGAGAGAGAGAGAGAGAGAAATAAAATGAAATGTTATATTAGACGTCTTCAAAATGCCAAAATGACCTATGAGACCAAATTGATACAATCTTGGTGGATCTGATCCAATGTCTAGGTACCAACAAAAAAAAAAAGTGAAGTGAAAGACTAAAATCATCATCACCATCAGTGAACGAGGATGCCTGATATTGGGCGTTCTCTGAAAAAGTACTGCATCAGTCGTTGAAGAGATTCATCAATGTCCGCCTCTATAAATAGTGATACTGGCCATCTTCCATGTCATGCTAGAATAGTCTTCATCCTCTGATGGAGCCTCCATCGATGTTGTAGTCACCCTTGTAGACGTGGGCGTCTAACTCTCCCAAGCTCAATGGCTAAGTCAACTAATATATTGTTGGTATAAGTGCACTCTGAAGTCTACTAAGAAGTAAGCTCATCTGGTTGTTGAGTCCTTGCTCTAAAGAAGTCAGTAATCTCCCTCTGTGAATGTCTCTCGTTGTCTAATCTCCTTAAGAGACTCTCCTTGTGTCTACATAGCTCTAGCAAAATCAACCCAAGGTCTCTGATCCTGATATCTCATGAATCTAGCCAATGGTCCAAAGCCCTCTTTGAATAGACAGTGAAAGCGCTAGACAATGACAAATGTGATGTTACTCTGTCTCTAGCTCTATATGACACAACTGGCATATCTTGGCCTCTAATGGTACTCTCCTAAATGTGCGAGTCTCAATCTCTAGCTGAAGTGATGATGTGCACATTTGACCAATAGCCGATCATATCCCACAGGATAAATGAGTTTCCATATAGTCCGGTATGATCACACATATATCTTATGTTAGTTGGAAAAGATGCTCGTTATAGAAAGCCATCTTCGTACCCAACTTCTGTGTCAGTTGTATCCATGTGCTCATGGTATCTATCTGAATTAAATCCTGACGTATGAGTCTAGTGATTTGTGTTAATGTGAGAGATACGGAGGGTGCATCCAAGGAGTACCTGAACAGAGGCAGTCTATCCATGTTGAATCCGTGTAACTGGAACCATGATGTCATCTGCCCATACCAGCATGGTGTGTCTCCTAGCTATCAAGATGACGCAAGGGCTAGTTGAGCATATTTGTCTATCACAAACTGTTGACGTGTCAAGCTACCAAAGAACGGAGCCAACATGCAGATCTCGGATAAGGGGCCTAAATCCTAAGCAAAATCTGCAGAAAAAGTAGAAGCGGCATAAGAAGTTTTACCAACTTACAAAGTATTGATAATTGGCCTATTTTTAAAGAGGAGTTCCCATCAACTTATAGGACCCCGTCCGATGGGGCCCAAGGGACCTAAAAACAATAAAATATAATAGGACTACACACACAAAACCTTGCATAAAAAATGTGATGATGTGGTAGTTGTATGGACGCCCACGATTTTGTTGGGAAGTGCATTCCCTAATCGCCTATGGTGTAGTGTCAAGCTATGGTGGATGTAGCCTTAGCTTAGCCATGGTGTTAGGATTAGGGTTAGAGTGATTAAGATTAGGATTAGGCTATAACTTGGGGTAAGAGCATAAGGATGAAACACAGACACAAATGATAGAATTCGAAAGTGCAAAGATTAATTAGAAAATAGCCTTTAATATAGGCTTGGTAGTTTACATCCATTGTCTAGAGAGGTTGTATCCTTTTTCTATTGGACCAAGTCATCATTTCATCCATCTAGTAGACTAAAGATCTTTCCCATGTGGTGCCACTGGCTTGGGCTTACCCTAACAATTGCCCCCTTAAGCCAACGCTTGGGGGAAAATACAAAGGTGTCTTAATATTCATGTCATAGTGTACTCCTAGGTTCTGTTGATATATCTAGGTGTAGTACATGATTCATCATGGCGGTTACGCTCTCTTGACACTTTTCATCTCCTTTATGTACAATACAACCCAGGTGTGAGGAGGGAGGACACTACATACCCGATATACATTTAGACTAGAGATTGACTGTGTTTATATAGAGGAGATATATATTTTTCTATGTACAATAGCCAGACCAAGACTTCCACTGGAGGAGATCATCACTATACTGACTGAGACATTGCATGATGCAACAACAAAGGCTTACCCACACACTCAAACTAATCAGAGACGTTATTCTGAGACCATGCCTTAGAACAATTGATATGACGAAGAGTGTAAAGAGATGAGAGCACACCTTCAAAGGGATCTTTTCCTAGGGGTCATGATTCACAGACAATCTTAGGTAGCCTTCAGGTGCCTTGTGCAATGGAAGAAGCGAACATTCCTAGCTCAAATGGAACAAGACTTAGACCAATTGTACTTGAGTAGAGACTCAAGAGAGGCATGGCGTATATGGTCACTCGACATTCACCCCTTCTAGATCCTCATGAACCATGCCCATCTACGAGTACCTTCTTTACCATTAAGATGGTAAAGATGGCCATTGATTTGATGAGGACCAAGAGGGCATATGATCATGAGGGTCTAGTAGTTGTGCACTTTATACATACTAGAGATATGCTAGTAGAGATTATTGTAGTTCTATTCAATCGTGTGAGGGTCTACCTGAGACTTGGAGACTATTTGCTATTGTGCCTATCTTTAAAGCAGGTGATCCTACCATGTAATGGAAATGGCCTATGAACTTTGATAATAACAGAATTAAGAGAATTAAAGTGAGCATTTTTGTGAGATCACTTTGAGAACATAGAGGGTGAACTTAAGTGATGGTAACAACATAACCATAGTACTTAATTAACTTGGCATGAACAACACTTTTGCAAGAGAGAGAGAGAGTATTAGAGAATATGACAATAGTTGAGGACCGGATCTACTTGGAGCCGGTGATCCCCCCTCCAAAAGGTGTTTGTATTATAGATTCTCCCATCAAGAGAGAGACTTGGTACAATACAATCTTTGTGTTCCTTGTGACCTTGGTGATGCTATGAAGATGGAAAGCTTCATGCATCACGAGCTTAACATAAACTTTGCAAAAATCATGAACTATCCCAAGCCTCAGTCCAAGGCCTCAAACACCTTAGAAGGTGGAGAGAGCTAGTGGGTAATGAGGGTAGGGAAGAGGAAGAAGAATCATTCAAAAGAGAAAGAAATAGTTCCTCACAAGGGATATGAAGAAGATGGAAATCTTAAGCATTGAAGCATGGCTCTTGGTTGGATTTGCATTCCTTAGCCAAGATTATTGTTGTAGGCTCTCCACTTCTCAACAAGATTGGAGAAGGAGATGGAGCTCTTGCACTTTGCACTCCACACAATGAGAGAATGTGTGTGTGTGGGAGAGTATACCCCCTTTCAAGTTTGGTCCACTTCTCTCTCTCTCTCTCTCTCTCTCTCTCTCTCTCTCTCTCTCTCTCTTATATTATTTAATTATATCATTTGGTCATGTGTCCTCTTTTTCTTCTTTGAGAGAAAGAACTTAATTATTTATTTCTATGCATCTAAATTCTCATTGGACCCCTTGAAAGCCTATCCAATAGGATTCAAACACATCATGAGGGCCACATGTGGAGGGTTTTGACATGTGTTTTTGATGCTTCTTAAGTCACTTGATTTGAATTGAACACTCCAAGCACTTAGTCAATTAAGCATGGAAATAGTTTATGCCTCTTGAGAGTTTATCTTTGAATTGAACACTTCAAGAACCTTAGTCATTTAAGCATGAGAATCACCTCAAGCTTCTGCAAGGTTTCCACAAACACTTTAAGAACTTTAGTTAGCAAGCAGAGAAGCACCTCATGCTTGGGAAGGATTCCCACCTCAAGGTCAAAGGACTAACTTTTGGAGGTCTTTAATGAAGCTAACCCTAAGGTCATTTAAGCTCCATTAGATGCACATTTCTCTTTGATAGACTACCTCCTTTTTGTTACCATATACATGTGGTAGTGATGTGTGTGAACACACTAGGACTGCCAGGGCATTTTTTCTCTCTTTAGGGGTTTTTCCCCCCGTGCATTGTATATACACCCATCACTCTAGGGCTATCTATCTTTTCATTGCACACTAAGTAATACACTCTCTATTTGTGCCTTGAGCTTCCTTCGTCTTCTCCAAGGTGTGTGCGTTTCTCTGCAACCCTAATTCCAACAATTGGTATCAGAGCAGGTTGCGTCCTCCCGGGTTTAGTCGCCAGCAGCTCCAGCACACACACCTGCACATTTTCTCCGATTTCTATGAGCTTTGGCGAGTGTTGCAGGTCAAGAAACATTACGAGTAAGCTCGTAACGCTTAGTCTGCTCAGATTTCTGATTCGGGCTCATTTCATCCTCCGTTCTCATTACAGGCAGGTCTGCATAGGCAATTTCATCATTTTGTGAATTTTTTTTGTCAGTGCTATTTTTAGCATAACAAGTGCCTTACAGTCTTCTACGGTTTGTGCTATATAGCACATGTTGTTCCCGCTTCGTTTCTCCTCTTTTTGGGCAGTTTTCACATTAGGTGCAACATTTACCATGGCTGACAACAACACAGGTGTGTTCAAGATGTTTGCTACTAAGGACAGGTTGGATGGGGACAATTACCCTATGTGGGCTTATATGATGCAACATGTTCTTGTGTCAAAGGGCATTTGGAATATTGTGCAGGGCATTGATGTACGTCCTGGTTCTGAGGATATAGGCGATGTTGAGGATTTTGCAGGTCTTGCTGCAAGGATTGCTGCTATTAGAGTTGTTTTGCCTACGGCACAACAAGCTCGTTGGGATGTAAAGGATGCGCAGGATCATGCATTGATTGTGTTGTCTGTGAAGCGCACCATTGTTCCTCACATTTGTTCAACAAACTCTGCAAAATAGGCTTGGGATATTCTAGCAGGCCTTTATGCAAGCCGCAATGAGGCTAAAATTTCTTTGTTGTGTAAAGAGCTGGAATCGAAGATTATGCATGAGGAAGATGATATGGACACTTTCCTTGCTGGTATCAAGGGTATCAATGAGCAACTTATTTCTGTAGGTGAAGTCATTTCAGACAGTTCCCTTGTGCAGACTGTTCTTGATGCCTTACCAGATTCTTACCAGACTTTTGCTAGTACTTGGAGACTTATGACCCAAGGAAATCCTGAAGTTGTCAAGTTTAATGCATTATGCACGTTGCTGTTGCAAGAGTCACTTTCTAGAAAAAACAAGACTAGGCAGCGTGCAGTTGCACAGGCTTTTATTGCTTCTCAAAGAAAGGGTGGTAACAGTAATGCAGCCACTTCTTATGGTTCTGTTGCGAGTGGCAAAAATTATGTTCCTAATGCTTCTGCTGGCAGCAATTCATCTGGAAATTCTGGTGATAAGGGCAAAAAGAAGACGTGTTTCCATTATTGTAAAGCTAATGATCACTTGATCAAGTTGTGTCCTAAGTTGAAGGCCAAAGAGGCTAAGAAGAAAGAGGGTGGTTCCACTGCAAATGCTGGTTCCACTACAAATGCAGCCATTGTTGAGTCTTCTGTATCATCCGCAAACAAAGCGTATTCTGATTTCACGGGATATAGTGTTTGTGGAAGATTGTGTTCAGCCCTTGCTAGAGACAGTAATATAAGCTCACATGACATTTATGACACTTTGTTGCCTCTTTTCAGTGGTGAAAGTTTTAATGTAAATTCCAATGAGGCAAATGTACAACCTATGGGGGTTTTGGAAATGTTATAGATCAACCTATTACTGATGTAGATGTACATGATGTACTTGATGAGGAAAGGGCCGAAAATGAGCAGGCTAGAGGTATGCCAAAATGGCTTGTACACACTTTGCGTGACAATAAATTGGATGCACCTTTGTCTAGTCGTACTCGTTCAGGATCTTGCCATGCATCTTATGCATCAGATTGTTATGCTTTGGCAAGATCTGATGCAGGCTAGAGGTATGTCAAAATGGCTGGTGCACACTTTGCGTGACAGTAAATTGGATGCACCTTTGTCTAGTCATACTCGTTCAGGATCTTACCATGCATCTTATGCATCAGATTGTTATGCTTTGGCCAAAAATGAGCAGGCTAGAGGTATGCCAAAATGGCTGGTGCACACTTTGCGTGACAGTAAATTGGATGCACCTTTGTCTAGTCGTACTCATTCAGGATCTTGCCATGCATCTTATGCATCAGATTGTTATGCTTTGGCTGTGTCTAGCTTACATGATGTTGAGGAACCTCTCTGTTTTGATGAAGCACAAAATTCATAAAATTGGATGGCTGCCATGCAATCAGAATATGATGCACTTATAGAAAATGACACATGGACTTTATGTGATTTTCCTCCTAGCAAAAAGGCCATTGGTACAAAGTGGGTTTACAAGTTGAAACTCAAGCCGGATGGTGAGATCGATTGCCATAAGGCTCGACTTGTTGCAAAGGGTTATGCACAACAAAAAGGCATAGATGATGTAGAGACTTTTGCTCCACTTGTTGTATGACTACTGTGCGTTTTCTATGTGCATTGGCAGCTCATTGTGGTTGGGATGTACATCAATCAAACATTGTTACTACTTTCTTGAATGGTGACATATTTGAGGAAGTTTATGTAACGCAGCCTCGCGATTTTGTCAACAAAGGACAAGAGGACAAAGTGTGCAAATGTAACAAGGATTTGTATGGGTTGAAGCAATCTCCTCGTGCTTGGTATGAGAAACCTGACACTCATTTGGTCAAAGAAGGCTTTCGTAATAGTCCAACAAGAAGAAAATTTTATGTAAAGCGTGAGGGTGATGTACTTCTCATTGTGGTTCTTTATGTAGATGATTTGCTGATCACTCTATAGACCAAATCAGAGACATATTTATGAATTTAAGGCTGATTTGAATGCTACTTTCAAGATGAAAGATTTGGGGCTCTTGCATCATTACTTGGGTATACAGTTTAAGCAGTGTGATGGTGGTATTGCCTTGTGTTAGAAAAGTTACATAGAGACATTGCTATGTAATTTTGGACTTGAGGATTGCAAACCTATTGCCACTCCCATGTAAAACATGTTTGAAATTGAGTCTTCATGATGCTAGTGATCCTGTTGATGTCACTCTTTACCAAACTGTTGTTGGATGCCTCATTTATGTATGCAACACGAGGCCAAATATTCAGTTTGCACTCTCACAAGTCAACAGATTTCAACATAGCCTAGGGTCTAAGAATTGGCAGGATGTCAAGAGGATTTTTTTCTACCTTAGTGGCACTTTACATCTTGGCTTGTTTTATCCCAAGGGGGGATCATTGCTGCCAGACTTACATGCTTTTTCGGACTCAAATTGGGCTGGTTGTTTTGACACGCGAGTGTCCACAAGTGGTTTTTGTTTCATGCTTGGCAGTTCATGTATATCATGGTTGAGCAAGAAGCAACCTACTATGGACACTTCGAGTTGTGAGGCTGAGTATAGGGTAGTCTTCACAGCTACGATTGAGTGTGTATGGCTCAGACGCCTTATGGATGATTTGGGTGTTGGATAAGACATTGCCAACACTATCTACACTGACAGTCAGAGCGCATTGGTAGTTGCGAGGAACCCAGTTTTTCATGCTTTCACAAAGCACATTGAGGGTGCATTACCACTATGTCAGGGAGAGGCTCTCTGCAGGAGAGATCAGCTTGGCTTATGTGTCAACACAGGATGACCTTGCAGATCTTTTCACAAAGGAATTGTCGTGTGAGAAGCTCAAAGCTTTTCGTAAAGCTTTGGGCTTACTCCCCTTTGTGGATTGATCATGTCCTCAGGGCATGGAAGTTCGCTTTACTCATGTGCTAGCTCTTGTTCACCGCATCACTCTAGGGGGGATTTGTTACCGTATACATGTGGTAGTGATGTGTGTGAACACACTAGGAACGTCGAGGGCATTTTTTCCCTCTTTAGGAGGTTTTTCCCCCCGTGCATTGTATATACGCCCATCACTATAGGTCTATCTATCATTTCATTGCAGACTAAGTAATACACTCTCTATTGTGTGCCTTGAACTTCCTTCATCTTCTCCAAGTTGTGTGCGTTTCTCTGCAGCCATAATTCCAACACTTTTGGACCCCTATTGGGATGTAACCATCGCTCCTCTTAGTCCCTTGCGGAGGTAAATCTAGAAGCACTTATTGCACATTTCTCTTTGGTAGACCATCTTGTTTTGGACCCCTATTGAGATGCAACCATTTCTCCTTTTGGTCCCTTGTTGAGATAGGTGTAGAAGTACATATCTATATCCTAACTCTTGTTCCCGTTTTATCTTCCCATATTAAATGATTAGTTTAATATGAGAAAATCATTTGGTAAAGTTAGATATTATATTTAATGACATACCATTAGGAGATTTTGGAGGTCATTTGGAGGGCCTTCTAAGAAATCTTATTTCTCTCTCTAGAAAATTTTCTTAAAATGCACTTGCACTTATTAAATATGTCCAAAAGGACAACTAGACACTCTGGAAAGTGAACCTAACTATTTGACGATCCTTCAAAATGGTTAGAATTTCATTAAATGTCTTTTTCATGAGGTAGGCACCGCTCATTAAATATGCCTTCTATCATCACTAGAATGCAAAAAATTCACAAAATTGTTAGCTAGTGTTAGAATTTGAAGATTCTAACACTGCCAATGCGTTTGAAACGCCCAAGAACCTAAAAAATAAATGTCTACTTGCCCTTTCTGACACCCAAAGAGAGAAAAAAGGCCAGAAAACCCTTAAAAAGGGGGTTGCTATACACAACGCATAAGAGGCACTTCCAAAATTGTGTGCCGTGTGCAGCAACCCCCTTTTTAAGTGTTATGTGGCCTTTTTGCCCTCTCCACGTGTTAGAAAGGGGCAACTAGACATTGGTTATTAGGATTCTGGGCATTCTGGACACACTAGCGGTATCAGAATCTTCAAATTCTAACACTAGCTAATAGTTTTGAGATTTTTTTTTTTTGCATTCTAGTGATGACAAAAGACATATTTAATGAGCGACGCCTAACTCATGAAAAAGACACACGCATGTAATGAAAAGCTCACCACTTTCAAGGACGTTGGTTCATTGAATGAGTGGGTGATACCTTTTTAATATTTTTCTAATATCCTACTCTTTTTCTACGTAAGGTTGGCACTTCTCTCATTGGAGGAGTTCATTTTTCTCTCTTTTAAAAGGCCCTCCAAAAGACCTTCAAAATTTCCTAATGATAGACTGGCAACTCCCGTACTAATACGCCTGGACACACATTGGCGTGTTGTATGCATCTATCCTTGAGCAACAATTGAGCAGATGGTTAGAGAGTGCGGACATATAGGTAGCGGGGCATGCCAATTTTAGGAGAGGTTCTCCACTCTTGATCATATTTTGGCACTCAGAGACATCATTGAGGAGGGTAGGGCACATGGGAGACTGATTTATTGTAGCTTTGTGGATTTCCACAAAGCATTTGACATGGTGCCCATATCCAAATTGATGTGCAGACTACAGGAGATGGGAGTATCCATTGAGTTGATTTGGAGGATCATGGATCTATACAGATCACTGGTGGGACATGTATGCACTCTAGAGGGGATATCTAATTTAGTTCACTCTACTATTATTGTGAAACAAGGTTTTTCATTGTCTCCTACTCTTTTTTGGTATGTATATATATGAGGTTTCTAATTACATTGACACAGAGGGTGACAGAGGTGCCTAGTTGGTAGGGACATGGATTTCGTTATTGTTATATGATAATGATATTGTGTTGATATCTGGCTCATCAAAACGTATGCGAAGACATTTGGATGCATTACATAGCTTTGCAAAGAATAGTGGATTCTTTGTAAACCTTGGTAAAACCAAGGTTATGGTGTTTAACACCACACCGCAATGGATTAGGAGATCAACTCCTACATCCATTTATGGTCAAGAGACTATGGAGTACACATATGCATACACTTATCTTGGGGTGGTCTTCACTATGCCAAAGGTTTCTTTGAAGAGAGCAATAGAGACTAGATTGACTAGAGCATATGCATCTTTGGGAAGATTGGCGAGGGTGTGCTCAAGGTTCAAATCCAAGAACCACGAAAAAAGCTCCATGACTCATTGGTACCTTGGTAGCTTTATCTATGCTCTATGGGGTTCAGGTTTGGGGACCATCAATGGGTCAGGATGGGTGGATAGGTATGGAGAGGCCCTTGGTATCTATTATATCTCAATTGACTACACCCAAGGACTATGTGCCACATGAGATCGTTAGAGTGGAGTTAGCAACCCCCTCTATGGAGATAGACCTGCATATTAGATTAGTCTCCTTCATACAAGATACTCCCAAAGACAGATATGCTAGATTGGCCCTTGAGTCCTCCAAACAATTAGCTTTACAGGGGACACATCATGTTGGTATGCACAAATGTCATCATGGTTTTAGATACATGGCTTCAACATGGACAGCTTGCCTCCCTTCCACTAGTACTCCCTTGATGCACCATCATTGTCTCTTACCTAGGTGGAGATTACTAGACTCATTTGTCTATTTCCCCGTTGTGCACCTCATTAGCCCTCATGTGCCCACTCCCCATATGTTTTGAGCTGATGTATTATGTGATGAGGACATTAATGATGATGAGGATATAGGTTAGGCTTGCATAATTGCCCACTCTAGGCACCCTAATTTATTTTTATCTTTATGTTCCCTTGACATTGTCCTAGAGTCACACATGGTTGTAACCTTTTGGTTTGATAGGTCATTTTGGCCTTTTGAAGATGTTAGTATACCATTTCATTTCATATCTCTCTTTCTCTTTCTCTTTCTCTTTCTCTTTCTCTCTCTCTGTCTCTCTCTCTCTCTCTCTCTCTCTCTCTCTAGGTGTGTGTACCTGGCAAAGGAGAGATGGGGCGGGGGCCAAGGAGAGATGAGGCTCTCTAAAGAGAAATGGCATGGGGTTCACTTCACAACAAACACAATGGAGAACTCTACCTAGTTTCCACGGGAGCAAAAATAACTCTCGCAATAAAATTGGGCTTTTTAAAAAAAGGTTTTTAGCGTCGTGTAAGCGACACCATTGCTTATACGATGCTTTACAGTTTGTAAGCATCACTATGAGCGTCGCAACGTGCGATGCTATTAACGACGTACATAGAGACACAACTATATTTTTGGGACAAATTAGTAGGCGACGCTCGTAAATTTTGCAGGTGTCCCTGCTTACAAAGTGCCCTTGTAGTGAGATATCTCAAACAAGTTTTTGTGGGAGATTATGTTTTTTTCCTATTATGGCCTTGAATGTAGCCCTTTGTTGCTCAATAATGTGGACATTTTTGTCCCTAACCTCCATCATGTGTGACTTAAGGAGGACCCTTGTTTGCTCTAACACAATCTAGCATTGAGTTGGAGATCGTGTGATATTAATTGAGGAGATATAATATATAGTTCCAACTTAGAGATAAGGTCCCATGTTTGCTCCACCACAATCTGGCACTGAGTTGGAGATCCTATGATATTGAAGGGGATATAATATAGAATTCCAACAAAGAGCTAGGGTTTTGTAGACTTCCATCATTTGTTGTATTAGTGCTCCTATTATGAATTATTACAAGGAAATCTCCCAGATGGTAAACTATGCATCTTGGGCATGTCATGGCTAGGAAATGTAGAAGATATTGCCTTTTGGCAACCAATGATAATTGAGTTGCACGTTCCCTTATTGAGATATCAATCTCAACTTGTACTATTCCTTGATGACTATTATTTTTAGTAGTATTAATTTTTTTGGACAGCTTATCAATTTTGCTTATGTTTTATTCTAAAAAACAATTCAAAAAAAGCCAAATTACGTAAATAAAACTCCTTTTTACCTAGTATTTTGAGAGTTTAAGTGAAAAATGACCACTTGCATGTAAGTGAGAGAAAGAGCATCCCAAAATAGCGCCATCGCACACACCATACTTTCTTAGTAGGAATCATATTTATGACGTTCCAACAAGGAACTCGATTTCTCCGATAGTATCCTAAGCAAGTGACTTGAAATTTTATCCCCCTTTCAAAGCGAATGAAGCCATCAAAATCTCCATTAGATCCAAGCTACAAATATGTAAATTTTGTCTCCTTTTATGATAATTTTCTCTCTTAATCGTGCCATACACTCTCTTGATTACATGGCTCATGCTCTCTTATCTTTCATTTATTTATCTTGTTGTAATTCATGTTGCATGAGATGAATAAAGAGGGGGAAGGCAAATACTCAAGCATATTGATTGATGGAGATGGTTGGTACGCAATATAGTGTTTTGTGTTTTATTTCTTATTTATGTTGTTATGATTCTTCAATCAATTGTTTTTCCGAATTTATTTTGCTTTATTGAATTAAAGTTGTGTTGAAAATATTAAGAAGATATCAAGAAGCCAAAAATGTCGACAATCATCATGATTGACACACCTCAATGTATACACATATCTTTTCTAGTGATACTATAGCTTGACTACACCAAATTGTTTTACTTATGAGAATGATGATACATTTATTCCTCAGAATACTCAGTAGAGGCTCATGCTAGACGATACTATAAGTTTGCGTTCTATTTCATTATATCTTTTAGTGCATTGTCAAATTTCTATCTTGAGTTAGTGAAGAAGAAGACAAATAAGTTTTTGCCTCCATGTGTGTGTGTGTGTGTGTGCACGCGTGCACACACACTTGCAAGAGCTCCTATGATGGTTACTTTTCAAAATGTGTAATTTATCATGTGAGTTAACAGAATAGGATTATTAATAGTCTAGATGTATACTTTTATACATACATTAGACGGGGGTGGGTTTTTTAAAAATAGGCCCACAATGTAAATTTAACATTTATATTAGGGTATTATTAATAATCTCTTTAACAACATGATACAGGGAGCTTTGGATAAGTGATCATCTCCCAAGAAAAAGTTCAAGCTCTCTTTTCTATCTCTTTACATGGTATTAGAGTGTGGTTCTCTTTGAGGATCTTGGAGCAACAAGCAAGAGCGAAAATAGAAGCGATCTAGGGATTCATAGGAGCCATCGCTAGTGATCAAGGTGCTTCTTCTTGGTGATTGCGCATTCAACTATGTATATAGTCCTTTGGACAAAAATGTGCATCCAAATCTCCAATCCATGCATGTTTTGGCATCTATTTTGGAGTTAGAGTGTGTCCACATGCATGCACGCAAACGTTCAAATTTATATAAATACACCATGTGCAAAGAGAATGTGCTGAAAAAAATAATAGACTTTAATTCAAACACAAATGCATTTTGAATATATAGACCAAGTGTTCAACCCACCCATGTAATCTGTTATGTGTGTTTCTACCCAAGCATCAACCATTTGTGTTGGGAAACTATTGATGGCATACTTTAAGTTGGATATCTCATCAGACGTTAGCTTTGCCTTTTCAAGCATATGAAAAATATTATCTATAGACTGCTACACATGAGCGCACTTAGTTCCAAGGGTTGGTTTGTTATCTCTATAGGTGGTAATGTCACACACCTTTTTCCACAATTGAAACTCAGTGGGATTCTGGGAATCAAAATTGTCTGAAAGCAAACGCCTAGCTGTACTACCACTCATACATATTTTATTAGACAATCTTGTGTACTTCCATATGCCTTCTTGTCCTTTAAAAGCTCAATCGTGCCACCATGGAGACCCAACACTCGATATAATAGGCTCGAGTTCTCTTATACATTCTTCCCTTGTTTTTTGTAGGCTCCATATTCCAATTATCGTTGATATGGAGCATTTTCAACTTGTCAAGAATTTGTAGATGGACATGAAAGGTACACACATATACATTTATCAATGGAATTATAGGATCCCAATTTGGATAATCCATGTCTTGATTCGGAGGTACACTTTTATCACAACTAAGGATACCTTGAAACCATTGTTATAGTGCGCTTTATTCACTGCTTGTGTAGTGGGCACAACTTTCGCATAGTTGATTGCAACTTTGCCACCCTTTTTCTTATCACCCTTTGACTTGTTGGCCTTTGCACCCTTGCCTTTAGTTCCCATGGAGACTTTACTATGGAAAAAAAATAAATGCACAGAAAGAGTGTCATTGCACCTTGCTTGCACCCTAACATATACTTGAGGGTTTTCAAGTCTCCAATCAAATGCCAGTCCACTTCGAACGTACCCAAACTTGAAACATGCAATCTTTGTCCTTCCTGTTGTTGTTGAATGATGTCAAGGATTGGTGTCCATTTCAGGGACTCATTAATTTTTCTCATGCAGGAGATGAAAAGCTTCCAACCACCAAATATTCTTCTTTGACTGAACACCTGAACATGTGTCTCCCTTCTCGTTAGCATTTAGCTCAACTCAACGCCCACCAAGGCCCTATTCATCAGTGTAACTCTTACCCTTTTGAGAAATTGACCTTTGAGAATCTAGTTCTCATCAAGCTTCATAGAAAATATAACTTTACCATCACACTTTTCATGTGTCAACCCATAGAATCTAATCATTGATTCTTGGAGCTTCAATAAGTCAATATACACATTGTTGAACTCATTGTAGAGGAAGGATTTGATGTCTTCTAATGGCATGAAATCATCTACATATTGAAATCCACCTAACAAGATTGTGTTACCATATACATGTGGTAGTGATGTGTGTGAATACACTTAGGACCATTGGGGCATTTTTTCCCTCACTAGGAGGTTTTTTCCACCATGCATTGTATATATTTCCATCACTCTAGGACTATCTTTCTATTACACACTAAGTAATACACTCTCTGTTGTGATCCTTGAGCTTCCATAATCTTTTCTAAGTTGTATGTGTTTGCGTGCAACCCTAATTCTAACAACTGGTATTAGAACAGGTTGCATCCTCCAGGACTTAGTCATCAGTGTTGCCAACACACAGCTGCTCACTTTATCAAATTTGAGTGAGATTTGGTGAGCATTAGCAGGTCGATAAATACTTCGAGTAAGCTTCTAGACCTTAGCCTACTCACATTTTTTATTCCAACTCATTTCGGCCTCCATTTTCACTACAGGCAGTACTACATAGGTAATTTTGTCATTCTGTGTAGAGTTTCTATCAGTGTAGTTTTTTGCATAACAAGTCCCTTACAGTCTTCTATTGGTTGTGCTATATAATAGGTGATGGTCTTGCTTTGTTTCTCCTCTTTTTGGGCAATTTTCACATCAAGTGCAGGCATTCATCATGGTCGAGAACAACACAAATGTGTTCAAGATGTTTATTGTTTGGGATAGACTGGATGGGGAGAATTACCCTATGTGGGCTTACATGATGCAACATGTCCTTGTGTCAAAGGGTGTCTGGAATATTGTGCAGGGCATTGATATACATCCTGGTTCTGAGGATGTAGGCGATATTGAGGATGCTGTAGATTTTGGTGGCAGGGTTGCTATTGCAAGAGCTGTTTTGCCAACAACTGAGGAAGCTAGTTGGGATGTAAGAGATGCATAGGATCATGCATTGATTGCGTTGTGTATGAAGCACACTATTACTCCTCACATTCATTCAACAAAATCTGCAAAACAGGCTTGGGATATTTTGATTGGTCTTTATGCAAGTCGCAGTGAGGCTAAAATTGCATTATTGTGTAAAGAGATGGAGTTGAAGATTATGCATGAGGAAGATGAAATGGAGACTTTCCTTGTTGGTGTCAAGAATATTAATGAGAAACTTATTTCTATAGCTTTTTGAAAGTTTCCTTGTGCAGATTGTTCTTGATGCTTTGCGAGATTCTTACGAGAATTTTGCCAGTATTGGGAGACTTATGACCCAAGTAAACCCATAAGTTTCCAAGTTTAATGCATTATGCACATTGTTGTTGTAAGAGTCACTTTAAAAAAAAAACAAGGCTAAACAATGTGAAATTGAACATGCCTTTATTGTTGCTCAAAGAAAAGGTGGTAACACCAATGTAGCCACCTCTCATGGTTCTTTTGCGAGTGGTAAATCACCTATTCCTAATTCTTCTGCTGGCAACAATTCAACTGGGAATTCTGGTGAAAAGGGAAAAAAGAAGATGTGCTACCATTATTGGAAAGCTAATAACTTGATCAAGCAGTGTCCTAAGTTGAAGGCAAAAGGGGCAAGAAGAAAGAGGTCGGTTTCACTACAAATGCAGCTATTGTTGAGTCTTCTGTGAAAGGAGATTGTGATGTTGATGTTGATGTATAATGAGCTTTTAGTGCAGAGTACACTGATGCTCCTTCTGTTCATGATGCATGTATGTTAGTTGTTGCAGATTTTCATGTGTGGTACTTTGACAATGGTGCTTTAAATCACATCACCTCTCATCTTGAATTGTTTACCTCTCTTGAGGATGTCCCTCATGGGAATTCAGTCACTTATGCCAACAATGCCTCTTATCTGGTCAAGGGAGTTGGAAAGATTGTGCTTACTTCTGTGAATGGTAGTTCTTTCACACTTGTTGATGCAATTTATGTACTTGGGATAAAAAAGAATCTTTTGTCTATATCTGCACTTGCTAAACTTGGTCTTGTTGTGAGATTTACGGATGATAGATATATAGCTCATGATCTCAGTTTTGGTGATGGGATTGTTGCATCAAGAATTTTATGTCATGGGTTGTATCTCACTTTATATAACATGTGGGGACAGAATTTTGCAAATGTAGTTGTGAATTCTAAGGCTATTTCAGATGCAAAACTTTGGCATGCACGTTTTGGGCATTTGAATTTTGTCAATTTGCTGCGTTTGTAGAAATTTGATAGGATTGCTTCTTTGCCGTCTCTTGAAGCATGTGTTAAGCATGCTTGTGAAGGCTATATTTGGGTAAGATCGTTCAAAGTTTCCAAAGGCATTAGGAAAAATATGAACCCTCTAGGGGCCCTTTGGGATTAAGGTTGATTAAAGGCCAACCAATGAGAAGAGGGTGGTGGACACACTCTATGCCCTCAAAAATGTAGGGGGACAAAGTAGTCTTACACTTCTTAAATGGGCTCTTACCTAGTGAGAAGGTGGGGTGGGGAATGGGCCATATGGAACCTCCAACTTCCCTCCGTTTTGATCCGGTTTTGAAAAAATCCCAAAAATTTGAAATTTTTCAAAAATTTCAAAACTCAAATTTCATCTTCTGAAAACCCCCCTAAAACTATTTTATGGTCAAAAAAGCATTTTTTGATCTCAAAAAGTCAAAACGTACATCCAAAAACCCTAAAATTCATTTTTTAAAAAAAACTTTTAAAAAATATTTTTTTGCTATCCAGAGCTCCCCCAAAAGTAGTTATTAGACAAAAAGTGATTTTCTCTCTCTAGAACCCCTTTTTCAACCCCTCCTTGGTTGCAACCATCACACTCATCCTCTACTCCAACACTCTCTCTCTCTCTCTACACCATCTCCATTGCTGCAGCAAGGAAGCTCCTCTCTCCTCCCCTACCACCTTCCATTGCCACACCAAGCAAGGGTTATCCACCTTCTCCTCCCAGTGCCACACCAAGCAAGGGTTGTCCACCTTCTCCTCCCATTTCCACAAGGGTTAACCACTTTCTCATATCACTTTATCCCACCTACATTGTAGCAACAAGCAAGGTTCTTCTCCTCCTCCTAGTTTTCTTTGCTCAACCATGGCCAAATCTACTTCGCAAAGGCGGCCAAAGGATGAGGTCACAGCACTTGCATGCCACAACACTAGAGGTGTAGATGATGAGTGGGTGCCACAAGAGTTCACCAAAGGTGCTTGGGTATACATGCAACCATCTGCTGTTGGCCCTCATCGTGTGTGGAATCGTGCAAACTTGGATGTTCATTGGAAAGGAAAGCTCCTTGGCTTCAAGAACCGCAAAGACAAGGGCACCGTAGCCATTGTGCAACATGTTTTCTCAATGTCAACCATGCACTTGCAACAACCACCTCGATTTTCAACACATTGTAAGTACATGTTTTGAGAATACAAAGCTAGGTGTGAAATCACAGTGTAATGTTATTATGGGTTCATACTTAACATTTGTCATGCATTTATAGTCATATTTCCGTCCACGTTGGTGGAGGAGCAGCCACTACATAGTCTCTCCGGCACATTCAATGCTATACATGCGGATATTGGAGCAATAATGTTCCCACATCTTTGCCCAACCAAACTGGTTCAAAGAAGGATTTTCTTCTATTCTCACTCCTATATTGTCCCTACTTCTACACAAGCATTTGGAACGCTTGAACTCATCAAAGTAACTTCCTTATTAAGTATGGAGTGGCCGGTCCCAGATTTGTGGTCGGTAGTATCTTTCAAGAAAAAGATGATAATGGATGTCCAAAACTCTTTGAAATACTCTAAAGCTTCTAGGTCTGTGGGCTTGAGTTGGTGTTTGTCTATTCATTGTTTTGTGCACATTTTTAAAGAGTTTGGATTTGTGGAGACTACCACAATGCTTGTATGTAAAGATGCGCATTACGAGGAATTAGGAAGGCTTTTAGAAGAGGACTGGGGTTTTGTGGAGGGCATGCACAATGGGGACCGATATCGTTGTAAGGTTGGAGCTTCAGGTATTGGAATGGGCTATTTGAAATCCCGCACCTTCTTGTACATACGATTTCACTATGATCATTGGATGTGCAAGCTTGGAGTGTGGACTCCCTTACAGAGTGTAGACGGCGCTATTGCAAGCTTTGACATTGTAGTGAAGATGCCCAACGATGCTTTGGAGGCAGTCCAAGTGAACAAGCATTGGAATCTTAGTAATGTTCGAGAACATTTGGTTATTATGGGTTTTGAGGCCCTTCAACAAGCACAATTTCGTTTACAAGGTCACAAGGTGAGAATCATTCCACCACATTTTCAATACATCATGGTTTGTCGATCATTAGATGCTTATTGTAATGAATCTCCGCAGATTGGGAAGAGAATGGAAGACAAATTGAAGGTCGAGGAGGACTGGGGGATAGATGGAACTATGCTATCGATCTTATAACTTTGTAACTCTTGCAATTTTCATATTGATCCCCGCTGTAATCAACATGATTTGCTTCGCAAATCATGCCTTTGAATATAATTTTTTGCATTGGGATGAGAAATCATTTTTTGGTGAAAGTGCCTTTTTTTTTAATGTCTTAAAAAAAGGGTCCATTATAAAAGGGGGGCCACCTAACCTATTCACTATTTTCACTTTTGCAACTCTTGAGCTCCTCCACTCTCTATCCACACCCCAGGCTAGACATGGATGCTGCCACAGCCTCTGCATCTGCACCCACATCCACCCCTTTGTCACGCTTCATCCTCTTCCTCGAGGACACCAAATACAAAGGGAAGTTGGACCTCCACACCTTTTTTACTCGTCTCCCTGACCTTGACGCCACAGTTGCCCTTCACATGGATGCATTTGAGGAGATTTCTGCGTTCATGGAGGAGCACATCATAAAATATTCTGTATCTATCCCCCCACATGCAGGGATCTGGGTCCCTTGCGATCTTTTGCGCTATATACACAAAGGTGATCGCCCATTCTCCAAGCGGTTGCAACGATTCCAAGAAATTGCAACCGATGCAGGCCATTACTTAGACGAGCAAGCCCCTGGGGTGTCAGCGCTCAAGAAGCGCAAGTTGGGGGTGGAGTACCTTTCTCGGCTCGCAACATTTATCTTCTTGGTGAGCGAGGAACCTGATTTGGAGGAGCTCCGCTTACCATACCTTCAAGTTGGGTCCTTTATCAAGGACACCAAGGAGCAGTAGGTTATCCCCATGAACCCTGTAGCGGAAGGAAAAGCACACCGGCTCGAGTACCCTAGGGGTCTTGAGGAAGTGGTTGAGAAATCCATAGTTGCGGCTGGCCCTAGTGACACTCCAGTGCCACTACCACTGACGGATGTGGCAATCCCAGAGGTAGAAATCAACCGCTTCTCCTTAGTGTTAGTGGATGGGGAGGAGTATGTGTTCCTGCATGATTTGGAAAAAGCATTTGGCCTGCGCATGGATGAATGCTTAAGCGTGCAATGCAACAACAACAAATGTCCCTTAGACAATATGCCAGATGCCCTAGAAAGCAAGCTCTTGCCAGATGGGGACTCTGTTGCTGACACTATTGCAATTGTATGTGCGGAGGTCCTGGCAGCAGAGCAGTTGCACGTGGCTAATGAAGATTTCCAAGCCACGCAAGCCAAGGTTGAGGCTGCTAGGATGCCTATGCCATTATGCGACCTCCCATCTGATGATCCAAAGCTTGTATCTGTGGTGCATGTGAGCATTGACTTGGATGCAAAGGGCAACAGGGAGGAGGAAGACAAGGAGCAGGAGGTAAACTGTATCCTAATTTTCATGTTACTATTTTATCCTTCATTGTCTTTTTTCTCAACCTTCATCGGTTTATGACAGGATGTTGTGGAGGTTGATGATTTTGCTGCAAGGATGGGTGGCAAGCGGACGGGCTTTGGACCTCAAGCTTCCCTTGCGCATTACCTAGGACAACTCCCCCCTGGCGATGTGGCCATTATCCATAATGAATTTACTCCCCAAGCCCATTTTATGACTTGGTCGTTAAAAGCTTTGAGCAAGTTTTTGTGTTTGAGCACCATTGCTCAAACTGCGCATCAAGTGTTCGTAGTGTGTAGATCCCTTGTATGCACAACGTTTGGCACTGGCTTTCGTGGTAAAGTGCTTGCCCAGATAGGGATACATGCTTCCATTGGCTCAACTGACCCAAATGCCATAGCGCAGTCCCTCTTGACTAGGGAGTTGCCTTACGCGCAAAATAGGCACCAGGAAATGGTCAAAAAAATTATGAACTCCTCAGATATATGATGTAAAATCACCGTGCTGGAAGGAATAAAAAATATTTGAAATTGTCTCTCTATATTGCAAATTATTTTGAATCTGATTTGTCAATCTTGAAAATTGTTTCAATTGGTGATATGAATTGTTTTTTGATTGGTGACTTTGTTATTTCAAGTTCTGTATGTAATTGCAGTCAATTTCAGTATATTTGTGCTTTTTAAGTACCCTAGGGGGTAGATTAGCCTATAAGGGGCAAAAAAATGCTTGGGTACAAGGGCGCGCAAATGGCCCATCCATCAGTTTTGGATGGGCCATTTGCGCGGCCAGGCATTTTTTTGCCCCTTATAAGCCAATCTACCCCCTAGGGTACTTAAAAAGCACAAATATACTGCAATGGATTGGTTCTGCATCATTCATTTAAATGCACCCTTTTTATGGCAATTCCAGCATATGTTCAGACTCAAGGACACTAGAAAAGCTGAAACCAATTATGAAATGAATTTTCTAGCACACTATCACCTGCTTTAGCTCTACCTAGTACACCCCTCCACCAAAAAGTCCAATTACATTGGACATTTGAAAATCCAAATTAATGTTTTGTATAGACACTTGGTTTCACAATATGTTATTTGTTTTGATATCCTATAAGGAATTCAAAGCTTGAAATGACCAAAAAAAGGTGTCCACAAGGATCCATATAAAATATTGATGCAAAACCAATAGGTTTTAGTAAGTTTGTGCATTTTAAGTACCCTTGGGGGTAGATAAGCTTAAAAGGGGAAGAAAAAGGCCTGGCCACAAGGGCGCGTAAATGGCCCATCCATCAGTTTTGGATGGTCCATTTGCGCGCCCTTGTGGCCAGGATTTTTTTGGCCCCTTATAGGCTTATCTACCCCCAAGGGTACTTAAAATGCACAAATTTACTGAAATTGACTGCAATTACATACAGAACTTGAAATTATAAAGATAATAGACAGAGTAGACACAACTGTCGATCATATTGTCCTTGGAAAGTCAAATCATTACAAAGATAAGGGTGTGCAATACAAAAAGAGGGGTAACTTCGGCTAATGCTCGAAGTCTCGTCGCAATCAACGTGCAAGCTACATATCTTTTGGCTGTATTGTCACTCGCTTTGCATGAATGGCGCATAGGTTGGTATCTTCCAACACCGAAATGATGTGGGCCTCTGCAGCTTCTTGAATAGCCTCTAGCGCTATTGCTTGCATTCTATACTGATTTCCATAGCTTTGAAGCACCTCCTTCACAGTGCGAGCAAAGGGGGCGCGTCGAATCAAGAGCTCCGTCGTCTTCTGGTAGTGGCAGATTTTTGCAAATGCCCTTGCTATTTTTCGGCGCCGCTGCGGTTGTCTTGGGGGCACTTGCACATTTGCTGGCGGGCGGCGTTTAGGCTTCTTGAAAAACTTAGACTTGCGCCTATTTACATGCTTAGGGGCTGGTTCTGCAGCCTCTTCTGATTCTTCTTCTTCCCTTGGTTGCCGATCTTGTCGTGTGGGGAGAGCTCTCTGGCCTTGAGGCAATGTCTTCCCCCCAACAACCACCCGATATGTGCGCGGTATTTTTTCTCGCAGCCATGGTGGCTCACTCTCTGATTCGGTGTCTCTATGGACCACCCGAGTCCTGGATGGTCCTGCTTGTGATTGGGGGCGCGACGGCTGCTCCCTATCGGACTCTGATGTTTGCTGGCCCTCTGCTTCTCTCCAGCGCTGGGCACGTCGCTTCATTCTCTTTCTAGGTGTTATATCTTGAGGAGGTGGAGATTCAACAGTCCTTGATGACTCTTGTGCCCTACCACCATGACCACTACCAGAAGAGTTCCTGGAATGGCCAGGTGTTCGTGGCCGTTTTCTTGTGCCTTTAAGCCATGACGGCTTGTCACATCCTTGGAGGGTGTTTTTGTTGGCAGGAGGATGCTCTTTCGCGGTTTGTTTGGTGCGCGCCATTTCGTTGGTAAGAGCTCACCTGTTCTTAAGAAATGAGTGATTTATGAGAGCATGCAATATTTATAAGGGCCCATTTAAAAAGGGCCCTGTTCACACTATTTTTTTTAAAAGAAGTATTATTTTTTAAATAAACATGTCGCTAAGAGTTGGACCCTGCGTTCACGTTTAGTGACTCGCGCAGTATCCACTTTGATCCTTGTCGCACTCTGCAACGCCGCCATGTAGCATGCTTGGTGGAACGTTGCGACATTTGCCACTTGTTGCTATGCTCTTGACGACTCCATTTGCGCACTTCATAGCAATCTTGGATTGTCGCGCACGCTCCATTGTGAGCTTACGAGAAAATGTTGTGCGAAAAAACCAGTTGAACATCTCCTCCAAATAATTGGATTGCACCATTCCACCACCATGTCGAGTATTTTTGAAGTACACTCCCCTTGCTCGATAATGGGACTTCTCCATGCCTTGAGTGCTAAAAATTTCAAGCGATCCATACTTGTGAATAAAAAATACACCATGCGCAAACAAGATATGCTGTTCACATGAGCAAACGATCCACATTATCAAATAAAAACAATCCCTTGTAAAGAATACACCATGAATGACTTACCATGTAATGTGTGATGTTATTTTCACCCCAAGAAAGGGTGAAGACCTTGGTAAAATCCACCAAAGCTTCTTGAAATGATTGACGTTGTTCTTCTGTTGTGCTGTTAAGGCCCATAAGCTTGACCATTTTATCAAAATGGGCCCAAACTTGCTTGTGCTTGTTTGCAAGCTCGCCATTTGAATCATTGTCAGTAGTAGCTTTGCATAACTCCTTCCAAAGCTCCCAAAGGTTACCTGCTTGCTGGTTGGAGCTGTTTTGAGCATGATATCGACTTGGCTTTCCTTGGGAAACTCTCTTCAAAAAGTGTCTAGCTTTTTGTCCACTCATTGACACTTGTTGAGCAATTTCATGGGCCTCCCCTGTGTTCTTTGCAGCAACTATAGACACATTTCCATCGTGACAGCCAATGGAATTCAAGAGTACCTCCAGTCTTTCGATCGCTTCTTGGGACTTTTCCAACGGTTTCATTGTGAAAGCATAGTCAATCTGGAGCTTCAATAGCCTATCAAAAATGCGCATGAATGCGTGTAATGTACAAAAATGTACATTCGATAGAGGAAATTGAAAGATTGGATTCCAAGCGTGGTCCTTTTGATCACGGTCTGGGGCATTGAGCATGGGACATCTCAGAATAGACGCTTCCCATTCTCTACCTTCATCTCCGACATCACGACAATCTAACCCTTGTTCTCCATGCCCTTGCCATGGAAGCATGTAACCAGCCTTTGCAGTGCTCTTATGTGATTTTTGTCCATTAGGTTTGTACCCTCGAGTGCAAAATGGACAAGGCATGAGAGAAGAAGCCCCTTGTTTGCAGCCAAGCAAACACTTTATGGTCTTCAATTCCCCACCCAAGTGCCACTCCACATCATAACTACCAAAGCCCTCAATCTCCAACTTCTGACCTGCAATTTGGGAGTGTATTACTTCTGTGATCCATGGAGTTCTCTCAAAAATCCATGAAAGTACTCCATTGGTCTCTTTGGGCATCTCAATAGCACCCAACCACCAAATGTCTTTCTCTGATTGCACGCTAAAAGATAGGGTGGGATATGGCTCGGCTGAATCCCTTCGCTTGGTTTGCAGAAGGGCCTCGTTCATTAGAGTGACACTTAGCCTCTCTAACCTTTGGCCTTTCACTATTTGACACTCATCGAGTTTCAGCACAAAAGCAACTTTTGTGCCAAGCACTACAAAATAAATAGTGCTAAGACCTTAACCTTCAGCGTCTATGATAAGAATAATACCAAAGAAAAAAGTAAAGTGTGTCACCTTCTTCAGGTAACTGGTAAAATCTAAGCATGGCTTCTTGAAGCCTTCTAAGATCCACGAAAATATTGTTCCACATTGTGTAAGGAAAGCCCTTCTCCGAAGGTCTTATGGATTGTTTCTTACCTTTTCCCCTTGTCTTTGTTGCGCATGAAGCATAAAGGGAAATTGGCATTGTGTCCTCAATGTGTAGGTATGTCCCAATGCGGGAGAACACATGTTCGTTTGTGGCCTTCTTTGCGAGCTTGACCTTGTGAGGAACGGGAAATAGGTTTTCCACAATGCCATGTTCTTTGAGGGCATCCTTTAGGAGTTGAAAAATAGCCTGATAGGCCTTGGTGCTGATTCCAGCCTCATCACAAGCTTGTTGAACATCATCATCACTAACCACATTTCTTAATTTACGCATAAGGTCCTTGGTGACTGCATCCTTAATGTGCTTACCTCCAGGTGATTGTAAGATAGAAATCATGTCCTCGGTATTGAGACAACTAGTGAGAAGGTTGACTCGATTATCTTGGCTTGTTCCACTGCATGCCTCCTAGATGAAGTTTCTGGCAACAAATAAACATAAATGTTAGAAAATAGTGTGAAGTAAGAATGCATCATGCAAGTAAAGACCAAATCACCTTGTGGCTGTAACTCGTCGTTTGCGTGCTCCTCCGAAATGTGCAAGAGTTTCAATGGATGAATACGGGCGTTTGCGTTCCCTTGCACCAAGGGGTGTTTCTTTCAAGTATGTGATGGTGTTGGTAAGCTTCTGGATGTGGGACTCCTTTTCTTGCATTTGTTGTTCAAGACTTTTAACTACCCTCTCCAAAGAGGAAACACTCTCTTGTAATACCGTCGTCTTGAGGTGAAGAGCTTGACATTCATGCATCCACATATGCAAAGAAGCACCTGCACCCATACACAGCCACTTGCAATAGCCTAACAAGCTTGCTTCTCCCCTCCCAAGAAATTGAAAAAATGTCGAAAGACTATTAAATGGTGGATGGAAGCATCTTATAGGATCGTAAGGGTACAAATGGCCATCCACCCAAATGTCAACATTGGTCTCACAAGCGGTGCGACGTTCCTGTGATGACCTTTGATCACCCTCACTAGTGGTCTTCGGTGCAAATGCCGTGGGTAAGTGAATATGTATGCTTTTGGTGTGCGGAGTACGTGGTGGTGGAAGCAAACCATTTGTGATGTCCGTGAGCACCATGGAAGCTGTTGCGTGAGGAAGCAAATGATGAAAAGATAGAGGGGGAAGGGTAGAGAGGCCGAGCAGGATGGGAGGAGAGAAGGAGGGAGGGGGGGGAGGGAGAGATTGGGGAGGAGGAGGAAGGTAGGGGCAGAGAGGGAGAGGAGAGGGAGAGGGAAAGAGGAGGGAGGAGGAGGAGAGAACAAAATGTTTATTACTTTTTGGGGGAAAAGATTTTTGAAAAAATGGACTTTCTAAGTTTCTGGGTTAAAAAATGGGTCAAAAAATGATTTTTGGATATGTATATATGTTGAGAGGGAGTTTTAAGTAAAAAACAAATAAAAATAATTTTTTTTAAAAAAAGGTCAAAATTTGACTCTTTTTGACCCACCACTACAAGAGGTTCTTCATATTAGCGACGCTCACACAGCGACGCTCAAAAAAAAATTTCCCGGCATCGCTATGAGCGTCGCTATAAGTGTCGCTAGAAATTTGCGACGCTCATAGCGACGCTTATAGCGACGCTCATAGCGACGCTTATAGCGACGCTCATAGCGACGCCGGCTGGGGTAAAAAAATAACCGAGCGCGCCCAAAAACTCAGATCTCAGATCTGAGTTTTTCGGCGCCCTCAAGCAAGGAGCAGGTAACGCTCTCCCTCACTCTCTCTCTCTCTCTCTCTCTCTCTCTTTTTCTTCTCCACACACACACACACACACACACACACACACACACACGAGGAGAGGAAGGAGAGCCAGGTATGCTCCTTCCCTCTCCTCATTCTCATGTTCCCTTCCCCTCTTTCTCTCTCCCTCTCTCTCTCTCTCACACACACACATACACACACACACATAGTGTTTTTGAGAGAGAGAGAGAGAGAGAGAGAGAGAGAGAGAGAGAGAGAGTACAAACAAAAACAAAAACGCACACACACATACATAAACAAAGAATGCACACACACATTGAGAGAGAAAAAGAGAGAGAGAGCATGCATAAACAAAAAACGTACGCATTGAGAGAGGAAAAGAGAGAGAGAACATGCATAAACAAAAAACGCACACATTGAGAGAGGAAAAGAGAGAGAAAACATGCATACGATCCAAAAAAACGCACACACATTGAGAGAGAAAGAGAGAGAAACTAATTTAACGTCGTAGGAAACTAATTAAAATTAAAAGACCTAAAGATCTAGCCGACGAGGAGTTGAACTCAAGACCTATTATTCAAGAGGGAAATGGCATAATCAATCTATCATACTTGGCATGGGTGATAGAAAGGTTATACCATTTATCTCTTTTTATTGGCACACACATCCACACACGCGCACACACACAAGAAGAAGAGAGTTATAACGTCGTAGGAAACTATCTTAAAAGACGTTAAAGATTAGGTTATATGTAGACTTACATTAAATTAGATTTAGGTTTATTTTTAACTAGATTTACGTTTATTTAAGCTAGATTTAGATTTACGTTATATTATATTAGATTTAGGTCTCCATAGACTGCGATGCCTGCATGAAGCGGGTGAAGAAAGCCCTCAATGGAATATAGGGTATTGCTGCCTTTACTCATGGTGGGCTCCGTCGATCCAAAAGTACTGGTGAAATGTCTTCAGAAGATAGGGAAGAAGGTGGATCTTCAGGGCGGCAAGAGTCACTACATCCCCGACACAATGACCATCTAGACAACCTCTAGTCATTAGACTTACGTTAAATTAGATTTAGCTTTATTTTTAGTTAGATTTACGTTTATTTAGATTTACGCTTATTTACGTTAGATCGAGTCCACGCAAGAATTACTTACGGTTTAGGGTTTAGAGTTAGACGAACAGTGAAAAGATCTACTGTGAAAAGATGTTAAGATGAAGTGAAGTGCTACAGCTAGAGAAGAGGCAAAGGGGTTTTGTCCACTACATGCAGTATCATGTAGACGTGGGTGTGTAGATTTCTTGTACCCACAAATATAGGTATTGACCAATAAAGACGAGATTATAACCTGGTGGTTCTGATCTCCGTGCACCTCTAGACCGAGGTGTGCGGGGATTGGACATGACTAGAGAATGTGAGGTAAAAAGAGAGAGAGAGAGAGAGAGAGAGAGAGAGAGAGAGAGAGAGAGAGAGAGAGAGAGAGAGAGAGATAAGACGAAGAATGCCAATAGAATATTAAATTTGTTGTCCAGGTTATAAGTTTTTTATCCTCATTATAAGTAGCGACGAGGATGTGGGACCGTCTAACCGAAACACCTATCTCTCAACGAGGGTCTTATGTCCTTGTAATCAATGCAAGCATGCTGTGCGACGGACAAGACGTGTTTCTTTGCAGCACGTTCGCGAATTTGGCGAGTTCGATCCATCTATTATAGATCGAGTTGTTGCCAATTATAACTCGTCGGACTCTGACGCTGGCCAACAAGCAGCAATCTTGCAACCCAATAGACGTGTTCGCAGGCGCTTTGGTCAAGCAGCATATGTGAGGCCACAAGATGTAGCCTCTGACAGCTCGAGGGACGATCATGCAGAGCACATTCCCAACGAGGCAATGTTTGAGCCCGAGATTGATGAAATGATCGAGACGATCATGGATTCAGAAAGGCTTATCTATGATGATATGAAAAGTGAAGCCGATACGCCATTGTATAATGGAGCACGTATGTCTAGATTGAAAGCACTCCTGGTTCTTCTCAACATGCAGGCAAAGTTTGGATGGAGTGACACTAGCGTCACAACGCTTTTCAGGTGATCTATTACAATTAGTTTACTTTAATAGAACTCTAAATGTATAATGATCTGATAGATTTTTACACGACTGTATCATATTTTTATGTTGTGTAGATTGCTGAAAGAGCACATACTACCAACTGACAATGTGATGCCAGATTCCCGAGATGAAGCAAGAAAGATTTTGCGAAACTTGGGGATGGATTACAATTCTATCCACGCTTGTCCTAATGACTGCATTCTTTTCAGAGGGGAATACATAGACATGGAGAAGTGTCCGAAATGTGATTCCGAAAGATATCGAGTAGATCTCCACGGGACAAAAATTCCACAAAAGGTTTTGCGACATTAACCTGTGCTTCCTCGCATCAAGCATTTCTTTGAATGTAAGTCCATGGCCGCCCTAGCATCATGGCATGAGGAGAATAAATCTTCGGATGGTGTGCTACGAATTCCTGCAGATTGCGTAGCGTGGAAACATATAGATGGAACATGGTCGGATTTTGCTAGGGAAGCTCGAAATTTGCGCTTAGGCCTGGCTATGGATGGCGTAAATCCATTTGGTCAAAGATCAACATCTTACAGTGTATGGCCCGTTGTCATCGTCAACTACAACATTCCCCCGTGGTTGACTATGAAGAAAGGGCACCTATGGCTAAGCTTGATTGTGCCAGGGCGATATAAAGTGGGGAATATGGATGTGTATCTTCGTCCACTATTGGAAGAGCTACAACAATTGTGGATTGGCATAGAGGTGGTGGATATGAGGCGACACACAGGACGATGGAATGCTTTGATCAGAGGCATTCTAATGTGGACCATGCATGACTATCCCGGGCTAACAGAATGCTCAGGTGATCTATTGACACTCCTCACTCAGACACTGTAAATCTTGTTTTTTCCCATAGTTGATCTATTATCATGTGTATACATGCAGGGCTTCAAACAAGCGGATACAGAGCATGTGTCACATGTGGACCTAGACTGAATGCACGTAGGGCACCCTCACTGAAGAAGCAAATCTACGAAGGTCATCAAGCGTATCTTCCAGAGAATCATGTGTTACGCGATGGCTTTTTGGGAAGAGAGCCACCAAGGATGTCTGCACAAGCATGGTTAGAGTAGAAGGAGATGTGCGATGACGGATTGCCTCCAGGGATGAAGAGACTATCTCTATGGTACGAGTTACCATACTGGCCCCGACTCATGATCAATCACTTGCTCGATCCAATGCACATATTCAAGAATGTGGGTAATCTACTATGGGACCATTTGACCGGCAAGAAAGATACTTTGGGAGCCAGAGTTGACCTTAGAAATGTGGATCGTATGGAGCAATATTGGCCGCAAACAGCGTCTGATGGATCGATAAAACTCCCTAAAGCACCATGGATTTTCACAGGAGCCCAAGAACGCAAAGTAAAAGAGACCATTTGATCTTTGCGGACCCCCACTGGCGTAATGCACTCGCTCCGAACGTGTTTTACTAAAGAAGGAAAGCTTACCGGTTTGAAGTCACACGATTGGCATAAAATGTGTCAGGTACGTTCATAGTGGACTTTAATATCATTGCATAAAATGTGGACTTTAATATCATTGCTGCACATACTTTACAGTTTATTTTACCGGTTGCCATTGAGGGATGTTTGTCTCTCGACATCCGTAACACAATCTACAAACTTGCAAAGCTGGTGCAATGGATCTCACAAAAGGAGATCAACGTAGACTCCATACCATTCGCCAAACTAAATGCTGCGGAGCTTGTGTGCATGTTTGAGAAACATTTTCCTACTACAATGCTAACCATTCAGGTGCATCTTCTTGTTCACATAGTTGATGAGGTGGAACTAGCTGGCACAGTTCATTCCAGATGGATGTTCTTCTTAGAGCATTTCATGAAAATGCTTAAGGGATATGTGCGTCAAAAGGCACGTCCGGAGGGTAGCATGGCAGAAGGTTGGTTGGTATCAGAGTCCCTAGTGTACATTGGAGAGTGGCTAGACGGATTTGATAAATCCCGGGACACGCTATGGCGAACCATAGATGATGAGCGCATATCTGGGATTGTCATGTGCAATCTCGGTGTTGAGAAGAAGATGACGGAAGATCTAGAGGCTAAAATCAACCGATTTTGCATGCTTCACAATCCAGTGATGCAAAAGTGGATTTCACAATATGAGGATGCAAAGCAAGAGCGACAAAGGGCACGAATCGAGTGGAGACGGGGAAGATGACCACCGATGCACTATCCAGCGGTTCTGGAGAGCCTACCAACCTTCATGAGCTTAAGATGGTTGCACAACCAATTGAAAAGCGCACAACAATGCGGTGACGAAGTGACTGAAGAAGAGTGGGAGTACTCTCGGGGTTGCGCGACCAAGGTAAGTTTGCAATGTACGACTAGCAAGTGACTTTATTTATAAATGTTTGAACGGCCACTCATAATCTTTGTTCGTTGTAGTATAAGTCATACACAGCAGCATGGTGTAAAGGTCGACATTTTAGGGTGGAACGAATCGACAAAAAGCGTTTTACTCAAGATTGTGGAATCATGGCAAAATTTGAACAGTATAGTTGACGACGTTCCTCTGATGCAGATCCTGTGGTGGCGGAACTCACTTACTTCGGCACGCTGCAAGAGATTTTGAGGATCGATTACAGAGGATTTTTTGTCGACTTGTTCGACGTGCAATGGTTCAAGATAATCATGGAGGGTCACAACGCTACTGTGCGTAGAGGAGAGTCTGGTTTTCTTGAGGTGGATTCTACTAAGAAATGGACTGACCTAAGAGACACTTTCGTACTACCCGAGCATTGTGAACAAGTAAGTATGTAAATAGTTAACATCCCCCTTTTACAAGTTATGTGCTTGAAAGATCTCATGTAAGTTATGTGGCTCTGGCAGGTAATATTTCATCCTACAAAGTCTACATCAAACTGGTGGTACGTCATAGAGGTAGCCCCTCGTAGTGCAAGGACGTATGAAGGCTACCATGTGCCAATCACAACGACATCAATGGAGGAGATCAGAGAAGATGCTCAATCAGAAGCCGCTGCGGTGGTGCTAGACGAGCATCAAGATGCTACTACTCTATATGGGGTGCATGCAGAGGAGCTACAAAATGAAACAGAGGATATGTGTTTAAACGGAGAGCTCTATATAGATATAGGAAGTTATGCTGAGTTATGCGAGGATGAGAGAGAGATCTCTTAAAGCCACAAATATTGTATTTGAACAATTTTGCTCCGTGTTGTAAAAGCTCTGGCTCTCTAAGTACCTTCCATGGTGTATAACGCTCTTTTCTACTCGCGCTCACATCTTTTGATTGAAAATTCTGAGTTTTCGACTTGCCTCTTCTATCACTCAATTCATTGCGTCATTGTATTTATATGCGTCATTACGTCATTGTATTTAATGGTCTTTGCGTCATTGTCTACTCTATTCATTCAATATTAAGTTTAAATATTCGTGTGTTTAATGCAGGTATGGATGATGAGGAGTTTCTTTCTTCTTTGTCACCGCAGCAGAGACAGTGGTACGTGGAGCGTCATCGCGCGTTCCTACTCCATCCGCATCTCCCTCTCTTTTGGAGCATTCGGCGCGCTCCGAAGCTTCGGCGTCGACGAGACGAGCTTCACACTCAATTAGACACCGGCGCTCTAGTGGTGGCGGTGGCGGTTGTTGTGGGGATTACGCCACCGATGCCTCCACACCGCCTCGTGCTCGACGAGGCTCTTTACCCTCCCCTTCTTTGCCTGCCCCCACACCAGCCACAGCATCGCCATCTACGCCAGGTTTTGCACGGATGACTGTTCCTAGAAGCTACACACCTCTACCTACTCCGCCAGGAGCCACCCCACTCGACACTCCTCGCTTCGGGGCCCAGACGCCGGTGGAGACACCTGACGTCCATACCCCCATCAACACACCGTTAGAGACCCCTGCCGGGACACCCAGGTTTACGCGTCACCGGCCAGAGGGCTTGCCTTACTCCGTCGACATCAGCGGCGGCATCATCATGGATGATGACGGCAAGAAGGTGATCTCGCGCATGCGTGGTCTTTGCTCTCAGCTGTTTAGACACTACATACTAAACAAATGGAGTGAAGTACCAAGTGATTTAAAAAACAGAGTCATCAGCATATTTCATGATGAGTTTCCCGTTCCAACACGGGATCAGCGCTTCAATGAAGACCTGATGAAGATTCGAATGCGCGAATACTGCAAACACAAGCGTTCCGAAGTGCAAAAAGCAATCAAGAATGGGTGGAACAGGCCAGATTGGCTGGCCAAAGAAGATTGGAAGAATGCGAAGAAAGCAGTGCGCGAGAATCCCGACAAGTGGAAGCAACAAAAGGATGCAGCCAGAGCGCGAGTAGAGGCAGGGAGCTCGCACCACTTGTGGAGCGGTGGATGGGCATCATTTGAGGCCGATTTTGTAAGTGTTTTCACATTGCTCTTTATGCATGTTCGATAGTTTAGGGTTTATGAGTTTTTTAGTTCTAACATAATGAAATCTTTGCATGTTTTGACAGTGGTCGATGACAGGACGTGATCCCACACCGTACGAGCGCGAGTACGCAGGCAGGAAGGGCTTAAACGCCCTGATGGACATTCTAAGTTCTCGCGGCGGCATGGTTAGTATTAGGGTTTACTCTTTTTTATTTTTTGTATTGTTTTATAAATGTCGTTATATGTTTATACTTACTGAAAGCTGTCTTATTGTCTTTTTTTGCAGAATCTGACAGATACGCCGCTTGGACGCGATGAGACGTCTGACTAGACGACGTCAGTTTAGCCGTAGCTAGATAGCATTAGTGTAGGGTTTCTCATAGCTTATGTATCATGAGACGGATTTTATACATCTTTTTGAACCATGTATATTATTACATTTGTCACCGCAGTTCCTTTTGCCAATCAATTCTTTATGCCTATGATGTTGTACAATTGTCATTATTACATTTGCCAATCAATTCATTTTGCCTATGATGTGTACAATTGTCAATTTTGCAAACAATGCGTCTTGTGGGTGACTATTTTGGGTCTATTATCTACCTTTGCACTTTTTTTAAAAAGTGAATCAAGTACAATATGGTTGATGGGTGGCAGGGCATTCAATGCCTTGCCACCAAAAAAAAATTCTCTCGGGCGTCGCTATTTATGGCTCTGTAGCGTCGCTATGAGCGTCGCTATAGTCTTCTTTGTAAACGTCGCTATATGCGTCGCTATGAGCGTCGCTATATGCGTCACTATGAGCGTCGCTATATAGCGACGCTCATAGCGACGCTCTCGTAGCGACGGTTTTAGCGACGCCGGGGGTTATAAAAACCCAGTGTATTTCCGTCGCTAACAGCGTCACAAGAGCACACAACCTCTTGTAGTGCACGGAATTGTTGATGTGGACACACCCCTATGCTTCCTTCACTTTAAAAAAAGCTAGAGAGAGAAAGCAACCCTTTAGGTCCACATCCTACATTTGTCTAAAAAAAAGGTTAGAAAAGCCTACTCAAAACTACCTTCTTCAATGCCCTTGCCCCCTAAACCCCACACAACATTAGCTTTAATCCCTAAAAATTAGGATTCCTTACAAGGCGCATGCAAGGTTCATATTTCTCCTAATGGGATGGTTTAGTTAGGGCTACATGCAGGTTGCAACTTGTGCATAATGATGTTTGTGGACCCATGCAAACTCCATCGTTGGGCAATTACCTGTACTTCGTGACTTTCATTGATGGTTACTCCAGGCATGCAGGGGTGTATCTGCTTAAATCTAAGTCCGAAGTGTTTATGTGCTTCAACCAATTTCTGGCTATGGCTGAAAATGTCTGAAAATGTACTATGGGCACCCTCCGTTCCGATCAAGGGGGGGAGTATATGTCTCATGAATGTAATGCATTTCTGCCTAGTCATAGGATAAAACATCAATGCACAGTGTTGTATACGCCTCATCAAAATGGTGTTGATGAAAGGAAGGACATGTCGCTTACGGAGATGGCAAGATGTATGGTCAAGAGTCAAGCTTTACCACACTTGTTTTGGCTTGAGGCCACTATGTGTGCCACTTATGTACTCAGCAAGTGTCCTACGAAAGGTTTGCAGTCTATGACTCCATATGAAGCATGGCATGATAGAAAGCCATCTATTGATCATATATAGGTTTTTGGGTGTTTGGCTTATGCTTTGGTTCCACAACCGTAGCGCAGAAACTTGGATGATAAGGTTGTCAAGTGCATTTTTGTTGGTTATAATGATGAAAGCAAAGGTTGCAGGTTGTACCATCTGCAAACAAAGTGTATCTTGGTTTCACGGGATGTCAGTGTTTGTGGAAGATTCTGTTCAACATTTGTTGTCATGTACTAGAGACAATAATGTAAGCTCACATGACATTTATGATAGTTTATTGCCTCTTTTAAATGGTGGAAGTTCAAATGTAATTAGCAATTGAGGCAAATGTACAGTCTATGGGGGTTTCTGAAAATGTTACAGATCAACCAATTTCTGATGTAGACGTACATGATGTACTTGATGACGAAAGGGCTGAAAATGAGTAGACTAGGGGTATACCAAAATGGTTTGTCATGCATACTTTGCGTGACAGTAAACTGAATGCAAAGTTTGTCTAGGCGCACTCATTCAGGTTCTTGCCATGCACCTTATGCATCAGATTGTTATTCTTTGGCTCTATCTAGCTTATGTGATGCTAAGGAACCTTTGTCTTTTGATGAAGCACAAAATTCTGAAAATTGGATCACTGCCATGCAATCAGAATATGATGTACTTATAAAAAATGACACATAAACTTTATGTGATTTGCCTCCTAGAAAAAAGGCCATTTGTACAAAGTGGGTTTACAAGTTGAAATGTAAGCCGAATGGTGAGATTAATTGCTATAAGGCTCGACTTATTGCAAAAGGCTATGCACAATAGAAAGGCATAAATTATGAAGAGACTTTTGCTGATCCCACTTATCGTATGACTTTTGTTCATTTTCTATGTGCATTGGCAGCTCATTTTGCTTGGGATGTACATCAATCGGACATTGATATTGGTTCCTTGAGCGGTGACATTTTTGAGGAAATTTATGTAACGCAGCCTCGCGGTTTTGTCAAGAAAGGACGGGAAGATAAAGTGTGTAAATGTAAGAAAGCTTTGTATTGGGTTGAAGCAATCTCCTCGTGCTTGATATGAGAAAGCAGTAACATGTAGAGACAAGTTCTCGACATAGATGGATACACTCAGATAGAGCTCACGGTGTAGAGTTATAAGGGTGACGCTAGAGATGGAGTTTGGTTACGTACTCTTTTCGGCCGAGGCGTAGATTTTTGCATCAACACTACAAGTGGAGTCTTCGGAAACTGAATCTTGTGTAACAATAAGAGGGTCGAGCAGCAAGATGGTCGAAAGGGGTATTCAAGGTAAACGTGACAACAAGCCTCAAACCCACAATCAACCGGGTAAGGCTTGATTGCCAGATCACTAACCATGCTAGCATTGGTGAAGTGTTGTACCAGAACATTGGTGCAGAAGATTAGAGGAACCCATCCTCCTGATTGGCCTTAACTATATGTGACGCGATGAAAGTGAAGGGTTCAACGACGGGGATATAATCCGTCGTTGATCGTATTCCATTGAGAAAAAAAATTAGGGCTTCCTTGCGCCACGACTGCCCATCGCACTCCGATATCCATCCGAGCTAGTGCGCAGGTTGTTGCACAGAAGGTGAGGTCGCGAAGCCATGAATCTTCTTATTCGTCTTCTACTTCATCACGCTCTTTCGTGTCCTGCTTCATCATCCAGTTCTCAATGTCCACTTAAGTAAGCTTCTCTTCTGCAAAAATTAGTGGGCGGCTGTGGGCAGCATTGCATCCTTCTTCAGTCGATGTTGGAGCTGTAGACCTCAGCTAAACTTAGCAGCTCTCACTCTCTGCATTGCGCAGCAATAATGCGCTCCGCTAATTTGCTCCTCCTGAATACCCCATTTGAGCACAATATATTGTCCTCCTCCTCCTCCTCCAGCTCCTGACTCCGGCCACTCGTCATCATCATCTATGCCTAGCCAATATTCAACAACGTCCATGTCATCAGCGCCATCCTCACCTTCACACGGTCCATCTCACCAAACCTTCCTGCAATATCCCTCCGAAGCATCCACACCGCGGGCAGCGGAATATGGTACCTCTACGCCTGTGTCTTCTTCGGATACCCGGCCAGAAGCTTCAAATGCATCACAATATCGGTTGTCAAGGGCATCCTCATCCTCAAGTACGCACATGAACGGTTCATCCAGAGCTTCAGATTCGTCTCAAACCCTCTTTCAAAATTTATTGGGACGACAGAGGAAGCCCTTAAAACATTTCCTACGTCTGTCGTCGTCGGGACGCAAAATTTCGGGCATACAATCCGAAGCAGGGACAAGCAGAGAGGCGGGCAAGCAGAAAGTTGTATGCATCAAGGTGAAGAAGGAGGGAAATGTTTCGCCCAAGCTTCTCACAGGGGACATTGTGATAAACGCGAGTTTGGAAGCTACAATTATAAGTCTTTCTTCCGATCTTGGCAAGCAAGCTCTGTTCGACGGCCTACGGCAATTATCTTCTCGCCCGGGTCAGAAGTTGATCATCACAGTGTTGCGACAAGGACGCGGTGGCGAACCATTCAGGACAGAAGCAAGGCTTGTTACCAAGAATTTGAAGACCAGTTCCAATCCAATCATCCTCCAGGATCTCCGAGACCCATCTCATGAATTCACATTTGAAGATTTCGAGGAATGGACGAAGTAGCAAGGTACGTGCATGAAGAAGTTTTGGACAAATTCTCACAATAAGACCACATTGTGACTTACCTCAACATATGAGCTTCTGTGAGGGAGGCACCGCATATCTAGCTAGGTACGATTGGGGGCACGGGACCACCGCCCCCTGTACCTAGCTAGGTATGCGGTGCCTCCCTCACAGAAGCTCATGATGTTATTCATTGTATGAAAAACACTAGAAAAGACTCCATTTTCCTACATGAGAAAATTTCTAAATCTTCTTATGGTGTGCTCTCCACGTTTTCCATTTCTCTGAAACCAATCTGACATGCATATTGGGCTTGTAAAGCCTAAAACTGATGCAACCCCTTTATATATTTACTCATTTCTCCTTGCGGTGTCTGATGCCATATGCAGAGAAAGCATGATCAATGCCTAAAACAGTCTCCATACAACGTGGATGAAACAGTTTCACAGGCTATAAGCTGGTTCAATGCATCAATAATAAACTCAGGGGTGCCTCTCCACTTTCTCAACATACAAACAGAGCCTTTTGTCTTGGAGCTAGAGGTCTAGAGGTAGAACTTACAAGGAAGCTCCTTTAATCAAAAGCATTTCTTGTTGTGCTCTTTCCTCATGAAGGCCACATTCAGGAATGTTAAAGTGGATAATTCTTATCATCATTTTGCTTGTGATTTTCCCTGCAAAATAATTATGATTTGAAGAGCATCTCGAGCACTGGCACTTATGGTTTGCAGCCGTCTTGTGGTGCCGATAGCATTTATGTGGAGAGAGCAATAAGGATATGGTTTCAATTTGAGTTTTCTGAGCTGGAAATAGAGCTAGAGGCCCGCCAAACTGAAACAAATCTCGGAATCCAAATAGGACTAACAAAAGAGGTAAAGATATCGATTAGCTTTGTAAGATCCTTAAGGGCATGAGTGTGTTACTACTATGTCAGCTTCTTATATTGATGCTTTTGAACAAAGTGCAGGGATTTTGCTATGTGACTCATGTAGGTGCGGACACCCCGGCGTCAATAGTCCACTTACATATGAAGCTAGAGGATGCAGAAAGGCTCGGAAAGAAATTCTTGGTGACTCGAGTTGGGAATGAGAAAGTCCTACCTTGGTTCATGTATGATAGAAAGGTAAGATGCTTTGATGTCCAATCTATCCTCAAAAAACTTAGTGCATATCATCATGTTTGTCACCCTATTTCGCTTCGCGTCCTTGACATGAAAATGTTACCATATACATGTGGTAGTGATGTGTGTGAACACACAAGGATCACCGGGGCATTTTTTCCCTCCTTAGGAGGTTTTTTCCCCCGAGCATTGCATATACATCCATCACTCTAGGGCTATCTATCTTTCCATTGCACACTAAGTAATACACTCTCTGTTGTGTGCCTTGAGATTCCTTCGTCTTCTCCAAGCTGTGTGTGTTTCTCTGCAACCCTAATTCCAACAATTGGTATCAGAGCAGGTTGCGTCCTCCCGAGCTTAGTCACCAGCTGCTCCAGTACACATCTGCTCACTTTCTCCGATTTCAGTGAGCTTTGGTTAGCGTTCAAAGGTTCACAACTCAGATTTTTTATTTGGGCTCATTTCGGCCTGCGTTTCCACTATAGGTAGTACTGCACAGGCTATTTCGTCATTTTGTGTAGAATTTCTGTCAATGCCGTTTTCTGCATAACAGGTGCCTTACAGTCTTCTATGGTTTGTGCTATATAGCACGCGTTGTTCCCGCTCCATTTCTCCTATTTTCGAGTAGTTTTTACATCAGGTGCAGCATTTACCATGGCTGACAACAACAACACAGATGTGTTCAAGATGTTTGGTGCTGAGGACAGGTTGGATGGGGACAATTACCCTATGTGGGATTATATGATGCAACATGTTCTTGTGTCAAAGAGCGTCTGGAACATTGTGCAGGGCATTGATGTACGTCCTGGTTTTGAGGATGTAGGCGATGTTGCAGGTCTTGCTGCAAGAATTGCTGCTGTTAGAGTTGTTTTGCCTATGGCAGAACAAGCTCGTTGGGATGTTAAGGATGCGCAGTCTCATGCATTGATTGCGTTGTCTGTGAAGCGCACCATTGTTCCTCATATCCGTTCGGCAAAATCTGCAAAATAGGCTTGCGATATTTTGGCTGGTCTTTATGCAAGTCGCAATGAGGCTAAAATTGCTTTGCTGCGTAAAGAGTCGGAGTCAAAGATTATGCATGAGGAAGATGATATGGAAACTTTCCTTGCTAGTGTCAAGGATATCAATGCGCAACTCATTTTTGCAGGTGAAGTCATTTCAGACAGTTCCCTTGTGCAGACTGTTCTTGATGCCTTACCAGATTCTTACCAAACTTTTGCTAGTACTTGGAGACTTATGACCCAAGGAAATCCAGAAGTTGTCAAGTTTGATGCATTATGTACATTGCTGTTGCAAGAGTAACTTTCCAGAAAAATAAGACTAGGCAGCGTGCAATTGACCAGGTTTTTATTGCTTCTCAAAGAAAGGGTAGTAACAGCAATGCAGCCACTTCTTATGGTTCTACTGCGAGTGGCAAAATTTTTGTTCCTAATGCTTCTGCTTGCTGCACTTCGTCTTGCAATTCTGGTGATAAGGGCAAAAAGAAGATGCGCTGCCATTATTGTAAAGCTAATGATCACTTGATCAAGTCGTGTCCTAAGTTGAAGGCCAAAGAGGCTAAGAAGAAAGAGGGTGGCTCCACTGCAAATGCTGGTTCCACTACAAATGCAGCCATTGGTAGGTCTTCTGTAAAAGGAGACTGTAATGATGATGTTGATGCAGAATGGGCTTTTAGTGCAGAGTGCACTTACAATCCTGCTGTCCATGATGCATGCTTGTCAATTGCTACAGATTCACATGTGTGGTATTTCGACAGTGGTGCTACAAAGCACATTACCTCACATCGTGAACGGTTTACCTCTCTTGAGTCTGTCCCTCATGGGAATTCAGTCACTTGTGCCAACAATGCCTCTTATCCAGTTCAGGGAGTTGGAAAGATTGTGCTTACTGTTGCTAATGGCAGTTCTTTCACACTTGTTGATGTACTTTATGTACCTAGGATCAAGAAGAATCTCGTCTGTATCCGCACTTGCTAGACTTGGACTTGTAGTCAAGTTTGTGGATGACAGATGTACAGTTCATGATCTCAGTTTTGGTGATGAAATTGTTGTATCTGGGCTTTCGTACTCTAGGCTGTATAAGCTCACTTTGTATGACAAGTGTGGACAAAATTTTGCAAATGCTGTTGCAGATTCAAGGGCTATTTCAGATGCAAAACTTTGGTATGCACGTTTTGGTCATCTGAATTTTATTAGTTTGCTGCGTTTGTAGTAATCGGATATGGTTGCTTCTTTTCCGTCTCTTGAAGCACCTATCAAACATGTTTGTGAAGGCTGTATTTTGGGTAAGATGCAGCGTTCTAAGTTTCCAAAGAATGGTTCAGTTCGGACCACATGCAGGTTGCAGCTTGTGCATAGTGATGTTTGTGGACCCATGCAAACTCTGTCCTTGGGCAATTACCTGTACTTTGTGACTTTCATTGATGATTACTTCAGGCGTGCATGTGTATTTCCGCTTTCGAAGTTTTTATGTGCTTCAAACAATTTTTGGCTATGGCTGAAAATGTCTCGAAATGTACTATGCACACCCTCCGTTCCGATCGAGGGGGGGAGTATATGTCTCATGAATTTAATGCATTCCTGGCTAGATGTGGGATAAAACACCAATGTACAGTGCCTTATACACCTCAGTAAAATGGTGTTGTTGAGAGGAAAAACAGGTCACTGACGGTAATTGCACAATGTATGGTCAAAAGTCAAGCTTTGCCGCATTCTTTTTGGCTTGAGGCCATCATGTGTGCCACTTATGTACTTAATAGGTGTCCTACGAAATCTTTGCAGTCTATTACTCCATATGAAGCATGGCATGATAGAAAGCCTTCTATTGAGCACCTGCGTGTTTTTGGCTGTTTGGCATATGCTTTGGTGCCACAAGTGCAGCGCGGAAAATTGGATGATAAGGCTGTCAAATGTATTTTTGTTGATTATAGTGCTGAAAGAAAAGGTTACAGGTTGTATCATCCGCAAACAAAACGTATTCTGGTTTCTCGAGATGTAGTGTTTGTGGAAGATTCGGTTCAGCCCTTGCTGTCATGTACTAGAGACAGTAATGTAAGCTCAGAGGACAATTATGACACTTTGTTGCCTCTTTTCAGTGGTGGAAATACGAATGTAAGTTCCAATGAGGCAAATGTACAGCCTATGGGGGTTTCTGAAAATGTTATAGATCAGCCTATTACTGATGCCGATGTACATGATGTACTTGATGAGGAAAGGGCTGAAAATGAGCAGGCTAGAGGTATGCCAAAATGGATGGTGCACACTTTGCGTGACAGTAAATTGGATGCACGTTTGTCTAGTCGTACTCGTTCAGGCTCTTGCCATGCATCTTATGCATCAGATTGTTATGCTTTGGCTGTGTCTAGCTTACATGATGTTGAGGAGCCTCTGTCTTTTGGTGAAGCACAGAATTCAGAAAATTGGATGGCTGCCATGTAATCAGAATATGATGCACTTATAGAAAATGACACATGGAATTTATGTGATTTGCCTTCTGGAAAAAAGGCCATTGGTACGAAGTGGGTTTACAAGTTGAAATGCAAGCCGGATGGTGAGATCGATCGCCATAAGGCTCGACTTGTTGCAAAGGGTTATGCATAGCAAAAAGGCATAGATTGTGAAGAGACTTTTTCTCCCACTTGTCGTATGAGTACTGTGCGTTTTCTATGTGCATTGGTAGCTCATTTTGGTTGGGATGTACATCAATTAGACATTGTTACTGCTTTCTTGAATGGTGACATATTTTAGGAAGTTTATGTAACGCAGCTTCGCGGTTTTGTCATAAAAGGACAAGAGGACAAAGTGTGCAAATGTAACTGGGTTGAAGCAATCTCCTCATGCTTGGTATGAGAAATATCACACTCATTTGGTTAAACAAGGCTTTCGTAACAGTCCAACAGAAATCACATTGTATGTAAAGCGTGAGGGTGATGTACTTCTCATAGTGGTGCTTTACGTTGATGATTTGCTGATCACTAGACCAAATGAGAGACATATTGCTGAATTTAAGGCTGATTTTAATGCTACTTTCAAGATGAAGGATTTGGGGATGTTGCATCATTACTTTGGTATACAATTTAAGTAGTGTGATGATGGTATTGCCTTGTGTCAGAAAAGTTACCTAGAGACATTGCTATGTAAGTTTGGACGTGAGGATTGCAAACCTATTGCCACTCCCATGGAAACAGGTTTGAAGTTGAGTCTACATGATGCTGGCGGTCCTGCTGATGTCACTCTTTATCAAACTGCTGTTGGATGCCTCATTTATATATGCAACACGAGGCCGGATATTCAGTTTGCAGTCTCACAAGTCATCAGATTTATGCATAGCCTAGGGTGTAAGCATTGGCAGGCTGTCAAGAGGATTTTCCGCTACCTTAGTGGCACTTTACATCTTGGCTTGTTTTATCCCAAGGGGGGATCATTGCCGCCAAACTTACATGCTTTTTTGGACTCAGATTGGGCTGGTTGTTTTGATACGAGAGTGTCCATAAGTGGTTTTTGTTTAATGCTTGGCAGTTCATGTATATCATGGTTGAGCAAGAAGCAACCTACTATGGCCACTTTGAGTTGTGAGGCTGAGTACAGGGCAGTCTTCACAGCTATGGTTGAGTGTGTATGGCTCAGACGCCTTATGGCTGATTTGGGTGTTGGACAGGACACTGCCAACACTATCTACACTGACAGTCAGAGCGCACTGGCAGTTGGGAGGAACCTAATTTTTCATGCTCACACAAAGCACATGGATGTGCATTACCACTATGTCAGGGAGAGGCTCTCAGCAAGAGAGATCAGCTTGGCTTATGTGCCAACACAGGACAACCTTGCAGATCTTTTTACAAAGGCATTGTCTCGTGAGAAGCTTGAAGCTTTCCGCAAAGCTTTGGGCTTACTCCCCTTTGTGGACTGATCATGTCCTTAGGGCATGGCACTTCCCTTTACTCATGTGCCAGCTCTCGTTCACCGCATCACTCCAGGGGGGATTTGTTACCATATACATGTGATATGGTTGGTTGTCATATGAGAGACTTTGTGCTTATGTTCTAATATATATTTGTAACTATTTTTGACTATTTTGCTTCTGTTAAGGCTATTGTACATTATCTAAACCTAGCAAAGATCATCTTTATGGCTTGTACTTTGTCATCGTATCGATCATATCACAAATATTCTTTGGTGAAACAGGATCATCAACATATGTAATCAACAATTAAGGCTTGTACGATTAATGAGTACTAAGTAGAGTTTAGAGGCCTTTTTTAATGGAGAGATGTAAAGCATGCACAAGAGAGATAATAGAGAGAGTGCACACATGATACATGAGGTTCACCCAAGTGTGGGTTACGTCGATGGAAAATTAGTCACTCTATGGCTTTGCACTTCAAACTTAAAGTAATTACAAAAAGGGATTAGAACCATCAATGGTCCTCCTGCTTAATTCTCTCTCTGCCTTGCTTCACTTCTCTTAACTTCACGCTTCTTTTCATGTGTAAAAGAAGCCTCCTTTTATAACTGAAAAAAGGAGGCTGAATGGGTTTCCCTCTCTCATGAGGGAGAGTCATCCATACACCCATGTGTAGCCACCCATGGGTAGACAAGTCCACCTAAAACTCAATCACTGCTTGTTGAACGTCAATTGTCACTACAACACGTCACGCAAATATCGACGCACATATTGACGCCCTAAAACTTGTTTTAAAAATGAACACTGTTGGTATTAGCGTCAACATTGTATTATCGATAAGGGTGCTGGTTTTTAAAGCGTCAAAATCTACATTGCTTTAGCTATCGTTATGACCACCTAAATATATATTGAAATTAAAATTATTCTTTGATGCCTATTTCCAAGCGTATATCAAAGCCGATTCCGACGCCTATATCAGCACCTGCATCGATGTCAAAACCTGTAATTTTTTTTTGGGCAGAGAGAATTGACACTTGATGCTGCATGTACTGCAGCATCAAGAACCAACCCTCTCTGCCCAAAGGAAGAGTGCAAAAGTAATTGCACTCTACCTACATTTTGGCGCTGAGAAGAATGAGAGGTCGAGTTAGTACAGATTAGTAAAATTGTAAGCATAAAAACCATAAACATGACAAGTTTCCAAACGCATAACCATAACGTCAACTTCCAAACCATAGACACAACGATATGAAGTGTCATGAAATATAATATCTAACCAATCCAGATGATTTTCTCATATTAAGTTGATCATTTAATGTGGGAGAATAAACATGAACAAGGGGTAGAATATAGACATGTGCTTATGGATCTATCTCAACACGGGGCCAAAGTCAAAGGGTCCGAATGAGAGATGGTATGTCAAAGAGCAATGCTAGCTAATGGAGCTTAAAGACCTTAGGGTTAGTTTCATTAAATACCTCCAAAGGTTAGTGTTAAAAGTCCTTAGACCTTAGGCAAGCTAGGAATTTGCTTGAAGTGGGAAGCCAACCCAAGCTTAAGGTGCTTGTTGTGCTTGCTGACTAAGGTGCTTGTCGTGGTTGCTGACTAAGGTGTTTAAGGTGCTCCATGACTAAGGTGTTTGAGGGGCTTAAGGTGTTCCAAAGGTCAATCAAGATCCCTACTCATAGCCTTAATTGTAGGGGCATGAGAGAGAACACACACACCCTCACACAAAGGCAAGCCTGGTCTAAAGAAGCAATGAGGACACATGTCAAGTTCCTCTCCATGTTGCCCTCATAAGGGGCCTAAAGCCTATTCGTTGGCCTCTAAAGGGATCCATGAAGAAGTACGAGCGGAAGTGCGACGTGAGAGAGAGTGCGAGAAGAAGAGCACGACGATATGGTGAACTCGCTCTACTGTAATGTGTAGAGCATAGTGAGTTCTTATTAGGTTTTTACAAAAGAATATGTGTACATACCTGGCGGCCCGCCCACTTACCTGGGCGACCACATTGGGCTTTATACCCCAACAACCTCCCACTTAAAGTCCAATGTGGTACTTTAAGTGTGAGAGAAGCTACTATACAAGCTAATATACAAGAGATGTAGAGAAGTGATGTACTACCCTACACCTAACTGATTGTGAAAATGCGCAAAGCTCTCTGAGGGAAGTCCTTTTGTAAGTAGATCAGTAGGATTTTCTGTGGTGTGAACTTTGACAAGCTGAAGTTGCTTATCCTCGAGCATTTCCCTGATGAAATGATACTTCACATCCACATGCTTTGTCTTTGAGTGATAAACTGGATTGCGAGCCAATTGTATAGCACTTTGACTATCACAATATAACACAGGCATCTCTTCTTTGATTCCCAAATCTGTTACTAGTCGATTAAGCCAAATTGATTCTTTGCATGCCTCTGATGCTGCAACATATTCAGCCTCTGTAGTAGACTGAGTAACACAATCTTGCAATCTAGAACGCCATGATACTGCTCCACCAGCCAATGTAAAGAAATACCCTGACGTAGACCTTCGGTTGTCTAAGTCACCTGCATAATCTGAGTCTTTAAAACCCTTTACACTTAGCTCCTGACTCCCATAGCATATACTCATACTCTTTGTAGCTTTCATGTATCTCAATATTCCTTTCACTGCCTCCCAATGTTTCTTGCCTGGGTTTGACATGTATCGACTTACTACTCCCACTGCAAATGCAATGTCTGGGCGAGTAGCAATCATTGCATACATCAAACTACCCACTGCAGACGCATATGGAATCTTATCCATTTCAGCCTGTTCTTCCTCAGACACAGGACAATCTTGTTTGCTAAGTTTCACATATGGTGGCAATGGAACACTCAATGCCTTTCCCTTCTCCATATTGAAACGTTGCAAAACCTTGTCAATATACTCTGTTTGAGATAACCAAATCAACTTCTTTGATCTGTCTCTCTCAATGCGCATACCAAGTATATGACTTGCCTCACCCATGTCTTTCATGTCAAACGATTTTGCCATCTTTGACTTCAAAGCTGAAATTTCTTCCAAGTGCTTGCCAGCAATCAACATGTCATCCACATACAAAATAAGGATCATCCAACTAGCATCCTTAGCCTTCTTTGTATATAGACAGTGATCGAACTCACTACGTTTGTAGCCTTGAGAAAACATAAACTTGTGGAATTTATGGTACCATGCCCTCGGTGATTGTTTTAAGCCATAAAGACTCTTTAACAATTGGCATACCCAATCTTCCTTGCCTTTCTCAACAAACCCTTCTGGCTGCTGCATGTAAATTTCCACATCTAAATCACCATGCAAGAACGCTGTCTTGACATCCATTTGGTGCAACACCAAATCTAATATGGCAACCAATGCAAGAAAGCATCTCAATGTAGTCATCTTGACCACCGGAGAGAAGACTTCCTCAAAGTCAATGCCTTGTTCTTGCTTAAAGCCCTTGGCAACAAGCCTTGCTTTGTACTTTGGCTGACTATCATGAGCGGCGATCTTATACCTGTAAACCCATTTACAAGGTAGAGCCTTTTTGCCCTGTGGTAATTTAACTAGCTTCCATGTCTTGTTTTTATGCAGAGCTGTCATCTCTGACTGCATGGACAATTGCCAATTCCCGGAGTCCTTCATTTGCACTGCTTCCTTGTAACATGAAGGCTCATTGCAATCAGTCAACATGACATAGTTCATAGATGGAACAAACCTATCAGGAGGTCGCGTGATACGTCCAGATCTACGCACAATAGGTGGCTCAGGCTCAGCCACAACCTGTGGTTCCACTCTATCCTGTCCTTGCTCCTCTTGAGCCCTGACATTTTGTCTTGCACGTGCAGGTCCATCTTCTTGGAAGACAACTCTTCTAATCTCCTCAACCCTCTCTGGTTTAGAATGATATTTGGATTCATTAAAGTGAACATCATTGCTGCGGACAACCTTTCTGGATTCGGGATCCCAAAGTTTGTACCCCATCTCACCAGAATTACCATAGCCTAGAAAGATGCACTTTCTACTCTTTGGCTCAAGTTTGTTCGTAAATTCCCTTGGAACGTGAGTATATGCCTCACAGCCAAAGACTCTGAGATGCTTGTATGAGGGAATTTTGCCTGACCATACCATCTCTGGCACTGAATCCTTCTGCAAAACCTTGCTAGGAGATCTATTTACAAGATAAGCAACTATTGATACAGCTTCAACCCAAAACCCATTTGGGAGCTGTGCATTAGACAACATACTTCTGACCTTCTCTTGTATGGTCCTATTCATCCTCTCAGCAACACCATTTTGAGGAGGATTGTAAGGAGCAATAAGTTCACGGTTTATACCTTTTGACTCACAAAAGTCCTGAAAGGCCTTTGAAACATACTCTCCACCATTGTCAGTGAGTAAGCATTTAAGCTTCTTGCCACTCTGATTCTCCACAAGTGTCACAAACGTTTTGAAAACACTAAACGCTTCATCCTTGTGCTTGAGAAAGTAAACCCGTACTTTCCTCGAGTAATCATCTATAAATGTCATAAAGTAAGAAGCTCCCCCTAGAGATAGGTTAGGCATAGGTCCACACAAATCACTATGAACAAGTGCCAACTGTGTATCTCTTCTACTGCTTCTATGCTTATGTGGCTACTGTGTTTGCTTACCATACAGACAATGTTCACAGAATTCAAGATCATGAAATGAAAAGCCAGGCAAATAACCAGAACGAGACAAGATTTCCATTCCCTTCTTGGACATATGTCCTAACCGGCTATGCCACAAAGAAACGTTCGGCTGCTCGGTTACATTGATTACATTTTTAGAGACATTTGATACATAAATCATGTAAAGTCCTCCAGACTTTACTCCATGTGCTACTGTCATAGAAACCTTGGATATCTTCCACATGTTCTGTCCAAAAGTGGTGACGTAGCCAGCATCATCAAGTAAACCTGTGCTAATCAAGCTCTTTGTAATTGCGGGAACATGTCTCACATTCTTCAGCGTGAAAGAAGAGACATTTTGAAACTTCAATTGAACATCTCCAACACCTAAGATCTCACATGTCTGCACATTGCCTAGCCGAACATGATCTTTAGTGGTCACATAAGAGGTAAACCACTCCTTGTTTGGAGACACATGAAGTGATGCCCCTGAGTCTATAATCCAGTCACTCAGTGCATTTCCATCAGATGCTGTAAGAAGAGCTGAGTCCATTGTATTCTTCAAGAAGTAGATGTCTCCTGACACTAGACTGTCATCCTCTGCAACAGTGTTTGTCACATTTATTTCTTGAATCTTCACTGAGGACTTGTTCTTCTCACCATGGTCTTCAGCTTTCTCTTTGCCTTTTTCTGCTTTCCATTCTCTGCAGTCTCTTTTCATGTGACCCTTCTTGCCACAATGGTAGCATTCTATGTCACTCTTGCCTTTAGCACTGCGGGACTTGCTACGAGACTGATTCCTCTTTCCACCTTTGTACTTTTCTTTGGTCCTTCCCCTGACAACTAAGGCTGTTCCTTTGCCTTTGTCCATTGTCTTTCTATTGGTTTCTTCAGTAAGCAAACTTCCTTCTACACCTGCTATGTTCAAACCATCTGGAGGTGCAGAATTACTCAAAGCTGTGCGAAAAGTGTCCCAACTTTCCGGCAACGTGATCAACAGGAACATAGCTCTAACAGGTTCATCAAACATGACACCTTGAGCTGACAACTGACTATAGATTGTGTTGAATTCATTCAGATGATTGGACATAGGTGTCCCTTCTTTGATCTTCAAGTCAACAAGCTTCTTAAGCCAGTATACCTGTGAAGCTGCACTCTGCTTCTCATAAAGGTCACTCAGATTTAACCATGCTTGATAAGCCGACATCTCGTCTGCTACATTGAAGTAAACGCTTTCTGCCAAAGTCAGCATAATGGTGGAAAGTGCCAATTCATCCATTTCGCTCCATTCATCTTCGTCCATATCTTCTGGTTTTATCCCCTTGAGCTTTATAGGTTTTATCTACTTCTTTTGTACCAACACGTGCCAAATCTGCTTCTTCCACAATGGGAAATTGGTTCCATCCAGCTTCTTGATATTGTAAAGAGCAGTGTCCTGTGATCCAGCCATAGCTATGCTTCACAGTAGTTTACTTTTCTGGGAAAAATTCGGCAGAGTTTCCCCTGTAAACTGACCTCTGAACCAATATCAACCTGTCAAATGAACCAAGAAAGCTTCAGATTTTGCAGAAATTTTGGCAGAGTCTCCTTTGTAAAATGGCTCTAGTGTACTAAAAACAGACCAAAAAACAGCTCCAAAAACCATTGTCTCTCTAACACTGTAAGCTGTGGGTAAACCTGTCCTGCACCTGTACTGTCTCTGACTGTCCTGTCACTATCCTGTAAGCATAGACTGCGACAATGCCTCAACGGCAGTAAAGCAAAGATGCAATCCCAACTGTCTAACTCACAGTCAATACATTCTAGCTGCCTATCTAAGGGTGCTCAAGGGATCGCTCCAAGACCTGTATCACCGAAAGGATCTCAACATTCGAGAATCCCCCAGCTCAATAAAACCTCACTCGACCCTCAACAAAGGCTGCAGTAAATCTGACAGTACATAGAATTCCCACAAAGTCATACATCCACAAATTTCCCACTATATGCTGTAACCACTGCGGCGGTTGTTTGCTGCGTGACTCACAGCCAGCAAACCCTCAACAAACATACATCATCTCTGACAATACATCCCATGTGGAAGTACCTGCAATGTTAGGATGAAATCTGGAATATCAAGGAGCAAACACAAGCTACCTGATGAACTAGTGGATGTCGCCTACAGTCTGTGTGTAGATGCGCCCGTGTCGTATGTGACACGCCTCCAAGAACTGTGAGCCGTCCTTCGATGTGTAGACAGCCACAAATCAACACTCTGGGAGTGTCGATATCCTCAGCACCTACAGTCGTAGGCTGAAAAACCCCAAATTTGCAGAGTCGGATCTGCACCCGTCGAGACCACGTAGTCGAAAATGGCCTGCGCAGACCTTTGTCGAAGCCGAACGGTGGCCGAGATGACCTCAGAATGAAATTCTGACAACACCGAGCTCTTTGGGTTCACCCACGAGATTTGGGGCCATGTCTTTGCCTGTCGAATTTCACTCCAATCTGAGTTGGTGTCTCTAGCCTCCTGCAGTGCTGCCCCGAGCCTCAATCTGTGCTCTGATACCAGTTGAAGGAGTACGAGCGGAAGTGCGACGCGAGAGAGAGTGCGAGAAGAAGAGCACGATGATATGGTGAACTCGCTCTACTGTAATGTGTAGAGCATAGTGAGTTCTTATTAGGTTTTTACAAAAGAATATGTGTACATACCTGGCGGCCCGCCCACTTACCTGGGCGACCACATTGGGCTTTATACCCCAACAACCCAATGAGATTTTAGTTTATTAATTAATTGTTTATCCATTTATTCAAGTTCTCTCTCTCAAAGGAGAAAGGAGGATACTTGTCCTAATGCTAGCATGGTTGCTTGATATGCACTATGTGTGTGAAATCGGCTAGGCTTGTAGGGGTCCAATCAAATGCAAGTATGAGCTACAAGAAGGGGTCGACCAAAGCAAGCTGGGGGTGTGCTTGGGGGGTATACTCTCTCTCACACACACACACTCACATATTTATTATCACTTGGTGAAAGTGCAAGAACTCCATCTCCTTCTCCAAGCTTGTTGAAAAGTTGAGAGCCTACACCAACACTCTTGGCTATGGAATGCAAATCCAACCAAGAGCCATAATTCAATGCTTAATCTTTCCATCTTCTTCATCATCATTATTGTGCTATTATGCTATGTTAAGCAAGAAGAGTGATGATAAGTGAGGAACTATCTCTTTCTCGTATGTTACTTGTTCTTCCTCTTCCCTACCCTCATTTCCTGCCACTAGCTCTCTCCCCCTTTGAAGATGTTTGAGGACTTGGGACTAAGGCCGGGGATGGTTACTACTTTTACAAAGGTTATGTTATGCTTGTGATGCATGAAGTTTCCCATCTTCATTTCATCACCTAGGTCTCAAGGAACCCAAAGATTGTATTGTACCAAGTCTCTCTTTATGGGAGAATCCAGAAAACAAAAGCCTATTGGAGAGGGGACCGGCTCCATAAAAATCCGGTCCTCAACTATTGTCAAGTTCTCTAATTCTCTCTCTTGCAAAAGTATTGTTCATGCCAAGTTAATTAAGTATAATGGTTATGTTGCTACTGCTTATTAAGTTCTCTCTCTATGTTCTCAAAGTAGTCTCATAAAAATGCTTACTATTGTTCTCTTAATCCCGTTCTTCTCAAATGTTCATAGGCAATTTCCATTACATTGTGGTATCATAGATATTGGTTTCTCTTTTCTTGCTTAAGAAGAGAGGTCCTTAAGTTGTCCATGAAGGGTTGAACTTGTTCATTGCAATAGGGTAAGTGGGACAGGGATATCTTGGTTGAAAAGGACTTAGTTTGAGGTACACCACTGGGAAATATAGTCTTAATAATGGAGTCTCTCGAGGCTTGCCTTTGGCTTAACCATTATTGAGCTACTAACAAGACCAACATGAACCATAATCAATCGAGCAATGTTAGACCCTCTCCACTAGTCTTTGTAATCAATAGTCCCTAAACCACGGGTGTGGCTGCTTGAGGACTAATTTTCAAAGGTAAAGAAGAGTAGTGACTAGGTTTTCTGAGGGTAGCAAAGCATAAAGTAATTTTATACATAAGTTTAATAAGCATGGATGATAATAATTAAGAGAGTAGAATGAATATTGAAAACTTTGATTTGCACATGAAGGTGCTAATGATGATGCCTCCATGTTTGTTAATTATCTTGTTACTAGGTTGCAAGAAGCTATGAGAAACCCTACTTTTGCAAGCCGAAGGTACTCAACAACTTCGTGCTTATGGGATTTCCCTTCCTCTCTAAGACGAGAGAGAGCTTAGGAAGCCTCTTGATGAGACTCCCATAAGAAGACTCTCTCCCATAAGAGAGGGAGAATCCAAAGAACGAGAAAGAAGCAAATCACTAAGTTCATTTGAAGATGTGGCTCCACAAAGACAGCAGTCTAGACGATTGCCAACTCCTCCCAAGAGGAAACGGCCAACCCATTGTCCTTCTCCTCGTCACTTCGAAAGGGAAGAGAGGAAACAAAGCAAGAAAAAGGCAAGAAAGTGGTCACCCTCTTCTCCTTCTTATTCACCTTCCTCCTCTTCCGATGAAAATAAGAACTATTCTCCTAGAGAATACAAGAGGAGAGGACATTGCAAATCATACCCTACTTGGAGAAGGTCCCAAAAGCTCAAGAAATTCAAAGGGGGAGGAAAGAGTACCTCTTTTCTTACCTATGATGGCACCTTTGGTGCTGTTACCATATACATGTGGTAGTGATGTGAGTGAACACACTACGACCGCCGTGGTATTTTTTCCCTCTTTAGAAAGTTTTTTCCACCGAGCATTGTATATACGCCCATCACTCTAGGGCTATCTATCTTTCCATTGCATACTAAGTAACACACTCTCTATTGTGTGCCTTGAGCTTCCTTCGTCTTCTCCAAGCTGTGTGTGTCTCTCTGCAACCCTAATTCCAACAATTAGTATCAGAGCAGGTTGCATCCTCCCGGGCTCAGTCGCCAGCTGCTCTAGCACATGCCTGCTCACTTTCTCCGACAAATATTTCGGGAGAGCTAATAGAGTTAACAGGCAATTTAGTCATTTTGTGCAAAATTTTTGTAAGTGCCAATTTCTGCATAACGGGTGCCGCATAGTCTTCTACGATCTATGCTATATAGCACGTGTTGTTCCCGCTCCATTTCTCCTATTTTCGGGCAGTTTTCATATTAGGTGCAGCATTTACCATGGCTGACAACAACAACACAAATGTGTTCAAGATGTTTGCTGCTAAGGACAGGTTGGATGGGGACAATTACCCTATGTGGGCTTATATGATGCAACACGTTCTTGTGTAAAAGGGCGTCTGGAATATTGTGCAGGGCATTGATGTACGTCCTGGTTCTGAGGATGTAGGCAATGCTGAGGATGTTGCAGGTCTTGCTGCAAGGATTGCTGCTGTTAGAGTTGTTTTGCCTATGGCAGAGGAAGTTCGTTGGGATGTTAAGGATGCGCATGCTCATGCATTGATTGCGTTGTTTGTGAAGCGCACCATTGTTCCTCACATTCGTTCAACAAAATTTGCAAAACAGTCTTGGGATATTTTGGTTGATCTTTATGCAAGTCGCAATGAGGAAAAACTGCTTTGCTGTGTAAGAGCTAGAGTCGAAGATTATGCATGAGGGAGATGATATGGATGCTTTCCTTGCTAGTGTCAAGGATATCAATGAGCAACTTATTTCTGCAGGAGAAGTCATTTCAGACAGTTCCCTTGTGCAGACTGTTCTTGATGCCTTACCAGATTCTTACCAGACTTTTGCTAGTACTTGGAGACTTATGACCCAAGGAAATCCTGAAGTTGTCAAGTTTAATGCATTATGCACGTTGCTGTTGCAAGAGTCACTTTCTAGAAAAAACAAGACTAGGCAGCGTGCAGTTGCACAGGCTTTTATTGCTTCTCAAAGAAAGGGTGGTAACAGTAATGCAGCCACTTCTTATGGTTCTGTTGCGAGTGGCAAAAATTATGTTCCTAATGCTTCTGCTGGCAGCAATTCATCTGGAAATTCTGGTGATAAGGGCAAAAAGAAGACGTGTTTCCATTATTGTAAAGCTAATGATCACTTGATCAAGTTGTGTCCTAAGTTGAAGGCCAAAGAGGCTAAGAAGAAAGAGGGTGGTTCCACTGCAAATGTTGGTTCCACTACAAATGCAGCCATTGTTGAGTCTTCTGTGAAAGGAGACTGTAATGCTGATGTTGATGCAGAATGGGCTTTTAGCGCAGAGTGCACTTATAATCCTATTGTCCATGATGCATGCTTGTCAGTTGCTGCAGTTTCACATGTGTGGTATTTCGACAGTGGTGCTACAAAGCACATTACCTCACATCAGGAATTGTTTACCTCTCTCGAGTCTGTCCCTCATGGGAATTCAGTCACTTGTGCCAACAATGCCTCTTATCCGGTTCAGGGAGTTGGAAAGATTGTTCTTACTGCTGCTAATGGAAGTTCCTTTACACTTGTTGATCCACTTTATGTACCTGGGATCAAGAAGAATCTCTTGTCTGTATCCGCACTTGCTAGACTTGGACTTGTAGTCAAGTTTGTGGATGACAGATGTACAGTTCATGATCGCAATTTTGGTGATGAAATTGTTGCATCTGGCCTTTTGTGCCGTGGGCTATATAAGCTCACTTTGTATGACAAGTGTGGACAAAATTGTACAAATGCTATTGCAGATTCAAGGGCTATTTCAGATGCAAAACTTTGGTATGCACGATTTGGTCATCTGAATTTTGCCAGTTTGCTGCGTTGGCAGAAATCTGATACGGTTACTTCTTTGCCGCCTCTTGAAGCACCTATCAAACATGTTTGTGAAGGCTGTATTTTGGATAAGATGCAGCGTTCTAGAAGTTTCCAAAGGATGGTTCAGTTCGGGCCACATGCAGGTTGCAGCTTGTGTCCTGATTATGTCCTCAAGGCATGGCACTTCCCTTTACTCATGTGCCAGCTCTCGTTCACTGCATCACTCCAGGGGGGATTTGTTACCATATACATGTGGTAGTGATGTGTGTGAACACACTAGGACGGACGGGGCATTTTTTCCCTCTTTAGGAGGTTTTTCCCCCCGAGCATTGTATATACGCCCATCACTCTAGGGCTATCTATCTTTCCATTGTATACTAACTAACACACTCTCTATTGTGTGCCTTGAGCTTCCTTCATCTTCTCCAAGCTGTGTGTGTCTCTCTGCAACCCTAATTCCAACAGGTGCTACTGACAAAGTATTGGCCTTCATCCAACAATTTGATGTGGCCTTTGGAGACGAGGGTTTTACAGAGTCCTCCAAGCTATGCCATTAGCTATGCACTTTCAAAAATCTTCTCGTCAATGGTGGGCTAGCCTATGTGGCAATGACGAAGCCCCAAAGACATGGAAAAATCTACAAGTTTCCATCATGAAGCAATTTCTTGCAAGCGATGCAAAGGACAAAGTGCTTACCGAATGGAGGAGTTTGAAGTTTCTCTCCAACGAATCTATCCACAAATATGTGGACAAGTTTTGGGATTTACATGTCAAGGCTACTGTCTTTCAAAAGATAGACTTTGCCGAGAAAAAGCAACAATTTTGTGTGGGATTACCTGAAGAAATGGCCAAGTATGTCAACTCCCAACGACCTGGTTCTATCACCGAAGTAATCCACCACACTATTCTTGCTTCGCGCATCAATTTCCAACAAGGGGCTAAAAGGAATGCCAAGGCCATGGAAAACAAAGATCGAAATGAAGCAAAAGGGAAGAACAATGCCCAAAACTCTTCCCAAGGAAATTCTAGCAACAACAATCGGTCTAAGGAGACGGGAGTTTACAAAGGTAAAAATAAACTCTCTCTTGAGGATCTAGAATTTTTTGTAAGGACCACAAATGCTTTAAGTGTGGGGAGCAAGGACATGGATATCGTTCTTGCCCCAAAAGAAATGCCCGCAATGAGACTCCTAGAGCTTCCACGATCAAAGATCCAAAAGAGGATGCTCATTGCAAAGGATCACCTCTCTCCTATGCTTGGAGAAAGATAATGGGAGCATGATGTCTTCATTCTGTTTGACCCTGGCTCTAATCACAATTTCATATCCACGGAGCTGGCCACCAAGTTAGGCATTCAAGCTCATGAGATGGAGATGTTTTTGTAGCCAATGGAGCCTTCAATGGTCAAGAATCCGTAGTTACTCCCTTGATTGGGAAATTGAGGCTTCATGTCCAAGGCTATGTTGACAAATAATATTTCTTCATGCCTCCTCTCAAGCATGAAGATGTCATCCTAGGGGCACCATGGTTTGATTCTATGGCTGTTAATGTAAAGTTTCATGAAAGAAGGTTGTATTTCAAGTACAACAAAAATAACATGTACATAGATGCTAATGAGCCTAGTCGTACCATACCCCTTGTAGATTCTCATGCTTTTGACAAATCTCATTTTTGGCGTACATGATTTTTGTCAAACAATCCATAACAGGTCTTAATATTTTATCAAATGAAAATGATAGGAATCAATAAGAGTTAGACTTGTCTAATTTTCTAAATGGATTCCAAGATTTTTTTATCAATGATATCCCTATGAAATTACCTCCTAAAAACAAGGGAATGATGACCATCAAATTGAGCTTCTACCAAGAAGCTCACTGCCTAATAAGTCTCCTTATTGAGTTTCCCAAGCTAAACAAGAGGAGATCATGAGGCAAGTACAAGAACTGGTAGACAAAGGGATGGTGAGGCCTAGCTCCTCTCCCTTTTGTTCTCTAGTCCTTTTTGTGCAAAAGAAAGATGGTACATATCGCATGTGTGTGGACTATAGAGTGCTAAACCATATCAATATCCAAAAAAGACTTCCTGTACTACGGGTTCAAGTGGGAGCAAAAGTTTCTTCATAATCTATGCCTTTTTGCTATGCATGGCCTTTTACAACAAGTCGAGCCTTATGGCGATCAACCTCACCATCCGGCTTGCATTTCAACTTGTAAATTCACTTTGTACCAGTGGCATTTTTGCCAGGAGGCAAATCACATAAAGCCTATGTGTCGTTTTCTATAAGTGCATCATATTCTGATTGCATGGTAGCCATCCAGTTTTTTGAATTTTGTGCTTCATCAAAAGAGAGAAGTTCCTCATGTAAGCTAGACATATCTAAAGCATAACAATCTAATGCATAAGATGCATGGCAAGAGCCTGAACGAGTACGACTAGACAAAAATGCATCAATTAATTGTCACGCAAAGTGTGCACCAGCCATTTTGGCATACCTCTAGCCTGCTCATTTTCAACCCTTTCCTCATCAAGTACATCATGTACATTTGCATCAGTAATAGGTTGAGCCGTAACATTTTTAGAAACCCCCATAGGCTGTACATTTGCCTCATTTGAATTTACATTCAAAATTCTACCACTGAAAAGAGGCAATAAGATGTCATAAATGTCACGTGAGCTTACATTACTATCTCTAGTACATGACAGCAAAGATTAAACAAGATTGAACATTTTTAGAAACCCCCATAGGCTGTACATTTGCCTCATTTGAATTTACATTCAAACTTCTACCACTGAAAAGAGGCAATAAGATGTCATAAATGTCACGTGAGCTTACATTACTATCTCTAGTACATGAGAGCAAAGATTGAACAAAATCTTCCACAAACACAACATCACGACCAAAATATGCGTTGTTTGCGGATGGTACAACCTGTAACCTTTGCTTTCATCACTATAAACAACAAAAATACATTTGACAGCCTTATCATCCAATTTTCTGCGTTGTGCTTGTGGCACTAAACCATAAGCCAAACATCCAAAAACACGCATGTGCTCAATAGATGGCATTCTATCATGCCATCCCAGGGGATTCACCATGGAAAAATTATTGCACCACGTAAATGCAGGGGAGGGGGGTTTTTTACAAGTTACATAAGCGTATAAGTTAGGGGTAGGCCCCCAATAATTTATCTCCCAAGCTTAAAAATAAGGGGGGAGAGGGGAGAAGTGAGAAAAGGGGAAAATGAGAGGAAGTTTTAATGTTTCAAAATCATGGCTTCCCAAAAGAGTCTTCCCTTGACCTTGTGAATCAATAGCTACAAAGATACATGCAAGAATTAACACTGCTTTGTATCAATTGCTTGTTTTGTGATTATAGTTTATTTTGTTGAGGGATGAAAGTTATAAAGAGTTTTTATAGATGCAAATTTACACGGAGAACCTAACACAACTTTATAACCATGTTTTATGAGTAGTTTAAATGGGTCAGAATTGGACGAGTAGCTAGATTGCAGGTTGAACGGGCACATAATTTGAAAGTCAAACTAAGACACGTTGAGGGTAAATCTAGTTATCAATAGAAGTGGTTTCTTAGTACGTTTTCAGTCACTATGCTACACACTCTTTGACTAGTTTTACTCAGTTAGATCATGTGAGACCTAAATTTTATATGTAAGATAGGGGTATGATAGGTTTTTCCATTGATTTTTGTATAAGGGTAGAAAGGGGGGTCATATTCCCTAATATGAGTTGTATATAGGGGTTTTCTCAAAGTTGTCTGCTCGCAGGTGGCGTCCCATTTTGTATATAGAATGAATCCCCCGGGCATGCCATGCTTCATATGGAGTCATAGACTGCAACACTTTTGTAGGACACCTGTTGAGTACATAAGTGGCACACATGACAGCCTCGAGCCAAAACGAATGTGGTACAACTTGACTCTTGACCGTTACATCGTGCCATTTTCGTAAGAGACCTGTTTTTCCTCTCAGCAATACCATTTTGCTGAGGCATATACGGCACTGTATATTGGTGTTTTATCCGATGACTAGCCAAAAATGCATTAAATTCATGAGACATATACTCCCTCCCTTGATCGGAGTGGAGGGTGCCCATAGTACATTTCAAGACATTTTCAGCCATAGCAAGAAATTTCTTGAAGCACATAACATTTTGGACTTAGCTTTCAATGGATATGCCCATGCATGCCTGGAGTAGTCATCAATGAAAGTCACGAAGTACAAGTAATTTCCCAAGGATAGAGTTTGCATAGGCCCACAAACATCACTATGCACAAGCTGCAATTTGCATGTAGCACGAAGTGACCCATCCTTTGGAAACTTAACACACTGCATTTTACCCAAAATACAGCCTTCACAAATATGTTTGACAGGTGCTTCAAGAGGTGGCAAAGATGCAACCATATCAAATTTCTGGAAATGCAATAAACGAACAAAATTCAGATGTCCAAAACATGCATGCCACAGTTTTGCATCTAAAACAGCCCTTGAATCTGCAGCTGAATTTGCAAAATTTTATCCACAATTGTCATACAAAGTGAGATTATACTACCCACGACACAAAAGGCCAAATGCGACAATTTCATCACCAAAATTGAGATCATGAATTGTACATCTGTCATCCACAAATTTGACTACGAGACCAAGTCTAGCAAGTGCAGATACAGATAAAAGATTCTTTTTTATCCCAAGTACATACAATGCATCAACAAGTGTGAAAGAAGTGCCATTTGTAGAGCAGCAAGCACAAAACACCGTTTTAGATGAAATGGGAAAATCCCACAACTTTGGGACTAATTTCAATGCCTATGGATTCCTATTTCCCATTAAATTTGGAAAATTTTCATTTAATTTGGGAATGTGACAAAGAGATAGATTCTTAAGAAAATGGTGGTGTTGAGAAACACCTTTTAAAAATTTTATTTTTATGTGGGTGTTTCAAAACACTTCATAAAAGAGATATATTCTCAAGAAAATGGTGGTGTTGAGAAACACCTTTTAAATTTTTTATTTTTATGTGGGTGTTTCAAAACACTTCATAAAAGAGATAGATTCCCAAGAAAATGGTGGTGTTGAGAAACACCTTTTAGAATTTTTATTTTTATGTGGGTGTTTAAAAATACTTCATAAAATCATACATAAGTTGGGGAAATAAAACAATGAGCAAGATATGAAATGCTATTCAATTTCTCTTATTAAGCTAGCCTGTGCCTTCTCCATGACATTTGATGGGATCTTGATTGTTTCCGCAATTCTTCCACCCCTTGGAGTCCATGACCATACAATTGTATCAACACACTCCCACTGCTTTGGGTCAGCAAGATTGTAGCACCAACTCTTTTTCCAACAATCCTCATACTGTTCTTGGATTGTGGGATTTCGTTTTCGATGTTTTGGTGCCCAATACTGAATCAGAACTTTCTTGTAGTTAGGAGATGATTTGTCTACATCAACGTTTGACTCCGCCACTCCTAGCCATATCGGATATTCAGGATTTGCGGGTCTCACAAGAACAAGATCCCCTTTTCTTACATCAATTTGAGGCCTAAAGGCCTCTTGTGGCCTTGCACTTTGAGGACCAACATAGTGATCATTCAATTCTTCATATCCTTGAAACTCATCTCTGTCTTCCTCTATCTCTTGCATTCTATGACTCCCTACAGTCTTTGGCCAGAATGTTGTATATTCACTAATGTGTTTATTGGTTGGTTGTTCAAGCTCATTGATTATGTTTTGCCAATAAGTGACAACAGGCTCCATGTATTTTGTGGAGTCATGGTCCTTTCCCTTTAATAGAGAACATCTTTTCCAAAATTCAAGATATGACTTAATCCCTTGAATAGCAAGCGGACTATCTCTCACATAGTCTGCTATAGGTACCACATCTGGACAGCCTGTTGGTAATTTTGGTTTTCCCTGGTCATCTTTTTTCCACAACTCAATTCCCGACTCCTTTGGCATCCAATCGGGTGATTTGGGATGAATTTTGTACTGCATTACTGGGACTTCACCTTGCATATAGAAACGAAATTGAAGTGGCTTAGAGTGTCCGACTAGAGTATCTTGTACGTCACACATGTACCCTTGCACAAAGGATTTAAAGTCGGGAACTTGTGTCATCAAAAATGGTGCTAGAGCTGAGCTTTCACATTTTTGAAAATGTTCCATCAGATGTGGAAAAGTGAATGTCATTCCTGTTCGCAATCTTTCTGAGAACCTACTAAACATTGCATCTATGTCCTCATGTGTATGACCCACCATTAAGAATCCCAAATGCACGATTTTGAAAACTCCTTTTGCTACTAACAAGGATAAGTATGCAAACAAATATCGATTTTTATTCTCTCCTGCACAATTATCTAGCTGTAGCAAAAGATTCTCAGGCAATTTTTGAAATACAGGAGTGCATATGGTATCCACAACACATTGAGAGGAAGTTGATTGTATGTGTACAATCTCTTCATTACATCCCTGGATGGCCAACGGTGGTGTCATTGTTGATGTATTCCTCTCACGCTCTTGCTTCATTTTGTTTTGGAGGTCTAGAGCTCTCCTTGAGTTCAATGCATTGAATAACGTTACACTGCTGCGTGGCATACCATCATGGCATAAATCTCCTTGTCCATGGTTTTCTGTTCTTTCCAGATTCTGTAAGCATAATGCAAGGGAACCAATTGTAGCATTGGGATATGAAGGCCATAGACCATTAAGTGAGAAGTGACCATACATTCCATGACCATGTCTATGTGTTATCATACCTGTTAATGATACTTGCAATTGATATGCATTCGCATAATCTTTTGAGTTCACACGCAACCTAGGTATTGCTGTCTTTTTTTGATCCATTTTATCATGTATACTGCATAAATACTTATCCTTTTGCAACTGGGAGAACTTACGCCAGGTGTAGTACACATTCCTACAACTTTGTTGTTGCAACATGTGAATTCAACGTTCATTCTTCAAACGTGCAATCATCTCGTCATCCTTTGTTGACTCTAGTTGAGACTTTATCCGACTACACTCAACACATTTGGAGAACTCACTTGTTTTTGACAATGTCACATTAGCAAACTCTGTATTCCAAATCCTATTGAATGTCGTGCTAGACATTGTCTTGAGACTCATACTGTCAAGTGTTTTATTGACATCATGTAAAATGTCTACTTGCTTGTACGTGTTTGGTATTGCAAGCAAAGTTTCCCTAGTACCATCTTCCATGGTTCTACTCTTATGTGGCATTCTCTCCGAGTTTTCATCAACAAAAGAGCGCATCAATGCCCTTCCCATTTTTGTATGGTCTCTTCCTTTTCTCATGACACCATCATTACCATGCACTGAGCATCTAACCCCATTCTCAAAATGTTCACGGTAACAATAAAATGAAGTTTTTGGAATTCCATGAATTTCGTACCAAGCTCTACTGCAAACCTCACTGCCATTAAAAGAAAACACATAGCATGTCTTTGTAGTTGTTTTGTTCTCATGCCATGCAGTCAACATTGTATCATACACATAGTTTGTTCTATTTCGCAAACTCTGTCCCCAAAATTCATTGCGCATAGCCATGATCTTATCTCGATTGGCATATTGACAACACCTTTTGGAACAACAATCTATGGTTGAAACAAGCTGGACAGATGCTATAGATGCTTGATTGGATCTCTTAGAAGCTTTCACTGACATTTTTGGCTTCCTATTTACAAAGCAATATTTCCGCTTTTTTGAAATAGGCTCTACCAAATAAGCTGATTCAATGCATATGTCTTGTAACGCATGCATAGCATGTAGATCCTCATAGCATAACAATTATTTTCCATCCATAGTTGTCACTCTCTTGATAGGCCAACAAACTAGATTAATGCTGCATACACTAGCTTCTGCAGAAATAGTAGCCTCATCTGCATAGGATGTTTCGATACCAATACCAATGTTATCTTCACCTAGCTCACCAAAGTTTACAGAGTCAAACGGACACACGTACATGACAACCCCTTCGGCTACTACATGTGTTTTGCTTTCATCCCAAAGTTGAACCCTCTTATCCTTCCAAACCTCTCTGTAGCTCATTCCATTACATTGTGCATCCAATGCTCCTTCTGCTTTGTCAGCCTCATGCATAGAAGCCCCTTTATACTACATCTCATTTATATGCTGCAACAACCCACTACTCCATTTCACAATACTATGAAAAGCACCTCCAACTGTCAATGCATCCAATGTTGGAAAAGGGATGAGTGCTTTCTTTTCAAAACACAAATCAACTGACACCGATACATTGCCTTCCCCAATAAGCATTCCAGAACAATATGCACTTGGATTTATTTCAAATACAGTCCCAATGGCAACCTTTTGTGTCGCTACAAACATGCACACTCTATCACCATGATTGAAATTAGCCATACCTGCAAGAATAATTGTTAAACAAACCGCTTGCAGAGTATATTGATTTACGTAGCATAAAGCATACCAAGTATGTATGAGAAGCACCCTGTGGCCTGAAGGTCATAGGGTTCCCTCTATGCTACTAAGAATCTCTTTGTGCTCTATGCTCTACCTATGGCCCCTAGACCACAAGGCGCCCTCATTGTTTCCAAAAAGCTCTCATTGTTTTGCTATGGCCCCAGGGCCATAGCTCTCTATGCCAATATAAAGCATATTTGCTCTATATTAGCTCCCTAAGGCTTGAAGGCCATAGGGTTGTCCTTAAGATCACCTCACGGAGTTTCATGTCAAGTATATATACATCCTATGGAACCCCATGACCCTAGGGCCATAAGATCTCCAAATGAAACATATGACAATGTATGGCCCTTGAGCTTATACATTGCAACCCCATGACCCTAGGGCCATAGGATCGGCATATGAAACATACGACAATGTATGTCCCTTGAGCTTATACATTGCAACCCCATGACCCTAGGGCTATAGGATTTCCAAATGGAACATAGGGCAACGTATGGCCCTTGAGCTTCTACATTGACACCCTATGGCCCTAGGGCCACAAGACTTAAAAACATACAAAAAGACAACCTGTGGCCCTAAGCCCAAGGGTGTGAGCATTGACTCCCTATGGCTCTAGGGCCACAAAACTTCAAAACATACAAAAAGACAACCTATGGCCCTAAGCCCAAGGGTGTGAGCATTGACACCCTATGCCCCTAGGGACACAAGAATTCAAAACATACAAAAAGACAACCTATGGCCACGATGTCAAAGGTGGCCAAGATATCAATGCAGTCCCATGGCCCTAGGGCCATAGGATCTCTATATGGAACATGTGGCACCCTATGGCCCTTGACCTTATACATTGCAACCCCATGACCCTAGGGCCATAGGATTTCCAAATGGAACATAGGCAATGTATGGCCCTTGAGCTTATACATTGCCACCCTATGGCCCTAGGGCCACAAGATCTCACAACATACAATAAGAGAACCTAAGGCCCCTAAGCTCAAGGGTGTGGGTTCAAGGGTGGTCAAGATATCAATGCAGCCCCATGGCCCTAGGGCCATAGGATCTCTGTATGGGACATGTGGCACCCCATGACCCTAGGACCATAGTATTTCCAAATGGAACATAGGCAATGTATGGCCCTTGAGCTTATACATTGCCACCCTATGGCCCTAGGGCCACAAGATCTCACAACATACAATAAGAGAACCTAAGGCCCCTAAGCTCAAGGGTGTGGGTTCAAGGGTGGCCAAGATATCAATGCAGCCCCATGGCCCTAGGGCCATAGGATCTCTATATGGGACATGTGGCACCCCATGACCCTAGGGCCATAGGATTTCCAAATGGAACATAGGCAATGTATGGCCCTTGAGCTTATAAATTGCCACCCTATGGCCCTAGGGCCACAAGATCTCACAGCATACAATAAGAGAACCTAAGGCCCCTAAGCTCAAGGGTGTGGGTTCAAGGGTGGCCAAGATATCAATGCAGCCCCATGGCCCTAGGGCCATAGGATCTCTATATGGGACATGTGGCACCTCATGACCCTAGGGCCATAGGATTTCCAAATGGAACATAGGCAATGTATGGCCCTTGAGCTTATACATTGCCACCCTATGGCCCTAGGGCCACAAGATCTCACAACATACAATAAGAGAACCTAAGGCCCCTAAGCTCAAGGGTGTGGGTTCAAGGGTGGCCAAGATATCAATGCAGCCCCATGGACCTAGGGCCATAGGATCTCTATATGGGACATGTGGCACCCCATGACCCTAGTGCCATAGGATTTCCAAATGGAACATGGGCAATGTATGGCCCTTGAGCTTATACATTGCCACCCCATTACCCTAGGGCCATAGGATTTCCGAATGGAACATAGGCAATGTATGGCCATTGAGCTTATACATTGCCACCCCATGGCTCTAGGGCAGTAGAATCTCCATATGGGACATGTGGCACCCTATGGACATTGAGCTTACATATTGCCACCCGATGACCCTAGAGCCATAGGATCTCCAACTACAAAGTAGGGCAACGTATGGCTCTTGAGCTTATACATTGTCGTGGACCTACGGCCATAGGATCTCCAACTGGAACATAGGGCTATGTATTGGAGCTTATCTATTGTCTCCCCTAAACCCTAGGTCCATAGGATTTCCAAATGGAATATAGGGCAACTTATGGCTCTTGAGCTTATACATTGCCACCCTATGGCCCTAGGTCCACAAGCTTTCACATTGCCACCGTAGGGCCACAAGGATCTCACAAGATAGAAGAAGAAAACCCTAGGACATAGGATTTTCAAATGGAACTGAGTGCACGCTTTGATCCTTGACCTCCAACATTGCCGTCCTATGGCGTGAGCCCAAGGGTGGCTGAGGTGTCTTCATAACAATTTCGGCGATTCAAGGGATATCCGCTAGTGGCATAAATTAAAAAAATAATAAAAAATAATTAAAAATAATTAAAAATAATTTTTAAAAAAAAAAACGCTACGACAAACTTTGTCATAATGGGTTTTCAAATACACTTATTGATATCGGACAAAAAAATAGCGCATAATTTTTGGGATAATTTTTTTAAAATTTAGCTATTTTTAGTGTATTTTTTACTATGCAGATTTTGATTCTGAAGTCAAATTTTGCTTCATGGGTGTCGTTCCACTCGTACTACAAAGATATGGACAGTGACAAAGCCTTTCACCAACTTTTTTTTTTCCATACTCTTTTTTTAATATTATAAAGCTCTTTCAATTTCGGAGCCGACGAGCTATGTCTCATTTTCGCACAAAGCTTAGAAACTCTAGTAATCTCGATTGTCCCCCCATGAGAACAACCCCTACATTCAAAATTCACATTTTGAATTTCTAACCTAACCTAACTAACCTTATCTCTCTCTACCACAATTTTTTCCACGCTATCGCTCTCTTTCTCTCTCTCGTTTCTTGCTCGAAACCTACACAGAACCCTGCACACACAGAGCTTTTCTTTCTCTGTCTCTCTCTCCCTACGCATACAATTCTACGCCATTGTTGCGACGCGCACACAGATCTACGCGAAGCCATCGCCACAACCTTCAACAGAAGGACTGCTGTCGCGACCTCCCAAACACAGATCTGTTACCATCATCGTCGCGGCCTCAACACACCTAAGTTACTGCTTGCTACTGCTGCAGCTGGTTTTCATCAAACACAATTTACTCAGAGGTAACCTGTAGAAACCCTAATCTTTTTTCTTAATTCGGTTTTAAGTGTTCTTAATCTAATTACGTTTTAGCTAAGTTGTGAATCACCTCTCTCTAGAACAATAAACAAAAATCATTAATTACATCTCTAAAACTGTAAAATTGTAGACTGTAGAACTATAAAACAGAAAAATCTCTAATTAGAGATCTAAAACTGTAATACAGAATACTCTAATTAGAGACCTAAAAATATGAAACAGAAGACACTAATTAGGGACCTAAATTTGTAAAACCAAAAACTCTTATTAGGGACCTAAATCTGTAAAACAGAAAACTCCTCATAAGTGACCTAATGCTGTAAAATTGTAAAACTCTAACTGCAAACATCTCTAATTACAACAAAAAATTATAAACCTGCAAATGCAAAAGACAACAACTACAGAAAATGCTGAAACTATGGATACCTGTAATTGGGTTGTGGGGAGTTGGGCACATGTTGTAAGAGGACAAGTAGAGCACGTTTTTGTATGAGGATGGATTAGGGTTCAGTTGCAAGAGGATGGGAAAAGAAAAGAGGCAAGAAGGTGGGAAAGAAAGTGTACACTATATGTGTTTCTAAGATATGGTGTAATGTAGTTTCTTTAAATTCATTTGTAGTCACTAAAATAAAACTAGACATTGAATCTTTAGAAGGGCAGACAGGGTGTGGGGTTTCACCTCATACTAAAGAGTAACATATGGCCCTAAGGCACCCTATGACCATAAGGCCATAGTGTGGTCTCACATCGTACTATAGGGTGACCAATGTCCCATCTGGCCATAGGGTGCCAATGTACAATCTCAAGGGTCATAGGGTTCCCTATGTTCCTATTGAAGATCCTATGGCCATAGGGCCATAGGATCTCCAAAACATATATATGGCACTATGGCCATAGGATCACATGGTGCCCTATGTCCGATCTAGAGACCTTGTGGCCCAAGGGCCTTAGGGTGGCAATGTACAATCTCAAGGGCCATAGGGTTCCCTATGTTCCTTTTGGAGATAGGGTGGCACTAGGGACATAGAATCTCCAAAAGCAACATAAAGAACCTAGGGCCATAGGATCAAAGGGTGACCTATTGGAGACCTTGTGGCCCAAGGGCCACAGTGTGGGAATGTACAATCTCGAGGGCCATAGGGTTCTCTATGTTCCTTTTGGAGATCCTATGGTCCTCGAGCCATAGGATCTCCAAAATGAACATATGGCCCTACGGACATAGGATCAAAGGGTTCCCTATGTTCCTTTTGGAGATCCTATGGTCCTCAGGCCATAGGATCTCCAAAAGGAACATAGGGCCGTACGTACATAGGATCACAGGGTGCCCTATGTCCCATCAAGATACAGTGTGGCCCAAGGGCCATAGGATGGCAATGTACAATCTCAAGGGCCATATGGTTCCCTCTATGCTACTTCTGAAGATCCTATGGCCCTAGCGCCATAAAATCTCCAAAAGGAGCATAAGGAACCTATGACCATAGGATCAAAAGGTGCCATATGTTCCATCTTGAGACCTTGTGGCCCAAGGGCCATAGGGTGTATTTGTACAATCTCAAGGGCCATAGGGTTCCATATGTTTTTTTTGGAGATCCTATGGCCCTATATCCATAGGATCACAGGGTGCCCTACGTCCCATCTAGAGACCTTGTGGCCCAAGGGCCATAGGGTGACAACCTACAATCTGAAGGGCCATAGGATTCCCTATGTTCCCTAGGGTCACAAGGTGCCCTACGTTCCATTTGAAGACCCTATGGCCCAAGTGCCATAGGGTGGCAATGTACAATCGCAAGGGCCATATGATTCCCTATGTTCCTTTTGGAGATCCTATGGCACTAGAGCCCTAGGTGCATGGGGCTTCCATGGTGCCCGTTAATATGCACCATGGTGTATCCTATGTACATAGGCCACCCTCGTGCCCTTGGATGCCCTCTTTCTCATCTAAAGACCTTGTGGTCCAAGGGCCATAGGGTGACAATCTACAATCTCAAGGGCCATAGGATTCCCTATGTTCCCTAGGGTCACAAGGTGCCCTACTTTCCATCTGAAACAATGAGGGCACCTTGTGGCATTCGGGCCATAGGATCTCTATGTAGAGCATAGAGCATAGAGCAAAGAGCATAGAGAGCTTCTTACTACCATAGAGGGAACCCTATGGCCTTCAGACCACAGGGTGTCAATATAGAGATAACAGAGATTCTTACTAGTATAGAGGGGACCCTATGGCCTTCAGCCCACAAGGTCTCTTCAATATAGAGAAAATAGTGTTTTTTACTGGCATAAAGAGCACCCTATGGACCTGGGTCCATAGGTCGCCAAAAAACTGTCATGAATGGTTTCTTTAAGATGTGTAGAGCATAGAGAGGTTCTGAAAAGAATACAGGGGACTCTATGGCTTGAAGGCCACAGGCTCCCAATATGGAGCATAGATCGGTTCTTACTAGCATAGAGAGACCAAATAGTGCTTTATACATGGGGCCTTAAGGTGTCAAAACAATGAGGGTTTTTTCAAAACAATGAGGGCACCTTGTGGCCTTGGGTCCATAGGATGTCAATTTAGAGCATAGAGCATAGAGCATAGAGAGCTTCTTACTACCATAGAGGGAACCCTTGGCCTTCAATCCACAGGGTCTCAATATAGAGAAAACAGAGGTTCTAGCATAGAGGGGACCCTATGGCCTTCAGCCCACAAGGTCTCATCAATATAGAGCAAGAGTGTTTTTTACTGGCATATAGAGCACCCTATGGCCCTGGGTCCATAGGTTGCCAAAAAAACCCTCATGAAGGGTCCCTTTAAAACATACAAGGCACCTTGTGCCCTTAGGGTCATAAGATGTGTAGAGCATAGAGAGGTTCTTACTAGCATACATAGAACCCTATGGCCTGAACGCCATAGGGTCCCATTATAGAGCATAGATTGGTTCTTGCTAGCATAGAGAGACCAAATAGTGCTTTATACTTGGGAGCATAATGTGCCAAAACAATGAGGGTTTTTACAAAACTATGAGGGCACCTTGTGGCCTTGGGGCCATAGGATTTCAAATAGAGCATAGAGCATAGAGAGCTTCTTACTATCATAAGAGGGAACCCTATGGCCTGAAGGCCATAGGGTGTCCAACATAGAGAAAATAGAGATCTTACTAGCATAGAGGGGATCCTATGGCCTTCAGTCCACAAGGTCTCCTCAATGGCATAGAGAGAATCCTATGGCCCTGGGTCCATGGGTTGCCAAAAACCCCTCATGAAGGGTTTCTTCAAAACATATAGGATGTGTATAACATAGAGAGTTACTTACTAGCATAGGGGGGACCCTATGGCCTTCAGGCCATAGGGTGCCAATATAGAGCATAGATCGGTTCTTACTAACATAGAGAGATCAAATAGTGCTTTATACATGGGGCTATAGGATGTCAATATAGAGCATAGAGCATAGAGCATAGAGCATAGAGAGCTTCTTACTAGCATACAAGGAACCCTATGGTCTTCAGGCCACAGGGTGTCAACGTAGAGAAAACAGAGGTTCTCACTAGCATAGAGGGGAACCTATGGCCTTCAGCCCGCAAAGTCTCCAGGATATAGATCAAATAGTGTTTTTACTAGCATAGAGAGCACCCTATGGCCCTGGGTCCATAGGTTGCCAAAAAACCATCATGAAGGGTTTCTTCAAAACATAGAGGGCACCTTGTGCCCTTGGGGTCATAGTATTTGTAGATCATAGAGAGGTTCTTACTAACACACAAGGGACCCTATGGCCTGAATATAGAGAATATAGAGAATAGATCGGTTCTTACTAGCACAGAGCGGACCCTATGGTCTTCAGGCCAAAGGGTGCCAATATAGAACAAAGATCAGTTCTTACTAGCATAGAGAGACCAAATAGTGCTTTATACCTGGGGCCATAGGGTACCAAAACAATGAGGGTTGTTCAATGGCATAGAGAGCACCCTATGGCCCTGGGTCCATAGGTTGCCAAAAAACCCTCCTGAAGGGTTTCTTCAAAACATAGAGGGCAACTTGTGACCTTGGGGTCATCGGATGTGTAGAGAATAGAGAGGTTCTTACTAGCATACAGGGGACCCTATGGCCTGAAGGCCATAGGGTGCCAATATAGAGCATAGATTGGTTCTTACTAGCAAAGATCGGACCCTATGGCCTTCAGGCCAAAGGGTGCCAATATAGAGCATGGAGAGACTCTTACTAGAATATAGGGGACCATGTGGCTTTCAACTCACATGGTGCCAATATAGAGCAAATAGTGTTTTTACTAGCATAAAGAACATCCTGACCTAGGGGGATTGGTTGTCAAAAATCCATCATAGAAGGGTTTCTATGGCCTTCAACCCACAAGGTCTTCTCAATATAGAGCGAATAGTATTTTTCATTGGCATACAGAGCACCCTTGGGGCCCTTGAGGCCAACCCTATGGTCTTCAGGCCTTAGGGAGCTAATATAGAGCATGGTGCTTTATATCGGCATAGAGAGCTATGGCCCTAGGGCCATGGCAAAACAATGAGGTGTTTTTGGAAACGATGAGGGCACCTTGTGGTCTTGGGGCCATAGGAAGTCAATATAGATCATAGAGCATAGACGATAGAGCATAGAGAACAAAGAGATTTCTCAGTAGCATAGAGGGAACCTTATGACCTTCAGGCCACAGGTGCCATTTAGAGGTAAACAGAGGTCTTACTAGCATAGAGGGGACCCTATGGACTTCATCCCACAAGGTCTCCTCAATATAGAGCAAATAGTGGTTTTTACTTGCATGGAGAGCACCATATGGCCCTAGGGTCATAGGTTACCAGAAAACCCTCATGAAGTGTTTCTTTAAAACATTGTGGCCACCTTGTGGCCTTGGGGCCATAGGATGCCAATGTAGAGCATAGAGAGGTTCTTACTAGCATGTAGGGGATCCTATGGACTTCAGGACACATATTGCCATATGGTGTTGGTGTAGAGGCTCTAAAGGGGTATTTAGGCCATTCAAGGGATACTTCTTTGAGGGTCCTCTAATGTCATAAGGGAACATGTGATCACACTACCATAGAGTGGCCTAGGTACACTTGTAGAACCATTTTTTTGGCACCCTTTGGACCTAGGACCACATGGTTTAACATAGAGGTGACTCTATGGCCCTAGGTCCATATGGATGTAGTAATATCCATCTTGTCTAAATATATGTCATTCTTTTTACAGAAAATGTCTCAGAAGAGAAATTCAAAGTCAGTTGATGCAACAGGCTGAACACCAAGTTCTTGGTATCTAGATTTTCACTTACCAAATGGTGGAAGTGATGAGAAAGTCCACTTGTTCTTTCAAGATAAAGAGCAATTTCCCTTCAAGGACTGTGGTATTGTCAAGGAGATAAAGAAAGATTGTTCAGATCTTGAAATGTCTCCATGCCTTGGAGTAAAACTACTCAATGGTGACTCCTACTTGTTGGAGCCCGTGGCCTTTGCTCAAAAATTGGTGAAGGTTGATTATGAAGGAGTGACAATGACAAAAGCAGGGTGGGTGGAGCTTCAAGACGACACTCCAAGTGAGAACTTTATAGACTTATATATTGAGGGCTTTAAGAAAGTCAATCAATATTTAGGTAAATTGAGCAGCACAAAGAAGAATAAGAAGCGAAAGAATGAAGACACATGTACAACAAATCAATCTAAGACGCTCAAGGAGAGTCAGACTCCCTCACTTGGAGAAAATAGTGGAAATGTGGCCGAAGAAAATCTTTCAGTTATACCCTTACAGACTCAAGAATCAGGAGATTCTAGTGGACTTGCAACCCTAACAGTTGGAACCCCCTCAGTGGCAGTGGTTGTGGACTCAGCATCCTTAGCTGTGTTGGACTCTATTATACAGCCCAAAGAAAAAGATCTTGATAAAGAAGTTGCCAAAACTTTTAAGAGTGGGCTAGATGGATACGTCGGAATTGACCACTATTTTAAATTTGGTGTACAATTAACCCAATTGATCCCAGTTGAGCAATGCAACCTTGCACCAGAAGGTTATAGATGCAGACCATTGTTAGATGTATATGTGAAATATTTCTTGAAGCAATTTGCAGGGAACTCTAGGCCAGTCTCCAGTGCAGCAGACTTGATGCCATATAACCCAATTACAAAAATGCCTTTACAAACAGCTGAAGTGCATGGAGACAATCTATCAACATACCACTACTGGATTCTAGCTACTCAACATTCCATCATAGCGGCTAGAGCTTTTTTGCGTAACAACAACACTAAGTATGCTTTGAGAAAAGAGTTCTATAAGTTTAGAACTGCAAGGATAGTGGTAGACGCTCCAAAAGAGGTTGCTGTTCAAATTTCCAGAATGGAGAACATGGAGAGAATAACAACAATGAAACACCAGCCTTATGTGGAGGTCTTGAAGCATGGCCGTAGTCAATGGCTTGCATATTCTAAACCAACAAAACCCAAGGCAAGTGTTCCTGTCGGTCATCCAAGTCGAGTAGGTTGGGATGTAAGTTCCACTTCCCTATGCTTGTTTTTGTTACAAATATGTCTTGAAATAAAGTTAATTTTCTTTTCTTTATTTTGAAGGCCTTTGTAAATGTGGCGAACATCATGTTCAACCATAAATCATTTGCCAACAAAGAAGCACACATGGTCATGTACGATGATGAAATCTATGATCAGTGGATACACATCTTGGAGAAGCATCCGACGTCAACTTCTCGTGGGCGACAACCAAGCATAACAACCTTTAGATGCCTAGCTGGTTTAGAAGATAATGATGTCAAGCTACTACAACAAGAGTTGGCAGATGAGAAGATTTGCTTAGTGAAGCAACCACGTCAACAAGCGGGCATGCTCGACCTCACTGCACGTGCAACGGTCTTAAAGAAGACCAGGGTTTTTGAGCTTCAAATGTTGATGGCATTTAAAGATATAGATCCATCAACAATAGCAGTTACTTCATGGGATAAATGTAAGTCTCATTATAACATTACAAATGAGATTTACAAATCTCTCTTCACGAGTTGTACGCAATGGCTAAATCTCCTACTACAAAAAGGAAAGGAGAAAGAGCCAATTCCTGAGATCACTAGGGGATATGTGCAGTGGATCATTGCATAAAAGAATGGAACTTCTAGTTTGAAATTCATTTTACCATGGACAATCAAGTGTGTTGGAAAGAATTTGGAAGGCATTGAGTTTCTCTGCAGTGAGAATAGCTCTAAAATTCTTGTTGGTGTTTGCATCATAGACACAACACACAAAAGTATTACATCTAGTGGTTGGAGTGCTGCCCAATTTGGTAAATTAATTGATGGAGTATGTGGGGTAGCACATCAACCATCAGAGTTTTTAATTGCCGGCTTAGTCAAGTATCAGCATGCTGCTTCCCTAGAGAAGGCAATTTCTGAAAAAGCTAAATGGTATGAAATGCACGTTCTACCTTTGAGCTCCTTAATGGGATCAGAGACCATCCAAACATGTGCTCTTCGCGAAGTAGTTTTTGGGGTTTGGGCATTTTTCAGTCAAGGAGAGCAGTACACCAACTACTCTAGTGTTAAAGAGTCATTGTTGGAGCCAATGCATACTCTCTGCATCAATGACGACGAGTATGATGCTGTGACCACGGCCAAATCCTTTTTTGTACGTCGTGCAATCAAATGCATCTGTCTCAAAGAAGATGATCAAGTGATAGACATCTTCTCATTAGGCTATGGGACTAAAGAGGCACTACAACAACAGAGAAAGGTGATATCAGTTGCATGTAGTAGTGAGCAAATGACGCAATTGGAATCTCTTTTCCATTCCATAGTGGAAGAAGACCTTGATCTTAGAAGGTGGGTAGGTGTGGATAACACAGAGAAAGTCAATGCCAAGGATTCAGAGGAAGAAGAAATTGAAGAACCATTGGATGCAAGTGCTGAGGCCATTCTAAAAAGTCTACAAGAAACAGATTAAGCTAGCCACCCATGATATTACATTACTGATATTTAGATTATTATTGTTGTCATTTTATTTTATTTGTCCCATCTCAAATCTGCCCATGATGTTAAAAACATTGATGTTTGGCTCGTTATTGTTCTCAATTTATTTTCTTTGAAAAAATGTGAACTTGTGAGTTTGAGTTTTTTCACAATAAATGAATTAGACTTAAGTGTATGATATTATATGGACATGTTTTGGTAAATAGAATTCTACATTTATATATGTTCAGAAGATATATATTATGTAATACTTTAAAGTTAATTGATCATATGAGGTTTGGGAAGAATACACTATGACTTGAGGATCATAGAGTTATTTGTAGACTTGAGGATCATAGATTTCTTTGTAGACATGACACCCTATGGCCCTAGGTACATAGAATCCCCCAAAAGAAAATGGGATACCCAACAACCTTACAGATGTAGGGTTATTACACCGAGACTTCTCTAAAAGGGCACATAAGCATATGGGTTACTCTATAGCGTTAGGCCCATAGGGTGTCAACATAGAATCCCCCAAAAGCATTTGGCTACCCTACAATCTTACGGATATAGGGTGATTACATAGAGTCTTTAAAAGGTCACATAAGCATTTGGGCTAGTCTACAGCCTTAAGGCCATAGGGTGTCAACATAGCTATCCTACAATCTTATGTATATAGAGAGATTACATAAAGTCTCTAAACGGGCACATGAGTGTTTGGGCTATTCTAGAAGGAAACATAAGTTATCCAAGAGAATTTGGGATACCCTAAGGCCTTAGGGCCATAGGGTGGTGACATAGAATCTCCACAAGGGCACTTAAATCACCCCATGGATGCAAATAACCTAGCTCTTATGGACACATCTTATAAAACATCACATGACACCCTATGGCCTTTAGACCATAGGTTGGTTATTTTAGGTCACCTAAAGACTCTTTAAGTGTTTCAAGAACATTTTTCAATGGCCTTATATCTTGTGTCCATATACATTAGGGACATATATTTTTTATCTTGTGATTAAGGTTTAATATTCTATTGAGAATGAAATAAGCTAGAAAAATCTAAAAAGTATTTAGTCCTCAAAATTCCAAAATAAGAGTTTGAACAATTGATGTATGATCATTTTTTGTTGGGTGTAAGTTCTTCTATTGTGAATTGATGGTGTAAGCGTTTGAAATAATTATCTTTGCATTGCAACTAACTAGATTAAACATATATTCAACATTTGTTGTAAATGCCAATTATTTGCTTAGATAGTAAACATCGAGTATAAATGGTTATTGAAGCATTTGTCCTTTGGATTATGTGAAGATCTAGTTCTTTGATTGTAACAAGATTTTATTCAAAGATATAAAGTGCTAGTATTTTGTTCCAAACTATGATTTTGTTTCTCTTCTAGATGATGCAGAGAATTGGAATTTATATCTTGATTTTTTCTCAATAGAGAGAAGCTAGGACTAGTAGAAATTTTTAGCTTGTCATGTAGCAATCGGAACATTGTATCAAGGTTTATTGCAAAGAAATGATTGTATAATGTATAACCATTGTTTAAGTTTGTAAATTGGAAGTAGAAGGCAATGCAAGTTCCAAAACATGTGCAATGCCATAAGAAGAATCCAGCACAAATACTTTTGCCCCTTAGGAATGTAGAAATCGGAACATTGTATCAAGGTTTATTGCAAAGAAATGATTGTATAATGTATAACCATTGTTTACGTTTGTAAATTGGAAGTAGAAGGAAATTCAAGTTCCAAAACATGTGCAATGCCATAAGGAGAATCCAACACAAATAATGATCCAGCAACAAATGTATGATGTATGATAATGATTCAATTTTGTATATCGTGTTGCATATTTATCACATTTTTTAGCTTACACATTTTGCTAGCATAGAGGACACCCTATGGCCCTAGGACCATAGGATGCCATCATATCCCATGTACAATGTCTCTTTTACCATAGAGGACATCTTACGGATCTAGGGTCATAAGACGCCAACATAGTGCATAAATGGCTTCTTATAAGTATACATGTAAACACAGTGCATAGAGGAAATTTTACTAGAATAAAGACCACCCTATGGCCTTGAGACCTAGGGTGCCAACATAGAGCATAGAGGGCTTTTTATAGCACCTTGTTGCCCTTGGGACGCCATAGTGCCATAAAGTGGTTTTTGTATATATAGTAGAGAATTCTAACACACATGATACCTTGGTCACTATCTCGCCCTTGGACCATATGATAGTAGCATAGAGGACACCCTATAGCCATAGGGTTTCCTTCTATCCCTAGGGCCATACACTGCCAACATATAGTATACATGGTTTCTTCATAGAACAAACCTTTTAGCCCTACGAATTGAGTGGAAACCTAAACCATATAATGTATCCTACTAGCATAGAAGGCACCCTATAAACCTGAGGCCAAAGAGTACCAATTTAGGGCATAAAGGGTCTCTTCCTAGGTTGAAGGGCACCTTGTGGCCCTAGGGAGCACCCTATGGCCCCAGGGCCATAGGGTGTCAACATAGTCAAATGGGGTGTAAACTTAGAGCATAGAGGGTTTCTTACTATCATGGAGGACACCCTGTGTCCTTGGTGCCATACGGTGTAAACATATAGCATGGAGGGTTTCTTGCTAGCATAGAGAGCACCCTATGGACTTGGGGCCATATGATTCCAACAAAGAGCATAAACGGTTTTTTGATAGCATAGAGGATAGCTTATTTCCCTGGGGCCATATGATACAAAAATAAAAGAGTCTTAAGAAGGGAACCTAGGACACTAAATCACCATGGGGCCATAAGGTGGTCTTTGTGGGGAATGCTCCTAAAGGGTTCCTTGGCTATCCTATGGCCTTTGGGCCATAGGCTACCAACATAGAGTTTAGATGGTTTCTTACTAACATAGAGCTCACCTTGTGGCCTACGGTCTTTAGATGCTAATATAGAGTTTCAATCGTTTTATACTAGGCGTAAGGGGCACCCTATGGCCTTGGGGCCACAGAGTGTCAATGTAGAGCGCAGAGGTTTCCTTTCTAGCATAGAGGGCACCATGTGGCCTAGGAGCCATTTGATGCACCCTATGGCCTGAGGGCTGTAGGTTGCCAATGTAGACAAGGTTTCTTAGTAGCATTATAAAGGGTACCTTGTGGCCCTCAAATCTCCATAGGCTGCCAACATAGAGCGTAGAGGGTTTTTCTTACTAGCATAGAGGACATCCTATGGCCTTGGGGCCATAGGGTTTCAATATTGAGCATAGAGTATTTCTTACTAGCATAGAGGCTACCTTGTGGCCCTAGGTCCATAGGGTGAAAACATAGAGAATAGAGGATTTCTTACTATCATACAAGGTACCTTGTGGCCCTAGGTCCATAGGGTGAAAACATAGAGCATAGACGATTTGTTACTAGCACAGAGGGCACCCTTTGGCCCAAAGGCCATAGAGTGACAACATGTAGCATAAAGGGTTTCTTACTAGCATAAGAGGAAGACCTTGTGGCCCTCGGGTCATAGGGTGCCAACATAAAGCATATATGGTTTCTTACTAGTGCTCATAGAGGGCATCTTGTGGCCCTATGCCAACCCATGGCCTTAGGGCCATAGGGGGACACATAAATAAAGTACCATATGGCTTTGAAGCCATATATCTATTTATATATTGAGACCTCCCAACAATCATAACCCTATGTCCTTGAGGCCATAAACATATATATTTTGGATTATCTTAAAGTCATAGAGATATCTACAAAGAGAACTGTATGGATTGAAGGCCATAAGAAACTTAGTCAAGGAAATCATCCAATGCAAGAAGATCATGGCAATAGAAAATGAGACTTCTTCTCTAGAGCTTAAAGGCATAAATGTTTCTCCAAGTATACTTCTAGGCTCCACCATCATGGACAAAGAACTATTGTAGCTAGATAAAGATTAGGAATCTCTAGACAATAAGGAGCATAAAAATAAATTCATTGTAGATGTGTTGTCAGTTAGTAAATTTGCTATTTGCGATTAGTTTTTTCTAAGAGTGTGAAAAAAAAGAGTTATCAAAATGTAGATACTTTGGAATCTAAAATTAGGTGTAATTTAAACTTGCAGTCCTTCAACAAGATATTGCGGCTGACAAAGTTTTACTCGAGATTGTTGGTATAGAGGATGCTAATGCCATTGACCCTACTGAGAAAGATTCTATCAATCTCCATGTCAACCAAAGAGTTTCTGACGAAGATGACAAGAATCTACAAGTCTTTGAAGATCAACTGCTACAACGACTGGAGATAAATTTCAAGAGTAATCCAATGGAAGAAGACAGTGAAAGTTTCAGAACATGTGCAAGGGAAGAAGAAGAATCTAATAAAAATATTCTAGTAGCCCAAGAGTTGGGAATTGGATTGCATGACACCACAATGGAAGTAGAAGGTTTTCTTTTTCTTTTTTTTTCTGAAAAGCTCTTTTAATTTCGGAGTATTAACTTACACATTTTGCTAGCATAGATGACACCCTATGGCCCTAGGACCATAGGATGCCATCATATCCCATGTACAATCTCTCTTTTACCATAGAGGAAATCTTATGGATCTAGGGTCATAAGATGCCAACATAGTGCATAAATAGCTTCTTATAAGTATGCACGTAAACATAGTGCATAGAGGGAATTTTACTAGCATAAAGATCGCCCTATGGCCTTGGGGCCATAGGGTGCCAACATAAAGCATACAGGGCTTTTTATTAGCACCTTGTTACCCTTGGGACACACATGATACCTTGGTCACTATCTCGCCCTTGGACCATATGATAGTAGCATAGAGGACACCCTATAGCCATAGGGTTTACTTCTATCCCTAGGGCCATACACTGCCAACATATAGTATACATGGTTTCTTCATAGAACAAACCTTTTAGCCCTACGAATTGAGTGGAAACCTAGACCATATAATGTATCCTACTAGCATAGAAGGCACCCTATGACCCTGAGGCCAAAGAGTACCAATTTAGGGCATAAAGGGTCTCTTCCTAGGTTAAAGGGTACCTTGTGGCACTAGGGAGCACCCTATGGCCCCAGGGCCATAGGGTGTCAACATAGTCAAATGGGGTGTAAACTTAGAGCATAGAGGGTTTCTTACTATCATGGAGGACACCCTGTGTCCTTGGTGCCATAGGGTGTAAACATATAGCATGGAGGGTTTCTTGCTAGCATAGAGAGCACCCTATGGCCTTGGGGCCATATGATTCCAACAAAGAGCATAAACGGTTTTTTGATAGCATAGAGGATAGCTTATTTCCCTGGGGCCATATGATACAAAAATAAAAGAGTCTTAAGAAGGGAACCTAGGATACTAAATCACCATGGGGCCATAAGGTGGTCTTTGTGGGGAATGCTCCTAAAGGGTTCCTTGGCTATCCTATGGCCTTTGGCTACCAACATAGAGTTTAGATGGTTTCTTACTAACATAGAGCTCACCTTGTGGCCTACGGTCTTTAGATGCTAATATAGAGTTTCAATGGTTTCATACTAGGCGTAAGGGGCACCCTACGGCCTTGGGGCCATAGAGTGTCAATGTAGAGCACAGAGGTTTCCTTTCTAGCATAGAGGGCACCATGTGGCCTAGGAGCCATTTGATGCACCCTTTGGCCCGAGGGCTATAGGTTGCCAATGTAGACCGTAGAGGTTTTCTTTCTAGCATAGAGGGAACCTTGTGGCCTAGGGGCTGTTTGGTGCTCCCCTAGAGCATACAAGGTTTCTTAGTAGCATTATAAAGGGTACCTTGTGGCCCTCAAGTCTCCATAGGGTGCCAACATAGAGCGTAGAGGGTTGTTCTTACTAGCATAGAGGACATCCTATGGCCTTGGGGCCGTAGGGTTTCAATATTGACCATAGAGGATTTCTTACTGGCATAGAGGCTACCTTGTGGCCCTAGGTCCATAGGGTGCAAACATAGAGAATAGAGGATTTCTTACTATCATACAAGGTACCTTGTGGCCCTAGGTCCATAGGGTGAAAACATAGAGCATAGACGATTTGTTACTAGCATAGAGGGCACCCTTTGGCCCAAAGGCCATAGAGTGACAACATGTAGCATAAAGGGTTTCTTACTAGCATAAGAGGAAGACCTTGTGGCCCTCGGGTCATAGGGTGCCAACATAAAGCATATATGGTTTCTTACTAGTGCTCATAGAGGGCATCTTGTGGCCCTATGACAACCCATGGCCTTAGGGCCATAGGGTGACACATAAATAAAGTACCATATGGATTTGAAGCCATATATCTATTTATATGTTGAGACCTCCCAACAATCCTAACCCTATGGCCTTGAGGCCATAAACAGACATATTTTGGATTATCTTAAAGTCATAGAGATATCTACAAAGAGAATCGTATGGCCTGAAGGCCATAAGAAACTTAGTCAAGGAAATCATCCAATGCAAGAAGATCATGGCAATAGAAAATGAGACTTCTTCTCTAGAGCTTAAAGGCATAAATGTTTCTCCAAGTATAGTTCTAGGCGCCACCATCATGGACAAAGAACTATTGTAGCTAGATAAAGATTAGGAATCTCTAGACAATAAGGAGCATAAAAATAAATTCATTGTAGATGTGTTGTCAGTTAGTAAATTTGCTATTTGCGAGTAGTTTTTCTAAGAGTGTGACAAAACAGAGTTATCAAAATGTAGATACTTTGGAATCTAAAATTAGGTGTTCTTTAAACTTGCAGTCCTTCAACAAGATATTGCGGCTGACAAAGTTTTACTCGAGATTGTTGGTATAGAGGATGCTAATGCCATTGACCCTACTGAGAAAGATTCTATCAATCTGCATGTCAACCAAAGAGTTTCTGACGAAGATGACAAGAATCTACAAGTCTTTGAAGGTCAACTGCTACAACGATTGGAGATGAATTTAAAGAGTAATCCAATGGAAGAAGACAATGAAAGTTCCAGAACATGTGCAAGGGAAGAAGAAGAATCCAATGAAAATATTCTAGTAGCCCAAGAGTTGGGAATTGGATTGCATGACACCACAATGGAAGTAGAAGGCAATGGAAGTAGAAGGTAATGGAAGTTCCAGAACATGTGCAATGCCAAAAGGAGAATCCAACACAAATATTTTAGCACCCCAGGATTTGGAAATCGAAGTGCATGGTGAGTCAGACCTTCCATCCACCAACAAACCAATGCTGACTATAATAGTGAGCTTGTGTGGATTGTTCCTGAGGAGATGCTGGCAAAAGTCCAAGAAAATTTGGACATGAGCATATTGTTCTTCGTCCAGGATGCATTGAGTTTTTAAAGGCTCTATTTAGCAATTTCAATGTAGGGATATGGTCAGCTGCTAATGACATGCATGTTGTGGACATCATCAAGATTTTAGAAAAGGAAGCTAAAGAAAAATTTCCATTGTTTATGATCTGGGGGCAAAGCCAATGTCAACCATGTGTGGAATCAAGGATCACTCGCTCAGATAATCCAGGAGTAGAAGCACTTTTCAAACCGCTGGCTATTGCATCATCAAAATTTGGGCTTGATGCAAGAAGATTGCTTCTTGTAGATGATGAACCATTAAAGGGATGTGTGAATCCTGCATTGAATTGTATTTTTCCACCATCATTTAATGTTGATGATGAGGAGGATAATATCCTCCTTGGGGAGCTGCTACCATATATCAAAGCTCTCAATCATGTTAATGACATTCGCACAGTTACAGGGTCTCATTTATATGGACAAGCACCCATTGCTCAAGGTCATGAGCTTTATAACCGTATACACAAGGTTGTTGCAGAGTGGGAGGAGAGAAATCTAATTTTTCTAGGAAAAACCTACTCCACGGGAAGACTACCAGAAGTTTCTCGTCCTCTTCACGATGAGAAAGTTACAACATCTAGCACTAGTGGAATGTCCACTCGAAGTCAAAACAAGAAACTTTCAGCACGTGATCGAGAAAAAGTAAGGGTCTTAAAGAATATCAAATCATTATCAGCCTTGAAAGGTACACAAGCAATCATGCTTGCCCAAAAATTGGGATACAAGGAGCCTGTGATCAAAGTACATGAAGCCAGGAATTATATAAAGCATCTAAAAATTCAGTATGATCTCAAATAGCCGTATATCAAGAAATGATGGAGCAATGTTTTGTAACATTTTGTCATTTACAAAGATCTTGATGTACTCAGAGACTTTGTTAGAGTGCTTAGGGTTTCAAGATATATGAAGATGTAAATGATTAATAGTTTTTTAAATTGTCTTTCAATACTATAAGTAACTTCTGAGTTTCATGTGCCAAATGCTCTTTTTTTTAAAAGCTTTTATAGTTGTTTGCTTTGAAATTTGAGTTCATTGTGCCATCAAGGACAATCTACATGCTCATAAGGTCAAATCTCACCTTATATGTCCTTGGGGGAATTTCACTTTATGGTCTCAACACCCTATGTGAATCTAAGGCCATAGGGTCATAGTCTGGCATGTGTTCTTACATAGGACTTACTAAGTGTAACCACAAATTAGCACCCTATGTCCCTAAGGTCTTCAACACACTTAAGATCTCTATATTAACTTTTTTTTAAAAATCATTTCAGGGCTTCTAAGAAAAAATGTTTTGCTATTAGATTATCACACAATAGAGGAGCTCCCTTTCATATTACATTAAATATCACATTCAAACCAAGAGCAATGGTTTCATTATCTACCAACATCTTTCAAACAGGACAAAAGAACGCTTATCTTGGATTTAGAGGGTGTGTGTGCGCTCCTTGCCGCACTGTCGAAGCAAGGGACTTTCCAATACACCGTGTGCGAGCCACAAATGGCTCCAAGCACACAACAAGCCTAAACTAGCAAGCTCAAGAAAGCAAAGGGTGTGTCACTCACTGCTCTACGCTCGTCTTCGTGGTGGATTCCTCGCCGTGATGAAGAAGAAGCTGTAGTCGTGCCGCGCTCAACCGCTTCGCCGCCGTCGTGCCTTCGTAATGCTCGATCGCACACACACTCTCCCTCTCTCTCTCTCTCTCTCTCACACACACACACACACACAAGGAGGTGAAGAAGAAGAAGATGGAGATGGAGATGGAGCAAGAGCACTCTTCTATTGCACGAATGAGAGAATGAGTGAATTTTAGGTTTAGTTGGCTTTTATATGAGCTCACCCCATTCACACTTGGGCGCCCATGCTTAGCCAACTAACCCTAGCATGTTCGTGTTAGAGTGCGCCTCTCATCGGCGATCACTCTTACCCTTTTCCTATTGGTCCGACAAGCCCTGTACCTGACTCTAAATAATACAACGTTTATAGATCATAGGGTGTCCGTGTGCCGTGAGGGTTAACATGCCCCCCTTCCTGATGTAGATTCCGTCCTCGGAAGCTATTGAGTTGAAGCTGGTTCGTCGAGGTGGAAGAGCAGTCGACATGGATGTGCGTAGCCTTCTTCAATCACTGCAAAATCAAACAACATTGCCACAGTAATTGCATTCTCATATACAATTAAAAATCACATGCAATTTTAGACAGACAAATTGATTGGTAACAAAATTTTAGACAATTTGTCAGCAATGAACATTAAATTGCAATGTAATCAAATGCATAAACAGATGTAAAGGTAGAAAATTAAACAAGTCTGGGGTCGCTAATTTGACGGTCGAAAGGCACTAGAGATCGAATATTAATACCATGGGTAAGCTTCTTAATTTTCTGTGGTCAATTAAGTTGTTTAATCGCGAGAGCCAAGTATTCATGTTCAAGGGCTGACTAGAGGCTATATCTAGAAGACCTTGTAGTTAAGCTACCATAAAAGGAATTTCTCATGAAATCATCGCCTGACTGATTACTCTTTCTTTGACCCCCCAAAGTCTTTTCACATTGATTCAATTTTGATGTGTGTGCTTATTTTGTATGCCTTGGGTTTTTTGCTTTTCAAGGAAAAGCGCCCACACTGGGAACCTCTAGGGCTCTAGTACCATAGGCGATACATGTGAGTGAAGTACCAATTTAAGCAGGGATTTCTCTTCCAGCTTAAAATTTTACATTGCGGCACTTTGATTTTTTGTTTGTTCATTTTCAGCATTTTAATTTTGTAACTTTGGGGGGTCATATAACACTGTTACCCTCCCCAGGCTCATCACATTAGTAAACTCCCTTTATAATACTTAAGCTAAAGGTCAATAGGGTTAAGCCCACTAGAAAGCCCTAGTACATTTCACACAATGCTGCCAAATCGGATTAAGAACCTAAGTAACCATTGCTTATTAGGAAGGCATTCCCCATGGTATTAAGAGAAGATCTCTAATACCTAGCTTGGTCAAACTAGCTTAGTCGGACTGCTTGAGTTTTAAACCTAGACAACTGATTATGACAAAACATGACATTGAATTAAATGTTTGATACTAAGCAAATGCGCTGAATATTATGCTACCACTCTCAATCAAAGCAGACAAACATGGATGCAAAAAGATAAGGGGCAATGATAATGGACAAGAAACACATGTTTGTGTTGATGGTCGCGCTTGATCTGAAGTGTGAACGAGAGAAAGATTCCATGCAGGTCCAAATCCTATCAATTGCAACACGCTTCTGTACACGCTAGGAAACAAAAGGAATACCTCCAGGAGGTACATTAGTGGGAAAAGAGAACTTCGCTAATCTCTCAACTCTAAAACAGAAACACTCCTATCGTACTAATCTTACCTACCCTCCATCACTCAAGTGATGAGGATCAAAGGTGTTTTATGGCATAGGTTTTTGTTTCACTGTACCAGATGTGACATGTGTAGGTCTGAGTCAATGTTTTGACTTTTAATGTGCATACTCGTTTGCTAATTGCTCTTGCTCTTTTTTTTTTTTTTGTGAGTATAAAGCTTTATATGTACATTCCCTAAGATTGGGAGATATAGAGGTCAGGGAGAAAGGTTGAGAGGGAAGAAAGTGAATGATGGATGTCCACAAACACTCCCCCCTTCCTTGGGTAGATCATACCATTTGAAATGAGCTTGTCACCCTTTGAAACCAATTGTTCCAGTTGGTAATAGGTGAGGATTTTTGCCAGTAGTTTTCTATTACCCTAGGTGCCTCGTCAAGCTGCAAGGGTGGTAAGGTACTCTCCCAGGATCGAACTTGAAGTGGTTCATCAGGTGATTCTTGAACACTGGGAGGTGTGGATTCTTTTGTAGCTTCATGGAGGTCCACTACTATAGATGGAGGCTGTGTAGAAGTTTTTACCTCTATGGATGTATTACATGAGGAGCTAGAAGCTTCATGGGACTCCCCCCTTCCTGAGCTAGGTGGAACAAATCGTTCTTTCTTTGGTACCCAAACTAGCTCTGGACTAGGTGTGTAGCATTCTGTGATCTTTCCCTTTCCACGATCATTGATTCGTTTTGGAGCTACGGGATTGGGCTCACTTGGGTCAGGTGATAGGTAAGAGCACAATCTACGTTTTGGCACCCAGATTTGATCATTTCCTTGATAGTAGCCTTGGGCTTCCAATAGTCGTTTAGGGATCCATCGCAACATTTTCTTACTTTCTTGGAGCGAGTGGTACGTTTCTTACAAGGCTTCTGTTTTTTAGCACTAGTTATGGTCACTAAAGAAGTTTTAGGGACCCACTTGTATGTTTTCTTCGTTACATTAGGATGAGTCTTGTCAGAAACGATATGCATTGCTTGTAGCATATTTAAGGGTATAGGCATTTCATCCCCCTCAGGTGTTACCCAGGTTGTCCCCCTATTTCCCCAAGTGTCTATGGTTGCTGCTAGGTGGACCCAATCCACATTGTCCGACTCAGTCATCCCAGGTAGGATATCCATATGGACACTCTTTGGGGGTGTGGGGTCCACGTGAGATGTGAAAGGAGAGTCCACTTCCCCACCCCCTTCGTGTGCTTCATTTGCATCACGTTCCGAGCGAGTAGCTCTACCTAATGTTTCCATGAAACGGCTAAACATACTAGTACTAGGCTGTGGAGCTTCGAGAGGTGCATGGCCTTCCCTCTCAGTGTTTTGGGTAGGGTATACTTCCATGATTTCTGAGTCGGAGGAGGAATCACTAGCGGCTATTTTAGGGTCTTGGGTGGTGCTACCTTGTGTCCCCGCTGAGGGTCTAGAGCCTATCGTGGATGGGTAATGGGTGTCCGTATGAACAGAGGCACTACCAATGTGATCGTGCTCTAACACTCGTCCAGAGCGTAGGTTCATATGACTTGATCCCCTAGAAGTGTCAGTGAGTGCCCGTGAAGGCTGCTCACCTAGTATTTTTGGGTGTTTTGCAACCCAAGTCTTCCCTTAATTTGACTTTTTGGTCCTTTTTTTCTGACTCGGCTATAGAATAGAGCGTATGATAGCTCAAAACGAGCGTCTCGGTCAGAGGGTCGTGCCGTGCTTTACAGCCCTCCGTTTGGTCACTCTATGCCCTCGGAATCCCTAAAACTGTCAATTTCCAGTAGGGAACTAGGCCCAAACTAGAAAGTCTAAGGGTGCAAGTGGGAAGAGAAAGGAGGAGAGTGGAGGACTTGCCCCACATGCTCTCATTCTCTCTTGAGGAGGTAGGGTATATATAGAAGAGTGAGTCTAGTATATATCAAAAGACTGAGGATTGAGGCCTGGGCCTGGGCCTGGGCTTGGGCTTGGGCTTGGGGAACCGATCTCGATCTATCTTTTATACAAACAAACCCGTCCGTTTTTATAACTCACGTTTTTTATTTTCGAAAATTTAACCTCCCCCTCACTCGAGTTTTTATTTTTCGGATTTTTTTTTTCAAAAAAAAATTCCAAAAAATTTAAATTATTATTTTTATTTTATTTTATGCAGAAAATGCAAAAATTGCAGAAATTGAAAATGCAAAAAATTTAACACAGAAAATGCAGAAAATGCAGAAATTGAAACTTGACAGAACCAGAAAATGCAAAAAATGCAAAAACGCAAGAAATTCTAACTGTGCAGTGCAAACCAGAAAACGTAAAAAACGCAGAAAACAGAAATCTCCACACAACTACACACACTCATTCCCTGCCTTTCCTATGATAGAAATTGCACCACAAGAAAGCGCAAAGTGCTTAATCGAGCTTAGTGTAGGGCATTTCCCCGGCAGCGGCGCCAAAAATGTGTGCTCCTTGCCGCACTGTCGAAGCAAGGGACTTGCCAATACACCGTGTGCGAGCCACAAATGGCTCCAAGTACACAACAAGCCTAAACTAGCAAGCTCAAGAAAGCAAAGGGTGTGTCACTCACCGCTCTACGCTCTCCTTCGTGGTGGATTCCTCGCCGCAATGAAGAAGAAGCTGTAGTCGTGCCGCGCTCAACCGCTTCGCCGCCGTCGTGCCTTCGTAATGCTCGATCGCACACACACTCTCCCTCTCTCTCTCTCTCTCTCTCTCTCACACACACACACACACACACACACACACAAGGAGGTGAAGAAGAAGAAGATGGAGATGGAGATGGAGCAAGAGCACTCTTCTATTGCACGAATGAGAGAATGAGTGAATTTTAGGTTTAGTTGGCTTTTATATGAGCTCACCCCATTCACACTTGGGCGCCCATGCTTAGCCAACTAACCCTAGCATGTTCGTGTTAGAGTGCGCCTCTCATCGGCGATCACTCTTACCCTTTTCCTATTGGTCCGACAAGCCCGGTACCTGACTCTAAATAATACAACGTTTATAGATCATAGGGTGTCCGTGTGCCGTGAGGGTTAACAGTGTGCTTCTTGCAACATTTGAGCTTTAATCAAGGCCAACTTGGACCAAGTACATGTGCATTGTAGAAGATAACAATGAGGTGTATGCGGTGCATCCAGATGCAGAGTATTTCTTAAGATTTTGCTTTGAGTTGTTTGAGGTTTGGATTTGGAGCTGCCATCGTTTACAAAAAGCTCAACACATAATCAAGACTTGTTTTCCTACACAAAGTCACAAATTCAAGATGATTATGGATAACCGGTGCTGCCAAAATTCAAATTTCATGATCGGTTACAAAAGAGCCTATCACAAAAATCTTTCGACCATATGGAAGCTATTTGATTATTTAGATGGGGGCAACACTATAATATTTGATGATAGTCCATATCGAGTGATGTGGAATATGCAAGGAACTTATATGATTTTTCCAAATTTTTGGAACCAACCTACTCAATTGCTTCAAAGTTTTTTAAAAGATGAAATTGTTCCATGGTTATGTGGATGGTTGTATGCTAAAGACAAGAGAGACTATACCATAAGAAATTTTGTAATGTTCCATCCTGATCCCGAGACTCACTATGTAATGCAATGTTATATGTCTCAAAGGACTCAAAATCTCAAGAGAAGGAGGCCATTTTAAGTGTACTAGTTAAGTATTCTAAATAGCATCTACCAAGTATTTGGCAATGTGTACTTTTCAAAATTTAAACTTGATGGAATGTTGTGGGATATCTTGAAACATCTTTAAGCTATTTTTTTAATGAAGTGCATCCTATTGTCAGGAGACTTCTCTCATTCAAGTTCTTTGGTTTCATTGTTTGATGCTTCTATGGTATTGTTACCTTTTTCTTCTTATTAATCGTCTTTATTAAGTGATCCAAAAAATCAAAATTTCTTGACATTTGGTAGTGTTACAAAACGGTGTTTTTTGAACACCTTCAATCTTGGAGATATCATACTCTTTCTAGTTAGTCTTTTATTGTATATGCGATGAAGACCATCATTTTTATGAAACTGTCAAGTTGGTGGTAATCTTTATGTTTATAATTTATACTATTTTGATATAATCAATGTATACAATGCGTATTATTCACATCAAATGGTGTTTTTAAACACCTTCTTTTTTTGAGACACCATCTCTAAAACCTTTGAGTGAAGTTTTAAAGCATGTACTTGATGTGAAAAATCTTCATCTTAACATTGATTCTTTGGCACAAACTTATATTAGGAGTTTTTATATTGTAGTTTTATGTTAAGAAATAATTTCAAAGTTAGAATTATGATAGTTTATCTAAGTAAGTGTCTCATCTAACTTTGTATAGTTAAATAAAATACCAAATGGAATTATAGGTGCAATAGATGACATCTTATGGTCTTAGGGCCATAGGATACTCTATAGTATTGTTTATATTTTTTAATTGTTTGTGAACATAGATCATAGAGGGTTTTTCTCACTACCATAGAGGATATCCTATGGCTTTGGGGCCACATGGTCTCAATATTGAGCGTAGAGGATTTCTTACTAGCATAGAGGGTACCTTGTGTCCCTAGGTCCATAGGGTGCAAACACAGAGTATAGAGTATTTCTTACTAGCACAGAGGGCACCCTATGGTCTAAGGCCATATGGTGACAAAATATAGAATAAAGGGTTTCTAACTAGCATACGAGGCACACCTTGTGCGCCTGGGGACATAGTGTGCCAACATAGAGCATAGAAGGGTTTCTTATTGGCATAAAAAACATTTTGTGGCCCTAAGACAATCTACATCCTTAGGGACATAGGGTGGCACATAAATAAATTCCCATATGGCTTTGAAGGACTGGACCTCTTTGTACGTTGGGACCAGCTAACAATCCTAACCCTATGGCTTTGAGGTTATAAAGAGACATATTAAAGTCATAGACATGTCTACAAAGAGCACCATATGACCTTAAGGCCATAGGTGCAATAGATGGCATCTCATGGTCTTATAGCCATAGGATACTATATAGTATTGTTTTGACTTTTTAACTGTGAAATATTAGTTTGAATGTTGTTTAAATTATAGTGTATTTAAAACTTGATAGCATGCTACAAAACCATGACCAAGTATTTTGTTATACATGGATTAAGGTCACCAAATTATGACAAGAGTGTTTAATAGTATTTGCCTTTACATATTATCTTTTTTAATTGCTGTAATTAATCTATATGCTGCTTTAAAATCATATCAATTGGTTTTTTTGACACCTCATTTTTTGAGAAGCTACTTCTAGAAGCATTTGTTGAATTTTGAAAAGCACTGATGTCATACAAATCCTCTTTCCAAAAACTATATTGGAGGTTTATTCTTAAATTTTATAGTAGAGAAATTAAAATAGACTCATACAATCATGATAATTTATCTAAATTAAAGGCAACTAAAGCTTAGAAATCATTAAATAACACAATCCTAGCATACACATTTAGAATTTGGGAAACGGGATTTTCCCAAATTATCTAAAATGGTGTTACAATATTTTCAACTCCTTAAATAGGATAAGAGGCATTGTTGGCACAAGTCACCGTATTCCCATGAGGGATAGACTCAGTAGAGGTAAACAAATCACGATCTGAGGTAATGTGCTTTGTAGCACCACTATCAAAATACCACACAGTGAATCTGTAGCAACTGACAGGCATGCATCATGGACAATAGGATCAAAAAATGCACTCTGCAGTAAATGCCCATTCTACATCAACATCAGCATCACAATCCCCTTTGACAGAAGACTCTACAATCACTGCACTTGTATTGGACCCTGTAGTGGATCCAACCTCTTTCTTCTTAGCCTCTTTTGCCTTCAATTTTGGATATTGTTTGATTAAGTGATCATTATCTTTACAATAATGGCAACGCATCTTCTTTTTTTCCTTATGTGGGACGGGTGTCTAACCTCACTCATATCTTATTGCAGACATAGCGAGAGCCACAAACATAATGATTAATCCATGGGACGAAGCTGACTCAACTAGTGCATAGAGGCTACAAGAGGTTGTCAACCTCTTGGAAAACAACAGACAACTCGCACCTACCTCAAGCTACACTCAAATGACAAAAATCATCAAAAGCTATTCGCTAATCGGTAAACAAATCATAACCGTTACAGCATCAAACAACATCCAAACGTTATGAAACTTCTAGGACATGTTTGTAAGACCTAAGCACACATGCTTATGGTCTCAAATCTCACTTTAGATCAAGTGTCAAAATCACAATTATTAATAGCAGTGAGTTTTTAACCTAGTCGTTTTTGACCCTAAATGCATTTGAATGCTTAGCAATGATGCCCCAATACCCCGCCTATGCTTATTTTGTGATTTCCTAGCTTAAATTCCTACTTATAATGAAATTAGGCCACGGGTTGGTGACGTCAATAGCTACAATTTACCATGAGATGTTTACGTCAATGCGTAGAGCTCTTACCTACAATTGTAACGCAATAGACGGCACTACAATGTGACAACTGAGAAGGGAGTAAGAAGCACGAGAAGGAGAGAAGTGAGCACCGTAAGCTCACCCTGTGTTCTATTATCCAAAAACTTACAAAATACTTACAAAAATTGGCTTTTATACCTTAGCTAAGGTCTTTGTAGTCAAAATCAATAATTTGGGAGCTCTAGCTAAAGATAGGTTGATACAATCTAAAAGCTTGTAGCCGCGGCTCATCAATTACACTATTTATGTGGAAAGTAGAAGTTACAACATTTCCCATTTATCAAAATAATAAGTGTTTTTACAATAAAAGCTCCAAAAAATGTTATCCGAGTTAACTTGCTGCTAACATTCCCCCCCCCTCGACTGTGTCGTCCCTTGACACAGCTTCATGGACTGAAGTAGTCTTCAGGTTGATGGCAAGCGCATGTACGGCTCTTTCCTATTTAATTCGTCTTTCTTTGTCATGTACTTGCAAAACTGCATGGTGACTCTGTTTTTAAGTTCAATGGCTGAATAGCCAACAAACCTTGATGTAAGGTTGCTGCAGATCACTGGTCCAAATATCTTCATCCGCCATGTGAAGAAACCTGTATAGAATGCCTCTTCAAATGCCAACATATTGCTAGATGGCAGAAACATATATATGGTGTAGAAGTCGTAGAGGACTTCTTCTGAATGATGTCCACTTAAATCATAGCATAGACCTTTGTTGCCTTTGAGGAAAGACATCCATAGTGCTCCTGCTTGCTCAGGCTCGTGAAAAGTTTGAATGCAGGTGAGCAACATTTTGCAGATCTTACAAAGCATTGCACATGAGAGGTTAGAAAGGCTCTTGAAGAAGGTCATGGTGCCCGTTAAGGTTTTCACCATGTTTTCTTCTGTTGCTGGTCCCTGCTCTAGAGCTGTTAGTCGTGTGTAATTTAGCCATGTTTGCCTCTTCTTATTCAGTGCATCATGTGCCTTCCATGTCCTTACCCTTGGTACATGATAGAATGTAGGGTCCTTTTGTATGGCTGCAGGTGCTCTTGTGAACAAAATTAGGTATCTAGAATTCTTGTTCAACCAGTTCCTTCTCCATTTTGGGTAGATATCATCTGAGACTTCTCCTTGCATATCCTTGTAAAGTCTTTCCTTAACTTGCAGTAGCTCCACCTTTATCAATGGGTAGGGCAGTGATTGATGATGCCATTGAGCATTGATTTGGTTGGGAGTGAGTTGAGTTACATTTACTGAGTGGATAACTCTCAACTCCCAATCCATTGTTTCTTTCTATTCATCATCTGCTTCTTGGACAATCTGCTCTTTCAGTGCATCTTCCTCAATTTTAGAAAGCTGGAACATTGGCACTTGCTCGGCTTTAGTGATTGGTACTTGGAAGTCTGACTCTCATGCTAGCCCTTCTGACGGTTGTGTTTCCATATCAGCAAAAGAAACTGATGGTATTTCTATGGTTGATTGTTAAGAGGTTCCTGCCTCCTCCTAAGTTTCTGTTTGTTCCTCTCTTAGCAGCTGATTGACTCTCTTTAATTCTTCTATTTCCTTGAGCAATTGCTCTTCTCTTTGAACCCGCATCAGTGCAAGGTCTTGTCTTTGCATTTGTTCTATCTTCAGCTCAAGTTCATGGTCCTTGGTTCTCTTTTCTAAAGTCTTGTAGACTTTATATGTTCCCTTGATTGAGGCTACAACGGGGTTTTCTCTTATCTGTCTTAGGAATACCGCTTGATCATTGATTCGTTGCTCGGAGTACTGCAAAGAGGCATTAGCTACATCAAGCTACACTTGAATCTTTTGTACTGATAGAGTAGTGGTTAAAAGTTCATTAATTACTTCTGTCAGTTGTTGATCTTTGCTTTTGTATGCATCAGATAACTTTGTCAGGAGATCTTTCAGCTCTTTCTATTGTTTCTCCTTTGCAATCTGGTGTATTTTTTCAGATCTTTAATTTTCCCTTGAAGATCTTCAATGACGTTCATTCTGTCTTCTAGCTCTCCTTGTAGAGCATCAGTCACTTGCTTCAGCTCTTTAGCCTACGGCTAAGTGCTAATGTTCTCATCTTGTCTGTCATCAGCTGCATTTGCTTTGCATACTCATTTACCTGCATGATGACTTCATCATTGTTTCCTAGTCTTTAGGCTCTACCTGGGGTTGTTTAGAAGTTTGGGTTGTTTCATATAAAGAGATTTTGAGTTTTTGAGATCCAAACTCGCTCAAACTTGGTGAGTGGGCTTGGGACATCATGTGCTTTGGTCCCATAAGGTCAAAGCTGCAAATTGCATCCATTTTGGCAAAAAAATAAAATAATCATGATTGTTGAGTTTTTCATCAAAATGTACTTTTTTTGTTGCAACTTGGTTGTAGACATGATGTAGAGTTTGTGTGTGAGATATGGGGTGATTTGGATCAAAAAATGTGACAGTTAACTCAAAATTGGATTGAAAAGACTTTGGTACATTTTTTTAACAAATTCAGAGTTTTTTTTTTATCATTTTGGCTCATACTTGACATGTGGCATGTAATAGATGTGTACAAGTGATAGGTGAAGTGAAAAGATGAAATTCAATCCAAACAAGCATAAAAGTAAATAATCACGATTATTTACTACAATCACTTTTGTTTTGCAAGAATTGACAATTTGATGACCTAAACATCGTTAATACATCTAAAACAAGTCCTAAAATGAATTTGGTAAAGTTCGGTCTTGTCAGCATCACTTCATTCTCTTGTCGACTCTGAAACCATCGATTTTTGCGACTACTTGGCATGTAGAGTTGGTTAGTCACTTTTGAAGCTATGGACTTGTCCGCTACATAGTCCTGATGCTACTCGTCCAGTTTTGGCCCATTCGAGTTCAACCATTCGAAGTCAGTTTGACTTCATATGTCAAATTTGACTCTTTTTAGCCTTCGAGTTGTTTTCTACTGTTTAAGAGCTTCCCTTGATTGTTTCCATGAAACCATCTAGGTACATTGTGTATAGACCTTGTCTATAAGCTGCCCATGGAGTCAGAATCCAATTCTGGCATATGGCAAAAACCTAGATTATTTACTTGGAACCCCTCCCGACCCCTACCAAATGGTCATTTGGTGATATGGAAATGTTCTATTATATAGGGATATGCTACAGTTCAAGTCTTGTCCAATTCGGTTGAGTTGACAGGCCGCTATGGTCTATTTTGTGTATAGGAATTCGTGCCAACTGGGTTTCTAGGATTTTTTTCCGAGCCTAGACTTCCTACCCGGCCATATAGAATTGTTCATTGATAAGTTTAGAACTCACCCCTCATGTCTCGTGTGAGACGGCGCTGTAAATGGACGACTGTAGACTTCGAAAATCGCGCGCAAATAAGGCAGAAAGCTCTCTCCTCCAAGAGTGACTAGTGGAAATGAGGTGATTTTGGGCTACCTTGGATATCTATACTCGGACTTCCCAAACTATTTTTCACCAAATCTCTCTGTTAGTCCTACTAGGCCGTGAAATCTGTGTTAGACTCAAAAATTTCTTCAATCAGATTCCGTTAGCTCATTCTGCAAGAATTTGCAAAAGTAGGCCTTGGTGGCCTAATTTAGGCTTCCCGCTTCCATCTGTCAATTCGATTGAAAATTTTTGTGCATATCCGCCTTGTTCTTCTGGTCAGCGTATCTTCAGTTTCTCCATCTGAGCTCATTTGCTATTTATTATTAATTTTTGACTTGTTTATTGAAAAAATCAAAGAAATTAATAAAATGCACTAAAAAGAAAAGTGAAAAATAAACAATTGATAAACACTGCTTTATTAATTTTTGGTGGATTTTTCCATTTCTAAGCTCCAATATTAAAAAAATGATGAAAATAATAAAAAAGGACTATTTTTTATGATTTTCTGATAGTATATACACTGTGTACACTCATCAGGGAGATGTTATCGGTTAGAATTTTCCAGTTGATTGATTTTTTAAGGGCATTATTAGGTAATTCTGCAACAAATCACACGTTAACATCCAACTTTTTTCTCCCTCTTCAAACATTACCCTTAATTACTTAGTTCCCTTCCACCCCTCCTAGATGGCGTACTCCGGGACCACTGTGTGCATGGGTTGAACAAGCATGTCTATGAATAGCCTTGGTTGGCTCTAGCATGGTTTGAAGATCAATGCAATTCAAAAAATTATGTTGTGCAAGAGTTGGGTCTTGAGCAATTAACTCATGGGTTTCTGTGGTCGAGGTTTCCTGTTGCTGTTTCCCAAAGAAAAAATCTTGTAGCTTGTGTGCTCTTTGCTTTATTGTACCATCAAGATGCTTTGGCATGCTGATTTCTTGAGTTGTCGGTATCAATGATCTCAAAAAATTTCTACAACACATGGCCTCTTAGCAGGCCTTGCTTGGGTTGCATGCTTCTCATCTGCCCTGGCGGGAGTCTCATTGGGAACAAACCCTTCGAGGGTGGAAAAGCCCAAAACATTGGGTGCTTTGTGTGAACAGAGGCTGTCCAAGTCTAGTGATGGCGGGCAGACAATGGAAGAGTGTGAAGGATGCCAGCTTCGTTGTGTACAGTCCGTCACTTGGTCAAATAGTCCGTAGCTACAATGATATATTGAGCTTGGGTTCTATAAGCAGGTGGTTGTATTGGCCCAACAAATTCTATACCCCATTTTGCAAAATCTCTAGACCCCATCATCGGTCTTAAAGGCATGCTATCTAAACAGATTGGCATTTTTGCTCGTTGACATGCATCACACCTTCGAACATATTCTTTGGCATCTGCAAAAATTGTTGGCCACCATATACTTGCCATTAATATTTCTCTAGTGGTGTTTTCACTAGAAAAGTGACCTCCAGCTAATCCAACATGTGCTTGTTCTATAATGGGACTATATCCGTCTATATTTGTACAAAGACGCAGATGTTGATCCTTTTCCCTTTGATACAATTGGTTTCTAATAAGATCATAGTCTCTTGCTTTGGTTTCAGTTTCTCTTTGGCGGTGTTTACTCATATCCTTAGGAAATGTTCGGGTTGATAAGTAAGTAACTAAATAGTTACTCCACTTAGGAACAAGTGATATTGGAACAATGTCACATGAGGTATAGGTGCTTGTTTCTGGCATTGAGGACATTTTTTTATAAATGAGTGAACATTACTCCTCATGGTTGGAAAATACTCCAAGTCTCAAGGTCCGCTGCATAGTTTGGTCTTCCGCAAAGTGAAGTCCCACTATGGTAATATGTGCTTGACCTAGGTATTGGGTTTTCTCCTCAGGATTAATATACAAAAGAAATATTCCATCTCGATTTCTTTTGTAGAGCCTTCCAGCTAGTAAAATTGATACATAGCCGATTGCTCAATTAATCCTCGTATAATAGGAAGTGGTATTTGCAAATCCACTCGAGCTATGGTCATCAATGATACCATATTTTCCAACCATTGGGGTATCATTTCCACAGAGAATAGATATGCATCTAGTAGATCATCGTCTACTCCCTTTGGTGGTCCTCCTGAAATAATCCTTGATAAATGATCTGCTCTTTGGTGAGTGGTGCCCCTTTTTACAACTATAGTGAAATCAAATTCCAAAAGAATGATGAAACATCTCACTATTCTTCCTGTGTTGCATGGCTTGTTGACCAAGTACAATAAGGCTTGGTAGTCCACAAAGAACACAAACTTGTTGGCTAATAGGTAATGTCTATACTTTTTTATGGCATAGATCATTCCTAATCCTTCTCTTTCGATGGTTGTATAGTTTTTCTCTGTCATAACTCAACTGTCTGCTAGCATAAGAAATAGGAAAATCAATTTTTATGTCTCGTGGTTGAGCTAGTATACACCCAATGGCAAAATTGGAAGCATCTACATGTATGTGGAATATCTTATTTCAATCTTGTGCTTCCAATATTGGGGCTGAAGTGAGAGCTTGCTTAAGATTCATGAAGGATTCTTCACACTCATCAGTCCATTCAAAGAGTGTAATCAAGTTGTACATGGTTTTTGCAATTATAGAGTACATGTAAAGGAATCGTTTGTAATATCCACAATGTTCCATGAAAGTTTAAACCCCTTTGATTGTTGTCGATCTAGGCAATTTAGCAATAACATGAATTTTATCCATATCAGTAGCTATGCCATTTTTAGACACTATATGTCCAAGAAGTTTTCCTTGTTTGCCCATAAATGTACACTTTTCAGGATTTAAGCAATTCCTATAAAGTCTACATTTTTCGAATACCTTTTTGAGGTGTTCAAAATGATCAGCCTGGATTGATGAATGTACACATAGACCATCCATATATACTTCCAAGAAATTCTGAAGATATTCTTTAAAAACATGGCTCATCAATCTTTGAAAGGTGGCAGGAGCATTAGTTAACCCAAAAGGCATAACCCGATAGGCAAAAATACCCCATTCAATTGCAAAGGCAGTTTTATGTTTATCTTTGGGATCAACTAAAAGTTGATTGTATCCCAAAAATCCATCTAAAAAGCAGTAAGATTCTTTTCCTACAACTCGTTCTAAAACATGCTCAATGATTGGAAGAGGAAAGTTGTCTCTAATGGTAGCTGCATTCACTTTCTTGAGATTTACACCAGGGATTTAATATTTACGTAATTACAACAAATTTTGTGTGATCACAAGGTCTTATTGACAGATTTACATGATTACACTAAACATGGTCACAAAGAATCCGGTTAAGGGGTGACCTGAAACCCACTAAATTTCCACCGGGCTCTTCCATTTTTGCTGTAGGCCCACCGGGAATACTAAAAAGCCCGGTGAGCTCGTAGAATTATATCTATGCGGGCTCGATTGGGCCCGCTGGGTCTTATTTCTTGCTTTCATCTTCAGAGAGAGAGAGAGAGAGAGAGAGAGAGAGAGAGAGGGGGGGGGGGGGGGGGGGTCGTGTGGGAGCGTGCTCTGCGTCCCAGTGTGCGACAGTAGCGGAGTACCTGACCACACAATCCGGGTATGTGTTGTGTGTGTGTGTGTGCGTTGTGTGATAGCGTGCCTTTTGTCGTATTGCAGGGCAGTGATGAAGTACCTTACCACACAATGGGAGTGTGTGTGTGAGCTGTTCTACGGAACAATGCTTATCACAGGGGCATCACCTCAGTGACGCGGGGAAGATGGTGTCCTTGTGATAAGTATTGGCTTATTGTCTGGGTACTACATCGGTAACACGGCGAATCTAGTATCCTTATGGTAAGTCAACTTCCCTTTCCATTATCCAAAAAACATATGGGCATCGATCGGTAACGCGGCTATATGATGTTCGTACACAAGCCATTATTTCTCCTTAGATTCAGGCAGCACTCGGTCCGTAACGCGGCTATAGAGTGTCGTTTGTTAGAAGCATCTGTTTTTGTAGAAATGTGGCGTTCAGGTCATTAACCCAATCGTACGAACGTCATATAATTTGTATGTGCATGTGCAGTTAATTTTTTAAGTATTAAGAATATGAAATACTTGGTCAATAATGCGACTGTGAAGAGTATTTCATATACAAATGTATGAATTGTTTGATTTTGTTGTTTTTAATTGTCCATATGAAATTATATACTAGCTAGTCATATTCAAAAGAATACTTTATTTATTAATCACAGCTATTTTAAATGCTCCATTTATATAAATTATATGCAAAAAGTATTTGCACACAAATTGCATGTTAAATATTCTTTTTTATCTTTTTAAAGGACCTCAAACATTATCGCTATTTTTAATGCTTCATTTACATAAATTCTCTGTAAAAAAGAATTTGCATACAATTTGCATGTTAAATGTTCTTTTGTATCTTTTTAAAGAGCATCAATTATCATCGCTTTTTTTATTGCTACATTTACATAAACTCTATGTAAAAAGGTGTGTGAACACAATTTGCTAGTGCGATTTGTATACTTCCAATGTTTTAAATGTTTTTGAGTCTTTAAGTTGGTGTGTGCTTTGTTTGAACTAGTATGTACGCACGGAGAAAAATATAAGTTAAAAATTCAATATATGCTGAAATATGCTAGACTGTTAACATGTATTGTTTGATCTAAATTAAGTTCTTATAAACCACTTGTTTGATCTGCATTTTACACGTGTAATAGACTGCAATTTTAAGTGAAGATTGTTTTCAATTTTTATCAATATTTCCTTGCAATATTTTACAACCCCTCCATTGTAAGGTGCATTGGCTTTACTACTGAAGCTCCTTGGATCACAATATTCCCATACTACAATGGGGGTACCGTGGACGACATGATGTGCCACTTACCATTTGCTCACGGATTGTTGAGACGATAAATGCACAGGCTACAACACGGCTGGAGGTCATTGCCTGTAGCAAATATTCCTATACAAGAGATAGACACAGTGCGGATCAAAGCAGTGATCAAGCGCCTTAATCGACGGCGTTGCGGCTGCCCACTCGGCAGGTATAGAGTGCAATGATCTTCACCCATTCAAAATAATGTTGGACTCTACTCGCACCAATAAACCACGCATTGGAATCATTGATTGGGGTATGATGCTTAGAACACCAGCTAAGCGCGCCGCAATTAATTATCTGCATCCAAGCGCACAATCAGACTCTATAGTTTTGGAGGCACAGAGAGCAGGGAATGCCAAGATTGCTAAGCAACCGTGGATTGCTCCAGAACTATACGATCCACGATGCACAGATGCATACACAAAAGCAAGAAACATTTATGCATTGGGATACCTATTCGACATGCTGGCATATTTTTGGAGTGCAGCTAAAAAAGTTTATTTTCCAAAAGAAGTTTTTCACCACCAGATGAAGATGTTATGAGGGCTATTTGGATTAAAGTAGATTGTTGGATGAAGTTAAAAGAGTCGTAACAAAGAAGAAATGCTTCTGACGTGCTGATATTTTTCAAAGAACATTTAAAGACAGACTCTAACCCTGTCCAACGTTCCCTTGTTGAACTTGCACCATCATTTTATCCGATCTAAACATTTTTATGATATATATATGTCTTGTCCAAGGTATTCTATTTTTTATTGAAGTGTATTATCTGGTTTAAAGTGGTTCATCTAATTGAGTCAATTATCTTTAGTCATTTCAAATTTATCATGTAGAGTGTCAGTATTTCAAATTTTTCTTGTGATTCAATTAGTCGCATTTGTTGTGGTTTGATTTAGTGGATTTTGACGTCTTTTGTAGTGGACGAGAGGTTGCTATCTTGTGCATGTGTGAAACTGTTGAATCATGAGATATATATTTGCCAATGATATTGAATATTTGTCTATCTGCTGATTGCAGCTCTAAGAGAAAATGGCCGATGAAGAACAAGATATTGGCACCCAATCACTGCTCGATGATCAACAACGAGTGGCTTTTAATATATTTTTGCACATGAAGTCTCTAGCACACGGTATGTCGTCACAACAAGCGACAGTACTGCTCAACGACTCTCAAAATGGGCAAATCCAAACCACATGCAATGGAAAGAGATCAATAAAGAAGTGACAAAGGACGTATGGCCATGTGAGGACGCAAATATCAAGAAAGGAAGGTGGAAAGTTTCGAAGTGCAACCATGATGAGATCAAAGAAAATGCTGAGAGGATTTATTTGGAAGTTTATGGCCATCCCATGCACAATGCAGATTGTGCGCTATATTTTGCAAAAATGTTATATGTTCACTTTGTGCAACGACGACCAGTAGACTTTTTGGCAAAGGAGACAACTGTTGCCACTCATGATTTAAGGGAGAGTTGTGTCACTTTCACCCAAGATGAGCTGGCATTCATAGTGGAAGGCGCCGACCTACAATTAAAGAGAGAGAAGGATATTTACACTACAGAATTGGCAAAGAAAGATGCAGAAATAACATGGCTTTCTATAGCCACCTAGACACCCCAACCCTCACAAGTCTGGATGGAAAAAATCATTCACCACTTAAGCCAGGATGTTCAAAATCTAACACAGTGAGTGAATCCAACACCTATACAAAGGACACACATCAGCCACCTTGTCCTGCATCCAGATTTTGTCCCCTCGTCTACTTCAGATGCATCCTCATCTTCCCAATGTCCAGTTTGCTACAAGAATTTTGATGGATGGAGTGGATATTATACATTGACATGTGGTCATTATTATCACTTTCTTTGTCTTATTCGTTTAATGCAAAATAGTAGTCGATGTGCAATCTGTTCATAAGATATTCCACAAGGAATTTATATTATGTTTGGCATGGCAAACGAGTATAAATTCAAGCAAGCCCGCCAAGATACCCTAAGCACAATTAGAAATCTGTTTGAGGATCAAGATGCTGCTTCAGAGCAACACAATTGAGATCGACAAACTATGTACAATCGCAAATATGAAGCATTGTAATTACTCAAAACACATTTGAATACAAGGTCTTTTATAATGGTTTTTGACATTACTCGTTCTACTCTCAAGCTATATTGAATCTGTTGAGTTGTTATCTGGTTCTAAGTCTGAATGTTGTGGTTCTCCTTGTAATTCAACATCAAAATCTATGATCAAATTCTCTTCTATTTTGTCTATAGTGCCTCGAGATACACCAACATTGAACTCTTCTTTGTCTTCATTTTGACAATCATACAACTAGGTTGGCATTTCCTCCTTGTAGCCAGCACTTTTGATGTGATGCAATATCTTTTCGTTGCAAAACATATACACTAATTTTTCTGCTCTTCCTGTTAGTCTGTTGAAAATAGTGCGGTGAATATACTTGTACATACTCCAGTTTCTCTCTGAACTTGAGTTTGATGCACATTGTGCCAGTACTTTCATTGCAAGGGGACATAAGGTAGAGTAATGCTCTCCACCATTCATCATCCACCACTTTCATGCAGGTTGCTTTTTTGCCATTACCTGTACAAAATCATTCACAAAAGGACCTTCTTTGCACTCATTTCTTTGATGCAATCAATTCGATCCTAAACGTTGGAGTAGAGCGTATTGACCACATGATAGAAATCGCTTACTACCTCTATATTGGACATCAGATCTAAATTACAATACTCCGGATCAAGCATGTAAGTAACGCTATGGAGTGGACTATGAGCGAACGTTCTTCCACCTTGCATGAAACTTCTTGGCCAAAAATTTTTGTTGTTTGCCAAAGAATGGTAATCGCCACTCCTTCTCTACTACAGACTCTTTCAGCTCTTGGGGATTTTCTAGACTTTGTTGGACTGACCACCATGTTATCCACACTTTGCCCAAGTTTGGCGCCCTTTGATCAAGATTGCGGATCGCGAACATAACGGGCATCATTACATGGTATGCATCCATTAAACTCCTCCACCAAGCAGCTTTATTTACATTGCCATGTAGACATGTAATTTTATCTTTTACTTTTTCTTTCTTCTCAAGCTACCATTCATCAAAGGCCACGTAATTCAATGTGTCAATCACCCCGCATTTATTACGGAGAAGTGATTCCAAGGTATAAAAGTGTGTGCAGAACCGAGTTTCAGCAAGAAGTTTCAACATCACTGACATGCGCATCCTATACAAATCGAGCACTCTTTGTCGTTTCAAGATAAATTTCACAACCTGACGTACTATATCAAATGGAAAAAATGTGTGGAAAGAACTTCTTTATTAATTTACTGGCATTTTTACAATTCTTTTTGTTGTCCATGACTACTTGAGCGACATGTTCAACACCAATTTCTTTAGTTACATTAATCAAGACCTCATAAATATATTTTCCACTTTTAATTGCACCAAAACTATCAATCACCTTTATAAACGTTTCTCTCCTTGGACAGACCAGCATTACATTGATCAGCGGTCTTCTTTGAATATTTGACCAACCATCACTCACAATCGTACATCCTAAAAGCGAAATATTTCCAAGTATTATTTTGCCAACACGCTCTTTGACTTCGATGTAACACGTCCAAGGAAACATTTCTTATCGTGTGATAAGAAGAAGCTGAAAATCCTGGACCAAACTCACCGGTTTTCTTCCAAGCAACCTTCCAATGATTGTTGTCAACCATGACCAAAGCACTTCCAGTAAAGAATATTGATTTGGCGGTGCATTTTGTGCCTCTTCTAGAGACTGCACTCGAAAGATTTGATGTAATGATTTTTTATCGATTTGACTAAGTCCACCTTCATTGTGACGCTTAAAAGGAACACTGTCTGGAATTTCCTTTCCCTGTACAGGTTGTTCTCCAAGGTTAGTTGGCGTCACTACAGGATCTGTGGAGTTAATATTTGGCTCTAAGAACTCTTGAATCGAAGCCACAGAGCTATATATCTATTGTCTCTTGCCACCCTTTTTGGCGAGCTCTTCTCTCAAACGCTTTGCAACTGTAGGTATCTGAGGATGTTCACATTTCTTACAACTCTTTTTAACACTACCTAGAAAATGATCCCTAATACTTGGTGCACCGCCTAATTTTGTTGTTGAAAAAGTTTACATTGCCACTCCATATATCGGCTGCATATGTTGTGAGCATAATCCCACTCTTTGCCAGGAGCTTTTTTATTCTTTGGCTTCTTCGTACCACTTGTGCCCACATTTTGCTCCATTTCTTTTAAATTAAAACTAAAGATAAAAGAACCAGATGTTCAATTTTTGAAACATTTTTCTTATTTTCAATATGTTTTAAAATATAAAAACCATCCAATATGAAAGTAACCATGATGCACAATACGAGATTTTCAATGCACGCTAATCAATCCACATATCGATCACCTATATTGTGAGTAACGATACACATTACAATACAATCTATTCATAGCATAATAATTATAACAATGCTATGAATATCTCAATGCAATTATTATTATAATGATTATTTATATATCCACTTTGATTTGCAAATAATAAGACACATCTAGTTTCAATCGATACAATAAACAAAGGAAAGAAATAAAATATATGATTGGTCATTTCATGCACTAATAATCTATCGTAATACATAATGCACTCTTTGTATAAACCAATGCATGAACTAACGCAAATAAATCTTCAATATAATCACTCAATTGAGGACTACTTGTACCCAGTGAAGGATTGTAGCCCACCCATGCAACCAATTCAATATATAAAAGCTATTATAACCCAATTAAGGATTACAGCTCTTATATTATGGAGTGACAAGTGTAAATCAACACAAATGCAAGACTTCAAGGATCTTTATATGCCCGGTACACTAGTATAGGACATCCGCCCCTTTACTATCAACTCTTCATTTACATATACTCATCTTCTAAAACCAATTACAGCCCTCATTTGGACCAATGGCTTCTTCGCAATGAGCATGACTCTCCAGGTTTTCAGTTGTTTTGGTTTTGTACCTTTATGTCGGTAAACGAATTAAAAAATTTTAGAAGTGCTTACCGAATTAAGAATCACGTTCGGCCCAAAAAAGGACCTGTGACTCTGTAACCTTATGTCAATTCACAAGGAGATGATTATACATGACACTCGGATACACTCTCCAAGGATTTTCCTAGCTAAAGGACCGCGGTTAGCACACTATTTACTATATATAATTATTCTGGCAAGGCTTTTTCATTTTCTCTACGGGCTCGTCGAGCAATTACATATACTCGGCAGGCCCCGCAAGGAAAAATGGAAAACCCGAAGGGCTAACCGGCTCTATAGGTTTTTGTAGGTCATAATCAAATTCACATTAACAATTAACATGATCACGTGATTTTTTTGTGTAAATACTAGAGTTATTGATGTAATCACCCGATTGTGATTACGTTAATGAAATCCCTGATTGACACACACTCTTAACTTCTCGTTTTTCTTGGGTACTATCACATTTGGAGACACCCAATCTGTGTGTTCAATTTCATAAATGAATTCGGATTCCTTTAGGTTTTCTATCTCTTCTTTGATCTTTCTAGCAAATGTTTCATTATAAGTGTATGGCCTCTGTCTGCTTGGTTTCGCATCATCTCTCATAAGTTTGGTATGTTGATAGATTTTTGGATCAACACCCTTGAGATTCTTATAAGACCAAGCAAAGATATCTTGGTATTATTTTAGTAATCTTAACAAAAGATCTTCTTCTTCTTCCGTCAGGTCGTTTGCAATTCAGGCAGGTCTAGTCTCTTCTCCTAGCTTGGCTAGATCTATCTTCTTTGCATTTTTAGGTCTTTCATAGGACTCGCCCTGTTTTTTTATTTCCCTGACAGGTTGTTCGACTATGATCTTTCGGTATTGGAGAGTATATTTCTTGTAATGGGATGGAACACTCATTACATCTTTACCTTCTTCTTCTATTGTTTCCATTTCAATGGTGTACATTTTTTAAAGAGCTTTTTCAACTCTTGATATTTCTTCTTTCGTTCAATTCGTATCATGGTTGAATCCTTGTCCTAGTATGGGTTTTGCTTAAGTTTCCTTTCTTGTTTTTCTAGATGTTTTTGATATTTCTTGCTTTTCATTTGAAAGATATCTACCTATGATTTTATCTTTGACAAGGAAAAAGGTGGGAACGACCTGGTAAATGCACACTTGCAAGGGTATGCAATAGTTTGCATGCTGCTTTCAAATGGACAATCTTCGAGGAAGTGTCCTCTCTTTCTGTAACATTGTATACAAAAAGCTTCAACTGGCTTAATATTCTTGTTTGGCTCTGGGCATTCATTTTTCCAGTGACCATCTGCACCGCAGTTTCCAGTTCTTGGCTCAATCATGGGTGTAGCTAATGTCACATGTTCTTACATTGGTGGTGGATGTGAATTATACCACTCTCCTTCTACCATTACCGTAGATGGACTAGGCTCAACATAGGGTGTAGCATGCACTAGTGCTTGTTCATCTATGATTCCCTCTGAATGCATGTACTTTACAGGCACTGCATTATGTCCACGATATGGAGGTTTTTGACCCAACACGGGTTGAGGTCTTTCTATACCCATCGATGGTCTTGGAGCTGGGGCCATATTAGGCTGATATCTGTATATAGGTTGTCCTTGTGGCCTCATAAAAACATATTGAACATCTCCATCATACTTTGGTCGGTAATAGCACTCGTTGGTCTCATGGCTGGTCCATTTACCCTTGATTCCACACCATTTTTGCGGCCTAATTGGTTGTCCCTGTGGAGGTTTCCCTTGTCCTGGTCCCCTGATACGTCCTTTTTGCATGTTATGCATCGTTTCATCATCCTTTTGAGCATGTCTTCTATGACTGTAAGCGGTGCTGCAGTAGCCATTCCCACTGGATGGTGTTTTCTCACTTTGATTATCCTTAGGGACATCTTCTTCAATAAAAATATTACAATTGTCTCCCAAGTCAATGGCATCCAATACACACTGTTCTAGGTTCATATATTTCTTGATATACAATATAGCATGAAGTTCTTTGTTTGGCAGTCCCTCTAGAAACAATGATACTAATCTTTCTTCTGCTGGTATTTCTAGTTCTGGGCATCTTGCAATGTATTGCTTCATCCTAGTTGCACAATCCCTAACAAACTCACCTTGTTTCCATTTGAAGCTATAGATTTGAGCTACCGTATTATGTTTGATCCCCATTTTGGAACATGCAGCTACAAATCCTTGAGCTAAAGTATTTAAATCCATGATTGACCTCGGTGGAATGTTTTGGAACCATGTCAATGCTTTTCCTTTTAATGTCATTCCAAATCCCTCAAATTGAGTATGGAAATCAAATATGCGTTCTACTCTTAGTGCTTGCTTAAAGCTTGCTAAGTGATCATATGGATCCCTAGATCCACTGTATTTTCTGACCCATTTTTTAAAATTCGCTGGTCTGACACGTCTATTTGGTTCAACTCTAGGTCTCTTGGCAGTTGGTCCTGTCCTAATTCCTTCAAACTAGTCCGTTGGAAATAGTGACTCATGTAGACCTAGACTAGATTTAGTGTCACGTGGTTTTATTTGTGATGAGGTAGGTTCGGGTTTTTTAACATTGCACCGAAAAGATCTCTCACGGAGTTCCTCTCTTGGTATAGTTTCTCGTCCTTGGCCCAATATCCAATCTCTTATGGAGTATCCTTGGAATTTGGTTTGTTCCACCTCCTCAGGACTCATCATAACAAAGTTATTGTTATAACAATCCCTAAATAGGTAGATTGGTATATATGCTGAACCCTTGTCTTTGATTTTGAAGATATAGATGATTTTCATGGGGGTTAACTGCCTTGATTTGGCATGAGAAGTCCATAGAAGATCTTTGACGTTTCTACCCCCTTAACAATAGACTCCGATCCTAGGATTATCCGTGCTAAGCCATTTCAAAGGCTTCAAATCAACTTGACCGTATCCCTCAAATTCTATAGTCGGTGGTCCTTCTTTTGCTACCATATCCAAAATTATGGTATTTACTTATAACCCCTATTTGTCTATCACATCAGGGTTTTCAACTTTTAAATACTGAGTTTCATTTTTATACATATACATTTTTCCTTGTTTGTTTGCCTTGATTTCTTCTTAAAACTCTATGTCATGGTCATCAATGCGAATGGCATACTCTTCATTAGGATCCAGGTAAACCTGAGCTCCATGTCCATTAGTCTTATAAAAGGAGAGTATGTGGTTATACTGCACTATCATTTTGGTTTCTGAATGAGTCGAATAGAAAGACATTTCATATGTTGATTCTGAAAAAGTGTCTGAGACTTCTTCAAAGATAGTGTCCAAGTGATTGCATTGATTTACACTCTCTTCGGTGGATACTCTACTAGTGGTCTCTCTAAATATTCCTTGGTTTGCTACTATACGACCATATCTAAGGTTCATATAGACTTGTGAAGCCTTGGATAGAGTACTTACCGTCGGATTGACTTGTTATCAGTTTCTTCCACTTGACTCGAGTGCAACTCCTGTCAAGCTTTCAATTCCTTGTCTGCAACCTAATTCCTGTATCAGTTTCAATCAAGTTAGCTATTCTTTCGCAAAGACTGTACAATTTTTTCTAGCTATTGTGACTAGTCTATGTGCATCACTTAAAATTGAGCTCAAAAGTTTGTATTATGTTGTTCTAACACTGTACAAGCTCAAAAGTTTGTCTCTGTATCTCAGAAGTAAATAATCGCGATTATTTACTTCTCTTAAATTTTGACACTTTTTGGCTTGTTTTGCCAAGTAATCAACTTGTTATGGTCCCTGGACAAGTTTCACTGAGTTTGAACAAAATTTGTTCAAGTTATCAACTGTTTCGTGTATGTAGACTCAGTTGTTGAGAATTTGGCATAAGTCTCACTTTTGTGATCCAAATTCCACCAAATTTGATTTGTATGGTCTACTTGATATGCTTGACCTTGTGGTATACTCAAATGTGCAAAAAATATCCAATTTTGTAGCAGATATAAATAATCGTGATTATTTACTCATTGTATTTTTGTGCAATTTTTTGCCACAATGTTGACATAGAATGGTTAAGTAGCTCAACTTAAGCTAGCCAAGTTTAATCAAGTTTAGATAATCCTTGTTCATTGGTCAACAGTTTTGTGTCTGCTGACTGACTTTGCAAATTTGACCACAATTTTCACTTCAATGATCCAAATCTTACCAAATTTGATTTGTGGCCTTAATATAACATGCTTAAACTAGTGGTATGCTAAGTTGGTCAAAAAAGTTGAGAAATGGGACAAAAGTAAATACTCGTGACTATTTACTTTTGGTAAATTTTTGCATCTTTTTGGTAAACAAAGCATGTACACTTGTTTAACACTTCAATATAAGCCTCCGAGTCAAGTTTCACTAAGTTTGAACAATATTTTTCCAAGTCACACTCAAGTTCTTGACAATCAGTACAAATTTCAATTTTTACCAAGGTTTTGATCAGTTTGGTGATCCAAATTCAATGGGCCCTTTACAAAAGATGTTTGTACATATGCATAGAGTGTCTGGTATCGAGCTTGGTCACTTTTGAGCTGAAAGTAAATAATTACAATTATTTACTTTTGGCTTAAAATGAGCACTTTTTCAACTTTTTGAGTGGACAGTCTTTTAATGATCTGTTTTAAGCCTCTAAGTCAAGTCAAAACTTAATTTGGCCTAAAATGTCAAGAAAAAGTAATAATATGAGTTTTTGCATACTCTTGAAAATTTACCTTAAATGCATCCTTAAGCTTACACACTAGTTCATACAACTTTGAAAGCATAATCTCTAGCCGAATTCAGTGATTGACAGTCTTTTGGTGCTATTTCAAGCCGTAGACCTGAAATTCTATAGCTTCACATAAACAACTCACAATTGATTCTTCTGGAGTGAGCAATGTTCTAATATCCCACCTCAGATTCTACTTACCCTACTCTTAGATTCTACTACAATGGGTTGTGGAAAGTGTCCACAAACACTCGTTTTCTTGTTTTTATGTTTTTTTGAGTCTTGATCTTAAAACTTGTGTTGTCCCTCAACCATTCTCAAATTCTAATCTAGTTTTACAATCCTACAATCCTAAAAGGTACTTAGCAAGTACAACCTACTTCCAAGCTACCTTTACACAGCAAAAGACGACAATTTTATGCTATGCGGTTTTAAAAAGAAAGTTTTGACTCTAGGTGATCCTAGAGGAAGTTAAAGGATATCTACATGAAACGCTCGTGTTTTCCCTAGTTTAGGTCTCTTCGATCCCCGACAGCGGTGCCTAATGTGGGACGGGTGTCTAACCTCACTTCTATCTTATTTCAGACATGGCGAAAACCACAAATAAAATTGATCCATGAGACGAAGCTGACTCGACTAGTGCATAGAGGGTACAAGAGGTTGTCAGTCTCTTGAAAAACAGCAAACAACTCACATCTAACTCAAGCTACACTCAAATGGCAGAAATCACCAACAGCTAGTTGCTAACTTCTCTCTCACTAGCCTCACAACTCGCTCATGGCCTCTCAGCGCCCCACAGGCCGGCTCCCTTGCTCTCATAGGTGTCCCCCCTTTTCATCCAAGGTCTCTTTATTTCAATTATCTAGAGAGCCCCTCTCTCTTCTTGATCGGTAGCCATGGCGAAACCCCTCCCGTTCTCTCTCACCCTCTCTATAACCAGTAGTGCCCTCGAATCGACACACTCCTGCTCTCTCCTAAAAGGTGGCATCCCTTATAGCTCTCTTTTATGGCCATATAAATTGAATTATTGTATACAAATACAACTAAAATAAAACTCCTGCATGGACATCATTCACGCATAAAGAGAAATAGCCAGAGTTTTCAAGGAACAAGAGGAGGGATTTTGGCATGGCATCCTCCCAACATCATGAATCCTTGTTTAATGTTGCTCCATGCCCATCATCAACTTGAAATGTTATTTTTGTAGGTTCAAGAAATTCATTCCTTGCTCACCAATTGTGACCACTTCAATGTCCATTGCATCCCTCTTTGAGCTTTCATTACCTGCAAAAACGCTCCTTAAGGTAGATCAAGTGAGTGTATCTTTATCAAATAGCAGATAAAATGATAAAAGCATTCATTTTTAGTGCAACATGCTCATGCATTAGCCCTCCTTGAGGCTCGAAAAAAACTCCAACACCCCTCTCTTGAAACCATAGTCATCCTCGACTATGAGCTAGAGAAGATAAAGCCTTAGTCATTAGTCTAAATTTCTTAGCAGGTAGAGGATCCCTTTTTACCCAACGGCATCATTCCAAAATAGATGACTAGTCCATTGGGTGCTTGGAAGACTTAGCTACCGGCAACCATGTCTGCTCTTTAGTCCATATCATACTTTTCAGAATAGAGTGATGGATTCTACTTGGTGTGGGAGACATCGCCATCACAAACATGATTCTAATCATGCCTACTACTCAAATTTGTGCACAATAAAAGAGAACTAGTCTTATAAGACAAAAACACTGTTCATTCAAAAAGCATTTACATTTTCTTACTCTAATGTAGCATTGCAAGCATTGACAAGGTTCATACTATCCTTAAGATGTGTTCCTTGCATCCATCTAGCATCTTCAAAAGGAGAATTTTTAAACGTAATAAGATGCCATCGGATAATCTTACCATGTCTGTATGTCTTGGCTATACTCATCAACAACAAAGATCTTCCCACGTACCTTAAGTAGCAATGGACTTTTAGGTCTTTCCATATGATTTTGAAGGGTGCCTTCCCTGTAGTAGTATGGATAGTGTTATTGTACGCATACTCTACAAGCTGTAGGTACTTCTTCCATTGTGAGTGTTGATCTACTTCCATGACATAGGTCTTGAGTAGATCTAGAATCGTAAGGTTAGTTATTTCACTTTGGCCATCCGTTTGTGGGTGATAGGCTGAAGAGAAATTTAACCTTGTTCCTAGATTTTCAAAGAGACCTTTCCAAAAATTAATGGTCATTCTAGGATCTATATCTGACACTATGGATGTTGGCAAGCCATGGTGTTTGAAAATATGGGATATGAAGAGGGTTTCCATTTGATGTGCCTTAATAGTCTTTTTGACAGCTATAAAATGTGCTTGTTTGCTAAACCTATCGACTATTGTCCATATTCCCGTATTCCCATGGATAGACTTGGGTAATCCAAAGATAAAATCCATGGATATACTCTCGAGACCATGTTGAATTAGGAATTTGCAATGGTTTGAGTAATCTAGGTTTCTTCCCTCTATCATATTTGGTCTTTTGGCATACCACATATTTTGAAACATACTCTTGTATGTTACTTTCATGGTAGGCCAGTAGAAACATGTCTCTACTCCTCGAAGAGTAGGTTGAATCCCTCTATGCCCCGCATAGGGAGGAGCATGGGATTCATACATTACTTTATCACAAAGGGATTTTGTAACACATAGCCTATTGCCATGGAGAAGATAACCATCCTACAAGGTGAAGGGTTCTTCTTTCTTCCCTAAGGAAAGTATATCCTTGAAATCAGGGTCAGTAGCATACTCATCTATCATAGAAGATAGATCATTGTGAGTTGCTATAGACACTGCATTTACTTTTGGTCATTGTGATAGTGCATCGGCCCCTTGATTGTGCTTGCCAACAATATTTGTGGATGACAAATGTATAATACACGATCTCGATTTTGGTGATGAAATTGTTGCATTTGGAATTTTATGTTGTAGGCTATATAAGCTCACTTTGAATGACAAAAGTGGGTGGAATTTTGCAAATGCAATTGTGTATTTAAAGGCTATTTCAGATGCAAAACTTTGGCATGACGTTTTGGAAATTTGAATTTTGTCATCTTGCACATTCGTAGAAATCTGATATAATTTCTTCTTTGCCGCCTCTTGAAGCACCTATGAAGCATGTTTGTGAAGGCAATATTTTGGGTAAGATTCAGCATTCAATGTTTTCAAAGGATGGTTCAATTAGGGCTACATATAAATTGCAGCTTATGATGTGTGCATAATGATGTTTGTGGGTCCATGTAAACTCCATTTTTGGAAAATTACCTTTACTCCATGACTTTCATTGATGATTAATCCATGCATGCAAGTGTTTATGTGATTCAAAAAATTTATGGTTATGGTTGAAAATGTCTCTAAATGTACTATGGGCACCCTCCTTTTAGATCGAGGGAGGGAGTATATGTCTCATGAATTTAATGCATTTTTGGCTAGTCGTGGGATAAAACACCAATGTGCAGTGTCATATACACCTCAACAAAATGGTGTTGCTAAGAGGAAAAACAGGTTACTTAACGGAAATGGCACGATGTATGGTCAAAAGTCAAGCTTTGCAGTCTATGACTCCATATGCATCATGGCATGATAGAAAGCCATCTATTGATCACATGCGCATTTTTGGTTGTTTGCTTTGGTGTCACAAATGCAATGTAGAAAATTGGATGATAAGGTTTTTTGCGGGAGCGAATCACACCACCCATAAAGTGCATGCAACACAACCTAAATCAACATAATGTCAATTGAGGATACGGATAACACGTGGAGGAAATATCTTTAGCTTGTCAGGCTAAGACCATCCTACACATACGGCACTCTAGAAGGCCAACTAAACCACAATCTAGAACCTTACTACTCTCAACTACACCACCCAACCCACATACACACAACGGAAAGAAACCCATCAAATCATGCTAGAATCGTATGAAACTTAAGGAACACCATCCTCTCACTAGGATACACTTGTCCCTAAGCCTCTACACTCAAAACCCTAGCTCTAAACCCATCTACGAAAAACGCATATAAAGATAGAACCGAATTCTAAAAGTGCTTGAAACTGAAATCCATGAGTATCTATGTGTAGCTTATGTCGCCACGATTCTAATGACTACTTGTACGCAGAAAATAGGCATCGTTTGATATACTTATAGCCGCAAATAGCTCGTAGATATATGAGCGTGTTCGCTCCGTTCTGTGAGGAATGCTTGGTGTTGTCACGTAGCTCTTGCCGAGGCTAGCACAATGGTACAATCGGATCTACAATGTGATGAACAAGCGGGGAGTAGTGCCAGGATGAAGCTCACGCTCTCTCTCTTCCTCTCTCACACACAGTAGATGACAGCGCTAAATGTTTATGATGATTAAGTTGTCTTTACAAAAGTGACCTAGGTACCTTATATATTAAGGCTATCTTGGTTAACCAAAAATAGAGTTTGAGGGGTCAAATGGATTTGTATTTACAATATGGAAGTGCCATTGCACCCCGGCTTTTGCAACTAGACTACCTACTCATTACAAATGATGTTTTTAACCATAATCCTCAGCATTCCATAACTCTCAGAGGATAAGTATTTGTTGAGTTATGTCGTGCTGTTGATCCATCCGACAACATTTCCCCCTCCGTGTTCATGTCGTCCCTGACATGACCTAGTTGTCAATGTCGGTGCAGTCTTTGTTGGCATTTTACTGATGTAAAGAGAGTATAGGTTTTAGCCTTTGCACTAGCTCGTCCTGTTCGTCTAATCCGGCGTACATAGTCTTCACATGATTCAGGAAAAGGGGATGATAAACATCTACTAATTTTGTGTCTTTCTCATTCTCAAAAATAGCTTCTACAATTTGTAGAATTGAATGATTTTCTTTCAGATCTTGTGAACCAATGACAACTTTGTGAGGATTTTGTAGAAATTGTCTGGCTAAACCTTCAACTTCTTTAGGCCAAGTTGTACTTCAATACAAAGTATGTCTGTCATGCCGAGTCTGAGAGATAATTTTTTTGATTTGAGGTTCAAAACCCATGTCTAGTATTTGATCTGCCTCATTAGGGACAAGCTTTTGAGATCCTCTGATTATCCTTATGTCTGCTCTTCCACATTTTGTATTTCTTTGTTCATGCATCAAGGTGATCAAAGCCGCATTTGCCACTATTATCTTTTGTGTGCAATGTAAATCATTATACTGCTTCTACTTGATACATGACTTAATTAAAGCCCAACAAACCCCAATTAATTCCCCAAGTTAGTAACTTGCATCAAAAGGACTTTATCTGACATCATTTGCGATAGATGACCATCGATGAGCTATCATCGTCCATTTGTCCCCAAAATTCATATACATGATTTACAAGGTATGTAGATGGCTATCATGGCTTCATATTAAAAAAAATTGCATCTTTGGCTAGCTAGGGGTTATACCTTTTTTTTGGGGGGGGGAGATAAAACCCTTTGCTTGTACTCTCTATGCATAGCCTATTGATAAAGTTTAGCTTGATTTGGACTTGTATTTGGTACTTTTTGGACTTCAATCTCAAGAATGATTGATGGGCATCTCTGGCACCTTCTGTTCTTGTCAGTATTGTTAGTCCCTTTTGTTTGTTAGGCTTCATTAAGTCACATAAAAGAGGAATTTCACAAACCGAGCAAGTTTTCGAACAGAGTGACTTATTTGAGATTATTTTTTAGATATGCGTGTCATTTTATTCAAATCCTCAAAAAAGCACACCTGAAAGGACTCAGTATAAAGATCTACTTCGTGTATACGGCCTTGTAGTCACATGAAATGTTTGATGGCAACTTTACACTTGATGGGAGTCTTTTCTTCATCTGGACTCACGCAAGCAAAAGAACAACAAAAAAAGGCAGAAGAAAAGACCTTCCAAGTGGGCAACGCAAAAAGTATGTGTGCCGAAGTCAGACTTTGACATAGCCACCAAACACAAACAGATGCAACAGTTGATGATTCCAGTCAAGCTACTTGAGGCACAAGGATTTTATGAAGGTAACACTTAAATATGGTTACCAAAATTTGTAGCTCAATCTGGGACAACCAAGAGAAATCAGGCAGCACAAGCTTCCATCCAAAAGCAAGCAAAGACAACCAACATCCAACAGAAGCCAATTGCAACCAAGGTTGTAGCAATCTACAGATGGATACCTCGTCATCAACTACAAAATCAAGGCTTCTACAAAGGAAACAATCAATTATGGATATCAAAGCCTAGTGTCCATCAAGTGATCGAGAAAAAGAATCAAATGCAAAAGACGACAAAAAACAAGATGGGTTCAAAAATCGCTAGTTTAAACTCAATCACAAAGAACCCACACACGGATTCAATCGCTCCTCATAGGAGATAAAGAGAAACTACATCAGTCCCTACAAGAGCTGAAGGACTTCTTTCACAAAGCAGTGGGAACATACAACAAGCAAGTCAAGAGGAGCCAAAGTATGCCAGCTTAATCGACAAAATGGTGGCACCCAAAGACCAACACAATGGAGAAGCCCTAAATTTCTAGAACTTATGGAATTGGATTTCTGGCCTTGAACAAGTAAGTCCAAGTTTCCATTAAAAATACATGGCATAAAAGTCAAAGTCGAGCAGCTTAGCCACTAAATGAGTGATGTGTTAGTCCCAAAGGTTCATGTAATATTTTCTTTGTTCTAAGCGTCTTAGCTATTCTAGGTACTGTTCAAGATAGAAGAGTTGAGCATATTTATTTTGTGTCGCTCATGCTAGTACAGGTGGGCATAAGAGTCAAAGTCGTTGCAGTATAGTGGTGAAGTGAAGGAGGAAGTCCAAAAGACACTCATGCACTCAGCACAGTGAGGTATGAGGGGACAAGACACTCATGCACTCAGCATAGTGAGGTATGAGGGAACAAGCTTCTACATCAAAAACCCTTATTGGAAACATGGAAGCTATTGAGACATCCTTTGATGTCACATGTGCTACATTTGTTCCTTGAAGCACCCATCAACTCCATCTCTTACACTACATGCTTTTGTTTGACAAATTTCTCGTATGCATATAGAGTGTCCCATAATTGGCACTTGCATTAGGCACTCTTCCTTTGTTTCTCCCAAGCACTCAGCTTGCATGACATGTACTTCAAGTCCAAATGCTCAACTCCAATAAGCACGTATATCAAAGGCATTTTTTTCCCACCGTGATTTTTACCTTTGGTCATCTAGGTTTTAGACCCTAATCTAGAAACCCTCATCATCATCATCTTGTATATACTCCTTCTACATCAGCAATAAAGAGATGGCTACCCAAATCAATCGACAATGACTTGGAGCAAAAACTGCAGGTCTCCATATGCTTATGAAGAGAATCTTTTATCTCCAAGGTTAAAAACAAGCTCCATCCAACAATGGCAATTCAAAGAATGGCCTACAATGACAAGCAATGACAAATTTTGCAAGAGAGTCGTCAACAACAATCAAAAGTAGCTCACTTAGTGCTTCAACATTGGTGACCTATTGCGGACAACTCAAATTGCAGTGGACATGGAATGCATACCCATCATAAAGTCCACGCCACAAGGAGGATCGGTTCTATAAACTCAAAAACATGAAAATCCCTCTTCACGGTGGCCAAGACTGGCAACAAAAAGAAGACTGCACAAAGAGAAGAAAATTTGTTTCGATAATCAAAGATCAAGTCAACTATCAACAACATGGAAGATATGAATCACTCAAGGAAGGGAGGAGCGTCATCAACGACAACGCACGTCCCAAGCTGAAGACCAACCTTGAAGACAAAGCCGAGGACAACCCTATGACAAGTCTGCACAAGGTTGTGTCAAGAGATGAAACGATTTAGGAAGGGGAAATGTTTAAGGATTGACCAAATGGCCCACCTGGCCGGACACGTAGCCGGACACCACATTTGTAGTTTATTATTTTGTCGCGCTAGTGTAGTGATACTCTATGTAAATCTTGATTCTAGAGTAGCAAGTCAGTTCTCTGAGTTGTAATTCTGTCATGACAATTGTAAAGGTCTATGTGAACCGGCCATTGGCCATTTAGAATGCCCTAGGTATAAATGTCAATAACCTTAATGTGAAAGGAGGCTTATCTTTAGAGAAGAAAAAAGGATCTTTGAAAATGTACGCTCAAGCTACGAAGTTGCTCCAACTTGTAGTAAGCTTTTCTAACAATTGGGTAATCAGTTTTCAATTCCGAAACGTGCATTTGTTCCTCTCTCTTTGCTCTTTCATTTAAGTGTAAGCATTGTCAACTTTGATGTGGTTCATGACTACGCTTCTGTGAGACTTAATTGCATATTTAAGTGCTTAAATCACTGTTTTTAGTCGTTTTGACCATAGGAAAGTGTTCCTAGACCATAGGGAGACCTTTCTGGATAATTCTCTTGGAATTTTCAGGACCTTTTTCATGATGGATTGTGATTTTGGTACCTTGTCGCATTATGACCAGAGTTGGTAGGATGGTGCCCCTAGGTGTCCTAGACCTCCTCCTAAAGTTTCGTTGCATTTCGAGTCCGTTCGAGTGCCGAAATGGCGTGATGACCTAGAGCTGTGAGAAAGGACATAGGCAAATTTCCCTGATCATTGAGTGCTGATTTGCTTGTAGAGTTTTTGTGTTTGCTTGTTAAGGTTCACTTCTTGAGATTGATGATCTCAAAGAATCTCCGTGTCCCATCCGAGTGACTTCCCTGAGTATTGACATTATGTTAGTGTCAGATCGCTATGCTACAGACGTCCATCACGGCGAACTGCTAATAGGGGTACTGAACGGTGAACCCCCAAGGATTTCCTTGTAAGAATTCATAATAGGAGCACTAATACAGCAAATGATGGAAGTCTACACAACCCTAGCTCTTTGTTGGTGGAACTTTATATTATATCCCCTTCAATATCACAGGATCTCCAACTCGGTGCCACAGATTGTGTTGGAGCAAACAAGGGACCTTATCTCAAAATTGGAACTATATATCATATCCCCTTCACTATCACACGATCTCCAACTCAATGCCAGATTGTGTTAGAGAAAACAAGGGTTCTTCTTAAGTCACACATGATGGAGGTCACGGGCATAAATGTCCAAATTATTGAGCAATAAAGGGCTACAAGGCCATAATAGAAAAAAACAATCTCCAACAAAACCTTGTTTGAGATATTTCACTACAGCGGTGGTTTGTAAGCAGGGACGCCTACAAAATTTACAAGCGTCACCTAATAAATTTTCCCAAAAATATAGGTGCATCGCTATGTACGTCGCTAATAGAATCGCTAAATGCATCACACATTGCGACGCTCATAGTGATGCTTACAAACTATAAAGCATTGTATAAGCAACATTTGGAGCTAGTGCTCTCTTTGGGGTGAGCATCAGTATATGTGTAGATAAATATGGAGGGAGGCCCAATTTTGATTTTTTTTTTCAAAATTTTGATGCTTGTTTGGACGTGCATTCTGGCATTTTCTTAGATGCACATTTCGACGCCTCTACCGATGCTTGCATCGACAAATCCTACAGAAACAAAACCCGCAAGTTCGTCCTACGCATTTTCATCTCGTTTTTATCTCCTCCTTTGCTCTCCATTGCTCTCCTCTTGCTCACTTGTTGCATATATGGTGCTTAAAGGGTTGATTTAAGGCTTGCCAGATTTGAGATCTCCACTCACACACTCCCCCCCATTAACAAGGTAAGGTTCTTTTCAAGATTTAGGGTAGATTTCTTCACTTTTGTGTGTGTGTGTGTGTGTGTGTTTGCAAATTTGGCGGCATTTCTTCAAGTGCTTCTTGCTCAAATAGGCAGCATGTGAGTGCTCTATTACTCTCTTCATTTTCACACACACACACACACACACACACACACACATGCATGCAAACAAATAAAAATGCACATTATTTTTTCAACACTATACACACACACACACATACATTCTCAAACAAAGAAAAAATTGACAATGAAATTTGATTTATTTTTTTAAAGAGTTATTTTGATTTAGGTCATTTTTTAGTTTTGTTATTTTTATGCAAATAATTTGAAAGTTAATAAATTATGTTGTTTTTTAAAATTGTGACCTGTTGTAAGTGTTGTAAAGCATGTAAATGTTAATTAGAATGTTTTTAGTTAAGTTTTAGTGTTAGGTTTTATTTGCCTTTGATTAACCTTATGCATTTTGCAATTGGCGTTGTTATGTCGACTATTTATGACAAATAGACGTAATTATGTCGACCACTTATGAAAAATATATCCATGTTGTTATGTCACCCGCACATAGTTGGCCATTAGGGTTAGTCGCTTGGGATTAGTTGCTTAGGACAGCTAGCTAATCACTTAGGTATTAATTGATGGTTGTTCTTGTCCGCTTATAATTAAGGGTTGGCTACTTAGGATTAGCCCTTTATTTGACTATTCCAAGCCGTTTAAGGGTTAGTAGCCAACCCTTTATAATTAAGGGTTGGCTACTTAGGATTAGCCCTTTATTTTACTATTCCAAGCCGTTTAAGGCTATCCACTTAGGGTTAGCGGCTTTAGATTTGGTCATTTCAGCAATCCGCTTAGGGGATGATGAACATAAGATAGAGCTTCTACTTGGGAGCTCATCACCTAATAAGCCTCTTATTGAGTTTCCTAAGCTCAACAAGAGAAGATTATGAGGCAAGTCCATGAACTGGTGGACAAGGGGATGGTGAGCCCTAGTTCCTCTCCTTTTTGTTCACCCGTCCTATTAGTGCAAAAGAAAGATGCACATATTGTATGTGTGTTGACTATAGAGCAGTAAATCAAATTACGATCAAGAACAAATTTTCCGTACTGTGGAGAGAAGATTTGTTTGATAAGCTACAAGGCTCTCCCTACTTCAGTAGGATTGACTTTAAAAGTGGCTATCATCAAATAAGGATAGTGTATGAAGATATTGTAAAGACCGCTTTTTGCACAACATTTAGTCTTTATGAATATCTTGTCATGCCTTTTGGTTTGACAAATGCTCTGGCTACATTCAACCACTTGGTGGAGAAAATGTTTAGACTCCACAGCAAGTTTACTGGAGTGTTCTTTGATGATATCATCATCTACTCCAATTCTCTCGCGGAACATAAGCAACATCTCCAAGTAATCTTTCAAGCTTTGAGGGAGATTAAACTTTCCATTAATCAAAAGAAGAGTAAATTTTTCCTTCAAGAGGTTCAATACTTAGGTCACATTATCTCTCAAGGTGGTATCTGTATGGATCCAACAAAGTTAGAGTAAATAAAAGGATGGCCTAATCCAAGGAATCTATATAAGCTACAAAGATTTATTGGTAATGACTTGACTACAAGACCAAGTCTAATAAGTGCAGATACAAACAAAAGGTTCTTCTTGATCCCAAGTACGTAAAGTGCATTAACAAGTGTGAAAGGACTGCCATTCAGAGTAGTCATCACAATCTTTCCAACTCCCTTGATTGGATAAGAGGCATTGTTTTTCATAAGTGATTGTATTCCCAAGAGGGACATCCTTGAGAGAGGTAAACAAGTCACCATTAGAGATAATGTGCTTTGTAGCATCACTATCAAAATACCACACATGAGCATCTACAACAACTGACATACATGCATCATGGACAAAAGGATCATAAGTACACTCTGCACTAAAATCCCACTCTGCATCTACATTAGCATCACAATCTCCTTTCACATAAGACTCTATAATTTTTGCAATTGTAGTGGAACCTACCTCTTTCTTCTTTGCCTCTTTTGCCTTCAATTTTGTACATTGCTTGATCAAGTGGTTATTAGCTTTACAATAATGGCAACACATCTTCTTTTTTCCCATTTCACTAGGATTCCGAGATGAAGTGCTGCCAATAGACGCATTAGGAACATGTGATTTTCCACTCGCAAAAGAACCATGACAAGTGGCTGTAAGTGGCTTTAAAAGTACAATCAGAAGTGGCTTGTACATCTATATAGCACAACCCAAGGAGGAATGTAAGGGACCTGTTATGTAAAAAAAATACTAACATTCTAGAACTTCTGCACAAAATGACAAAATTACCTGCGCATCAGTCTGTAGTGGAAACGGAGACCGTAATGAGCCCGATTGGAAAATCTGAGCAGATTGAGTTCTAAGAGCCTCCCTAAAGTATTTGGTGTTGATGCTCACCAAAGCTCACTGAAATCGGAGAAAATGAGCAGGCATATGCTAGCGATGCTAGTGACCAAGCCCGAGAGGATGCAACCTGCTCTGATACCAATTGTTGGAAATAGGGTTGCGGGAAAAAACACACAGCTTGGAGAAGACAAATGAAGCTCAAGGCACACAGAAGAGAGAATGATTTTTTAGTGTGCAATAGAAAGATAAGTTAGCCCTAGAGTGATGGGAGTATATACAATGCACGAAGAAAAAATGTAGAGTGATGAAACATATATACATTGCACGGGTGAAAAAACATCCTTGTGAGAGGAAAAATTTGCAGACGATCTTAAGTGTGTTCACGCACATCACTACCACATGTATATAGTAACAAGCATTTCCATGGATCCATCTCCGGATTTTGATACACATATCCAGCATTTTGTATCTATTCTCTGAGATACAAAACAACCTTTTGTATATGAATCCCTTGAGGCTCTTGATACCCACCTTTTATAGCTCTAGTAGTGTTTCTCTTTACTTAGTTTCTTTCTTTTTATCTAGACCTTGTATTAGATTCACCATGATGTAACTCTTTGGTCTCATGGGTCACTTTGGTGTTTAGGAGATGTTAACATAACATTTCATCTCTCTCTCAACTACATAGGATGCAATCAAGCATGCATGCGCCCATCTAAGTACACACACATTTGTATGCTCACACTCTCCACCAAATACAAGATACAGAATTTTGATTGGCATAAATGAGTTTCATATTTAGTACATTGATTATCGCAATTAAGTAGTAGAAAAAATACTATGCCCAAATTTGTGACTAATGCGAACCTTGATCTTGCTACTAGATACTAATGACAAATCAAGAAAACTGATTCATTATTAGGGAAAGATTACATGGTAAAGAGCCTATTCAAAATAATATTATGAATAAACTCAAGATTGTACATTTCTAATTGAAATTTAAAGTAGTCTTTAATGTATTGCTATGTTCAAGCTTATACATCAAGGCATTGATCCTCCAAATAAGGAATATTGTTATTGTTAGTTTGTTTTTTCTAGTTTCACATCTTGTGTTGCATTGATTATGTTAGCACACAAGACTATTTTCATTTTGTATATTGATTTGCATTAATTGAGAGAGACCTTGATACTATAATTTCACAATTGTAATCCTATTTTATTTTTTTCTTTAAACTTCAAGTTGGTGAATCCATGAACATAAAATTCTTGCAAAAATGTCAGCAAAGCTCCACTGAAGGTCTATTATATGTTGCTTCCAACCAACAAGGACTAATCCCCATAGAGGAGCTCCACTTGGTCACTACATGTGCATCTCTGGATTTTCCAATACATTCTCATGGCCTATATGCAATTTCTCTTACCCATCTTGGTCTTGGTTGCTCTTGTAGTCCCTTATGTCTACTTTTTTGTAGCACTTCTGGTGTACTTCATTTCACAAAAAAGGTTTCCAACTTTTGTCTCTAGAAAAGTTGTGTTCTCCCTAGTGCCTTGGCAAGTTGAATATTTTGGATTTTCTCACTCATTTTCTGGCTCAGAAAGCTATGTTTTTACCAATATTGGTGCAGCAGCAGTAGCCCTCGACACTTATGATGTCTCATATGTGTGAGCATATTATTACGCCATCATTTGGTCATTGGCAACCAACATATTGGGAGGCTATTTTTGAGCACCTTCAAGAACACATTCCAGGATGCCCCTTTACTTCTTCTCTCATTGTGGACTAGAAGGTTGTCACTCACATATGCAATGGCATGGTTGCCAACACCTTCTTGGCAATTCCCTTTGATTGGAGAGTTTGCATTGGAGCAAGGATTTCTCCTCGACTTTGGCTCAGTGGTCTCCTCGCCATGCCTATTTTCTTTTGCAAAAAGGAATATGCCAGGTGCATGAGGTGGTGGATGATATTGAACATATTCTTTCATTTCTTGATGCTATATCTCACTTTTGCTTGGGGAACCATTACTCTCCTCATTGGCGGAAGATTTAGAGAATGATTTTCTGATTTTTCCCCTATTCCTCCTTTGAATGTGGACTCATGCTTTTCTGATTGGATGTTGCTGACTTGAGGGTGGACTACATTTTTGTTGCCAATGTTTATTCTCTATTACAATTGTGTGGCATGATTATCAGTCTTCTGGTGGAAGCAAACCTTTTCTAGTATCTGATAGAATCGTCTACCTTTGAAGGAATGTATTTTCTCGTGGTGCTGCTTGGTGGGAGTTTTACTTGTAGGCAGCTTGTTGCGTGCTTGGCATATTGCACCTTCTCATTGTCTCAGATGTCATGATGCTCAGGAGACTGTGCTGCACTTATTGTGGGGTTGTCACTGCTCCATGTCCTTCATCCGGTAGGTGTCAGCTACTCTTTGATTGTGTTTTCCCTCCACCACTTTCCATAAGCAGTTTTGGCTTTTGGGGGAGCTTCGGTCTCTACAGTCTCAATTTACAGTCTTTTTTGATGGGTCAGATTTTGCGTTATGTGGACCATTTGACATCATCTCAACTCCTTGATATTTTGAGGCATTGTGGCTGACCCGTTTCCCCAACTCAGATTTTTGTTGGGTCAAGTGTAGCATTTTTCCTATTATGCTGGGGACATCATTCTTGATTTTTGACTATTTTTAGCCCTTGGAGCCCCATGCTGCTCCATTTTTTGTATCTTTTCTTCTTGGTGGGTTTTCCTTGCTTTGCGGTTTCCCACTTGTAATTTGAATCAACAAGATTTACAAAAAAAAAAAAAGTTTGTGTGTGTATAGAGAAAAGGGTGTGTCTATGTGGGTGATACAAATCAAAAACATCAAAAATTCATTGTGATTACTTTTTTGAATATCTCCCTTCAGTGTAAGATGGATTTCACCACACTTACCATGTGCTTTACAAGCACAAAAAACAAATGGCTACAGAGTCCTCAAAAATGGGTGAAATATGAGCTTACTTATTGGAGGATTTTGAGGATGTGTGGAATGCCTGGGAGGATCAAGAACCCACTATTAAGATGCTCATTTTAGTTCAATCTCTCATGGACCCACTAGCATAGTATGCTCTCAATGTGATTATTTTTCTCCTTTCGAGAAAGATGCCCACTATGCAAGACGTAGGCTAGTGGGTAGATTTTCTTCTTAAATTCCATGCAATTGAAGGTGTCTACTTTGGCACCGGAGGATTCTTTGAAGTCTTGTTGGTAGACACCAATGCCCACAATATGTTTTTTGGATTATCCCCCATTGATTTTTGATACTCAAATGACACATTTATTGCTCTAGGCTCTTACCAAAGACTACCAAAGCCTCATCTTCCACAAGTGCCCAATATGGGTGGAAATAGTTGACTTTATGTGCACCTAGAAACACTTCCTTCCTATGCTTGCTTCTCACCTCGGGAAAGTGATATATCCTCCCAAACTTGATGCCAACACAAATTGGTTTTGTTGCTTTGGGACATGGATGTTCCCACCCCTGAAGGTATTATTGTTAACTCGGGGGAGCCTCTCATTGGGAAATGCTCCTTCAAGCTCAAAAGGAAAAATTTGCAAACTCTTTCTTTCACTGTGGAAGATTTGGACACATGCAATTTGAATGTCATGAGCCTAATATGCAACCTCTTCCTTTGCCCTGTTCATCTCAAATCTGCAAACCCTCTAGATTCAAACTACCATATCTTGCAAACCGTGACTCCGTTTTATGAGCTGTCTAAACAAACTCATAGAGAACTTCAAGCTCTTCATTTTCATGAAAAAAAATAGAACTTCACACCTCCTTTAACTACCATCCCATTTGGCCCATTTTGGAGCCCTTCTCGCCTAAAAAACTACATAAGGCATACATAGCTACCACCAATTGTCCAACCAGGGCCTTTGTATCTGCATTAGTCCTTTGGCATGCACTTTCTAGCCTAGCCATACCTACTTGTGCTTCATTCTATGGTCAAAACACTTTAGCTACACCAACGTGATTACACAAAAATGTCTACTCTGGGAACATAGTAGTTTGTATCTAGAGAACTCAAGTCTTTTCAAAAAACAATTTTAGTATAGATAGTTAGAGAATTCATAATAAACATGAAGACCTTTAAAATATATCAATACATTTTAAGAGCATATCCCAAAATGTTTCATGACCATGACTAATCTCTCCACATAGTTGAAAAAGAAACAAACTCAATTAGGAACATTGTTGTGCCACAAATGATCTAACAAGAAAAATGAATGCAGCTCGCTTCATTATGTAGTTGGAAATTGGCTTGGAGTTTCTCCATCCCTAAATTAAGGACCATTTACCATCCCAATGTTGATTATCTCCTAGATAAAATAATGAAATGAGAAAGAAGTCCCTAGCCATAGATCAACCTCCATTGGGGCCTCTACCTTACCTCATACTTCACCTCTAAAAGAAGGTACATTCAAATCTTGTAGTTCCCTAAACACTCCCATCAAGCAAGGGAAAGGTTGCAAATGACACTAGGAATAAGGGTAAGAATGTGGACTTGGGGGAAGACTTTCCTTGGGTGACCCCCAAGAAGACCATTAAATTCACTTACAACTTTCTTCTTGCAATTATGTACCTCCTACTATGAAATTTACAGTGCAAAAACCTCTTCCTTGTAATGATAACCGCAAACTTGTGGACGCATGGAACAAGGTGGTGCATTCTTACAAGGATGTAGTGATTCATGGGGCTTCTTTAGTAGTAGCTTGCAAAAAGTTCATGGGGCGTCTTCATCAGTAGCCTAAAAAAATTCACAGAGGGTAATTTCTAGCAAAAGCCTCATGAATCACTGCATCTTTGAAATTTCTAGTAGGCCTCTCTAGGAATGCTCTAATACACATCAATAAGGCCTATCTTTTGCATGAGGCATTTTGCAAGATGATTCATGATGTTATTTCCTCACTGGTCACCCTGTTGGGGTAAAGCCATTGTGCCTTTGCCTCGGGCTAGACATTTGATGTTCGACCGCCCACTAACCACACCAACCTTATTCTTCATATACCAAAGACTAAGGTGCTCCTCACTTCTTAAAGGCTTGCTCCACCCACACGAATCACTCTTCTCCTCTTCCCTCTCTTGCACTGCACTGCACACACATGCATTCGGTGCACCATGTACTCTTTCAACTGGTATCAAAGCCCATATGGTGATCAACGACGATGCTCCCTCAACAATGACGGAGCTTGGTGCTTGGGTGTGTTGGATAGGAGGTGGCACACATCTCGCAAGGATTGATGGCATCGAGATGAGATCTTACGGATCTCGAAGCTCATCTTCCTCATCACCAGTGTGTGCAGTACCTCTCGAGAAGAGGGAATCTTAAAAGGTATCTTGGTATCTCTATAGGAAATGAGGTAGTAAAATCTACAGAGAACAAAGCTTTGTGTAGTGCAAAAAGCTAGCAAGCAGGCTCGGATAGCACTCTCTAGGGTGAAGAGTTGGCATCGAAATGTGAAAAGAAGTTACAAAAAGTGAGAGAAGAGAGAGAGAGAGAGAGAGAGAGAGAGAGAGAGAGAGAGAGAGAGAGAGAGAGAGAGAGAGAGAGAGACCTACAAGCATCAACCCATGTGCATCTTGCTCAATAAGATAGAGAGAGCAACATTAGTGGTGTTTCTCGACAACACATGCTCTCTTTGCATTGGACTTCTTCATTGATCATTGACTCGATGGCTACGGCTTTGATGACCTTGGTGTACAAGTAGAGAGAGAGAGAGAGAGAGAGAGAGAGAGAGAGCGAGAGAGAGAGAGAGTGGATTGATCCGACATCAATGAACACACTTTCTGTGGCATCTTCTCGGCTTTCAACGTTCTTCTTGGTAGCCTTGCATCGACTCTACATCGGCAGTTATGGCATTGACGAGAGCTTTTGCCAGGCAGTGGAAGACGATATCGACCATTTATTTTTTACTTGACTTAGCAGAAGAAATATTGAGCGAGAGCAGCTTTGGATATCCTCTAGCTTGCATAGGAGCATCTTGGCTCTATAATGTCTCCTCGGTGACCCCTTCCCCGATGGTGATTTCAATTTTAATGGCTCTCCATTTTTTCCTTCGGCCACACATTTTAGACACATACGGCTTTGAAGGACTATTTTGGCGTGGATTTTCCATGAGTGGCATTAGCTCTTGGACATTATTTATGATCACAAGCAGCTGATTGTGTTGTGTGTTTGGTTTTCAATCGATGAGATAGTGTGTACCAAAATTCAGGCAGGTTTTTCTCACAAGTTGCACATTCTTTTCAATGTAGATATATGGCACAGGTGGCGCTCATGTATGACTTTGTGGGTAACTCTGGTGAGATTTTAGAATGGGTTTATGTAGTTCTATGCTATGTATGCATTTGCAGATGCGAGCTAGTTACAGGTGACAAGTGGCAATTCAGAGGCATTTTCAACATGTACAAGTCCATAGAGCTACTCATTCAAGAGCTAGTTTTCCATACTTTTGGCAGTTTATGTATTCCATATGTGGTTTTTCTACTGAGACATTGAGTTTTTTGTCATGATTTTTGGTGAGATTTTTGAGTTTTTACTCAATTTTCAAGGAAAACTCTATCGAGTTTTATCTAGATTCTTGCATGTTTTATGCAAATCTATAGTTTTCTCTCTAATGATTTAGTGGTTGAGCGAGACTCCCATATTGACAGTGACCGAGTTCAAACTGTTACTTTGGCCAATTTTGTCAGTTGCATATGCTTGTGTCGCTACAGATTATAGGTAGTCACATGACTTATAGGTTTTTTAAAGATCTTTGCATGCGATTCTCTTGTGGGATGCATTTTGAGTGTGTTTGCTCACTACTTTCATATATGGTTATGCGCTTTATGTTCGGTTGAGCTGTTTGTTCCAAATTGGGTCACTTGGTTTAGTGACGATATTTATGTTTGTAGATTACATATTGTAGAGTTGTTTTATGCATATGCGAGCACCAGTTTTGATGCAATTGATCATGATTTTTATGATCATGTAGTGGTCGAGTGATCTCCCACTTTTGTTGCTAGCTTGGCATGGTTTATGGTTAAGATTCTTGCTTGAATTTTTACTCATTTTGTAGGGGAGGCTCAGCCAAATTTCTCCCATGATTTCTCACCATAGTTTGGTTTCTTGGCATCTATATAGGAGACGTGTGATAGTTTAAAGTGGACAATGATAACTCATGAGATAAATATTGTAGCTAACGATACTAGGCGTCGTTGTTTCAAACATAAGAGGCAACAATGGAGATGTATGCAAGATGAAGATATGTGTTTAACACATGCTAGAGTGGTGGCTTCATATGCCAATGATAGTGCTGTCACATTTACCTTTATCATTTCTCCTATTTACATGTCTTTGAGAGGTGACACTTCTCCCCATTGATTGCTAGATGAGGATGCAGTTTTCCTTGTGAGTGGTTTAGCACTTTCTCTCATGGAAGCTTTGGTTGTCTACAATCGGTGTATGGTTGGTTGGTGTTTTACATTGTAGGTGCAAGAGATGTTTTCTCATCATTTCCTACTGATGCCTCATATATGCTACAATATGTACACTATGTTCCTCAACTAAGAAAAAAATTGATCTTAGTGAGATAGTTATCAAATTCTGGGTGTAAGATATTTCTTAGAGAGCAGTCTTTCTAGATGCATTGTGGATCGTTAGTGATTGCAAGGGGAGCTCGTAGTGGCTTGGTACATCCTATGCATGTATCTAGGTATGAGACATCATAATCTCAATTTTGTTGCTGACATGCATTGAGAGATGAGACATGTCTCCTTTGCTAGTGAGCTCCAATATTCTTGTGAGGTAGAGAATTTAGCTATGAAGGACATGCCAAAAAACTCCATAGAGACAAAGACAGAGTGTCATTACTCTAGTGAGACACAATAGATATCATCGGAGTTTGTGCAGACAAAGGTAGAGCGAATTTACTCCCTAAAGACACAGATAGAGACCAAAGACATGGAGTTCTTTGATATTCTCATGCTAGAGGTGATGAATCGATGCCAGGACACACAGTTCTGCCTATGGATGAGAGCAATGTAGCCATCCCAGTGTCGGCGATGACACATCCATACGTGATGAGTAATCCTGATGATGCGGTACATGCACATAATGCAGGGAACACTAGTACAACTATGTGTGCACGGATTTTGTTAGCATTCGGGCATTTCATGTACGACCTACTAGTGTCTAGACCCCCCCGACCTAGCACCTGTAGTGGGAGATTTTGTAGGAGGGATTCTCAGTCATACAATGATTGACACTAGCATGATACATTGTGGAGCTTTGCAAACCATGCAGAGTTGTCTGTGGGATTTACATATAGGGTCTAGTGTACATACATACATTCTCTTATCACTAGGCTGATATGGCTACATGTAGATCGATTGAGCGAGCTAGTGGATGTAAGTTGAGAAAGTATCTCACCTAGTTTCTCGTAAATACTAGTAGTTTAGCTAGTAGTACCTACTTATTGGCAGATTCTCCTTTAGGTGGGAGGTTGTTGGGGTAAACTCGCTATGCCTTTGTCTAGGGCAGCACATCCAGTGGCTTTCCACCCAATGACCACACTAACCTTATTCTTCTTATAGCAAAGAGTAAGGAAGTCCTCACTTCTTGCATTCTTACTACACCCACACAATGCACACTTCTTCTCTTCCCTCTCTAGCATTGCACCGCACACATACACATTCCACACACCATGCACTCTTACGCCCAAATGTATCTTGATTGTGATATTGATTGGTATTGTTCCATGATGTACATGCAATGTGTGATTTAGGATTATGGAAAACGCGATATGCTTAAAATACATAGGGATGTTGAGGATGCCAAATATGTTTATCAAGAGCTCCAACTTTTGGCTGATGCATGCCTATTGACCGAATGTGAATTGACAATGCTTTGTCAGGCTTGTGTATGTCTACAACATAATGATAAACGCAAACTTGATAAAGGACATTAGACTTGCGCTCAACATCAAGCGTCTGTGGATAGGTATGTGGCTCAAAATAGTTTTTTAAGAACCTACACCATTCAAGGGCCTCTAAAACTATTAAGAGGGTTATGCTTTGATGGGGCTCTTGGGCAACCTCAAAACATGAGCTTGTTGATGCCATGGATTTACACTTTGGACATGTATTTGATGCTCCTCCTCCGGCTTCTATTGAAACTCATCATGCACGCAAACTTCTGTCATCTACTGTGCATTCAATTCTCTCACCTCAAGATACGCAAGCAATGAAGGTGTATTTATTGAAAATGAATTTCACTCAACATTACTTGCTCTCATTCAATGAAATTTCCCTAGTTGTAATGAGCTCACTATGGAATTTTTAATCTCCTTTTGGGAGCCCTTAAGAGAGCCTTTATTCTACATGATGAATGCTATGTGGATTAAGCAAAACTTTCCATTATCTTGGAAATAAGGCTAGTTGAAATTAGTACCCAAACAATGCTTTGTGAGGATTTCTTTCATTGCAGTCGATCACTCTTATGCCGTTCATGTACAAAATATTGGCTAAGATGATTGTACATCACACCAAGGAGCCTCTTCTTACGGGTTTCCATCCGGCTCAGTATGGCTTCATCCCTCATTGCCAAATCATGGGATAATTTGGCCAATGTCTTGATCGGAATAGAATATGCCAAATATACCTAGCAAAATGTACTTGTGATGAAGGTAGACATTGAAATGGCCTTTGATATGCTACAATGGGATTTCATTGCCAAAACAATGGGGTCCCTTGGATTCGATCCTAAGTTAACCAAGATTGTATATTTCTTGTATGCTCATAGTACGTCTTCTGGCCTTTTTGAGTATGAGTTGATTGACCCTTGGCCAATTGGATTCTCTGTCAAGCAAGGTTTCCCTGTGAGTGCCTTTTTGTGTGCCATTGCCACTCACCCCTTGTTGTTGCATTTGGATACCTAACTTTGCTTGGTCGTCTTCATGTCTAGAAATGACATTATTGGGAAGAGTTATGCCGATGACTTCTTGTTCATGCATCGCACTAACCGGGATAACATGCAAGATTTTATGTAGGTATTGTGAGGATGGAGATCAGTGAGTGTAGGAGAGGGAAGGAGAGAAGGGGGAAGGATAAGCAATACACAATATTTAGTGGAGCACATAAGAGTAATGAATCTCAACTCCTTATTTCCATTATAAGCAAATAATGTAAGTGGGCGAGCGCTCGGCCAAAACTGACCACGGGGCCTGAAGAAACCTCCTAATCTCCCACTTGAAGGCCAATGTGGTCCAAGTTGCTAAAAAATGTAGGGGCTATTATGTACAATTGTACAAACATGAATCATGATTGTAGCTTCACCCTACGTCCATCATCTCTATGCAATGTGTGAACCGCATTAAGGCTAAGCTCTTAGTTAGAGCATCCACTGGGTTTTCATCCATGTAAACTTTGGATAGCTCAATGCGTTTGCTAACCAAAATACCCCGTACCACATGATACCTGACCTCTATGTGTTTTGACTTGGAGTGAAACACGGGGTTCTTTGGTAATGCAAACACACCCTGATTGTCACAATGTAGCACTGGAGTGTTGTGTATACCAAGGTCTCCCACTAGACAGGATAATCACACAACTTCCTTACTGGAATTAGAAACTACAACATACTCTACCTCAGTGGTGGAAGACAAAGTGCAATTCTAGAGACATGATCTCCAAGAAACTGCCGCTTCAACAAACAAGAAAACGTAGTCGAATGTGGATCGCCTAGTGTCCACACAACCCGCATAATCCAAATCATTGTATCCAACTATGGATGCATCACTATTACCAAAGTGTAAGCACTTGCTGGTTGAGCCCTTGATGTATCTCAAGATGTGCTTCACTGCTTCCCAATGCTTTCCACCTGGATTTTCCATATACTTGGTGACCACTCCCAATGTATATGCAATGTCCGGCTGTGTGCTAACCATCGCAAGCATGAGACTACCAACTGCCAAAGAATACGTCTCCTTTTCCATCTCTACCTTTTTAGCATCCGATTTGGGACAACCATGCTTGATAAGTTCTTTGTATGCAGCCATTGGGGTACTCAATGCTTTGCATATCAAAACGTTACAAGGGGGGGTGAACATACTCTTTCTGCAAAAGTTCAAGAATACCACGTTTGCGATCTCTCTTGATACATATACCAAGAAAGTGATGTGCATCGCCCAAATCTTTCATAGCAAACTGCTTTCTTAAGGCATCCTTGAGAAGTGCAATCTCATCCTTGGACTTCTCGGCTATGTGTATATCATCCACATACAAAATCAAAATGATGAGGGAACCACCGTTCAGCCTCCTTGTGTACAAGAAGTGATCCTCTTGGCTCCGTATGTAACCCTGGGATTGAATGTACTTATCAAACTTGATGTACCATTTACTTGAGACTTGCTTTGATCCATACAAATATTTCTTGAGTCTACACACCAGTTTTGTCCATGTTGGCTTCTCAGGCTTTATCGCAAAACCTTCTTGCTGTTTCATGTCGACATCCTCTTCAAGATCCCCATGAAGAAATGTTGTCTTCACATCCATTTGGACCAATTCCATGTCCTCCATGGCTACTAGACCAAGCACAAGATGCAATGTAGTCATCTTGACCACGGGGGAAAAGATTTCATCGAAATCCATGCCTTTCATTTGCTTGAACCCTTTAGCAACCAGCTTAGCCTTATATTTAGGCTTGGGATCATCGGTGGTATACTTATTGTACACTCATTTACATGTTAATGCTTGTTTACCCGCAGGTAACTCAGTCCATTCCCAAATTTCATTTGCTAAGATTGAATTATACTTAGATTACATAGCCTCTTCCGACTTCACACTATCGTCCATTTGAATGGCCTCTTTGTAGCAAGTGGGCTCATCGCAGTCAATGACTAGCAAATAGTCTAATCCTGGCTCAAAACGCTCAAGTGTACAAGATGTACGAGTAGATCTCCGAAGTGCCTAACTAATGGATTTCACTCTCTTTGGAGCAGCATGTGTGTGTGTACTAGTGGAAGGTGCATCACTAACACGTCCAACATTCTGTGTAACTGGTGGTGAGGCAACATCCTCAAACCATATTGTACGATACTCAATGTCTTTCACTCACTTTCTATGCATCTTAAACTCGTTGAATATCACCTGTGAACTGTGTATAACCTTCTTGGATTTTGGGTGCCAGAGAGGATATCCCATCTTTCCGTCCATACCATATCCAATGAAGATGCACTTGTGTGATTTGAGGTCCAGCTTTTGTCTAAGCACTTTTGGCACATATGAGAATGTCTCACACCCAAATGCACGTAATCTATCATAATTGGGTTGTTTTCCCGTCCACATCTCCTGCGGAACCTTGTACTTCAATGGTGTCCTAGGTGACCGATTGATCGGCCGTAGACAACATAGAAGAGACCCATTCCTAAATGGTTCTATTCATCCTCTTAGTCACACCGTTTTGGATAGGTGTGTATGGCATGGGTAAACTGTCTTCTAATGCCTCATGTACTACAAAAGTCCTTGAACTCGGAGGAGATGTACTCACCTCCATTGTCACTTTGCAAAGATTTAAGCTTTCTACTCAATTGGTTCTCGACCAAAGCTAAGAACTTCTAAAAGACACTAAAGACGTTGCTCTTCTGCTTCAAGAGATAAACCCACACCTTTCTAGTAGAGTCATCTATGAATGTCAGGAAGTATAATGCTCCCTCTAGAGACAACTGGCATAGGTGCGCACAAGTCGCTATAAATGAGATCTAGAGGACTCCCTAACTCTTTGTGCAAAGGCACTAACTCTTTGTTTAAAGGCACTGGTGTCAACCTAGTTTGTTTGCCATAGATGCAATGCTCACATAAAGAGAAGCTAGAGTAATCTAACACAGGGAAATAGCTAGAACGCTGCAAGACTTTCATTCCCTTCTGACTCATATGTCCTAGCCGGCTATGCCGCAACTCTATAGACGACAGCTCGGCTACACAAATAGAATTCTCTTTCATGGAAGACTCATAAAGTGCGTACAATGAGCCAGACTTCTGGCCTTTAAGCATGACCAGATTTTCCTTCTTGATAATCCCAGAACCATGAGCAAATATGGTAGTGTAGCCGTATCATCCAGTTGTCAAAACTCTTTTTCAATTTAGCTGACATTGTGCAACATATACTCAGTGCCATTACGCATAGATAACTTGATGTTGCCCACACCGCATATATGAAGCTCATAAGAATTGCCTAGCTCCATCCTTTTCATGATGCGATATGATCCTGAGTCCGCAGTACCTGACGCTTGCTACTACTCAACCTCCCTCCCCTACCCCCCCCCCCCACCCTCGCATTGCCCCCCTCCACCGCCTTCCCTTGCGCGCGGCAGCCCAACCCCCTCACCCTTTGCTGCGCGTTCCCGCCGCTGCCCCCCAGCCTGCCATTTGCCCCCCCCCCCCCCCTCTTGAGCCGCCTTTCGAACCCCCCCCCCCCCCCCCCCCCCCCGCTTGCTGCCTCTTGAGGTCCCACACTCCACCCGCCTTATCCATTCTTCCCCTCCCTCCTTCTTCTCCTGGAAGCATCCTGCACTTGGCTCTGGTAGCACTGTGTCTTTGGACAGTGCTTGGCGCGCTCGGCTGCAGAGTCGCTTCACCGCCTGATGGGGAGGAGCTGGGAGCACAACGGAAGAAGAATACGCACGCACACACTCACACACACACCACCATAGCCACACACAGGTTGAAGGGGGAGAGCCAATGTACTATATGCCCTCTTTCTTTCTTCTCTTATCTTATGCACTAAGGCACAATACACATTGTACTTAGTGTTAGTGGCTCACACAAGTGTATAGCTGTACACTTAGGGTTAGTGGCAGTTAGTGATGGGCGGTCGGCCACATGGCCATTAAACCTAACATTCTCCCACTTGATGGCCAATGTGGGAGACTATAAAAATGGAAGAGCACCACTCTTCACCCAATGCCCATCAACTCACGACAGTGTTGAAACTGATGGCTGGAGAGACTCTTAGTGAGTGCATCTGCTGTGTTCTCTGACGTAGGAATCTTCACTAAATCAAGGCTCTTGTTTGCCAAGCATTCACGACTGAAATGATAGCGCACATTAATGTGTTTCGTTCTAGAATGAAACACTAGATTGTTAGCCAAGGCAATAGCACTTTGACTGTCACAATGAAGAACTGGTGTGCACTGCTCCAATCCAAGATCTTTCACTAGGCGAGCAAGCCAAATAGCTTCTTTGCATGCTTCACTCAATGCAACATACTTTGCCTTTGTGGTAGAAATGGATGTACAATCTTGAAGAACAGATCTCCAAGAAATAGCAGAACCAGCAAATGTGTAAATCCAACCTGTTGTTGATTTACGACTGTTAACACAGCCTGCATAGTCACTATCTACAAATCCGTGCATGGATGACTCTCCATGACCATAACATAGCTATCTATCTGCAGTGCCACTCAAGTATCTGAGAATCGACTTGACAACATCCTAATGTTTTTTACCAAGGTTAGACATAAACCTGCTGACAACTCCCACTGCATGTGCAATGTCAGGTCTTGTAGTCACCATGGCATACATGAGACTACCACAAGCTGAAGCATAAGGAATTTTAGCCATCGCAGCTTTTTCCTCAGCAAATTTGGGACAATTGTTCTTGCTAAGTTTCAAATATGCAGGCAATGGAGTACTCAAGGCCTTCCCCTTCTGCATGTTGAAATGATCAAGAACCTTGTGCACATACTCTTTTTGAGAAAGGTACAACAACCGCTTCTTACGATCACGATTAATGCGCATATCCAAAATGTGATTGGCTTCACCCAAATCTTTCATGTCGAATTGACTTTTCAGCTTGGCTTTCAAGTCAGCAATGTCCTTCTTAAAATGACCAGCAATAAGCATGTCATCTACATAAAGGATAAGCATAATAAACTGTCCATTTGGTTGTCTTTTCATGTAAAGACATGGATCCTCATTATTGCACTTATAGCCTAGGGAACGCATAAATGCATCAAACTTTTGAACCATTTTCTGGACGAGCTTCAAGCCATAGAGACTTTTCAGAAGCTTACAGACCAAATGTTCCTTTCCCTTGAGCACAAACCCTTCAGGTTGCTGCATATAAATCTCTTCCTCAAGACCACCATGTAAGAAAGCTGTAATGACATCCATTTGATCAAGCTCCATATCTTCAGTGGCAACCAAAGAAAGCAACATTCTTAGTGTCGTCATCTTGACCACTGGAGAAAAGATTTCATGGAAATCTACACCATATTCTTGCTTGAAACCTTTGGCCACTAAACGAGCTTTGTAATTCTCAACATTGGATGAAATCTTCTTCTTGTAAACCCATTTACAAGGCAAAGCTTTCCTACCTTTTGGCAATGGAACAAGTTCCCATGTTTTGTTCTTTGCAATACTGGATAGCTCCCTCTTCATAGCATGTTCCCACTGAACCTTATCATTGGCTAGCATAGCCTCTTTGTAACAAGAAGGCTCACACTATCTGTCAGCAACACAAAGTCCACGCCTGGAACAAACCGTTGTGGCGGATGTGAGACTCTTTGAGATCTCCTCGGCTGGTCAGAGCTTGTACTAGCCTGTGTAGTAATTGGCTCTGGAGCTATCTGTGCAGGAGGTGATACATCGGAAAACATCACTTTCCGGAATTCAACCTCTTTCGTTGGCTGCCTATGCATCTTGGTCTCATTGAAGAAGACATCACTGCTACGGATTACTGATCGACTTTCCGGATCCCATAAACGATAGCCAAATTGACCATCTACACCATAGCCAATAAAGATGCATTTCCTGGACTTATGGTCAAGCTTAGCATGCAACGCCTTGGGTACATGTGCATAAGCTTCACAGCCAAATGTACAGAGTTTTTCATAAGACAACTTATGTCCTGACCATAACTCCAAAGGTACACGAAACTGTAATGAAGCATGTGGTGATCTATTGATCAAATACACAGCAGTGTATAATGCTTCAGCCCAAAACGCTTGCGGTAAATTAGCATGTGATAGCATAGACATAATCCTCTCTTGGATGGTCCTATTCATTCGTTCGACAACACCATTTTGTGCAGGGGTATAAGGAGCTATAAACTCGTGCTTAATTCCCCTACTTGAACAGAAGTCTGCAAACTCTTTGGAGACATTTTCTCCACCATTGTCTGAGCATAAAGCTTTCAACTTATGTTCAGACTGAGTTTCCACACTAGATAAGAACTTTTTGAAACAAGAAAAAGTATCATCTTTAGACTTCATGGCAAAACCCAAACATGTCGTGTTGCATCATCAATGAATGTAACATAATAAGACGCACCACCATGGGATTTAGAAGGCATAGGCCCACATAAATCACTATGCACAAGCTCTAAGGGCTTTCTTTCTTTGTCAAAAGACTGTGTACGATGTGCTCGTGTTTGCTTACCATATTGACAGTGTTCACAAAAGGTAAAATCAGAAAATGATAAAGACGGTAAGTAGCCCAAATGAGAAAGAGTTTCCATTCCTTTGTTTGACATATGACCTAACCAGCTATGCCACAAAGCAACAGTTGGCAGCTCGGTTACAGAAAGAACACTGTTCTTGTCAGATACATAAAGAGGATAAAGTGTACCAACTTTAGAACCATGGGCTAAAATAAGATGACCTTTTGCAATACGCCAAGACTGCTGATGAAAAGTGACTTTGTAACCCAAGTCATCAAGATGTCCAACTGAAATCAAATTTCGTGTCAAAGCTGGAACATGACACACATTATGTATGGTAAACCTCACCCCATTTTCCATAACCATAACAATATCACCTATGCCCACAATGTCACAAGAGTAGCTGTCACCTAGCGTAACAGTGCCAATGGTTTCCTCATATGTAGTAAACCAATGCCTATGAGGTGTGACATGCAACGAAGCGCCCGAATCAAGAATCCATGTATGGGACACTTCACCACTAACAAGTAGCTCTGCTGGCATAGAACTCTGCAAAGATAGAGTTTCTTGTGCATCATAAAATACATCATTATTTTCAGTCAACATATTGATGTCTTGTGCATCACAATCATCTTGCACTATGTTCAATTCTTCAATCTTAACCAAACTCTTTGGTTTCTCCTCTTTATCATCATTGTCTTTGCCTTTGCCTTTACCTTTGTCATGCTTCCAAGCATAACAATCCTTCTTTATGTGACCAAACTTATCACAATAATGGCATTGAACATTGCGACGACTAGGAGACTTTGATCTACCCTTTGAAGCATCTCTACTGCCCTCTTTCTTGGATTCACGATTCCAAGAACGACCTTTATGTTGTTTTCCATCCTTTTGCACATAATGAGCTTTGCCATGATGCGAGCTATCCATAGCCTTGTGGTGCATTTCCTCTGAAAAAAGAGAACTAGTGACATCAATGTACACTAGCGTACCATTAGGAGCAGAGTTACTGACAGCTGTGCAAAAGACATCCCATGAGGGTGGCAACGAACAAAGTAAGAAGATTGTTTTCATCTCGTCATCAATATTGATCCATTGTGCACGAATCTCGGCAAATAGAGAGTCAAAGTCATTAATATGGCTGGCAACACTGGCTAAACAGTTTTCGCATCATGAAAACCTTATTACTTGCCGTATCCTTCTCATAACTGTTGCATAACTTTTGCCATAAAGCATAGGCAGATTCACATTCTAGCACTGAAAAGTACATTGACTCAGCAAGGTGCAATCTAATAGTAGATCTGCGTAGCTCATCAAGCTCCTCCAAATTCATCTCTTCAGTCCGTGTCGTATAAATAATAGGCAATTTTTGTTTCTTTTGGACAAGCACATCTTGCATCTGATTCTTCCAAAGCTGAAAATTAATGCCATCAAACTTCTTTATGTCATAAATGTCATGGTCTTTGCTAGTAGACATGGTGACAAAACTACCAAAATATTTTGGGAAAATTTCGGCAGAGTCTCCTTTGTATTTGGGACTATGTCAACCAAAATACGAGACAAAATGACCAAGTATGTCACTCACAAAGCATAGAAGAGAGCAATGCCTCTCAAAAGCATACTGTATAGAGACCAACTGAGGCGCATAAACAATCAAACTGACCATAGACCGCCAACTCGGCATCAAAAGCACCTATACCACTCTATACATATCCTATGGCGAGGCCTCGTAAGGTATGCTCCAGCTAACTATATCACCGAAGGTATCTCCACATTTGAGAATACGCAAGCTCAATGAAAACCTCACGCTATCGACCCTCAACAACGTAGGTTATGCAGAAAAATATGTATAGCCAAGTCTCAGAAATGGCTATCTTCCGGACCAAGTCTCAGAAATGGTCGGGACTTCCGTACTAGCCAAAAGATGGCTCCACAAAAGCGTACAATGACAATATCCACAAAGAGGTACAAGTATGTCAAGACGCTCAAATAGGCATCAAAAGCATGTGCCTGCAACTAAACATCCCTGCGGGGAGTCAATTCGCTCTCAAAAGAGCTCAAACACTGTCAAAAGTGTCAACATATGCATGTACGCATAAACAACTGCTCCCACTAGAACCATAATATCGCAAGCACTAAAACCTGTAGCCTGTACCTGTAGTCAAAGAAGACAATGCTGTCAAGCTCCCTCTCTATGTGTGTGTATGAGGCCACTCCAAAAGAGGCTACACACTCCCGAATGAGCCGTAGGCTCTCGTAGATGGAAGAGACTGCAACAAAGGTACCTGTAATAACTGGCTATGGAAGCACTGCAGCACAAACTACCACAAGAGGGCTGAAAATTTCAGCTCCTAAACCGTAGCTCGAATGGGGTTTCTGATGGCTCGAATGGCTCCGAAAGGGGGGTAAAACCTCAAGACACCTGCTTGAAAACGCTCTCGGGAAGCTGAACTTGCCAATGGCGAAATCGGAATCCTGTTTGCACTCTTGAAAGTGCGCGTGCACGCAGAAACGATTTCGGGAATGAAACCACTCTGATACCAGATGATGGGGAGGAGTTGGGAGCACAACACAAGAATACGCACGCACACACTCACACACACACACCACCATAGCCACACACAGGTTGAAGGGGGAGAGCCAACGTACTGTATGCCCCCTTTCTTTCTTCTCTTATCTTATGCACTAAGGCACAATACACATTGTACGTAGTGTTAGTGGCTCACACAAGTGTATAGCTGTACACTCAGGGTTAGTGGAAGTTAGTGGTGGGCGGTCGGCCACATGACCATTAAACCTAACACCGTCCGCTTCTTCGACACAGCAATAGACACAGATGGAGGCTCCAGCTCCGCCACAGAGGGACTCATCCGAAGCCTCCTCGCCCGACCCCGCTGAGCCCATCATTCGACTCGCTCTTTCGCCCCGACAGAGCAAGCGAGCCTAGCCGCAGAGTAGAGTGCTTGCAAGCGACTTCTGTCATCTGCAAGATTCTCGGCACCCGACCTAGCAGAGGAGAGCTACGTGCCCTTCTCCAAGCCCGCCTTCTCGTAGAGGTGGGCAAGATCTTGGATGTACAGATACTTGGACGAGGTTATTATCAGATCGAGTTTGAGACCTCCGAGATGGCGTCGAAGATCATCGCCATGAGTCCATTGACGATCCGAGCAGCACGAACCCACTTTCGACAGTGGAGACATGGTTTCGACCCTGCTTCAGATGTTCTAGTAGAAGGGGTAGACATCCCCATCTCTGTCTTCTTTCCGGGTTTACGGAGGGAGTACTTACCACTTTTATTCCAGGATCAACTCAGCCATTGGGACTATCCTGGAGACATCTTGCACTGCAGCCTCAGTAGCTGCCAAGGCGGCTGGCATTCCCTCAGTTTGCGTTTTGGTCAGAGACACTCACACGCTCCCGAAGGTTGTTCTTCTACCTCAGGTGAGTGGGGGTTGGTTTACAAAGAGTGTGGAGTATTTGGGCCTCCCAAACCAGTGCTTCATTTTTCAACAGATGGACCATCTAGCGAAGGCCTTTCCACAGAGGAGGCCTCGACCTACACCACAGCCTCTGCCCCAGCTTGCAAGGGCTAGCCAGCAGACACAGACAAAGGCACAACCCACACATGCAGAGCCACCCTTTGAGCCTGGGGCTCCAGCGGAGGAGGGATGACAGCAGGTCCGTGGTCGACGACGCCAGGGGCCACAGCGACAGCCTGGCACTCAGAGTGGTCCTCAGGCGCCTACTCAGCAGCAATGGGTTCCCACGAGGAACCGGTTTGGTCCTCTTGAGCAGGATGAGGTCCTTGCTCCAGCCCCCACCTCAGCTTCACCCTTGACAGCCCCTCCCCCTTCAGAGTTCCCCCCCTCTTCGTCATCCTCCCCCCTGCCTCCTGCTCCCGCCGCCTCTTCCTCTCGCCCCTCTACCTCTACCACTCCCCCCCGCCCCTCTTCTCCACCGATCCCCCCTGCTCCTTCTCCCCCCCCTCCTGCTTCAGTTTCACAGTCGTCCCAGGGGGCAGGGCCTTCTCCGGCTGCTAGGAGATCTCTTGGCAATGCTTTTGCCACGAGTCGCTTGGCGAGAGAGGGACACCCTTTCTTGCGCCCCCCTCTACAGGTGCAGACGTCCCCCTTGCAGATATCCCTCAAGGTCTGACGAGCATTGACATCCGACACCGATGGGATTTCTTCGACTACGACTTCACTGGTTTTCTCGACGACCCCTCAGCAGACCATGTGGTAGCCTGCTTCAGGGTCCATATTCTGTTCCTTGCAGCTAGGGGAACAGAGGCCTCAGACTCAGCAGTTGGCTTCGCCTTTCCCCTCTGCGGCGGCAAGGACCAGATAGAGTGGACTCTCGACTCAGTGTTGGGATGGTTGCACACACAGGTCCTAGAGTTCTCTCACCACATGGGATAACTAGGAGTTACAGACTTGCTTCAGACTCTGTGGCCATTGGCCAAGTTTGCGGTGACACCTCAAGATTCAGCAGGATGTAGACACATTGTGGTTTACTTCTTTGTCGATACATAGTGCTTGCCATGCTATGTATACATTCATGAGGAGTCCTGGACAGAGGAGGTTGCTTTACGTACGGCTCGCTTTGCTTGGGCTTGGGCCAGGCACTTGTTGCAGTCACGCCTATCTAGAGGACGCTCGGATGCGGATTACTCCCCATCTAAGCAACCTCGAAGATAGCCCATCTAGCTGTTGTGGAAACATCTGTTCTCTCTCGCTCCCCATGAGGATTCTCTCATGGAACGTGCAGGGACTAGGTGGGCCCCGATTTCAGCGTCAGTGGGGCTGTCTGCGTCAGGAGCTTCAACGCTGCCTTGTGGGAGGAGAGATTGATCTCCTTATGCTTCAGGAGCACAATCTGTGTGAGAGCCGCATTAGACATTGTGGTCAGCTCTTGCGTGGACGATATGGCACTTTTTGGTCAACTACTTTTGGACCTGGAGGCATCCAGGGTGGCGTATGTATGACTATTGCGGACTCTTTGCAGTAGGCCATTGTGGGCAGAGGTTTTATTGTGCCAGGCAAGGCTCAGTGGATTACTATGCAGGTTCAGGGTTGCCTAGTGGGCTTCCTGAACATCTATGCGCCCAATGTGGCGAGTGCTCGAGCAGAGTTTTGGTCACAGATAGTTGAGTCTTTGCTGCTGCAGGCAAAACATTGGTGCATAGGAGGGGACTTCAATATGTTGGAGGACCCTTCTGACAGGATTGGTGGTAGCCATGCTACTGTGCATGGAGTTGAGCTGGCAGCTTGGGAGAGGTTTTGTATCACTCTGAGGGTCTCGGATGTTTGGAAGCACTCTGGTTTTGTGAGGCCCCCAGACAGCCTTGTCTTCTCTCGTTCGAACCGCAAAGTGGGAGGAGTGAATCTATCACGGATAGATTGCTTCTATAGTGACCATCTCAGTGACTTGGGAGGGACAGTGGGCATTCAGGCAGGGACTTCCTTCTCAAACCATGCACCAGTGATCCTCACAGTGGCAGACAGGGAGAGGAGTGGGAGCATGATGCTTCGCATCCCAGAGAGAGTCTTGTTGGACTCAGCACTTAGAGAGCGGGTAGAGGCTCTCTGGACAGAGAGCTTGGACAGGCAGGATTCTCCTGCTGATAGAGTGGCCTCATGCCTAGCTCAGATTAGCCGTTTGTTTCTCCAAGAGTTTCTCGCTCGTCGGGCTGCAGCGAGAGAGGAGGAGCAACATCTCAGACGGGGCATTGCTTCGCTATAGAGGATGCAGGAGCAGCATCTAGACAATCCTTGGTTGGAGGAGCATCTACAGCAGGCTCGTCAAGAGCTTGTTAGCACAGAGGAGAGGCGACATGAGTTTGCTTTCCACCGACATGCAGCTTAGTGAACCTAGGTGGGCGACTGAGTGACGGGTGCTTTCTTTGAGGTAGTGGGACCTCGGCATTCGCATGCCAAGGTCAGTCAATTGAGCCGGAGGATATGCGTGCAGTTGCTACTGACTTTTACCGTGAGTTACTGTCTACAGAGCCCCAATGAGAGCATTAGGATGCATGCAGGGAGCAGGTTTGGGCACAGATGCCTTGTCTTGTGACTGAGGAGATGCGTCAGAGGCTTGAGCTACCACTTCAACTTGAGGAGCTGCACACGGCTCTTAGGGCCCTCCCCCGTGGTAGCTATCCAAGTGAGGATGGGCTGACTCCCAGTTTTTTCTTGGCGTACTGGGACCTGCTTGGCCTAGATATCTGTAGTGCTTTTAGTACATTTTGCACACAGAAGTGATGCCTGACAGCATGAGTGAGGGCGTGATCTACCTCATTCCCAAGGAGGGTGGCTCCTTGGATGAGATTCGACAGTGGCGCCCCATCACCATCCTCAACTCAGCCTACAAAATTCTTTCCAAGGCTCTGAGTTTGAGGATTCAGCCACTTCTAGAGAGCCTTATACATGGGACTCATATAGGTTTTTTCAAGGAACGCACTATCCTTGTTGACAACATATTTACTTTTTGGGAGGCTTCTGTCCTGGCACAACTCCGTGGTGAGGACCTAGTGATTCTTCTTCTCGATTTTGAGAAGGCATACAACAGAGTTGACTGGGACTTTCTAGAGGGCACTCTACGCAGGATGGGCTTCTCAGATGCTTGCTAGACGACTCAGCCTTGTACTTAGATGGCCAGGAGGCCAACCTTCACAGGTGTGAGTAGGCTCTAGAGACCTTCTGTTGTGCATCGCGGGTGCACTGATCAACTGGAGAAAGACAGTGGCTTTCTCGGTTGGTAGTGCTCCTGTACCCGATTGGATGCCAGGAGAGGGTTTTAGGTGGATTCCCCCAGGGACTGTAGTTCGGTACTTGGGCTTTCAGGTTGGTTCGGACTTGTCTCCCGAGCAGCAGATTGCTCCCCTTCTCGTGTCGATCAGGAGAAAGTTGTTACATTGGAGCTCAACACGACTTTCTTTGGCTAGGAGTGTAGTAGTGGCCAACCAGGTGTTGTTGGTGACTATGTGGTACATCACTTCTTGCTGGATCTTCTTGAGTTCTTGTATCAGCTAGGTAGAGAGGCTGATCAAGAACTTCCTTTGGTCAGGACATGACACTCAGATAGACCGAGCCAAAGTGGCTTGGCAGGTCATCACTCTTCCTTGTTCACAGGGAGGGCTTGGGATCATTGACCCAGCACAGCAGAGCAGAGCCCTTCTTGGGAAGCTCATCGTCAGAGGACTTCTTCCAGGTGAGGAGCCCTAGAAGGAGTTCTTGCTACAGCGGCTTTGTGCTAGGGTGCCTCAGGCAGGAGGCCCCGGGCAACCTTCGACCAGATGGATCTTCACAGAAATGCGCAGAGTTGGTTTGAGCAGGAGACTAGAGGACCGCTTCGCTGTGAGTCTGCTTCGATCTTGGGAGCTCTTGCGGCGAGGCCTAGAGCAGAGACAGTCTACTTGCACGAAGGAGCGCCTACGGCAGCCCCTTGTCTGGAACCCCATGGTTAGCACTCAGAGAGGCCACTTGGTTGGTAGTCGGCCTCATGTTTCATGGGATCCCATGGCAGCGGGTCCAGCGCGCTCTTTAGGTGAATGGTTAGAGTTCACAGGCTTGTCAGAGGAGGTGCAGGGTTTCCAGCTACATGGCATGAGAGGGGTACAGAGCATGTGCCAGGACATCTCAGAGGCAGTTCCAGCTGAGTGGCTTATGCCTGTCGAGCCATTAGCACCCAGGTGGATGGGATCCTTCAGACGACAGGAGGTTCTCATCTCCGTCAAAACCTGCTGAGAGACTGTTCCATCCCTTTTCTTTGAGCTTCAGGGTGGGGGACACCTATAGCAAGTTGAAGTAGAGGTCCCACAGGTGGCAGAGTGATGTTTTCAGAGGATCCTAGTAGTGGGCATCTGTGGGAGGACGTGTGTCATAGATCCTGACCCAGCAGCTCTTGAGACTGGACACTGGAGGCTGTGGGCTTGGGAATGTTGTCCATTGGCACGAGTTCAGTGGGATCCTGGTGAGTGTCTTTGGAGGGACCCCTTCTCCTCTACAGACCACCCAGGAGTCCCTTTCTTTCAGTACACTGTTCGACTGGGACGTCATAGACTAGCAGCACAGAGAGAGGCCCGCCCTGTTGCAGCACATTATTGGCAAGAAGAGGTTCTCACAGCTGAGTTCTTGGCAGCCTTCTGGGAGAGGTTGTGGGACTCCAGACAGCCAAGGCGAGTCACCTTGTTTCAGTGGCTGGTCGCACACAGAGCTACAGCAGTTGGGAGCTGGCTAGTGCACAGCGGCTTCTCGGCCGCATGTGCAGCTTGTGACCATCTTGTGGAGAGTCAGCGTCACTCTCTTTGGGACTGTCCCTCGCCCAGCAGGTGTGGCTATGAGTTCTTCAGCTGATGCCTGCTCTCTCCACGGCCAGACAGTACACTTGGGGAGCAGCGGCTCGGTCCACCCTCATGGGCCCGGCACTTCAGTTTGAGCTATCATCCACCAGCATGATGATAGTGATTCAGGAGGGGCGACCTACACTCCAGCCTGCTACAGAGCTTACTCCACAGGATTGGTGCAGTGAGAGAGAGGAGTGTTGGGAGCTCATCAGTGGCCTAACACTCAGGTTCATCTGGCGGGTCCGTTGCTTCCGCATCTTTGAGGCTCTCCCTGTGCCACCAGCAAAGACTGTTCGTGATTTTTGGCTAGAGATGATCCATACTCTTAGACGACAGCTTGAGGGACTACAAGGCAGCTCCAACCACATGCGGGCGCACAGAGAGGCTTTCCTTCGACTCTGGAATCCTGGGCCTTTTTACACCATGGTCCAGGGAGTACTCCGATGGCATTACTGACCACCTGTGTGGCTTTTCCCTCCTCCCATTTCTTGATTGAGCCCCATTGTACATCTGCTGGTTTTCTCATTGTGAGAGTATCCCATCATGGTTGTTTAGCCCTCTCTTGAAGAGGTGGTTGTAGCCCTATGGGCAGTTCCAGTAACTAATAGAAGGATCTTTTTCTCGAAAAAAAAGGAATTGCCTAGCTTCATGTGTGGTAGTGTATAGAAAACCACTTCTTGTGAGGAGTCACGTAAAAGCTAGCACCTGAGTCCACAATCCAATTTGCGCAACACTCGTCAAGAGCTAACAATCCATCAAGAGTCAAATCTAATGTGAAAATCAACACATCATTTGGCATGTCAAAAACTATCTCAATGACTTGAGACTCAAGCACATTAATCTCTTCAATTTTCACGATGCTTTTAGGTTTGTCAAACTTTGCTTTTTCCTTGCCCTTGCCACGCTGCAATGTGTGGCAATCTTTCTTCAAGTGTCCCTTTTTATGGCAGTAGTAACACTCAATATTTCTCATGTCTTTGCCGCGACTCTTGTTAGGACCTTGTCTTTTATCCTGAGAAGAATCGTGGCTACGACCATGCTGCCTTTGCTTGTCACGATTTCCACTAGCCACATACGCATCACTATGCCCACTCGCATCAAGAGATTGACATCGAATCTCTTTAGTGAGCAACGCACTAGCAACATCGCTAAAAACTAGCTTCCCATTAGGTGCAGAATTTCTTATGGTTGTGTTGAAGGTATCCTATAATGATGGTAGAGAACATAGCAAGAAAGTGGCTTTCATTTCATCACCGAAATTGAGACCTTTTAAAGTAATCTTGGAAAATATGCTGTTGAACTCGTTAAGTGAGAACTAACATTCATGCCCTCTTTCATATTCATGCGCATAAGTTTCTTCATCAAGAAAACCTTGTTAAAGGCATTGTTACCATCCCATGCTTGACATAGAGCATCCCATAAATCTTTGGCATTGGTCTTATCCATTATGATAAAGTAAATGGATTCATCAAAGTGCAGGCGAATGGTCACCATAGCACGCTCATTCAAGTCTTCCCACTAATCATCAATGTATGCATTCTCTCTTCTTTCACGCAAGGGTGCTATCAAGCCTTTGTTGATCAAAAACATCTTGCATACACTGTAGTCAAATATTGGATGGAGCACATAAGAGCAATGACTCTCAACTTTTTATTTCCATTATAAGTAAATAACGTAAGTGGACGAACACCCGGTCAAAACCGACCATGGGGCCTAAAACCTACGGATACATTTGGGCATGCGACAAGCCTTAAGGTCAATTTTTAAAAATCCGAACTCCTTCCTCTCAATTCATGTGGCTGGCATCATCTTTTGTGGCCCAAAGATATTCTTGATCCACATGTGATTGTCAGACACTTGGGATATCCTATTGGTTGAAAGGTAACCGATACTTAGCAAATGGATTGGACTATGCAACACTTGAACGTCAAATTATAACATTGGAAACTATCCACATGGACACTACATGTTCGGTTCTGTATTTTCTAAAGCATCATGATGACATATATTTAGTTCTACTTGCCATTGTTGGATTGACCTCGTCCTTGCCTCACATCGCTTATGTCTGATGTTTTATCTCATATGTGGCACACTAATTCTCAAAAGAAAGGGCTTCGTTTGTTATCGATGGAGAAGCTTTGCACTCCTAAGAGTTTTGGGGGTTGAATATTTGGACCTTCCTCGTTGCACTCTTGCGAGGAAGGCCATGTTATTACCTGCTCTTGCACAATAGTCTCAACCGTGGACAATCATGATTGCCTCACTATGTTAGCATGTTACCACTTTCGCCTTTGGTGACTAGCAGACCTTCCTCTAAGAGATTGTGTTTGGTAAGATGGTCAGTCATGTTTCTCGTGCTCAGTTACCTCTAGTTTACTCTTTGCTTGGAAAGTCCTTATGGCTCATTTTTCATGGCTTGGAAGACAACCAAATTGGAATTGACTACACTTAGTAAGCATTCAGTGGAGTAAGGGCATTCTCTCTTTCTCTTGTTGACCGATTGCCATGCAAGACATACTTCCTTTCTTATCAAGGGATACACACGATGGATGATGTGGTTGACGCGTCTCAGAATTATGCTTCGCGTTTCTCAAGTAGCTATACTCTTTGGTTTGGGTGTGCATTATCATCAAATTTAGAACGCCCTTGAGCACATGCTAGATGTTTTCCTCCCCATTTTGATGCTGGCCAATGGATGTTGTACGTCGGATTGGACTTTATGGGACACACCTTTTGTTGGCATTCCTACCCACAACACTTATGCTTCTCTCCTGCATGAGTCTTGGTTGGCTGACCATTGTAATGCGCCATGGTCTTTGCATAAATCTTATCAATGTTGGAGAAAGGCTCTTACTACAATATAGAAGATTCATTTGCCTTTGAAGGAAGGTGTGTTTCTATGATCCTACTTGTTGTGAGTTCTCCCTGTTGGAACTCTCCTTAGTGCACGTTACATCAGCTCTTCTCATTGTATCAAATTTTCAACCTGTGATGAGACTGTCAAACACTTGTTTTAGGATTGTCTTTTCACCAAGACCTTCCTTGACCGCATCTCAACTTGTATGCACCTCTGTTTTCCATCGCTTGTTTTCCACAAACAGTTCTGAGGTTTTGGCATCCTCCCAAATTCCCTGCAAAGATTTGTGGTTTTCTTCAAATGGGTCAGATTTTGATCTCTATGGTCTTTGTGGCACCAATAAAATTCTCACATGTTCCATCAGCATGATGAAAATCCCTTTCTTTCGTTCAAGATTTCACGTAGGAAACCTTTACAATTTGCTCTTGATGTTGGGTACATATCCCCGGATATCCTACAAGTCTCCTATGTTTGCTTTTAGAGGCTTCACGTTGCTGAACACTACTATGTTCTTTCCTTTATATTTAATTTATATGATGGGTTCAACTCACTTTGAGGTGTCTCACTTGTACATTTATAAAAAGATTATATATATATATATATATAGATAGAGAGAGAGAGAGAGGTTTAATAAAGTTATTGCCCAAGCAAGCATTGTGTGGGCAATTCTTTCATTGACAACCGATTACCCTTATGCTAGTTATATATAAATTACTTGCAAAGATGAATGCCAATCGTAATAAAGACACTTATTTTCAAGTCTCCATGAAGCACAATATGGATTTATTCCACGTAGAAAAATCATGGACAACATAGCTAATGCTTTCATCGGTATTGTATATGCTAAGTATATGCCACAAGATGTACCCATCATGCAAGTGGACATTGAGAAAGCATTCGATATGGTCCAATGGGACTTCATTGCGCAAACGATTCCATGCTTTGCTTTTGGTGCTAAAATGAGGAATGTTGTTTATTTTCTTTATGAGGATACTCAATCTTTACCTATTCTTGATGGAGAGCTAACACAAACATGGATTCTTGGTTGCTTAGTTAAGTAGGGTTGCCCACTGAGTGCTATGTTTCATGCATGCTATAGCAATGCATCCTCTTATACTCTATTTGGATTTTTGGACCTCTTGTCAATTACAAAGTTTGGTTTCACCCTCTAGTAAACACTTTGTTGCCCAAGCATATGTGCATGATTCTAATTTCATGTTGAAAAAACGACCAACTGATATACAAATGATTATGTCTGCATTACACCTATATGGTCTTTCATAAATCGAAGCTTTTAGCATTGCACTCATTGGATCGGCATTCTTTATTGTGGCCTTGAGGCTACGTATGATATTGTGAGACATTTTGGCTATCCGTCAACTTGCTCGGTTTTTGCTTCTCAACATTTGACATGGGTTGAGCAACGATTGCAATCCAAACTGCAATATTGAAAATTGTCTACATGGCCTTTACATGTACATGCTTCTCAACATTTGACATGGGTTGTGCAAAGATTGCAATCGAAACTGCAATATTGAAAATTGTCTACAAGGCCTTTACATGTACGTCTTAGAAGTGTTCAATCGATTTTGACGAGATATGTACAAGTTTTTTTGTTGTTACTGCATTGGCATGGTCATTGTCTTCATGCGTTCATGTCTCAAGTTTTGGAGTTTTTTTTGGTCTACAACCACATCTTAAAAGGAGCTTTCCCACTTGATTCAACAGAATGCTTATTTGCTTGCGTGGGTTAGTTTTTGGATGCTTTTGTCGATTTGTAGATCTCGTAATGTCCTTATGTTTCATCGCAACCGAGTTGATTCTGTTCCCTTTCTCAAAAGCTCTATTCGACAATCTCTTCAATACACCTGTGACTTGAATGAGCTCTCTTTGTACCATTATGAGCTCTACTTTGACTGTTTTTGAGTTCCTATTTGTAACATTTTAATTTTAATGGGTTTTCATTGTTGTTACTGAAACATGCTTTAAGTGAGCACCAAGAGGACTCCTCCACTATAAAGTAAGTACGCGACAAACAAGCAAAACACAACTTGGCTCAAACATGCACACTTCCATGCTATGAGCATAAGAATTACAGTTGGCTCAAAGGTGCTAACAGATAAACATTGGACAGCATGGTTGGCTGTACACAAGAATGCATCTCATCAATATCTGAGCCAAAGACTTTTCGTCTGCTCAACTCCTTATTTCCATTATAAGAAAATAATGTAAGTGGGCAGGCACCCAACCGAAACCAACCATGGGACCTAAAACCTAACAGGTACTGGAGACATTTGGACGTGCGACAAGTCTTTAGGTCAATTTCCAAAAATTCAAACACCTTTCTGTTAATTCATGTGACTGGCATTATCTTTTGTGAACCAAACATATTCTTGATCTGCATGTAATTATCAGACACTTGGGATATCCTATTGGTTGAAAGGTAACCAATACTTAGCAAATGGATTGGGTTATGCAACACCTAAACGTCAAATTACAAACATTGGAAACTATCACATGGCCACTACATGTTCGGTTCTGTATTGCCCAAAGCATCATGATCACATATTTTTACTTCTACTTGCCATTATTGGATTGACCTCGTCCTTGCTTCACATCGCTTATGTCATATGCGGCGTATCAATTCTCAAAAGAAAGGGCTCCGTTTGTTATCAATGGAGAAGCTTTGCAATCCTAAGAGTTTTGGGGGATGAGTAGTTTGGACCTTCATCATTGTGCTCTTGCAAGGAAGACCATGTTATTACCTTTTCTTGCACAACAGTCTCAACCATGGACAGTCATGATTGCCTCACTATGTTAGCATGTTACCACTTCCACCTTTGGTGACTAGATGGTCGATCATATTCTTGGTGCTCAATTACCTCTTGTTTACTCTTTGCTTGGAAAGTTGTTACGACTCATTTTTCATGGCTTGGAAGACATCCAAATTGGAAGTGACTACACTTAGTAAGCATTCAATGATGAGACTGTCAACAGACACCTGCTTGGGATTGTCATTTCAACAAGCCCTTCCTTGACCGCATCTCAACTTGTATGCACCTCTGTGTTCCCTCGCTTGTTTTCCACAAAAGATTCCGAGATTTTGGCATTCTCCAAAATTCCCTTCAAAGATTTTGTGGTGTTCTTCAAATGGGTTAGATTTTGGTCTCTATGGTCTTTGCGACGTCAATGCAATTCTCACTTGTTCCGTCAACATAAGGCAAATCCCTTTCCTTCGTTCAAGATTTCACTTAGAAAATCCTTACAATTTGCCCTTGATGTTGGGGACATATCCCCGAATATCTTGTAGGTTTGCTATGAATGCTTTTAGAGCCTTCACATTGTGAAACACTTTTGTGTTCTTTCCTTTATATTTGATTTTTATGATGGGTTTTCCTCACTTTGAGGTGTGCCACTTGTACATTAATAAAAAACGATATATATATATATATATATATATATATATATATATATATATATATATATATATATATATATATATATATATATATATATAGAGAGAGAGAGAGAGAGAGAGAGAGAGAGAGAGAGAGAGAGAGAGAGAGAGAGAGGTTTAATAAAGCTATTGCTCAAGCAAGCATTGTGTGAGCAATTTGCTCATTGACAACCCTTTACCCTTATGCTAGTCATATGTAAGTTACTGGCAAAGATGAATGCCGATCATAATAAGGGACACTTATTTTCAAGTCTCCATGAAGCACAATATGACTTTATTGCATGTACATGCTAAATATATGCAACAAGGTGTACTCATCATGCAAGTGAACATTGAGAAAGCATTCGATATGGTCCAATGCTTATCTGCTTGCTTGGGTTAGTTTTTGGATGATTTTGTCGATTTGGAGATCTCGTATCCCTTGGCAATCTCTTCAATACGCCTATGACTTGAATGAGCTCTCTTTGTACCATTATGAACTCTACTTTGACTGTTTTTGAGTTCCTATTTGTAACAATTTAATTTTAATGGGTTTTCCTTGCTGTGATTAGTAATTCAATACAGCACTACAATAAAAATAAAAGCGTGGGTGCGTGTTACTGAACATGCTTTAAGTGAGCACCAAGAGGACCCCTCCACTATAAAGTAAGTATACAACAAACAAACAAAACACAACTTGGCTCAAACATGCACACCCCCTTGCTATGAGCATAAGAATTACAGTTGATTCAAAGGTTCTAACAGATAAACAAAGGACCATCTATGCAGCATGGTTGGCTGTACACAAGAATGCATCTCATCAATATCTGAGCCAAAGACTTTTCGTCCGCTCCTCAAGGTCGGTAACAAATGGTCCATTCACAAACGAGCCCATAGCTTTTACAAGATTGAAAAAATGGTCCCCTCCATCCTGCAACTCAACAGACTCAATGCATCTTATCTGAGGAACAATACACCTAAACAGCTCATAGACACCATTTAGAATGTAGCAGAGTAGTAGTTGACATGGGTGCTATTAACCTGAGGCTGTTTGTAGACAAAGTCATCAAGGCTGAGGGGAATGATGTAGTGCGGCAAATCAGTCCTCAAAGTCACCTATTACCAAACAAAAGACATAAAACATTTGTATGAGCAACTTCCCGTGACATGTGAAAACCACCTCACCAAATAAATGCACGTTTTTGTGCAAAAGCTGTGATGCAACATCAGAAATGTGCAGCACAAGCAAAACAACTCATTTATAAAACATAAATTGAAATGGTACTTTTTGAAAAAGAATGAAATTGGTAATTGCAAGCCATCTTCTTGGATGGCGACCAAGGATTTATAAAGCCCTTTAAATACCATTGGACAGTCAATAAAAGAGACAGTTTTTCCAACCATTGGCATCCGACGGGTATGGAATACAGACTAAATACGGATCAGACCCCCTGAGGATTCCATACAGCATACCATAAACAGTAGAATGCCGTGAAATACCGTAGAAATTCTACAATAGAACTTAATCCAAGATCAATCATCATAGTGTATACCAAAGACCATCATGAATAAGACTCATGTAGGGCTTTCAGAGCTTATCATACGCATCCAAAGCTCTCGCGCATACAGAAATAAGCGATCTTGGGGGGTCTCTCTTCTTGCTAATCACTGGGGTAAGTCCAAAACCCCAATCATACTTCCATTGGACTTAGACGCACCCGGCAAGTATGGTTCCCCACATCCAGAAAAACTATGAAAGGAGATCCCAACTGTTGTTTGCATCTATCTATCTACTATTAGGTATTTATATACATGTATTTGTATGCATATAAGCATATCAAAGCAATTCCGTTGATATTTTGATGAAGGGACCTTGAGAAATCGTGAATTTTTTTTCCGAGTGACATTGTTTAAAAAAAACTTACCAGGCGCTTATTGAGGAAAACTTCACCTTTATCTGCTAACAGGCCCTGCTTCAAAAGATTCGATGAAAAAAACGTTTAGTGTAGGCTCTTAAACTCTAGTCTGCTATCATGTTGTGATGTTTGAAATTATACACTTGAAGCTAGTTTTCCTTTCACTGTACTGCGCTCCTTTATGAGATTCTCCAAACTACCTGATGACAGAAAATAAGAAATCACATTGTCCTTTTAGAAAACAAAAGTTATCCTTAGCATATAAACCAATGATTTTCATTGACACAACCCATCAGTCGACATACACCAACAAGACATCAAGAAACCAACAAGAGAGACAAGGTAGCTGGCCCATGGGTAGCTCCAATGACATTTGCATCAACCAAGGAAGCCTTCGACCAGCAACGTGAAGATGCTATCGGACCATTCTCCCATCTACACCAATCAATGTGCGTCTTCTCTCCTAGCTATCGCCCCTCTGAATCTGTCACATATGTGGCTGCCTTTCTACCACCTCCAAGCAACAAGGTGGGTGTCGAATTAAAGCAGGACGCATGTCCATCCAAATCCTCAACAAGCAGCACATAAAGGTTGGCAAATGGCAGATATCCAAAGGTGCATATGAGACGGATGGTCAAGCGCCGACCACTATCACTATCTTCAGACCCAAAACGAAGAGAAGCACATTACAAAGCATGGTATAAAAATTGCTTGTAAGGTTCATCCCCAGGGAACAATCCACATACTATGAGCTTAGGAAGCAATGCCTTGCTTTGCATCTACAGATCAAGAATCTCCAAGCTTCCCTCCTCTCTCGGCAAGATAATTGTGTCCCAATGAAGTCACGGCCATGTATCAGTACACCCATCTGAACCACTCCACAGCAAGTTGCGCACTAGTTGGAGCAGACGTGCCATGACTCCAGAGTGAAGAGTCATGCAGGATGTACTGAACCAAGCCATCACAAGGACGACCTAATTCACCACTAAGTCTCGAAAACCCTCCTCTACATAGTGCCCCCCAGAAAACTCTATCATAAGCCTTCTCAAAGTCAAGAAGCATGATAGCCATTGGTTGTATCGATTGTCATGCCCACTCAACTGCCTCATAAAAGGTGAAGATGTTGTCCAAAATGCATCGATCCTACACAAAACTTGCATGTGAACCATGGATGAATTTTGCGTCAAGATCATAGATGCAACTGATCATTGCATTCATGTGGCTAATCACATACTCTCTCGAAAGTCTCTAGAAAAGTGATCCATGCCAATCTCTTTGTTAGAATCCGCCGTGCACATATTTTCTCTCTAAACTTGAATTTTTTCTATTCTATCTCTAAAGCCTGCAATTTCATCTCTCTAGAATTGGACAAAGTTTTCTCTCTCTAAAAAAACAGTACTTTCTTTTAAGGAGCCAATAAACAGTTACGCATAGCCTCTATAACAACTAGTTGAGCATGAGACCAAACCTCCTCTCTAGCATGCATAGCATCATCAATCAACCAATCTGCACTAAACAATGACTCATAGCCTCTGCAACAACTAGCCAAACATGAGACCAAACTCCTCTCTAGCATGCATAACATCGTCAATCAACTCATCTACAACAACAAGAGCTCAAACTAGTTTGAGTCTATGCCAAGGACCTCATCAACATCTATGTGCAACCTACCTGTAGAATCATGCGAGGCCCCAACAGAAGTCCGCATTAGTTGCTCCCTGAAATGTGCAAAGAAATCCTTATTTGCCCTATCATCCCATGTAAGAGACCCGTGCACTAGGAGTGCTTATTTGTGATTCAATACTTAAAGAACTAGACAAATATCAATCACAACATCTGAAGAGACAAGAGGTAGAATGAGCGTTAAAGATGGGCAAACTTCCCAAAAGGAAATATAATCTACTCAATCCAAGGACCTTAGAGTTGAGCTCAGTTGCAATCAACCCCAGAGTGAGTTTACGTAGACTCACACTCGTAGATCATGCAAGATGCCATGTCCACATGCATAAAAGCAAACATAAATAGACTTCTCAAACATATGTACAGAGAGAAAATTCAGTTGCTGTGTATTACAGTCTACAGAGAAAAGATCCACTCCCTTGGTTACTTGTAGGGTGAGGAGAAGAGCGCAAAATTGAAGGGGAAAAGCTGAATTCTCAGACTTAGAGATTGGCTGCCCAAAAATCAGCCACAGAAAGAGAGAGAGAGAGAGAAATGAAATGAAATAAAATGTTATATTAACGTCTTCAAAAGGCCAAAGTGACCTATGAGACCAGAAAGTTACAATGTGGTGGATCTGATACAAAGTCAGAGTAACAAGATGACAAAATGACAAAATAAAATACTATGGAATCCTAAACTGCTAGGTGTGAACTAAGCAGCTAAACTAGCTGGGATAGCTAGATCACAGCAGACCAGCATCGGTCGCTGGCGGATCTCATCAATCTCCTCCATGGTCAGTAGTCTGACTGGGCGTCATGCATGTCGAGCCAAAGTGATCCGAATCCTCTGATGTAGCCTCCGTCGATGCTGTGTAGTCCTCCGCAGTCGTGGGCGTCTGGATCTCCCCAGCTCAGTCGCTCGGTCGATCAATATGCCTCTAGTGTAAAGCGACGAGCTGTGCTGTGGTAGTAACTCCTTCGGGTGTCCAGTGGCAGCTCTAAAGAAGTCTGTGATCTGTCTCTGAGACTGGCTAGCCTTTCCTCTCATTATGCTCTCTCTGTGTCTGTGCAGCTCGAGCAAAAACAAACCCAAGCATATCTGATCCTCGTACAACATGACTCTAGAGAATGGTCCAAATCCCTATCTGAACAAGCAATGGAAGCGGCCTCGTATCTCGTAGTAGACGGGGCAGTGGCATGTGTAGTGCAACTCTGTCTCAGGCTCGATGTCACACACGGGGCATGTCCTGGCCTCTGTTGGTACTCCGCTGTATCACCCAGTCTCGATTCGCAGCTGGTGTGAAGATGTGCGTATCTGGCCAATAGCACAACGTATCCCATGAGACAAGTGGGTGTCCATGTATCTCGGCCTCGTCACAAAACCATCCTCCGTAAGCTGGAGGAGATGCTCTCTGTAGAAATCCATCTTCGTGCCCAGCTCCTGTGCTGGCTGTATCCATGTCCTCTTGGTGTCTAGCTAAGTCAAGTCCAGGCGAATGAGCCTGGTGATCTCGGACTGTGTAAGAGTCAGAGAGGGCGCATCCAGTGAGTACTGGAAGGGAGGCAATCTGTCTATGCTAAACCCATGCGCCTGAAACCATGATGTCATTTCCCCATACCAACATGCTGTATCTCCCTGCATGGCTAACTGTCGAGAGGACTCAAGTGCAAGGCGTGCATATCTGTCTCTGGGAAGTTCCCACATGCGGTGTATGAAGGAGACAGATCTGGTGAGCGCCTCAACCACCAGTGGGGCGGCAGCTAGCTCTGCTCGTACAATAGCACGTGGTACTGAAGCCTTGGCTCTAATGAGCCACGAGATCATAGAGACCTAAGGCTTCTCCATGTCCCCCCATCCATCACTGTGGCCTGTCCTCCCGTGATGATCCAGTGAAGGTCCCCAAATCTCAGCTCCATAAAGCAATGCAGAAGCCACCAAAGTGTCAAAGAGCCAGAGCTTCATGCGAGGCTCCTGAAACTGAACCTGTGAACACATCCTTTCCAATCTACCCAATGCTGCATGGGCTCTGGTCAATCTAGTCTCTGCTGCCCTCTTCAATGAAAATGCTGGCCCACTAAAAACCACTCCAAGGTAAGTGTAAGCATCTGTATACTCCACCTTCTCCTCGCCGTATGTGAAGGCGGGCACTGACCTCCTGATCCACTATGGGGTGGTATTAAATACCATGACCTTGGTTTTACCAAGGTTGACGGACAAACCACTTTCCTGGGCAAACCTATGCAAAGCATCCAAGTGACGTTGCATCCCCTCCGGAGAGTCAAAGATCAGCAAAATATCATCAGCATATAACAATAGTGGAATCCATGTCCCTGTCAGCTGTGCACCTCTATCACCATCTCTCTCAATGTAGTCAGAAACCTCATCTACATACATACCAAATAAAGTAGGAGAGAGCGGGCAGCCCTGCTTCACCCCAATAGTGGAGTAAACTGGTGTGGATAGACCCTCTGGGGTGCGTACATGCCCCACTACTGACCTGTATAATGCCATGACCCCCCAAATGAGCTCTGTGGGTACTCCCATCTGCTGTAATTTGCGCATCAATCTAGCTCTGGGAACTGTGTCAAATGCTTTGCGGAAATCCACAAAGCTACAATAGATCCGTCTCCCACGCGATCTGCCCTCCTCAATGATGGCTCTGAGTGTCAAGATATGGTCAAGAGTAGAAAAACCCCTCCTGAAACCTGCTTGCCTGGCTACGCGTATCCCCTCCCTCTCTACCCATCTACTCAGTTGCTGCTCAAGAACAGATGCGTACAACCGTGCCAATGTGTGTCCAATCATGATAGTGCGATAGTTCCCAGGCTCCATAGGGTCTCCCGACTTGAAGATAGGTACAATAGTAGATAGGCTCCAAGTATCAGGCAAGCCCTCACACATGGCACGGTTAAACATAACTGTTAGAAGCTCTGCTAGTAAATCTCTGGCATGCGTGAAATGCTCAGCCACTAAGCCATCATGATCATATGCTCTCCCAGTCCTCATCCTGTCAATGGCCTTCCTCACCATCTCAGCGGTGAAAAAAAAAAAAAGCACATGTGTGTGGGCATGGATTGGGGGGGTTGGGAAGGGGGGGTTGAATAAGAACTGTGTACAAAGATGATGCAACTGGCCCCAGGCCTCTGTAGAAGTGATGCCAGGGGGGGGAGAGTGCTCATGGAAAAGCCTCCATGCCTCACATGAGTCCTGACTCAAGAATAGTTGGTATAGATCCTGCTCTAGTCGAGCCCAAAATGCCCTCTTCTTCCGCTGCACTAGGCGTCAGAAGTCGATCCGTGACTGCCTGTGATTGATGTCCCCCAAAAGCACCTCCCTCTGAAGTCTAGCTCTAGTGTCCCGGCATTCCTCATCATACCAACTGTTCTGGGGCATGCTCCCCGAACGACGTCTCTGCTCAGGCTGGGTATGTGGGTACGCCTCTGCTACTGCATCATGTAGTGTCTGTGTCAGTATAGTAGTAAGCTCCTCCAGAGGTCGCCCTGGCTCCTCTATGCACAGGTGTCTGTAGATCCCATCTATGTATACAGAGTCCGTCTCCCGCGTGAATGTGCAGCGAGTAGGGCTGCTGCCCGTAGCCTGTGTGCTACACTAAACTGAAAAGAAATGGTCAACGACACGAGCATAGTCCACTACCACACCAACAGGTCTGGGTCCAAACGTGAGGTCCTGGATACTAGAGATGAGGCTCGGCTGAGCCATGACATAATCCACTGTGCTGGCTCCATGTCTATGTGGAAAGCATGTAAAACCCCCCGCAACGGGAAATCTCTGTAGGCCATTCAAGATGGCCAATCCATGTGCAGTCCCCATGTCTATCAAGTGTCGTCCATACTCAATGTGTTCTCCATCCTATGTTCTCCATCCTGTGATAGTCTGGATAGGCCCATCTCTGCAACATCCAACTCTCTCAGCATCTCCTCTGAAGTATCATAAAATACTGTCTGATGATGGGCAGTCCCAGCATTGAAATCCCCTAGAATGATGATATCACCATCTCTAGAGAACTCCCATATGTCATCATCCAGAATAGAGAAGGGGGACTGTCCTCTGGGTGGTGCATAAACTGACGTACTCGGGGGAAAGTAGCAAATAGCAATGTAAAGATATCTGCCTGTCTCTGCTCTCAATCTCACCCACATGTACCTAGCTTGCTCATCCCTACGGGCTATATGTATCAATGGCTGCAACTCCTCCCTGAATAACACTGCCACTCCGCCTGAGCCCCGCCCTCTGTTCTCTGATCACGTCTCCTGTCTACAAGCTGTCTCCCATCTATATCCACTAATGTGAGGCATAGATTGCCCCGGGGCTTGATGTGTCTCAGAGTAGAAGACGATGTCTCTTACCGTAAAACTATCCTCAAAAGCACCCACATCAAGACGCATAGATCCATTACAATTCCAGGTGGCAACTTTGAGTGTGGTCCCATAGGTCTCGCACCGTCATGTGCAGCGCCGCTCTACAATCACCACCCGGCCATCTCTGTAGAAGGCCGTCTTTCCCTTCTCCCTTGCCGCTTGAATCTCTGGCATTACCTCTCTCATATGTGCAAGCTGTGTGAGAGTGAGGTCATCTCCAAGGAATATGCCGGTTTTCTTTAGTGTAGGGCGCTTCTTCAAGAAGTCCTTTGCCTCCATGGATGGGAAACGGATGATTAAAGCTCTCCCTTTTGAAGTCTCCCCATTGCCTTGTGTCTTCTTCCCTACCCTCCATGCCTTTGTATGAGTAGCCTCACTACCCATCATGCGGAGAAGTTCTTCGACTTCCCCTTCCACATCATCTCGGTCTTTTAGACCGGTTACTCTTATATGCAAGGCTCTAGCTTTCCTTCGCTGCTCTTCTTCTAGAGTCATGTTGATGATTGTAGGAGTGGGGACGGATGTGGTTTCTTTCCCTTTCCCTTTCTTAGCGACTTCTATCCATTTCTCGGCTTCATCCGCCTTCTTCTGCGTCTTCGTGATCACATCCATCCACGAAGACGTCTTTACCACCTTCTGTTTCTCCTCCTCTGTGATCATCCATACCTGCTCCTTGATGACCTTGATCTCCTCTATCACCGAGGGCTGAAATTCCCCTTCTTCCAGTCCACTGCTTACTCTATCCGCAAGCTCTCGCTTGAGGGCTGTGACCTCTTCTCTAAGTGCTTGTGAATCCGCCTTAAATGCTTGTAGCTCTGCGTGCAAGTCCTCTTTCTCCTTCTTCCATTGCGCGCCTTCATTGAGAAACATTTGAAGAAGGTTGGCCTTCTCTTTCCACCATCCCTCCGTCTCTGCTTTCCATTCTTTCATCTCCCTTTCCATTTGTGTTATCCGTTGTTTGTAAGCACAAAGGTTGCCTTCCTATGGGGCTTACATACTGGCGAAACGATCATGGCCTCCACTGGCGAAGCGCTCATGGCCTCCATTGGCGATGCGGGTATAGCTAGATGCTCTAGCTCGGCTGAGTCCATGCGGATAGGGCACAAGTCCAGCCTGCAAGGCCAATACTCGGCAACAAAAGCAATGTGAAGCACTAGCTCACTTTGGCTCGGTTGAGACCAGGTGGCCTTATCCAGACACCTGCTGGCGGGTATGACTGTGCAACCAAAAGGAGATATATTCGGGAGCCTTTAGCTCGTGACCCCCTCAACAACATACATACCTCGGGTAGTGTCAACCCGGATCAGAAAACCTGCTGCATACATTCGGAAACAAAAAAAACCACAGCCAGCGCTGGCTCAGCTGAGACCAGGCAGCATCCACAACACAGCCCCTTATGGGCAATACGAAACAAGGAAAGAATATGTAAATAGGTACCCCTCGGTCTGCCTGCAACTTGCTCTTCCACAGCTCTCCAAAACCTCCACCTGCTCGAGTGAATACTGTCCAGAAAATTATGTACTGTCACTGCTTGGAACGCTGTTTACTGTTACTGTCTGCAGAGTATTTGACGCAGTTGCTGCAGCAGGCCACACGGAGCTGACAGTGACGAGCAGGCTCAGGGTAGCAAGGGCGTATCTCCTGCAGGCATAGGACAGGTGCGCAGAGCAGCTGGGAGAGACAGGGACTGGCTCACTGCATAGAGAACGTGCAGGCAGAACAGAGGACAGCTTCGCGAGCCCACACAGAGGCGCTGGTGCAGGCGTAGAGCAGCACAACAACGCGCAAGAAACCCTGGTGACCTGCACACTCTGTCCTACACCTTGTGCGTTTTGCTCTGAGCCTGTTGAACCTGCACGAACCCTAACTGCGCGCGCTGTTGACCCTGCTGAACCTGCGCAAAACCCTAACTGCGCGCGCTGCTGAACTTGCTCGAAACCCTAACTGCGTGCGCTGCTGGGCCTGACCTGCTGAGGCTGCGCAGAGCTCTCTCTATACTTGCTAGAGAGAGAGAGAGAGAGAGAGAGAGAGAGAGAGAGAGAGAGAGAGAGAGAGAGATGAAATGAAATGTTATATTAACGTCTTCAAAAGGCCAAAGTCACCTATGAGACCAGAAAGCTACAATGTGGTGAATCTGATACAAAGTTAGAGAAATAAGATGACAAAATGACGAAATAAAATACTATGGAATCCTAAATTGCTAGGTGTGGACTAAGCAGCTAAACAGCTAGCTCGGATAGCTAGATCACAGGAGATCCAGCATCGATCGCTGGCGGATCTCATCAATCTCCTCCATGGTCAGTAGTCTGACCGAGCGTCGTGCATGTCGAGCCAAAGTGACCCGAATCCTCTGATGCAGCCTCCATTGATGATGTGTAATCCTCCGCAGTCGTGGGCATTTGGATCTCCCTAGCTCAGTCGCTCGGTCGATCAGTATGCCTCTCGTGTAAAGCGACGGGCTTTGCTGCGGTAGTAACTCCTCCGGGTGTCCAGTGGCAGCTCTAAAGAAGTCTGTGACCTGTCTCTGAGACTCGCTAGCCTCTCCTCTCATCAGGCTCTCTCTGTGTTTGCGCAGCTCGAGCAAAAACAAACCCAGGCATCTCTGATCCTCATACCGCATGACTCTAGAGAATGGTCCAAAGCCCGCTCTGAACAAGCAATGGCAGCGGCCTCGTATCTCGTAGTAGACGGGGCAGTGGCATGTGTAGTGCAACTCTGTCTCAGGCTCGATGTCACACAGGGGGTATGTCCTCGCCTCTCTTGGTACTCCGCTGTATCTCCTAGTCTCGATCCACAGCTGGTGTGAAGATGTGCGTATTTGGCCAATAGCACATCGTATTCCATGAGACAAGTGGGTGTCCATGTATATGGGCCTCGTCACAAAACCATCCTCCCTAAGCTGGAGGAGATGCTCTCTGTAGAAAGCCATCTTCGTGCCTAGCTCCTGTGCTGGCTGTATCCATCTCCTCTTGGTGTCTAGCTGAGTCAAGTCCTCGCGAATGAGCCTGGTGATCTTGGACTGTGTAAGAGTCAGAGAGGGCGCATCCAGTGAGTACTGGAAGGGAGGCAATCTGTCTATGCTAAACCCATGCGCCTGAAACCATGATGTCATCTCCCCGTACCAGCATGCTGTATCTCCCTACATGGCTAACTGTCGAGAGGACTCAAGTGCAAGGCGTGCATATCTGTCTTTGGGAAGTTCCCACATGCGGTGTATGAAGGAGACAGATCTCGTGAGCGCCTCAACCACCAGTGGGGGGGCAGCTAGCTCTGCTCTTACAATAGGACGTGTGGTACTGAAGCCTTGGCTCTAATGAGCCGCGAGATCATAGAGACCAGAGGCTTCTCCATGTCTCCCCATCCATCACTGCGGCATGTGCTCCCGTGATGATCCAGTAAAGGTCCCCAAATCTCAGCTCCATAAAGCAATGCAGAAGCCACCAAAGTGTCAAACAGCCAGAGCTTCGTCCGAGGCTCCTAAAATTGAACCTGTGAACACATCCTTTCCAATCTACCCAATGTTGCATGGGCTCTGGTCAATCTAGTCTCTGCTGCCCTCCTCAATGAAAATGCTGGCCCACTAAAAACCACTCCAAGGTAAGTGTAAGCATCTGTATACTCCACCTTCTCCTGGCCGTATGTGAAGGCAGGCGCTGACCTCCTGATCCATTTTGGGGTGGTATTAAATACTAGACCTTGGTTTTAGCAAGGTTGACGGACAAACCACTTTCTTGGGCAAACCTATGCAAAGCATCCAAGTGACGTTGCATCCTCTCCGGAGAGTCGGAGATCAACACAATATCATCAGCATATAACAACAGTGGAATCCATGTCCCTGCCAGCTGTGCACCTCTATCACCATCTCTCTCAATGGAGAGAGAGAGAGAGAGAGAGAGAGAGAGAGAGAGAGAGAGAGAGAGAGAGAGAGAGATTGATAGATAGTTCTATTATCGTCCTCGAAGGTCAAATATGACCAATGGGACCAAATGAACATGTCACATGGTGTGAGTGGAGGTCATAAGTGACTCTCGATGCTCAAAAATGGTTGAAATGAGCGTCGCAATAGAGAGTCCACATCGTGGTTGGGAGAGGAGGGTATGTAGGGAGAGCTCATGGCTGAATATATGGGTAAAAGAGGACCTAATGTGGTGAAACGCTGAGCACTCAAGTAGTGTGTGGTACTCACTCTCTGGCACTTGACGAGGGCATAAGGTGCAAAGTGGATGAGACTCCTCGCCAGTGCCCCAACGTCCTATCTCGCAGCGTAGAGAATGGGAGCTAAAACGAATGGAGGCAATGGTGCGGATTGCACTCAATGGGATGGGCTCAAGGATGTAGGGATGGGTTCGATTACCGCGTTCGGAGAAGAAGAGAGATTTGTAGTTTGAGGCAATGTGTGTGGTGTAATGGCTGAAGCGAGAACCTTTCCCAAGCCGTGATACATTGGCGTTGTAAGAAGGCCTCATTGACTTGGGAGTCGATCGATGCATCCTTGACCAAGTGACATGCATCCCATCTTCCAAACCATTTCTTGATGTTAAGCATCCACCCCGAACTTAGTATTTTGCTATTGCATGTCTTTTGGACCTTCTGATTTGCTTCATATGCGATTCTAGGAAGTCGATACAAAGGGCTACGTTGTATCTTAAGCATGTACAACACAACCCTTTGCATGCCCAAGACCTCAATTGGAAGTGATCCGGACTCAAGAAGTAAGAGCATGTAGGGTATTTGTGTCTTGACTTGGAGAAAGTTGGTAAGAAAACGCTTTTGGACATTCTCAAACTCTTTCCAAGTAGACTTTCCGATGCTACCACCCCACACCTCCACTCCATAAAGAAGCACTGGTGTCACCAATGTGTCAAAGAGGTACTTTTTGAGAGCCCAACACTTGATCTCTCCAGCATTGCACATGTTCTCAAATGCATAATAAGCCCTCTTTCCGGCTTCCAAGCGACGCATTGCGCAATCTTTCCATCTATGATTGGATGGAATCTCAAGGCCAAGGTACTTGAAGCTATCTACCACTTCAAGTTGCTCATTGTTGTATACAATGCATGGATTTTCATCATTGAGGGTCTTTATAAGCATAACCTTGGTTTTGGATTCATTCACGATCAGCCCGCTATGTAGGCAAAAGCGTTCCAAGACACTCATAAGCTTTTGTGCATCTTCTAAGGTATGTGCCAAGAGCACTACATCATCGGCATAAAGCAAAATCATGATCACCGCATTTCCGATCTTAACCTCTTCTATGCCTTCTTGTTGCATAAAATCAAGAACCATGCATTCCAATTCATCAATGAGTAGCCCAAAGAGGGTTAGGGAAAGTGGGCATCCTTGTTTGATACCAATGGTGCTTGCAAAAAATTTTGAAATTCCATCTCCCATACGTAGTGGACATATCACTTTTTGGTAGATGCGAAAGACTGCATGCATAAATTCTCTCGGCACTTGAAGGCTTTGCATACGTCTCCAAAGATTTCCTCGTGGTACCATGTCAAAAGCTTTCTTGAAATCCACAAAGCAACAATACAACTTTTTTCCTTTCAATCGAAACGCTTCCATAAGAACTCGAAGAGTGACAAGGTTATCAATAGTGCTATGATGCTTTCGAAAACTTGCTTGGCCTAGCGTACGTTTGCCGTTCTTTTCAGCCCATTCACTTATCTTCATCTCCATGATATATCCAAATAACTTTGCCATCAAAGAACCAACCATTATAGTGCAATAGTTGTTCACATTGTTTACATCTCTTCCTTTGTACAAAGGTTTGATCCAATTTTCACTCCAATCATGAGGCATGCCATGCTGAAGTGCAAGGTTAAACATATCGTATATCCAATATCGTGTTTTCTTGCTTGTCCATTTAATCATTTCAGCCTTGACACCTTGAAGGTCCTCTATCTTGCGGGTAGCACGTTTTTCAAGCACGCAACATACATCTTCAATGGTGAAGAAGGGAGGCATAAACGGAAGGAAGCTACACCACTCCATCTTATCAACATTAGGTTGCTCATAGAGGTTCTTGCAATGCATATACATATCCTCAAGAGTCAAGTCCCCAAAGCTCTCAACACGCTTGCCTTTTAGATTTTGCCAAAACTTGCTACATGCATGTGCTTTCTCTTGCGCTAAAAGAAGTTGTTTTTTGACTTCCCGCCTTCTTCTCTTTTTTTAAACAAGTGCTTTGTATGTGTGTGAATGTTCCAAGTAACTCTCCTTGTCTTTGCTTGCATCCAACCTTAGCAAGTGTTTTCGGACTTGACTACATTCCATGCCGAACCATTTCTTCTTGGTACTACCCTTATTAGATCTTTTGCAAGACATGTGTTTCACCGAAAAGCATTCCCTCGCACAAGAGCAAATTACTTCTTTGAAAACTTTCCACTTGCGTTCTAATGTTGGGCTCTCTTGATGCTCTCTCATGCTTAACATTTGGTCCACCATATCAACATATATAAGTGCTCGTTTGAAGCCTAGACGTAGGTACGAATGATTCACATCATGATTGGAGGCTACATGCTCAAGTCTTTTACCACACTTGAGGTCAATACATAGCATCCTATGATCCGATTCCGGATTCCATTCACAAAGTGTAAAGCTTTGTATGCATTCTAGAGTGGCTTCCGAAAACAGCATATAGTCGATCACACTATCACCATTGTGCTTTCTACATGTAAAGTCATTGGTGCCTTGCCATAAAGATACACCATTTGCAATGAGCGTTCCGGTACTATTGCACATATGTAAAAGTGACTTTCCATAGTGATCCAATTCTTTTGCATCATTAGAACTTCGATTATACATGTATGAGTCATCCATTCTTCTTGAAACATGCGGCATGTCAACTTGTTGTGTATCGTGTTGTAACGTATTTGTGCGAGCATTCATGTCTCTAAAGACAATGACTTCACCTTGGTCCTTGTAATGAGCAATGTCTTCCTCTAGTTCAACAAAGGCCCGATCTCTATCCATGTCCAAGTGAGCATAAAAGTTGGAGTCATAGTGAGGAATGTAGCAACCAACCACAAACATGACTTGACCATTGGGTGGGCTGATTTTCAGCCATAAGTAGCGTTTATACTTATCTTCTTTGACAAGGAAACATCTTTCAAACCCTTTTTTATCATACATGCTACGCCTCCTTGGCCTCTACGTTGCTTTGCATTTTTGGCCCACATCAAAGAATGCACATCATATTTGTCAAATCCAAGAATTCGTTGCGCATCATGCTCCCATGTTTCGACAAGAAGGATCACATCGGAGTCATTGGTAAGCTCATCAATGCCAATTCCCGCATTCCATGGATAGCCGTTACAATTCCAAAAGCTTATTCGCAAGCGTGAGTTGGTCTCATAGATCATGTGTCCCTATTTGTTGGGTGGACTTGCATCCTCCTCAAGTGACTTTTCTTCTTGAGATGACACCTTGACCTTCTTGGTTCTTTCCTCATATGCTTTACGACGTACATTTTGTTGCATAAGAGTGCAATCCTCATATACATTACAACCCGTTCCTTTGAACCGAGAGAGAGAGAGAGAGATGAAATGAAATGAAATGATATATTAACGTCTTCAAAAGGCCAAAATGACCTATGAGACCATCAGATACGAAGTGGTGAATCTAATACAATGCCTGAAGTACAAGTACAAAAAAGTACTGAATGTAAAATGTGAAAATGAAAATGAAGTGTGAAATGTGAAATGTAGAATAGGCCCTCAAGGACACTCTGGGTGTCGTGCTAGAATGCCTCTGATCCTCTGCTGGAGTCTCCGTCGATGGAGTGTGCTCCTGTGTCTCGGTCGTCGTCGTCTCAACCTCCCGAGCTCAGTCGCCCTGTCAATGAGGGTGCCTCTAGTATGAATGTGGGTATAACTCTGTGCTGGTGGTTGGTCTCCTGACTCCCTCGATCCAAAGAAATCTGTGATCTGTCTCTGTGACTGTCGTACTCCATGTCTCCTCAGTAGACTATCTCTATGTCGATGTAGCTCAAGTAGATATAAGCCAAGGCATCTCTGATCCTCATACCTCATGACTCTATCTAGGGGTCCAAAACCCTCCCTGAATAAGCAATGGAAGCGCCCTCGCATCTCATAATACACAATGCAGTGGCATATGTAGTGTAGCTCTGTCTCTGGCTCTCTATCGCATAGTTGGCATATCCTATCCTCCAGTGGTATCCCTTTGAATCTACCCGTCTCAATCTCCAGCTCGTGTGAGGATGTGCGAATCTGACCAATAGCACATCGCAAACCATGAGACAAATGAGTGTCCATGTAGCTCGGACGAATCACAAACCCATCTCTCGAAAGTTGGAGAAGATGCTCTTTGTAGAAAGCCATCTTCGTGCCCAACTCCTGCATCGGCTCTATCCATGTCCTCCTGGTGTCCAACTATATAAGATCCTGACGAATGAGTCTAGTGATCTCCGTTCGTGTGACTGGCAGTGAGGGTGCATCCAGGGAATACTGAAAAGGAGGCAGTCTATCCATGCTGGGATCATGCCTCTGAAACCATGAGGTCATCTGCGCATACCAACATGATGCGTCTCCTTGCATCGCCGACTGTCTAGAGGACTCAAGAGCCAATCTAGTATATCTGCCTCTATGTGTATCCCATTGAATGTGCATAAGAAACACTGATCTGGTAAGAGCCTCAATCTCTATAGGAGGGGCGGCTACCTCCGCTTGAATAATCGCATGTGGTATGGAGGCCTTGGGTTTAATCATCTGGGATCATAAATACCAAGGGTCTCTCCATGCTCCTCCAACTGTCATGATTCACAGATGGTCCCCAAAACCTGGACCCCATAAAGCATCGCTGAAGAAACCAAAGTATCAAAGAGCCATAGCTTTGTTCGTGGTTCTTGAAACTGAACTTGCGAACACATCGTCTCTAGCCCTCCCAATGCCGCATAGGCTCTGGACAGTCTAGCCTCTGCTGCTCTCCTCACAGTAAACCTCGGTCCCGTGAATACCACCCCCAGATATGTATATGCATCTGCGTACTCCACAATGTCTTAACCATATACAAGTGTAGGTGCCGATCTCTTGACCCACTGTGGTGTGGTGTTAAACACCATAACCTTGGTTTTACCAAGGTTTACAGACAATCCACTATCCTCTGCAAAGCTGTGCAGTGCATCCAACTGTCTCTGCATGCCCTCTGGTGACTCTGATATCAACACAATATCATCAGCATATAATAACAAAGGGATCCATGTCCCTGCTAGCAGAGCGCCTCTGTCGCCCTCTCTGTCAATGTAGTCAGAAACCTCATCTACATACATACCAAATAGTGTAGGGGACAAAGGACACCCCTGTTTCACTCCAATAGTGGAATGAACAATGTCAGAAATTCCCTCAAGAGTGCGTACATGGCCAGTCACTGAGCCGTATAAAACCATGATCCCCCATATGATCTCTGTGGGTACTCCCAACTTCAGTAGCCTGCGCATCAATCTGACCCTCGGCACTGTGTCAAATGCTTTGCGGAAGTCCACAAAGCAACAATACATCCGTCTCCCATGTGCCCGACCCTTCTCAATAGTGGCTCTGAGTGTAAGAATATGGTCCAAAGTGGAAAAACCCCTCCTGAATCCAGCATGTTCTGCTGCTCGTATGCCCTCATTTTCTACCCATTTACTCGGTTGCTGTTCTAGAATGGATGCATACAACCATGCCAATGTGTGCCCTATCATAATAGTACGGTAGTTCCTTGGCACCATGGGGTCCCTTGCCTTGAAGAGAGGTACAATAGTAGATAATCTCCAAGACTCGGGTAGTCCCTCACATATGACACGGTTAAACAACCTCGCAAGAACCTCTGACAAAAAATCTCTAGCATGTATCAAGAGCTCTGCCACCAAACCATCATGATCATATGCTCTCCTAGTCCTCATCCTGTCAATGGCGTTCTTCACCATCTCACTGGTAAAGAAGGTACTAGTGGCTAGACATGGCTCTAGAGGGTCTGGTAAAGGTGGTTATCCAGGTCTTGTATATAATGATGCTGCATACTGACCCCAAATCTCGGGAGAAGTAATCACTGGAGGAGGTGAGTGCTCATGAAAGAGACGCCAGGCCTCACCTGAATCTCGACTCAAAAAGAGCTGATACAAATCAAGTTCTATTTGGGCTAAAAAGGCCCGCTTCTTCCGTCGCACTAAACGCGGAAGGGCAATCCGAGATTGTCTATATGTAATGACTCCAAGTATAAGCTCGCTCTGAATCTGAACTCTCATCTCTTTGCAATCCTCATCATACCAACTATTTTGAGGCATGTTCCCAAAACGTCTTCTCTGATCTGGTTGAGTGTGTGGGTATGCCTCTGCTGCTACCCCATGCAAGATCTCCGTCAATAGAGTGGTGATCTCCTCCACGGTATATACAGGCTCGGCTGCACATATCTGACTCTAAATCTCCTCCACATAAACTGAGTCCGTCTCTGGTGTAAAAGTATAACGTGTGTGTGCAATCCTCCGTGGTGTCTGAGAGGCACTGTATTGGAAAGAGACTGAAAAAGTCAAGAGAGCATGGTCCACTGCTACTCCAACAGGTCTAGGTCCCACACTGACATCCTGAATACTAGAGATGAAGCTCGGTGAAGTCATGACATAGTCCACTGTACTGGCCCCATGTGAATCCCCTAGACGAAGGAAAAATCTCTAAAACATTAAGTATGGCCAAACCATGCGTAGTCGTCATCTCCATGAGATATCTCCCATACTCTGTGTGCTCTCTATCCTGTGAGTGTCTGTCAAGCCCCATCTCCGATATATCCATCTCTCTAAGCATCTCCTCCGAGGTATCATAAAATAGCGTCTGGGAGTTGGCCGTCCTGGCATTAAAGTCTCCCAAGAGAATGATATCTCTATCTCTAGAGAACTCCCATATGTCATCATCAAGTATAGAGAAAGGAGACTGCCCTCTAGATGAGGTATAGACTGATGTGCTAGGGGGAAAGTAACATATAGCAATGTATAAGAATCTACTCGTCTCAGCTCTCAGTCTAACCCACATGTATCTCGCCTGATCATCTCTCCGGACAATCTGTAATAGCGGCTGCAACTCCTCCTTGAATAAGACTGCTACCCCTCCTGAACCTCGACTCCCATGCTGGGATCTAGTGTCTAGCCGATAAGCTATCTCCCATGAATAACCAGTCACACGTGGCATCAACTGTCCAGATCTTTGATGTGTCTCTGAGTAAAAGACAATGTCTCTATCTCTGAAGCTATCCTCAAAGGCAGCCACATCCAGCCTATATGATCCATTACAATTCCATGCCGCCATCCGGAGTGTGGTCCCATATGTCTCGCACCGTCATGTTGTGCGTCTTTCCAAAACCACTACTTTCCCTCCTCTATAAAAGGCAGTTTTTCCCTTCTCCCTTGCTGCCTTGATCTCTGGCATCAACTCTTGCATATGTGCTATTTGTGCTAAAGTAAGGTCATCCCCCATAAATATCCCAGTTTTCTTAAGTGATGGTCTCTTCTTTAAGAATTCCTTCCTTGTTTCCAAAGTCGAGAAACGCAAGATAAGTGCTCTCTCTTTGACGTTTCCCTTCTCATCCACTCCCTTCTTTCCTACTCTCCAAGCACCTGTGTGCATAGGTTCCGAGATGCCCATGCGCTTCAAGAGTTCCTTCACTTCTTCTTCTACATTTTCGGTGTCTTTGATACATGTGATACGCACATGGAGGGCTCTATTCTTCCTCCTCTGTTCCTCCTCAATGGTCATATTGATGATGGTAGAAGTCTGTGCGGCTTCTGGCATCCGGGCCTTCCCTTTCTTTGCACCCTAAATGCATTTTTTTGCTTCGTCAACCTTTTCCTGTGTTTTAAAAAGGCGCTCCGCCCATGAGGAAGCCGTTTTCGAGTTTTGTTTTTCCCCTTCGCGCAGAGTTTTCACCTGCTCCTTAATTTCTTCGAGCTCCTTTAACATCGAGGGCTGATTTCCCCCCTCCATTTTGGGCATAATTTTGCAAGTTGCGAGTTCCCCTTTAAGCTCTTCAATCACTGCATCCTTTTCCTGCATGTACTTTTCCACATTGGTTTTCCAAGATTCAAAGCTTGCAATTGCCTCATCCAACTTTTTTTGCATAATACATTCCATTACATTCACTTCTGCCCGCATTAGAGCCTGCATCTCCCCTTTCACAGATAGATACATCTCAGCATGCTTATCAAGCATCGCTTTATACAATTCTTTCCTCATATCTGCATACATAGAATTCTTATAACTCTCTGCGTTTGCGTACATCTCTTTCCTGATGTCATCTCTCATAAAGCTGAGCTCCGATTTAATCATCACTTGAACCCTCTCCATCATTAAATCATCCTAGACTCTGACGGTTTTCCCTGCCCGTAGAGAGCTTGGTGAGAGTACACTATCTTTGTTTCTTCGTTTGAATGTCGCTTTCATTTTTTGTGGGGTGGTGAAGCAATCTGTATCACCATCCTCGCCTGGTTGGTCCATCCGAGAGAAAAGAACATGGGTCCTTCAATGAACCCGTGTGAGATTAATTATTAGTTACAAAAGAAGAAGAAGAAGAGGAGAGTTTTAACGTCGTAGGAAACTATCCCAAGAGACCTTAAAGATCTAGCCAACGAGGAGAGTTGAACTAAAGACCTATTATTCAAGAGGGAAATGGCATAACCAATCTACCACACTTGGGTGATAGAAAGGTTATACCATTTTCCTCTTCTTGCTTCTTGCTTACAAGAATGGTGAGGGGAAAAGCTTGGAAATTCAAGATGAAGGCGAAAATTTCATATTTACAAGTGTGCTGCTATAACTTGGACACTCCAAGTCAAGAATCTACTGCGACACGACAGGAATTCACTTCAAACATTTCACAATTTGATATGACACCGGCCCGGCGGAGTTCCGTGCCAAAAGATATCGGCCCCAAAGATTGGTACCCCTTTCGGTATTTCTTTTATATTAAATCTGTGCTCAAAGTATAAGGGAGTGGGAGGGTCTCACTCTCAGACTTTGCGTCCGGATGCTCTGAGAAGTGGAAGCCCAAGCCACACTTATGAAGGTTTACAAGGGATGCCAAAAGCAACACCCCAAAAGCTGCCCATAAAAAGCATTCAAAAGTAAGGTAACTCCTCTCACAAGGCTTGCTTAATAAAATAAAGCAAAGCTTAAAATAAAGCTCTCTCTCTCTCTCTCTCTCTCTCTCTCTCTCTCTCTCTCTCTCTCTCTCTCTCTCCCAGAGTTCAACGTAGCCCAAAAGCTGTCGTACGTTGTTGCCACGTCATCAAGCCGTACAGCCTCCGTAAAATGCACCACAAAACAGGGGGGTGTCTGTACGCTGCTGCCACGTGTCACTGTAGAAATTCGGGACTACCTGCCACATCAGCAATGCACCAGGTGTGTGTACTGCCACGTCACTGGTTTGTGACATACCCCCCTCTTGAAAGCATTGTAATCGCCCTGCCTGCAAAACAAACAGAAGCCATAAATTGTCTTAGCAGACACTGGCTGTTAGTACTGACTCACTAGGAACACATATCTAGCACATGTACAAATCGACAGCCACATCACACGACATCACTGGACATCACTTGACATCACAGGACATCACATGACAAATCATATTCATTCGGATCTCAGACCATGATTAATCGGCAACGTATTTAGCAATCGCATCTAGATCCACTCAAGACCTCATAGATGTCCGATTGACTAATCCTTATTGCAACCATGTCTATCGAGATCTTTCAGACCGAAATGCTGCAATCATTTCGTCTATCAGTTCCTGCACTTAAACAAGTCAAGAAAAAATTAATATCATATTATTGGGAATTCCAGTTCATAAAGTCATTACAGAAGAATACTGTCAGCTCAGAGTATCCCCGAAACTCAAAAGTGACATCAGTGACTTTAGTATCAAAAATCGGGGCAATCTGTTGACAAAGGAGTGGAGCGACTCCCCTCTTGTGCATACGCACAGCACCAAATTCCGCCCAATCTGAGTTCAGGGTTCCATTTAGAATAGACTATGCTAAACCAAATGCTTCAAGGTAAAGATTCGCAATCTGAGGACTATCTACTAGGTCATCCTCCTCCATCCACTTCGAATCCAATGCGGGATAGTTCTTGAATTTAACCAAGAACCTTCTTATCGCTTTACCCTTTATCTTTCTGTCTTTATGTGCCAATATTTGTTCTGGAACAAGGATCTCCTAGTTTTCTTCCACTTCGGGTTGCTCATCAGGCTCCCCATCGTCGGCACATCGCCTTTAAAAGGCTTCAAGAGACTCACATGAAAAGCATTGTGAATTCTCCAAGTATCAGGCAGCTTCAGCCTAAAGGAGACATCATTTATCTTTTTGGAAATCTGGAAAGATCCGTAGTATCGCATACTAAGCTTTGGAAAAAGCCTCTCATTTCCCTTTTTCTTTCTCAGGCGTGCCTTCGCAAAACGTAAGAGCACCCAATCGTTCTCCTTCAATTTCAAATCGTGACGATGGCGATCTGCTGACTTTTTCTGTCTTTCTTGAGATTTCTACAAAGCCTCGCGGACCTTGGCAAAAGCAGTGTCCAAGTCATGCGTGTACTCGTCCGCTTCAAAAATCTTATATTTCGTGCTTAGGCAGGGTGGAACCTTCGTAGCACCTTCAATAATCTCAAATGGCGCCTTCCCTGTCGAAGAGTGTATTGTGTTATTGTAGGCAAATTCCACCAAAGGTGAATACTTTTTCCATTGAGTCTTCTAATCCGAGATGTAAGACTTCAATATATCTAGTAAACACTGAATTAGCAATCTTTGATTGCCTGTCAGTCTGCGGGGGGAACGATGACGAGAACTGCAACCGTGTGCCAATGTTCTCCCAAATAGCCTTCCAAAACAAACTCGTAAATCTAGGGTCCCTGTCGGAGACAATCGTCTCAGGCATGCCGTGTAATCTGAAGATTTGGGCCACAAACAGTCTCGCTAGGTGATCCGGCGTGACTGTTTTCTTCACTTGAATGAAATGAGCTTGCTTGCTAAATCTGTCAATAACAGTTCAGATACCATCGTGACCACTCTGTGTTCTCGGGAGATCAAAATTGAAATCCATTGCAATACTTTCCTAGGAGCGGGTGGATATGGGCAAAGGTTGTAACAATCTCTGTGTTTTATGCCTGTCAAACTTGACTTTCTGGCATACCAAGCAACTGCGTACAAAATCGTCCACGTCCTTCTTGAGTCTCGGCCAAAAGAAGTATCTCTCTACACCTTTCAAGGTGGTAGCAATGCCGCTGTAACCCGTAAAGGTGGACAATGGCATTTGGTTAGAATCTTTTCCCTCAACGGCTGTGTAACGCACAACATGGTTTTCTTTATCAAGTAGCCATCCCAAATGGAATATCCCACTACTACCTTCCCATTCCGTATCCGAATGAAAATATCTGCAAAATCTGTATCTGTGGCATACTGATCGACCATATCCTCGAAGCCACAAGCATCACAATATACTTCAAATGACTTCTGCACGTCCGACAAAGTCAAAACTGGTCTTGTAGTCAATTTCTCTTTCAATGTCTGAAAGGCAGTCACCTCTGTGGATCCCCACGTGCGTCAACATATGCAGAGGGGAAGAAACCTCTGCAAACTTTCTAATGAACCGTCTGTAGTACGAACATAAGCCCAAGAAGCTTCTAACTTCATGGACATTCTTCAAATCGGGTCAATCACGGATAGTCTCTATCTTGGCCGGGTCCATCTGCACTCCTCCTGCTAAGAAAATGTGTCCCAAAAAGTGTATCTCGAATAGGAAAAATTCTTTTTTTTTTGCATTAATCACTAACTTGTGATCTCGTAATGCCTGAAAGACCTATAGCAGATGATCTCTATGTTCTGAACCTCATCCTTGGAGAAAACAATGATGTCATCAAAGAAAGTGCCAACAAATAGTTTGTACTCTCGAAAAATCCTGTCCATCATCCGGTTAAATGTCGCTGGAGCATTGGTTAGGCCAAAAGGCATCACCAAAAACTCAAATAACCCAAAAGTCATTCGAAAAGCTTTCTTGTAGACATCTCCCGGTGCGATTCAAATCTGATGATATCCGCTCTTCAAATCGATCCTGCTAAAACACGAGGATCCCTGTAGTCGGTCAAGAATATCATCGATCATTAGAAATCTGTTCTTGATGGTGATTATGTTGAGAGCTCTATAATGGATGCACATTCTCCAAGGTCCGTCTTTCTTCAAAACCAACAACACTGGAGAGCAGTAAGATGAAGCACTAGGCTCGACAAGACCCTTTTCCAAGAGGTCTTTCACTTGGTTCATAATTTTTTCGTTCTGGGGTCGGCTCGCACGGTTAGGTGGCCGGTTCGGTGGTGTGCTTCCAGGTATCAAATCAATGGTATGATCCTCAAGACGAGCTGGTTGTAACTCGCTTGGCAGGCCCTTTGAAAAGCAATCGGCATGAGTGTGGAGAAAATCTTGGCATTCTTTATAAAGTTCAGACATATTTGTCCTTTTCTCATCATTCAACTCTTTCAAAAAGATCGAGTAAACAAACAGACTGGATTTCATTAATTTTGAAACGGCCGAAGATACAATAGGGACAGACTCGCCCTTAAGTTTTACATCAAGTACAATAGTTCAGCCCTTCTCTGTAGTCAAAGTCGCTTTTCTCGCCCAATAGTCGACCACAGCGTTGTTCTTATGGTACCAGGGAATTCCCAAGAGAACATCACAACCTTCCAAGGGTATTATGTAGAAGTCCTCGTGCCCCAAGTACCCTTGACAATGCAACCGAAGTTTGCCAATGACAGGTGTAATGGCTACGTCCCTACCGGGTGCCGCTAGAACTGCCTCTGCTAGTGGTCCCATCCGATCGGGCGTGATCTCAAGCCGCGCCGCCAATTCAGGTGAAATGAAGTTGGTCTTGGCTCCTCCATCAAAGAAAATCAAGGCTTCTTGGTCTTTCACTTTGCCCCAAGCTCGGCAAAGTTCTGTACTCTCGTCAATCATGCTTGGATCAGTACCCATGCAATCTGGAACCAGTCCTGCCTTTATCCTGCCTTTTCGTCCACATTCCTCAGCTGCTTTCGAACCCTTAGGCATGTCTTCATCTTTGTCGTTCTATTCTTTCGGTGCCTTTTTAGGGCACTTCGCGGAGATATGCCCAGTTTCCCCACATCCAAAGCACTTCCCCTCTTTGATGTAGTTAGCTCACTCTCAAAGAGTGAGCTTGGGTCGTGCATCCTTTTCTTTCTTTTCTGGGTTGCTCTTCTTCTTTCTACTTTCATTGTTCGAAGTCTGTTCGGTCCTTCGCGTCATGATTTCATCTGTGGGGTAGGTCAAATTGTCTGAATGAATGGCAAATCCCCGTTTCGCATGACTCATCAGTTCCTGAACGGAATCTGACTTTTGCTATAAGCAGTGATCTCGGATCTCTGTAGGAAGTCCCAAGATAAACCGCTCAATCTATTCTTTGAACGAGATCTTCTTAAATGAAGAAGCTGGTAGAAAAGAGCTCCAGAATCTCTCGCAATATGCGTCCAATGTATCCTTCATGGTCATTCGAAGATGGTTCCAAGCAGTTCGTATGTCGCGCTCGTACTCCTGAGTCAGCCATGAAGAAATAAAAAGCCTTTTAAATTTCAGCCATTTAAGTGGCGCTTTCTTGTTCAATAGAAGCGTGGACCACCAAGTTTGAGCATTTCCCTTGAAGTCTTATAAGAGGTAGCCCTCCGAACCTTGGCGTGCTCTAAGTAATGTCCTCCAGAGAAAGCTATGTCAAACTGTTGTATGAAGGCCAAAGCCTTCGAAGCATCTCGAAATCCAGAAAACGTGTCAAATTTAATTGATTCTCCGTCTTCCTTAACTTCTTGGATTTCCTTGCTTTTATCTTCCAGAAAGTCATACTGGTTGGCTTTATTAAAATTCTTCTTTCTTGCATAAAATCTGTTGTCGTCGGAGTCCGAACTATCCGAAGAAGAGTCCTCTGTAGAACTACCGACAAATAGGCAAGAATTAGACTTCTTTGCCTTTTCTTGCTCTTTCCGAAGCGTTGCTTTTTGCTTCGCTTTTTTCCTTTTCTGCCTTCTTCGCTCGAGTCAGAGGAGCTAGAAGGACTGTAAGAAGAAGAAGAAGAAGAAGAAGAAGAAGAACTAGGTACTTCAAATCGCACACGCTTCTTCTGCTTTCTTGCCGATGCAAACGTAGAATGGCAACCCAAATAACCCGGGAAGTCAGTTCAAGCTTTTTGCTTTTGTTCTACGCGTCAAAAACCTGGCTAATCCGTGCATCAACCACCTCTTCCAATTCTTGCTCTGTAAACATCCTCGGCGTAGGAGGTTGTTTGAGCGCCAGTTTGAGTGGTGACGTCGTGGTTTGCCGCCAATGTGAATGCACCTCGTCAAAGGAGGTCTGGGTCAAAAATTTCGCAAGCCTCGGGTCCTTTGCAAAATTTATCATGAATTTTGTCGCATCATCGACCAATCTCCGATGTTCCATCTCTTCAAGCTTTGCCTGAGTAGGCCGAGGCGGGCCGTACTCCTCGCCAAAATCATCGACGTGATGTCTTCCCGCATCTCTAGATGTAGAGAAAGTCGACTATTCTTTGCTTAAATCCATAAGTGCCGCGTAAAAAGGATTGGATTTCCCAGTAGAAGAGAAATCGGCCACGCTCTGATACCACTATAACAGACTTGGATACTCCAAGTCAAGAATCTACCGCGACAGGACAGGAATTCACTTCAAACAGTTCACAATTTGATATGACACCGACCCGGCGGAGTTCCATGCCAAGAGATATTGGCCCCAAAGACTGGCGCCCCTTTCGGTATTTCTTTTATATTAAATCTGTGCTCAAAGTACAAGGAAGTGGCAGGGTCTCACTCTCAGACTCTGCGTCCAGATGCTCTGAGAAGTGGGAGCCCAAGCCACACTTATAAAGGTTTACAAGGGATGCCAAAAGCAGAGCCCCAAAAGCTGCCCATAAAAAGCATTCAAAAATAAGGTTACTCCTCTCACAAGGCTTGCTTAATAAAAGCAAGCAAAGCTTAAAATAAAGCTCTCTCTCTCTTGCGCAGGGTTCAACGTAGCCCAAAAGCTGTCGTACGCTACTGCCACGTCATCACGCCGTACAACCTCCGTAAAACGTGCCGTAAAATGCGGGGGTGTCCGTACGCTACTACCACGTGTCACTGCAGAAATTCGGGATTGTTTGCCACATCAGCAATGCACCGTGTGTGTGTGTGTGTGTACTGCCACGTCACTGGTTTGTGACAGCTACCGTGAAAAACAGCAAGCCAGAGAGAGAGAGAGAGAGAGAGAGAGAGAGAGAGAGAGAGAGAGAGAGAGAGAGAGATGGAATGAAATGTTATAGTAAACGTCTTCAAAAGGCCAAAATGACCTATGACACCAAACTGATACAATCCTTGTGGATCTAATCCAATGTCTAGATACAAAAATAAAATGAAGTAAAGTGAAAGACTAAAAACTAAAAGACTAAAATTGCTAGCCTGAAAATCATCATCATCATCATCCATGATGCCCAGCATTGGACGTTGTTCGAGAAAGTATTGCATCGGTTGCTGAAGAGCTTTGTCAATGTCCACCTCTATAAATAGTCATACTCGACATCTCCCATGCCGTGCTAGAATAGTCCTAATTCTCTAGTGGAGCCTCCATCAATGTCATGGTCGCCCCCGTAGAGGTGGGCGTCTAGCTCTCCCGAGCTCAGTGGCTCTGAAGTCTACTGTGAAGCATGCTTATCCGACTGTTGAGTCCTTGCTCTAAAGAAGTCACTGATCTCCCTATGTGAATGTCTCCCACTACCTGAATTCCTCAAGATGCTTTCCCTGTGTCTGCGCAGCTCTAGCAAAAAAAACGCGAGGCATCTCTAATCTTGATATCTCATGACTCTAGCCAACGGTCCAAAGCCCTTTCTGAATAGACAGTGAAAGCGCCCTCGTATCTCATAGTATACCAGACAATGACAAATGTGATGTAACTCTGTCTCTGGCTCTATATGATATAAGTGGCATATCCTGGCTTCTGTTAGTACTCTCCTAAATCTACAAGTCTCTAGCTAATGCGACGATGTGCGTATCTAACCAATAGCACATCGTGTCCCATAGGATAAATGAGTGTCCATATAGGCTGGTCTGATCACATATCCATCCTCTGTTAGTTGGAGGAGATGCTTTTTATTGAAAGCCATGAGTACCCGACTCTTGTACCGGCTATATCCATGTGATTCTCGTATCTAGCTGAATCAAAGCCTGACATATAAGTCTAGTGGTCTCTGTCCGTGTGAGCGAGAGGGAGGATGCATCATGCATCCACGGAGTACTGGAATGGAGGCAGTATATCCATGTTGAAGCCGTGTGACTGAAACCATGATGTCATCTGCCCATACCAACATGTGTCCCCTTGTAGCGCTAGCCGTCGGGATGACTCAAGTGCTAGCCGAGCATATCTGTCTCTAGGAAGGTCCCATAAATTATGCATGAAGGAAACTGATTTAGTAAGGGCCTCAACTACGAGAGTAGGGGCAGCTAGCTCAGCCTGAATAATCTCATGCGGCACTAAGGCCTTAGCCCGAATCATCCGAGAGATCATAGAGACTAGAGGCCTACCATACATCTCCATCCATCAGTGCTACCAAATCTGCCTTGGTGGTCCACTGAGGAAGTAAAGGGTATTGGAGATTTATATCTTGATACCTTATCTTCTTCCACTCGAGTTTACCGAGGGGTACTGAAATTGAACCTGCGAACACATCTTCTCCAAACCTCCCAAGGCTGCATAAGCTCTCGTCAATCTAGTCTCTGTTGCTCTCCTCAATGAAAATGCCGGTCCACTAAAGACTACCCCAAGATTGTATGCATCTGTACTCCAGCATCTCCTGGCCATATGTAAAAGTAGGTGCTGACCTCCTGACCCACTGTGGTGTGGTGTTAAAACCATAATCTTGGTTTTCCCCAGGTTACCAGACAATCCACTATCGTCGGCAAATGTGTACAAAGCATCTAAATGACGCTGCATCCCCTCCGGGAATCGAAAATCAGCACAATATCATCAGCATATAACAATAGTGAGATCCATGTCACTGCCAACTGTGCTCCTCTATCATCATCCCTCTCAATGTAGTCAGCAACCTCATCCACATACAGCGTAACTGCGAAACGCGTTTCAGCAGGCTTGAAACGCGAAACGGGTGAAACAGCCGTAACGTTTCACCTGTAGGGTGAAACTCCTGGAGTGAAACGCCAAAAAAAATAAAATCCCTTTAGAGAATTTGGACATTGAAACGTTTTTTATTTACGATGTATATGCTATTTCAAGGTTAACATAGCATGTGTCTCTACTCACTACACTGTGAACACCTATTTTGTCTATACATAACTCTATCTATACACAAAATTGGCGTTTCGGTTAGACGTTTCAGTGAGGCCTTAGCCTAGGGTGAAATGTTTCGGGGTGAAACATTTCGCGGTTACGCTGTCCACATACATGCCAAATAGTGTAGGAGATAGCAGGCAGCCCTGTTTCACCCCAATAGTGGAGTGAACCAAATCAGAAATCCCCTCTGGAGTGTATACATGCCCCACTACTGACTTGTAAAGCACCATGATCCCCCAAATAAACTCTTTTGGAACCCGCATCTCTTCAATCGGCGCATCAATTTGGCTTTGGGCACTGTATCAAAGGCTTTGCGGAAGTCCACAAAGCAAAAATAGAGCCGTCTCCCACGTGATCTCCCCTCCTCAATAATGGCTTTGAGTGTGAATATGATCAAGAGTAGAGAAACCTCTCATGAACCCCGCCTGTCCTACTGCCCATACACCCTCTCTCTATACCCATCTACTCAATTGCTGCTCAAGGATGGATGCGTACAACCGTGCCAATGTGTGTCCAGTCATGATAGTGTCGTAGTTCCCAGGCTCCATAGGGTCCCCTAACTTGAAGATAGGTACAATCATGGACAAACTCTAAGTATCAGGTAGGCCTTCGCACATGGCACAGTTGACCATCACTGCTAGAAGCTCTACAAGCAAATCTTTGGCATGTATAAAATGCTCTGCTACCAAGCCATTGTGATCATATGCTCTCCTAGTCTTCATCCTATCAATGGCTTTCTTTACCATCTCAGCAGTAAAGAAAGCACATGTGTGTGGGCATGGCTCTCGCGAATCTGGAAGAGGTGGCTGCCCCGAGACGGTGTAGAGAAATGATGCATATTGACCCGATACCTCCGTACAAGTGATGATCGGTAGGGGGGTGTGCTCATGGAAGAGTCGTCATGCCTCGCTTGAATCCTAGCTCAAAAACAATTGATATAAATCCTGCTCTAGCCGAGCTAGAAACACCCTCTTCTTTCGTCGTACCAAACGTCGAGAAGCAATCCACGACTGTCTGTGAGTAATGACACCTAGAGGTACCTCCCTCTGAAGTCGGGCTCTCATCTCTCTGCACTCCTCATCATACCAGCTATTTTGGAGTGTGCTCCCAAAACGTCGACATTGACTAGGATCAGTATGGGGGCATGCATCTACTGCTGCATCCTGTAGTTGTCATTATATAAGTGAGCTCCCCTAAAAGTCTCTCCGGATCCTCTGTGCATAAGCCGTCTGTAGATACTATTTATGTAAACAGAAACAATCTCTGAAGTAAAAGTGCATCGGGTATGTGTAGGTGTCTGTGCCAGTCGAGCTGTGCTGAACTGGAATGAGACGATAAACGTGAGGAGAGCATGATCTGCTGCTACCTCAATAGGCCTGGGCCCGACTGTAAAGTCCTGAATAGAGCGTATGAAAGTGGGCTGAGCCAAAACATAATCCACTGTGTTGTCCCCATATGAGGAAAGAAAGTGAGCCCACTCGATGCTGGAAATCTCTGGAGGCCATTCAAGATGGCCAGTCCATGTGCAATCCCCAAATCTGTCAGATATCCCCCATATCTAGTGTGCTCTTCATCCTGCGAACACCTGGCCAATCCCATATCACTGACATCTAATTCTCTCAACATTTCCTCTCAGGTATCGTAGAAAGTTGTCTGAGACTGGCCCGTCCTACCATTAAAGTCTTCCCAAAGAATGACTTCTTCATCCCTAGAGAACTCCCATACGTCCTCATCCAATATCATGTAGAGTGACTCCTCCTTGGGTGATGCATAATGAGATGTGCTGGGGCAAAATAGCATATTGCAACGTAGAGTGGCCTCCTTGTCTCTGCTCTCACTCTAACCCACATATATTTGGCCTCCGAACAATACAAATGAGGGGTTGCAGCTGCTCCCTCAATAAGAGGGCCACACCTCCTCACCCCCATCCTCTATGCGTTGATCTTACTTCTTGCCTACAAGTAGTCTCCCAATGGTATCCTGTCACTCTGGGTAATGTACCACCAGGAGTCTGATGCATCTCCGAGTAAAAAATAATGTCTCTTCCCTTCAAGCTATCCTCAAATGCGCCTACATCTAGCTTCATTGATCCGTTACAATTCCATGCTGCCATTTTAAGATTGGTCCCATAGGTCTTGCACCGTCATGCGGTGCGTTTTTCCAACACCACTACTCTCCCTCCCTTGTAGAAAGCAATTTTTCCTCTGCCTCGCCGCCTTGATCTCTGGCATCAGCTCTTGCATGTGTGCTACCTATGTTAGAGTGAGGTCATCACCCAAAAGTATCCTCGTTTGCTTTTGTGTTGGTCTCTTCTTCAGGAATTCTTTCCTAGCTTCCAGTGTAGGGATATGTATAATGAGTGCTCTTTCTTTGGGCTTTCCTTTATCATCACTTCCCTTCTTGCCAACTCTCCAAGCACCTGTGTGTGTGGGTTCAGAAATACCCACGCACTTCAAGAGGTCTTGCACTTCTTCTTCTACTTTTCCAGTATCTTTGAGACTTGTAACACGCACATGAAGGGCTCTAGTCTTTCTCTTTTGCTGCTCCTCAATTGTCTTATTGATGATAGTCGATGTCGGTGTGGCTTCAGGTATCTTATCTTTTCCTTTTTGTGCGTCCTCAATCCACTTTTCAGCTCTATCAACCTTCTCTTGTATTTTGAATAGGTGCTCCGCCCACGAAGAGGTGGTTCATGCCTTTTGCTCTTCCTCTTCTCGTAGAGTTTTCACCTGCTTCTTAAATGATTTCGAGCTCCTTGATCATTGAGGGTGGATTCTCTGTCTCCTTTGCGGGGGGTATATTTGCAAGCTGCAAGGTCTCCCTCAAGTGCTTCGATCAACGCATCCTTTTCATTCATGAATTCTTCCATTTTTTATTTCTAGGATTCAAACATAGCAAGTGCATCCTCTAATCTTTTCTATGTCATGCATTCCATTACATTCACTTATGTCCTCACAATCGTATGCATTTCGGCCTTCAATGATGCGTACATCTCGTCACGCTTTTTAAGCATCTCTTTGTCCAATTCTTTCCTCATATCTGCATACATAGCTTTTTTGTAACTTTCCGCATTTGCATACATCTCTTTTTCAATGTCACCCCTCAAGAGGTGACATCACATGTACCTTCTCATACATTAAGTCATCTTTGACTCTAGAAAGTTTTTTTGCTCTCATTGAACTTGGCAATAGTGTACTCTCTCGAAACCTCCGCCTAAATGTCGCTTTTGATTTAGGCGGGGTTTCATAAATGTAGTCATTCCCGACATCGCTTGGTTGGTCCATCCTCAAGCACCCTTAGTGTGCCGAGTTTCTCTGTGCGGTACTGTAGCTACCTCGAAGAGTCCTACCTTTGCTTCGCGTTAACTACCCTCAATCGAGAGAGGAAACCGGATAGCAGAAAGTATTGTGATAGAAGACTTAGAGAGAAAAATCCCTTGCTCACGATAGAAGACGTTATCGTTATCGCAATAGAAGACTGCGGCTGTATGCGACGCCTAGCTCCTTGTGCGACCTTACCCTCTAGCTTGCTGCGCGAGCTTGCCCCCTTCGTTCCCTGCGCGACCTGGCCCTCTGCTTCCCAATGTGAGTGTTGTGCTGCGCAAGACCTCTGCTGCCCCAGCAGCCTCACGAGCGCGCCCTGCAGCCCCTGTCGCATGACCCCAGGCCTCAGCCCTGCGCGGCTCTTGCAGCCTCAGCCACGTGCGCTTTGCTGCCCTGCCCTGCTACTACTGTAGCCTTTAGCACTACAGCAAAGCTAGCCTACACCACCGTCCCCTGCCCACACAGAGAACGCGATAGACGACCTAATTGCGATATGAAAGACTTTGCGATAGAAACCTTTATTGTGATAGAAAACTTTGCGAGAGAGAGAGAGAGAGAGAGAGAGAGAGAGAGAGAGAGAGAGAGAGAGAGAGAGAGAGAGAGAGAGATGTTATGAAATGAAATGTTATATTAACGTCTTCAAAAGGCCAAAGTGACCTATGAGACCAGAAAGTTACAATGTGGTGGATCTGATACAAAGTCAGAGTAACAAAATGACAAAATAAAATACTATGGAATCCTTAACTGCTAGGTGTGAACTAAGCAGCTAGCTGGGATAGCTAGATCACAAGAGATCTAACATCGGTCGCTGGTGGATCTCATCAATCTCCTCCATGGTCAGTAGTCTGACCGGGCGTCGTGCATGTCGGGCCAAAGTGATCCGAATCCTCTGATGCACCCTCCGTCGATGCTGTGTAGTCCTCCACAGTCGTGGGCGTCTGGATCTCCGCAACTCGGTCGCTCGGTAGATCAGTGTGCCTCTGGTGTGAGGCGACGAGCTCTGTTGTGGTAGTAGCTCCTCCGAGTGTCCAGTGGCAGCTCTAAAGAATTCTGTGATCTGTCTCTGAAACTGGCTAGCCTCTCCTCTCATCAAGCTCTCTTTGTGTCTGCGCAGCCCGAGCAAAAACAAACCTAGGCATCTCTGATCCTCGTACCGCATGACTCTGGACAGTGGTCCAAAGCCCTCTCTGAACAAGCAATGGAAGCGGCCTCGTATCTCGTAGTAGAAAGGGCAGTGGCATGTGTAGTGCAACACTATCTCAAGCTCGATGTCACACAAGGAGCATGTCCTCGCCCCTGCCGGTACTCCGCTCTATCTCCCAGTCTCGATCCGCAGCTGGTGTGAAGATGTGCGTATCTGCCCAATAGCACATCGTCCCCATGAGACAAAAGGGTGTCCATGTATCTGGCCTAGTCACAAAACCGTCCTCCGTAAGCTGGCTTCATGCCCAGCTCCTTGATGGCTGTATCCATGTTCTCCTGGTGTCTAGCTAAGTCAGGTCCTGGCGGGTGAGCCTGGTGATCTCGGACTCTGTAAGAGTCATAAAGGGTACATCCAGTGAGTACTGGAAGGGAGGCAATCTGTCTATACTGAATCCATGCGCTTGGAACCATGATGTCATCTCCCCATACCAGCATGCTGTATCTCCCTACATGGCTAACTATGGAGAGGACTCAAGTGCAAGGCGAGCATTTCCATCTCTGGGAAGTTCCCACATGCGGTGTATAACGGAGACAGATCTGGTGAGTGCCTCAACCACTAGTGGGGGGGCAAGTAGCTCTGCTCGGACAATAGACTTGGTATTGAAGCCTTAGCTCTAACGAGCCGCGAGATCATAGAGACCAGAGGCTTCTCCATGTCCCCCCATCCATCAGTGTGGCCTGTCCTCCCGTGATGATCCAATGAAGGTCCCCAAATCTCAGCTCCATACAGCAATGCAGAAGCCACCAAAGTGTCAAAGAGCCAGAGCTTCGTCCGAGGCTCCTGAAACTGAACCTGTAAACACGTCCTTTCCAATCTACCCAATGTTGCATGGGCCCTGGTCAATCTAGTCTCTGCTGCCCTCCCCAATGAAAATGTTGACCCACTAAAAACCACTCCAAGGTAAGTGTAAGCATCTGTATACTCCACTATCTCCTGGCCGTATGTGAATGCGGGCGCTGACCTCCTGATCCACTGTGGGGTGGTATTAAATACCATGACCTTGGTTTTACCAAGGTTGACGGGCAGACCACTTTCCTGGGCAAACCTATGCAAAGCATCCAAGTGACGTTGCATCCCCTCCGGAGAGTCGGAGATCAACACAATATCATCAGCATATAACAATAGTGGAATCCATGTCCCTGTCATCTGTGCACCTCTATCACCATCTCTCTCGATGTAATCAGAAACCTCATCCACATACATATCAAATAGAGTAGGAGAGAGCGGGCAGCCTTGCTTCACCCCAATAGTTGAGCGAACCGGTGTGGATAGACCCTTTGAGGTTCGTACACGCCCCACTACTGACCTCTATAATGCCGTGACCCCCCAAATGAGCTCTGTGGGTACTGCCATCTGCTGTAATCTACGCATCAATCTAGCTTTGGGTACTGTGTCAAATGCTTTGCGGAAATCCACAAAGCTACAATAGATCCGTCTCCCATGTGATCTGCCCTCCTCAATGATGGTTCTGAGTGTCAAGATATGGTCAAGAGTAGAAACACCTCTCCTGAACCTTGCTTGCCGAGCTGCGCGTATCCCCTCCCTCTCTGCCCATCTACTCAGTTGCTGCTCAAGAATAGATGCATACAACCGTGCCAATGTGTGTCCAATCATGATAGTGCAATAATTCCCAAGCTCCATAGGGTCTCCCCACTTGAAGATAGGTACAATAGTAGATAAGCTCCAAGTATCAGGCAAGCCCTCACACATGGCACGGTTAAAGATAATTGCTAGAAGCTCTTCTAGTAGATCTCTGGCATGTGTGAAATGCTCATCCACTAAGCCATCATGATCATATGCTCTCTCAGTCCTCATCCTATCAATGGCCTTCCTCACCATCTCAGCACTGAAAAAAGCACATGTGTGTGGGCATGGATCGGGGGGGTCGGGAAGGGGGGGCTGCTCAGGAACTGTGTACAAAGATGATGCGTACTGGCCCCAGGACTCTATAGAAGTGATGGCGGGGGGGGGGGGGGAGTGCTCATGGAAGAGCCGCCATGCCTCACGTGAGTCCTGACTCAAGAATAGCTGGTATAGATCCTACTCTAGGCGAGCCAAAAATGCCCTCTTCTTCCGCCGCACTAGGCGTCGGAAGTCAATCTGTGACTGTCTGTGAGTGATGTTCCCCAAAAGCAACTCCCTCTGAAGTCTAGCTCTAGTGTCCTGGCATTCCTCATCATACCAACTATTCTGGGGCATGCTCCCCGAACGGCATCTCTGCTCAGGCTGGGTATGTGGGTATGCCTCTACTCCTACATCATGTAGTGTCTGTGTCAGTATAGTAGTAAGCTCCTCTAGAGGTAGCCCTGGCTCCTCTGTGCACAGGCGTCTGTAGATCCCATCTATGTATACAGAGTCCGTCTCCCGCGTGAAGGTGTAGCGAGAAGGGGCTGTTGCCCATGGCCTGTGTGCTACACTAAACTGAAAAGAGATGGTCAACGACACAAGAGCATGATCCACTGCCACACCAACAGGTTTGGGTCCAACCGTGAGATCCTGGATACTAGAGATGAGGCTCGGCTGTGCCATGACATAATCCACAGTGCTGGCTCCATGTCTCTGTGGAAAGCATGTGAAACCCCCCGCAACGGGAAATCTCTGTAGGCCATTCAAGATGGCCAATCCATGTGCAGTCTCCATGTGAGAGAGAATCGTGAGCTTCGTGCGTGGTGTGTGCCCCTTCATGACCCCTGCGAATCCATCAGCCTTGCGCGAAGTGCTGTCTCTGCGCTCCTCTACCAGAGACCTCAGCCCTACGCGACAAATTGCCTCTACGCGATTCTCTACAGCTGCATGAGGATCCGCCCTTGAACCTCTGCGCCAATGCGAACAGAAACCCTTGTGCGCTCACACAGAGGACCTTGGTCAATCGAGCAACCTGTGGTTGCCCCTACTTCCCATCTCCTCGCATCACCATCTCAACCTAGACAGAGAGCCACTTTTATCATCAACAGAGCACCCGCGCTAAGAGGAGCATCGAGCTACTGCAGTCGAGAGTTGGCTGGTACACAGCAACCACTCGGGAGTCGGCAGTATGTGCCGCTTGTAACCACCCACTTAAGGCACAACAGCATTGCCTATAAGACTACCCCATAGCGCAGGAGGTCTAGCTTCGGATTCTTCGGCCAATGCCTGCACTTTCTACAGCCAGTACACTTGGGGTACTACAGCTTGGTCGACACTCACGGGCCTAGCACTGCGCTTCGAGATGGCTTCAATCAGAAGGATGATTGTGATACAGGAGGGCCCACACTCCAGCCAGCCAATGAGTTAGTCCCATAAGAGTGGAGCAAAGATAGAGAGTGGTGTTGGGAGCTCATCTGCAGCCTGACATTGTGGTTCATCTAGTGAGCTTGCTACTTCCACATCTTCGAGGCTCGACCCCATTGGCGGGGACTGTCCGTGACATTTGGCTGAAGCTGTTACACACTTAGGCACCAGTTCCAGAGACTTCAGGGCAGCTCTCACCGCACGCGGGAGCGCTGCAAGGCTTTCTTGTGACCTTGGCGCCCACGGCCCTTCTTCATCGTGGTCCATGGTGCGCCTAGATGGTAGTACCGCCACCAGTTTGGTTGTTTCCTCCTCCCATTTCTTGAATTAACCATTATTGTACACACCTTGTCTTCTCATTGGAAGAGTCTCCCCACATGTTGATGTAGCCCTCTCTAGCGAGGGCAGATTGTAGCCCATCGGGCAGTTTTCCTAAACTAATGAAAGGATCTTTTTCTTGGGAACAAAAAATTTCAAGCATATCAATTCACCTTACTCCACTTCGAATGTTCAGTTCAAGTATTGACAACTTCAGATATGTTAGGCAGGCCACAAGGAGGATGTAAACAAATCTAATTGCTTGCTACTGCGTTTTTCCTCTAAGATGATTATTCATCATTTCCTATCCAAGATAGCTCTATTCTTGCAAACTTAACAAGTGTAAACATTAGGCCAAGAGTTGCGAGGAAAAATCTCTTCCTATGTGACGTAGACTTAGTAATCCTATTGTTATGATGGAAATGGTCTAGCAGTGCAACCCTAGACTCCTCTAAAGCTAGGTAACCCAGCCCAAGAAGAGTCTTCCCAAACTAAGGATCCAGAGGAGTTAGTGAGCAACAAGCAGTGAAAATCCATCTTCGCTGGTAGTGGAACCCCAGATAACGTGATAAGTCAAGAGAAGGAATCCCCTGTAAACAATAGCAGTTGATGTGGTGACAAGGCACTTGGACCATGCCAACTAGTTTGTGAGAAGGGCGCAGGGTCTTGAAATTTAGAAAGCTTTGCAATTCCTAATGCATGTCAAGCCAATGATGGCAACATCGTTATGAGCCCCAATGAATAAAAAAGTACCAAAAACTCTTAATATATGCAGAGCTTAAAAGCTAGTACCGTAGAGTTTTATGAGTTTGACTGCAGTCTTTTCACCAATTCCTGGTACACCTGCAGCCAACAAAGTATGCCTCTGAAACATGTTGTTGAACTAAGTTTACCAAAAAGCAAGCTTTAATCTCTTTCACCAAACACTTTCGCCCACAATATTCTGTCACTTGCAACTTACCGAGTGCCCGTGGTAGACACCATGTGCAATATCAGAGCCCTATAGAGCCATATGAAGGAAAAAATAACTGTACGTAGACTTGGGGGCTCTGCTCTATTGTGTCGCTTGCTCCAGAGTGGAACCTCTGAAAGTTGGTGGTGTTCATGAGCTAATTTTTGGGGCTGAATACTAATGCATGGAAGTTCATCATCCAAAAAAGTCTTGAGGATGATTATTGTTTCCATCTGCCTTGGGCATTCTTTCAGTAGGGTCTCTTTGTGACAATATCATTCTTCAATAGTATCTTATCTGAAAGCAATTTTCCTTCTCACGAGGTTTCATAGATACATTGAAACTCAACTAAAAAGTATATTTTCTTTCCATGAATGAATGCTCTCTTTAAAAAACATTCTGTGAGACTACTAATTTCTACCTCTAGCTTTCAATACAGTGAGCTCGTTTCCAGAAAATCTAGATCTTCTTTTTCTGATCGGAAATCACTCTCCTCTTCTGTATTTGCATTCCCAGCATATGAAGAATTTTCCAACAGACTGCCGGGTTTTTGAGAAGGCTGTGATTTTCAGCCAGCCCCATTATGTACTCTGCTCGGGGTTCATAACAGATTGCCAGCACTTTGCTAGAGCAAAAATCAAAAGGAGCCAGCCTGATGCATGTGTGTCAGCACCTATCTCCTATTGAGTGTCCGCTTCATGCTTCCGGATTTATACCAAATGCTTGAATGAATAAAGAAAGAGAGAGAGGAAGATATATAAATGTCTCTTAAAACCCAAAATGGCCTATGAGACCAGAACAAGGTACAATGGATGATGATATCTCTCACCATAGAGTGGTACAAACAAAAGACAGCATAATCCTAGCTGAAACCCTATTTAAAATAGAAAAGAGAAATCTCTCTGAAAACTTTGAAGGTTAGGCTACAACGGGCAAGCCATAGGATTGGTGTTATGTCCCGCTTACATGAGAGGGAATCTGGCTAAGACACCGTCGGGATAGGCATCCGGTGTCCGGGTGGACATAGTGCGAACCCGGCTAGTGTGGGCGGCCACTATTTAAAAGGGAGGCCAAGGGCTCATTTGTAGTTATTGACCCCCACTAGCAAAGTGCCACTTGTTAGCCCGTGAGGCTAGGAGTGTGCGAGGTCACCTCGAGGCATGGAGGTCAGGTGGTATGGGATGCTCGGTCTTACAGGTGCATGCCTACGACGTTGGCCCCAACACCGGGGTGCTACCGGATGGTGGCTATGGTCAGGTGGTTCGTTCGACGTGTTTGTAAGCAGTCCGTGTAGATCTCGGGACATCCGCTACGAGTGTTCATTTCATGGTATCATAGCTCGCTTGGCTGCAAGAAGAACCACATGCACACCTATGGATCGGTTTGAGTCGGATAACCTTGATTTATCTAATTTTTAATATCTAATTGTTGCAATTGTCTAATTTTCTTCTCGTAAGCATGTGTAAAGGTGGAAATTAATGCTCTATTAAAAATCAGCAAATTAATAGGTGGAAATGCTGAAAATCTTAGCTGATTTTCAATGAAAATCAGTGAATTTGTCATTAATTTGCTGATTTTTAAGTAAATTCAGCATACAGTCTCTTATTTGATCTTTCTCCGTGCAAAGCAGAGAGAGAGAGAGAGAGAGAGAGAGAGAGAGAGAGAGAGAGAGAGAGAGAGAGAGAGAGAGAGAGAGTTAGATGAGATGAGATGAAATGAAATGCAATGTTATATTAACGTCTTCAAAAGGCCAAACTGACCTATGGGACCAAAGCGTTACAATGTGGTGGATCTGATACAAAGTCAGAGTAACAAAATGAAATACTATGAAATGAAATGAAATCCTAAGCTGGTAGGTGTGAACTAAGCAGCTAGCCGGGATAGCTAAATCACAAGTCATAAGAGATCCAACATTGGTCGCTGGCGGATCTCATCAATCTCCTCCATGGTCAGCAATATGACCGGGCGTCGTGCATGTCGGGCCAAAGTGATCCGAATCCTTTGATGTAGCCTATGTCGATGTTGTGTAGTCCTCCGCAATCGTGGGCGTCTGAATCTCCCAACTCAGTCGCCCGGTTGATCAGTGTGCCTCTGGTGTGAGGCGACAAGATCTGCTGTGGTAGTAGGTCCTCTGGGTGTCCAGTGTCTGCTCTAGAGAAGTCTATGATGTGTCTCTGAGACTGGCTGGCCTCTCCTCTCGTCAGGCTCTCTCTGTGTCAGCGCAACTCAAGCAGAAACAAACCCACGCATCTCTGATCCTCGTACCTCATGATTGTGGAGAGTGGTCCAAAGCCCTCTCTAAACAAGCAGTGGAAGCAGCCTCGTATCTCGTAGTAGACGGGGCAGTGGCATGTGTAGTGTAACTCTGTCTCAGGCACCATGTCACACAGGGGGCATGTCCTGGCCTCTGTTGGTACTCCGCTGTATCTCCAGTCTCGATCCGCAGCTGGTGTGAAGATGTTCGTAACTGGCCAATAGCACACCGTATCCCATGAGACAAGTGGGTGTCCATGTATCTGGGCCTCATCACAAAACCATCCGCCGTAAGCTGGAGAAGATGCTCTCTGTAGAAAGCCATCTTCGTGCCGAGCACCTGTGCTGGCTGTATTCATGTTCTCCTGGTCTCTAGCTAAGTCAGGTGTGCTGGCGGATGAGGTTCGTGATCTCGGACTGTGTAAGAGTCAGGGAGGGTGCATCCAGTGAGTACTAGAAGGGGGGCAGCCTGTCTATACTGGACCCATGCGCCTGGAACCATGATGTCATCTCCCCATACCAACATGTTGTATCTCCCTGCATGGCTAGCTGTCGAGAGGACTCAAGTGCAAGGCGAGCGTATCTGTCTCTGGGAAGTTCCCACATGCGGTGTATGAAGGAGATAGATCTGGTGAGCGCCTCAACCACTAGTGGGGAGGCAGCCAGCTCTGCTCGGATAATGGCACGTGGTACTGAAGCCTTGGCTCTAATGAGCCGCAAGATCATAGAGACCAAGGGCTTCTCCATGTCCCCCCATCCATCAATGCGACCTATCCTCCCTGATGATCCAATGAAGGCCCCCAAATCTCAGCTCCACAGAGCAGTGCAGAAGCCACCAAACTGTCAAAGAGCCAGAGCTTTGTCCGAGGCTCCTGAAACTGAACCTGTGAGCACATCCTCTCCAATCTACCCAATGCCGAATGGGCTCTGGTCAATCTAATCTCTGCTGCTCTCCTCAATGAAAATGTTGGTCCACTAAAAACGACTCCAAGGTAAGTGTAAGCATCTGTATACTCCACCGTCTTCTGGATGTGTGTGAATGCAGGCGCCGATCTCCTGATCCACTGTGGGGTGCTATTTAATACCATGACCTTGGTTTTACCAAGGTTGACAGACAAACCACTTTCATGGGCAAACCTATGCAAAGCATCCAAGTGACGTTGCATCCCCTCCGGAGAGTCGGAGATCAACACAATATCATCAGCATATAACAATAGCGGAATCCATGTCCCTGCCAGCGATGCACCTCTATCCCCATCTCTCTCAATGTAGTCAGAAACATCATCCACATACATACCAAATAGAGTAGGAGAGAGCGGGCAGCCCTGCTTCACCCCAATAGTGGAGTGAACCGGTGTACATAGACCCTCTGAGGTGCGTACATGCCCTACTACTGATCTGTACAATGCACAGAGAGAGAGAGAGAGAGAGAGAGAGAGAGAGAGAGAGAGAGAGAGAGAGAATTGAAATGAAATGAAATGTTATATTAACGCCTTCAAAAGGCCAAAATGACCTATGAGACCAATCTGATACAAAATAGTGAATCTGATACCATGTGTGGGTACAAAAAGACTAGAGCAAAAATACTACTACTACTAGAACATCCTCATCTGCACTCTAGATGTCGAGAGAGTATGCCTCAAATCCTCTGCTGTAGTCTCCGTCGATGCTGTGTAGCCCCTCTCCTCAATCGTGGCCGTCTCGATCTCCGTAGCTCCAGTGCTTGGTCCATGAGAGTGTCGGTAGTGGTGGAATGAGTGGGGGCCGAGCTTTGCCGTGATGGCTGCTCCTTTGGCTGTCCCATATCTAGTGAAAAGAAATTTGTAATCTGTCTCTTGGACTGTCTCATCATTGTAATCAGTTGGTCTCATAGGTCATTTTGGCCTCTTGTAGACGTTAATATATCATTTCATTTCATTTCATTTCTAGCTCTCCCCAGTAAAGTGTCTCTATATCTATGTAACTCAAGTAGATATAGCCCAAGACATCTCTGATCCTCAGAACTCATGACCCTAGAGAAAGGACCGAAACCCTCTCTGAATAAGCAGTGGAAACGCCCCGAATCTCATAGTACATTGTGCAATGACATGTAATGTAGCTTTGTCTCTAACTCTATCTGGCATAAGCGGCATATCCTATTGTTTGCTAGTATCCTTCTGAATCTCCAGCTGATGTGAAGATGTGCGTGTCTGACCAATGGCACACTGCAAACCATAAGACATATGTGTATCCATGTAGCTAGGTCGAATCACAAACCCATCTCCCGTGAGGTGGAGAAGATGCTCTCTATAGAAAGCCATCTTTGTGCCCAACTCCTGTGGCGCCTCTATCCATGTCCTCTTGGTATCCAGCTGGATCAGGGTCAGACGAATGAGTCTAGTAATCTCCACCCGTGTAAGAGACATCGAGGGTGTCTGAAGAGAGTACTCGAAAGGGGGCAACCTGTCCATGGTGAAGCCATGCATCTGAAACCATGATGTCATCTATGCATACCAGCATGAAGTATGCACAAATACTTCATGCAGAGAGAGAGAGAGAGAGAGAGAGAGAGAGAGAGAGAGAGAGAGAGAGAGTAGTACCTCTCTCTGCAGCGTAGGAACAAAAGAAATCCTGCGCAGGGTGTGAAACGTTGGAAAGGCTAGCATGGTGAAATCTGCAACGCAGGCATCTAGCTTGGCAGTCCTTCGTGTGTGGGGCACAAGCAGGCACAAGCAAGATTTTTCCCACCCCACGCATGCAGCCCTCTCTCTCTCTCTCTCTCCATTTCCACGCTGCACAATTCTCAAAGCAAGTGATGAGATTTTCTTTTTTTAAACGCTACTTGCCCATTTATTTTATTAAGTGACCCTTTTATTTTTTATGAAGTGGCCAGGACACTTTGATTTTTTAAAAGTGAGTATGAAACCTGCAAATTATTAAGAACTCACTTACAAAGATTGGAAAAACCTTGAAGGGAACTCATTTTCAAGCCCCCTGCTTCTCTCTCGACGCTCCTCTCTCTCATCTGCTCGCTCCCACCATTGGATGCCTACATGCGGATGCTCACGCCGACGCGTAGAGCTCCTCGGAATTTGACTTTTTGCAACCAAAACGTGCAAAAAAGACCCGTTTACACGTGAAATTTCCAGTTTTTACCAAATTCCGCCATAGATTCCTCCAACTCGGATGAACAGCGTGACAACACACCAGATAACATTCAAATTCCGTTCACGTATGCTCTAAACACATGGATCACACGTACTTTCCAGAGCCTCAACCAGCAGCATATATACTATATCTGCTCTGGAAAACGCAAATGTCCAGACAAACATTTCCTTGACCTCTCTCTAAGGACCGGTGCAAGGCTTTAACGCCTATCTTGCCACTCTCGAAATACGGCTCACGTCAATTGTGCGTATCTCCAGGAATGATATCCATCTCCAAAAATTGCGGATGCAGATTGCTACTTTTGGGCGCTCAAAGGGTGGTCCTATTGCAACAATTCTGTACAAAACCACCAATTTCTCAGGAGAAGAGAAGTACCCATTCATATTGAACCTGCTTTTGAAGATCCTTAGAATCTCATGGATCAAACACCATTAAGAGAAATGGCATTGATGGGCCCCACAATATACTAGAGCATCACCTGAGGCAGAGAACAACACCCACATCCCCTAAAATCTTGGCAACTTTAGCTCGTTACCAGCAAGCATTAAAGAATACTGACTCCCTTTTATTGGCATTGTGAGAACATTACTGACATAGGCATTGCAACATTTAATGCACTAGTAACTTGTGTGTAGCGGAAATTGATAACATAGTGAGCATTTCATTAAGAACAAGTTCCTAATGAGCATAGAGAGAGTACTTAATTTGAGAAAGCAACATAGCAATTTCCATTTAGCTAATTTGGCATTGACAATACTTGAAAAGAGAGATTAATGATGAGCAGAGGATTCAAATGATTTATCTCTATTTGCGCAGTAAGGCGCTTACCTGGTGGCGCAACATGATAGAGAAGCCTACGATATGGGTCCTGGGTTGACTTTTGTGTAAAATTCAAGAAGAATTTCGAAAAGATGGATCCTTTGAAAGCTTACGCAAAATTGCAATGTCTTCCGATAAAAACTCTATCTTTTGATAAATACACAACAGCTTTCAAAGAAGCGCTCACCTTCTGCAAGGTGGATTCCATGCACGCTGTACCTGCTCGGTTTGCATGAGGATTACCGTCGAGCCTTAATCAAAGATAAAGCCACGACTGACGTTGAGGATGCAGTGGCAAAGGCCAGGACGTTCCATTTAATAAATGGGATAAATAATGAAAAGAAAAGAAGTTCAAATCACCAATCCGACGAGGGCACTTCGAGGAAGTGACGTCGACTCAAACAAAGGTCCAAATCCCCGTCAAGACCTTCTCAGGACAAGAAGAAAGCAAGGAATGTTGCTATTGCTGATGCAGTGAAAAAGGGGTTTGCTTTGGGTGTGGCCAGATGGGCCACCAAATCAAAGACTGCCCCAAGAAGAAGACTAAGAAATTGTAGGGTCGCCCTTCGATTCAGATTCACGAGATCTCAGGTAACTCTAATGTTATTCAAGTTGAAATACATCACTTGACACATAGTTCATGCATTAATTGTACTTTTAGCACCGAAGTGTTTGATAAGCACGATCTTCTCCGTTTCCCCGGGAAGATCAATAGTCACGACGTGACTGTACTCCTTGATAATGGAAGCTCACAAAATTTTGTGAATGCAAAATTGATGCAGAAACTACGCGTGCAGACACGGGACAGTGACCCTGAGTATCGCATGAAGATGACTCGTAGCAAGGATACAGATGTATGAATCAGATGGTTCCTGACTTGATGCTCGAGCTAGCTAATTACAAAGAGAACCTCGATTTCCACATCATGCGCCTGGACATAACATATGTTATTTTAGGAATTCCATGGTTTTATGATATACAAGATACGTTGTATATAGACGATGTACATCAATCTCTTATTTTTGTTAAACATGACATGCCTCATGTATCTGTTTCACTTTATAATCAGATTTCTCTAAATAATGGTTTTGCAATACTAACTGTTACTGCTCTGGTAATGTTTAAGAATACAAAGTCTTTTGATGTTTACTTTTACCAGTGTATACCATCTGCTTATCACTGAATTTTCTAAAAATGTTTCAGGTTCTTCAATTGAACTTCGAGATTCCGACGAATCCAACCTTATCCGAGACATCATGACTGCTTTTAAGGATGTTTTCCCTATTGATCTACCTCTTGGTTTGCTGCCTTTGAGATGAGTAGATCATGCCATTGAGTTGGTGGCTGATAATCAACCTTTTTTAAAGCAACCCTATCGGTTTAGTAAAACCAAGGAGGACGAGATTCAACGGCAGCTGAAAGATTATCTCGATAGGGGTTTTGTTCGGCGAAGTAAATCCCCGTAGGGAGCGTCTGTGTTACTTTCTCACAAGAAGGATAACACTATGTGCTTTTGCATGGATTACAAGGGCTTGAATAAGCTCACTGTCAAGAATAAGTATCCGCACCCATGTATGGACGATCTGATAAATCGACTCCATGCAACACTCTATTTTACGAAGATAGACTTACGATCAAGCTATCATCAGATACGAATCAAACTGGAAGATGTTCCTAAAACAGGTTTCCATACGCGTTATGGTCACTATGAGTTTTTGGTCTTGCCTTTGGCCTGAGACCGTTTCTAGGCAACTTTGTCGTTGTATTTCTCGATGACATCTTGTTTACAGCAAGAGATTGTTTGAGCATTTGGCACATATACGCGCTGTTCTCGAGGTACTGAGAACTGAGAAGCTTTATGTTGAAGCTTCTAAGTACGAAATCTTTAAGAAAACTTCTGTATATGAGTCATAAATATTATTACTCGCGATGGAATTCGCGTCAATCCTGGAAACTGGATAAAGTGCAAAATTGGCCCATTTTGAAGAATGTGTGCCAAGTAAAGTCCTTTCTAGACTTTACAGAATTCTTTCCCAAATTCATCAAGAATTACTCTAAAGTAGTTGCTCCGCTTACACAACTTTTAAAAGGAGGGGTGAAGGAACCAAAAAATTTTGGTCCTCACCGTAAAGGTAAACCCCCTATCGTCAGGAATGAGCATCTCGACGAGAGCTTTCGAACACTAAAGCACTTGGTGACTACTGCGCCGATATTGCATATAGTGGATCCTAGCAAGCCTTTTGTAGTTGAAACAGATGCTAGTGATTATGCAACTGGTACAACGTTGTATCATGATGGACGTCCTATTGCGTTCGAAAGTAAGAAACTTTCTGACGCCGAGATGCGTTACCCAATGTATGAAAAAGAGCTTTACACGGTAGTCCACGCCTTGACGCAATGGCGGTACTATTGTATGGCTCTACCCTTGTTGCAAGGACAGACCATCACTCTTTACGCTATGTCTGTGATCAGGGTGATCTCAGATGCCGAAAGGCCACATGGGTTGAGCTTATGTAGGAGACAAAAAAGGATCTCGCAATCGAGTTATTGATGCACTCAGCCGGATTCCTGAGGTTAATGCCTTGTCTATGGCTTAAATCTCGACAAATTTCTCTCTCTCTCCGAAGGCTATGTCATTCTAATAGCTATTTTGGAAAAATATAGAGCTGGGTCGAAGAAGGGTTGACTCGTGTACAGGCTTGGGTGATCCGAAGACCCCAGTGAGTCGTGCTGGAGAAACAAGACAGCGACAATATTCCGTTAGAGATGGACTATAGTTTAGAAATGAAAAAGTCTGCGTGCCGGAAATCAATGAAGTTCGACAAAGGATTTTGTTTGAATGCCACGATGTTCCTAGCGTTGGACACCAAAGCATCCAGAGAACTTTAGCATTGGTCAAACAATATTTCTATTGGCCAAGGATGCGCTCTTACATAGTGAGCTATGTGAAGAGATGCACTCAGTGTCAGGTCAACGAAAGGTGGGCATGGCATCGGAACTCCTTCTACACCTAGTGCAAGCTGTGAATTGACACATAATCTATATGTGTTTGGCTACTTCGAAAGACACCTGGAGATAAGAGCTGCCAGATATTGGTTGTCAAACCTTTTGTATATATACCCCTCTTTTTTGTATAAGAGTTATGCTATGCTATAGAGCTATTGCATTGTACATTTTTGTATATTGAGTATTGGAAAGTGTGAAACTCTCTCTCTCTCTCTCTCTCTCTCTCTCTCTCTCTCTCTCTCTCTCTCTCTCTCTCTCTCCTGTGTGTAGCCATGGCTATTCAACAATTCAAGCCTCCATGAGAGCTCTTTCTCTCTCCCACAAGCCCAACATCTCTCTCCCACAAGCCCAGCAACTGGTATCAGACCCGAAAGCCATTAGATAAGCAATTCCGAGCCCATCACTTACAGGCCCTAATTGCCCAAGTTTCCCTGAGTTTACAGGTAGCTTAGCGCCTCTAATTGGCTTGCTTAATCAACAAAATTTGCACGTTCTACTACAAATTGATCAAATCGGGCTTCACGGATGCATTTGCAACAAGTTTAGCAAGGTGGACAAGGAGACTCTAGCACATTTAAGCTCTCGACTTTTTTCAAGTTTTTCAATAAACTTGAGCGACCAAGCAGTTTCGAATCTCTCAAAGCGATCAAAGACGACCTAGCTTCCGAGTTTCATAACTTCAAAAGACTAAGCTTTCGAGCTACTCAATTTTGAAGCTCCTTTGAGCATCCTTCGAGCTTCATACCTCTTTCTAACGTCGTAAATTCCAAGCATTCCAAGGAAATGTCAAAGGCTTGTGACGAATCGAAGTTCGTGAGATGAATTTCAAACTATGGCTAAACATCAAATCAAGGTTTTTTTGTTTAATTGCCGCTTGTGAAGAGGTGCTTCACAAAGTCTCCCTTCTCCAAGAAGCATGCCTGAGAATGAGCCCATGGCCTCATATTTAAAGGCCCTCGGCCCAAAAGCAATTTACATGAAAAGCCTTCAAACTCAAAAGCATCTGGTCCAAAAGCGATGTCCAAAAGCTGAAAACGTAAATCACGGACATACGTATAGCTGTCACGTCAACAGTCGGCGCAAAACGCGGAAGTCTGTACAATCTGCCACGTCATCATGTCAACGTAAATTACGGAGATCTGTACAGTCTACCACGTCAGCAGTCCAGCGCAAAATTCGGGTTTTCCGTACAACCTGTCAACTTGAATTCCGCGAATCTATACAGCTGCCAGATTATCTCCCTCTACTGCTTCTGCTTCTTAGGGTTTAGGCCCCTCTGCCGTGATCTGAAGGTTTGCTTTGTTCTTCACTGACTTGACCATAGTGGTCTCGTATGGTCCCATACGTTTTGTACGCGTACGATGATGTGCGGTACTAAACGAACTAAAAAAATTTATGATGTACGATAACGTTATGTACGTTCAAATTAAAAAAAACAAATAATTCTCAAGTCTAAGGCTTAGGCCTTAAAAAAACTTGACATTTGTATAGATTACAAGTTACAATACTACAATGTAAAGAGTCAAGACTCAAAGACTAAAGAGAATAAGCATTACATAAACCAAAATGATCATTGAAATTTGATAAGTAGAGAGTCGAGACTCAAGATGATACAAAAAAGTGGGGGGACCAAGTGGCAAGGGCTACAAAGTACTCAAAAAGTGGCACACCATAATAGAGAGACTAAATAGTAAAGCCTAAAGTAACTAGTCTAAGGGCTTCTAGAATCTAGTCACTAGTCACTAGTGCTCTCATCATCTTCCTCTTCTGACCCTTGCTCATCAACATCATCCTCTTCCTCACAAGAGTCGAAGGATGACTGCTCATAATCTCCATCACTAATGAGGTTACCTTCATCATCATACTCTAGCGCTCGAGACTCTCTATCCTCCATAGTGATGGCCGCCACACAAGAGCCGCTTCCGGAGCCTCGCCGCACATAGGTCCTAGGAGCCTCCGTGGGTGTTGTTGATGCTCTACCTCTACCTCTTGTACACCTGGCACCTCTGCCTCATGTAGCCGATGTAACTCCATGGATGACGACCTTCTTGCATAATCGTGTGCGAGAAACCCAGCGATCAATATCCTCTAGCTCCAAGTAGAGCTCACGAAATATCATTTGCTCCTCAGGGTCTTGCTCTTTGTTGACACTCTTTAGAGTGTCAATCGTAAGTGTGAGCTCATCCACGTTGACCTATTTGACATTTACAACATTGGAAAATGAAAACATAATTAGTATATTCAAACTAATTAAGACTAGAGTATAGAAAATGAAGTGAGTCGTGATTATAATTTATAATTTATACCTGTCGAGCCATAGGCATCTCATGCATAGAACGCAACATGCGTAAATTGGAGCCACAATAGATAAGTCGCTCTAATTGCTTCCTTGAGAGCTTGTTTCAGATTTTGGTGTGGATGAGGGAGTATGCGGACTAATTCGGCTCACGTGCTCCCGATGAGCAATCCTAAAACACATCAAGAGAGGCATAAGCTATAAGAGACTATAGTTGAAGAGATTAAGCACAAAATGTAAAAGTTTAAGGCTTGTCGCTTACTTGGCCAAGAACAATAAAAGTAAGTCTTTTGAGAGTGGGCAATTGATAGCCAAAGCTCTCCCACCAAAATAGAGGCTTCACCAAGGATTGCCGCTTCCAACACAAGTTGGAAGTAAATGCGGTGCCTCGTTGGTCGCTATAGTTGATTACCTCTTGGAGAAATGCTCCAATGTCCTCTTCTTTTAGCACCTTAAAGAGGTAATTGTTGCGCTCCTCAATAAGCTCTTGATTTGCAAAGAGTTCCGGCTTCTTGTAAGCCAAATGCAAGAGAGCCGCGAAGTAATGGATAGGTCTCTTCATCCAATCCCACCGCTTTTTGATTAGGAGGAGAATGTCGTCTCTCTTGGGAGAGTCCTCGAGGTAATCACTACAAGGAGAGAGAGGAAATGTACTAAGTAGAGAAACAAGCATGTAGAATCTAGATATATAGAGAATGTATTATGTAATAATAAATATGTAGTTATACCGCGTTCCATCGGGAGCCCCGTCTAGGATTATAGACTTCTCAATCTCCTTGTAAGCTTCCTCCATGAAGTGCCATAGAAGACCAATAGTTGCCCCTTCCATGTTGGTCATGCGGAGAGCCTTGTACAAGGGCAAGATCACAATGACAAGACCCTTAATTTCTTGTCAAAACTCCTCCCGCAAGCAAAGCCGTTGGATGGCTTTTGCATCTTGTTGTGAAGCGGCGGACTCTCCATTCATCCATTCCTTAAAATCATCGGAGACCATTGTCTTTTGTATTTTGTTTTTCACATCATAGAGCCGCTCTAGAAGTAGCCACATAGCGGCAAAGCGAGTGGCCGATGGCTTCTTCAACTCAAGGTCGGAGTAGGTGCAGTAAGTTGCAAGCACCCTCACTTTGCCATTGATGAAATTGATGATGGAGAGTGCTTGGTTGAGGATATCTTTCACCCAACCTAGGTCAAGGCAATGAGAGGCACATGGAGTCCATACTATGGATGGAAATTCCTTCTCCAGCCTCTTACTCATTGCCTTGCAAGTTGAAGCATTGTCGGTAATCACTTGCACGACATGCTCCGCACCAACCTACACGAAGCATTTGTGACAAAAAGAGTTAAAACTTAAAAGTTAAAACATAGGACTCATTGGCAATTGCTGAAGACATAAAGGCTCGATTTACGGTTTTACCTCAAGAATGGCTTGACGGATGTGCTTCCAAATGAATGCCCCGGTCACTTTCTTCCCTCTCGAACCCGCATCCACCGCCCGCAAGAAGTACGTGCCAAGAGGACAAGAAACAAGAATGTTGATGATGCCCCTCTTCTTGCGGTCGCTCCATCCGTCAGAGAGAATAGAGCATCCATACTTTGCCCAACCCGCACATACAGGCTCAAGTGACTTGTCAATCCTTGCCCTCTCTTCATCAAGCTTCTTTGTTCTCATGTCGTGGTATGACACACCCGTCCACCCTTCGCATGGACCAACCGCCGCAATTGCTATGATCATCCTCTTCCATCGCTCCAACTGAAGAATGTTGAAGGAGAGATTGCATTCAATCACCGTGCAGGCAATCTCTATTTCCACGATTCTTTCTCTCCTTGAGGAAAGACAAGGGGCCGGAGCATCCACCCGCCATTTCGCAAGAGAAGTTTGCTTTGCCATCTTCGGAGGCTGGCCACCATCACTTGAAGACCCCTTGGACTTCTTGGACTTCTAGGAGATGGCACCACCATCACATGAGGCCGCAGTGGCACCGGTAGCCATGGACATAGTTGGAGAGGCCTCTTCCTCCAAATCGGAGCTATCAACATCCGGCGACACGAACTCATCCGAGGTGACTCTACCCTTGCGTGTGTTCAATGGAAGATACTTTCTCTTGCATTCCGTAAGGATATCTTCAGGGATATTACGACACGGGCCAGCTTGTCCTCCCATCTTTGTCAAGTGGATGATGAGACGGGTGACGGAAGAGGTCATACCTTTTGGGCAATATTTGCACCACCACTTGCAAGCGTTTTGCTTGCCCCCCACCCGCTCAAAATATCAGCAATGCTTCTCAAAGGCTTCATGAAGAGGAGGCGGCATTATGTAGTATGTAGCTAGTAGCGACTAGTATGATGTATGATGTATCAATAGATTAGAGAGAGAGAGAGAGAGAGAGAGAGAGAGAGAGAGAGAGAGAGAGAGGGCACTTGGAGCTTTGGAAGGATGGGGTGGGGGTGGGAGAAGGAGAGACCCAAGGGAGCTTGAGGGGGAGAGACCCAAGGGAGAGAAGATGGAGACTCGAGAGCTTGAGCCTTGTCACTTGAGACTCGAGAGCTTCAATGGAAGCACATGGATGATGAGAGGCTAGAGCATTGAGAGGCTTAGGGCTAGAGCTTGTACAATGTAACTTGTAGGGTGTGTTGGAGAACAAGGGGGAGGAGTTCCTTAAATAGGAAGAGGAAGAGCATGGGAGAGGGAGAGCAATGAGCATGAGGCATTATGCACATTGCATATAATGCATGTGAGAGGGTGAGCATGGCAATGGCCCATGCACATTGGCATTGGCATATGGTTGCAAAACGGCTCCAAAAACGACTACCTCCAAATGTTCAAAAACTACCAACGATCATAAACGGCCGCAAAATTCTGCCGTACAAAACGTACAAATCGGACAGGAGGGGACGGGACTGGCCGAACGGAACGAAACGTTCCGTACGACATACCAAAACTACCCTGGACTTGCACGTCAGCAGTTTGTGCCATCCCCCCTTCTTGAAAGAGAGTAATCATCCGCAATTACAGCATATCTGCAAAACAACTCAAGTTAGCTCAAAAATTTCCGAGAGACAATCCAAGGGACAATCAGTTTGCTCTTTTTTTGTTAAGGGGTTGGCTTCTTCTTTCGGCTCTTTTGATCAAGGAGTTGGCTTCTCCTTTCGTCTAGATCGGAACTCTTGATATTCTGGCGTAGTCCAATTAGCCATCACACCCAGACCGCACTGATCTTTTGCGGGTGTCTTGATACACTAAAATTATATACCCAGGCAATCTCATTGAATTAGGAATATTTAGTGGTTGGCACATCACAATGCAACACAAATGCTCACATAAACACGTTACAAGACATAGAAACATAAAGTCGCCGTGACACTCCCCCCGCAAATAACCATCCACGTTTGAACCATGAGTTGTTCAACGACTCCCTTATCACTCCTCCCGCAAATAACCTAAAAACGTCCGGGCCATGAGATATAGAGGCCTTTTACAACCAAACGCCCCCCAAACCGCAACTTGCTTCGTTTGGAGGTGCTGAGAGTAACCACTGCTTAGACTTCTTAATATTCCCCCCATAAATAACCACAAGGGTCCGGGCCATGAGTTAAAACAACACTTTTCAAATATTCAATACTCCCCCCCGCAAATAACCACAAGGGTTCGGACCATGAGTATGAACAAGCATTCTCAAACATCATTTCTCACTACTCGACCCAGGAGTAAAATCACAAATCATTGAAACCAGTATTAAAACTAGAGTCAAACAATTCAAATTTGCACCAAGACAGGTTTAAAACAGATAGCATCCATTTCAAACAAATTCCAAACACGATCACCAAACAAGTTCCAAATAGGAGCACCAAACAAGTTCCAAACACAACTCAAACTTAAAAAGCAATCTTGACATTAGTCGAGCTCGAAAAGTCGATTGACTTTCCATCCTGTAACCTGCACCAAAAATTAGGGTTAGATTCCTTCCATAAGGTCGTAGCCGACCATAACATGGTCCATCAGCTCTTGGACAGACAGTGTTTCTCTTGTGGCGATGGTAGTCCCAAGACATAGCAATCACATTGGACCTCCAAGGTCATCAGCTCGTGAAGAGACATCTACTGAAAGATGTCTAGAAATTTCAAGTTATAATCTGCTAGGGTCTCCATGGCAATCATTTCCAGATACCCCCTCTGCCAGAGGTTGCGCTACGAAGGAAGATGTCTGAAACCATATAACTTTGGGCAAAAAAAAATCCTTTTGAAAGCTCGCCAAGTCCTTGGAGTGTGCGGCTTGGTAGCTATAGACTTCCACCACTGCATGACACTACCTCTGAGAAAAACAGCAGCTCAAAACAAATCTTGGATCCTTCTCTTGTAAGCGATCTTTATGGCTTATGCCCTGCAAGACATGAGCGGTGCAGACGGGAGCGTGCCCGATGCGCGATGAAGTAAGGGTGAAGGTGGCTAGTAAGTCCGAGGTCGGAGCACGTAGCTACTTCAAATAAAATTCCAGTAGTCTCTGGTTTGCTATGTCTGCTCTTTTGACGGATCGGTATGCTTTCAGAAAAGAACATGCCTGATGCTTGATACCATTGTCACAAGACGGGCACCACGTGCCAATACAAATAACAGGCTGAACAGACTTTTAGCACTTCAATAACAACTGAACTGAGAAAGAGAGAGAGAGAGAGAGAGAGAGAGAGAGACAATACGCAACACGGAGCGACGGAATTCCACCCCAGAGAGTATTGGCCCCAAACCTTGGCGTTCGTTTCGGTATTTCTTTATATTGCATCAACACAGTACAAGCCGATACTCCAGACTCGGCACCTTCTCCATGAAGCATGCCCGAGAATGAGCCCATGGCCTCATATTTAAAGGCACTATGCCCAAAAGCAATTTACAAAAAAGCCTTCAAACTCAAAAGCATTTGGTCCAAAAGCGATGCCCAAAAGCTGCCAATGTAAATCACGAAAATCCGTACAGCTACCACGTCAGCAATCAGTGCAAAACGCGGAAATCCGTACAATCTGCCACGCATCATGTCAACGTAAATTGCAAAGATCCGTACAGTCTGCCACATCAGCAGTCCAGCGCAAAATCCGGGTTTTCCGTACAGCCTGTCAGCGTTAATTCCATGAATCCATAGAGCTGCCAGGTCATCTCCTTCTACTGCTTCTGCTTCTTAGGGTTTAGGCCCCTCGGCCGTGATCTGAAGGTTGGCTATGTTCTTCACTGACTTGACACATCAGCAGTTTGTGACAGCAACTCACACAGCTAGTAGAGCTCGATGAGGCTCAAGCCCACGCCTGTACTTCATGCGTCCCAGCAAGATAGGGAGCACTTGCACGTTGCGGAGTCAGGGGCTCCAAGACAGGTTCCTCCCGTCCATGAACAAGTGATTAGGACGCCAATTCCACAGGTTTTGCCAGTTCAACTCGCCACCTTTCAGAGTCCACATGTTGTATTAAATGGGAAGGGAACCAGTTTCTAGGCAATGCATCGGGTTTTTCCACCACCCACGGTACATCCTAGATATTCCGGGGATGGATCTCTGTTGGTAATATCAGCATGCAGCAAGGCTTTTAAAGCAATCAGGGCCAATTTGGGGTGCCACAGGACAATTTTGGCATGGCTGGTTTTTCTGGACAGCAGCCAGATATAGCACTTACGACGCAAAATGTCAATGGCAAAGGAATGCCGATGACCCCTATTATAGTGCCCATGCTGCAGACAATTCCCTATGACAATTTGGGGACACTGGAAAAGCCAAAAGCTTACCAAGAAGGTGGTGCCGCTGTAAAGTTTAGCACTTTCAGCGGCTTTGAGGATGAGGCAATGGCTCTTACTTTCCTCCACCACATGGGTATACTTCAAGCAAATGTTTGCATCTGCATGGCTGTCAAATGAATTTGAAGCCGATGTCATGACGATTGGCACCAACTCACTGCGGCTACTTGAAAGAGCCTACAGGAGTACATTTGGAGGTTTTGCAAAGCGTTGCTCTCAGTAATCTCCTACAGGTTTGTGCCACTGATAGAGCAGATTGAGAAGTATTGTTGTGGGCTGCCTAAAGGGCTTCGAGGTTACTGTACAAAGAACAGAGTGGCTACCCTCACTCATCTTATGGAAGTTGCCAACACTGGTCTTGCCTTGTTGAAGGGAAAGGACAGTAAATTTCTGGGCAACGTAAAAGGGGAGGCAGCAAAAGAAAAATTCAGCACAGAAGCCCTTCGTGAAAATGGCTCATGAAGCATCACAGGGGTCAGAAAAGGTCAACAAGGATAAGGACTCAGCCGGGACTTCTGGAGCGCTAGCAAAGAAACAAACAGGAATCTTTTTGTGCATTAGTTGCTCGACGAAAAGAAGGTCTTGATGGCTGAGAATAAATGCTTTATATGCGAGCAGCCTAGTCACTTTGTTACAGATTGTTCACAAAGGAAAAGACCACTGACTCAGATGATAAAGAGGACAAGAAAGGAAAGAAGGCCAAACCCACGGTAGGTTTAGTGCCAGACATGGTGAGTGACAAGCCAAGCACGGATGCCAATGAGTTATGCAGAGGATGGGGTAAAATTAGAGATCAGACGGCACTTATTTTCTTTGATCCAGGTGCCAAAGCGAACTTTATCTCACCAGAGTTAGCTATGAAGCTGGGTATCAAAGCTGAAGAGATGGGGTACATGGCAGAGGCAGGGTTGGCATGTCCTGGCCACTCAGAGTGTGTTACTCCCATCATTTGAAAGTTGTGTCTGCATATTCAGTTGTATGTGGAACACAGAAGAGTTCTATATCATGCCATTGGGAGGGTGTGATGCGTTGTTGGGAATTCCGTGGATGTTCCGAACACATGGCGTGTTGGATGTCTTCGACAAAAAGATCACCCTTCAACATCGGGGCAAAACTCATGTTTTGGATGTAAAGCTCAAAGGGGAGTCTCTCCCTATTGTATCTGCTTCGGCTATCACTTCTATAATTAAGAATCATCTTTCTGCGTACTTGATTTTTTCACGTGATGTTTCAAATTATTGCCAGTCATATATATCTATGTTAGATAAAGAAAGGTCAGCATTTTTGCGAGAGCCTAATGAATGTTTTTTTGATTAATTACCGTCACAACTGCCGCCGGAGAGGCTCGAGGACCATGCGATAGATTTGGTGCCAGGGTGTAGCCCACCAAACAGACCTCCCTACAGGGTTAGTGCAGCTCAAAAGAAAGGGATGATGGGCTAGGTTGAGGAGCTTTTAGAGAAGGGGCTAATTCAACCTAGTTCCTCACCTTTTTGCTCCCCAATGCTCCTAGTGCAAAAGAAGGATGGCTCTTGGCGCATGTGTATTGACTACCGTGCGTTGAATAGGAATACCATCAAGAACAGGTTTCCTATTCCAAGGATTGAGGATATTCCTGACCGTTTAGAGGGTTCTGCAATTTTCAGCAGGATAGACCTTAAGAGTGGGTACCATCAAATTCGTAGTAGGCCAGACGATGGGCACAAGACTACGTTTAGGACGACATTTGGTCTCTATGAGTTTTTAGTGATGCCATTTGGTCTTACAAATGCTCCTGCTACGTTCAATAGGATGATAGACTGGATTTTCCGCTCGCATCAAAAGTTTGTTGGCACATTCTTTGATGACATGATAGTCTATTTGAAGAATGAAGAGGAGCATAGGCATCACTTGACCACTGCGTCCAAAGAGCTGCGCAATCACAGGTTACTTGTCAATCCTAAGAAAAGTGAATTCTTCTTGGAAGGGAGGTACTTTCTTGGCCACATAGTGTCAAAGGATGGTGTCCGAATGGATCCCGCAAAGGTTGAAGCTATTAAGACATGGCCAGACTTAAAGATTGTATACGATGTCCGAAGCTTCTTGGGATTGTGCTCATACTATAGAAGGTTTATCAGGAATTTTGCAGAGATAGCTTCACCTCTTCACGCTTTGCAAAAGAAAGAGGTCATTTTCAGATGGACCCAAAAAGAGATTTCAGCTTTTAATCTCTTAAAAGAAAAGTTGACTTCAGATCCCGTGATTGTTTTACCAGATCTCAAGAAGTCATTTATGATCTAGTGTGACGCGTGTGGCAATAGCATCGGAGCAGTGCTAATGCAAGACGGTCGGGTAGTAGCTAGAAGGTTTATCAAGAATTTTGCAAAGATAGCTTCACCTCTTCACGCTTTGCAAAAGAAAGAGGTCATTTTCAGATGGACCCAAAAAGAGATTTCAGCTTTTAATCTCTTAAAAGAAAAGTTGACTTCAGATCCCGTGATTGTTTTACCAGATCTCAAGAAGTCATTTATGATCCAGTGTGACGCGTGTGGCACTAGCATCGGAGCAGTGCTAATGCAAGACGGACGGGTAGTAGCTTACGAGAGCAGAATCTTGCAAGGGCCAAAAAAGACTATGCAAATCTATGAGAAAGAGCTACTGGCGGTCATTCATGCACTCTCTAGCTGGAAGCACTACCTATTAGGTGAATAGGTAGTGTTGATTTTGTTGTCTAGACAGACCATCACACCTTGCGATACTTCTTGACATAGTCAAAGTTATCCGAAAAGCATATGCGATGGGCAAACATTCTTTCTATGTTCCACTTCCAGATTATGCATGTAGAAGGCAAGAAGAATGTTGTGGCTGATGCGTTATCAAGGAAGCCACAAATTTCAGTTGTGTCAATTCCTTATCATCATGAGCTCAATGACATGAAGGAACAATATGCTACAGATGAAGATTTTGCAAGGATCTTTGAACACTTGCAAGATGGGCAACGTCATGAGCACTACCTCCTCAGAGACGGTTTTATGATGATGCACGGCAGACTTTGTGTTACTAGGCCATCGCGATATAAGGTCATGGTAGAAATTCATGTCCCTCCGTATGCAGGGCATTGTGAAATTGATGCGACAGTGAAAGCAGTAGAGACATTCTTTTATTGGCCTACTTTGAGGAGAGATGTGGATGCCTTTGTGCGAGCATGCGTGATTTGCCAAAAGGTCAAGTTTGACAGGCAAAAGGCACCAAGGTTATTACAACCACTACCGATTCCGAATAAGCCATGGGAAAGCATTGCTATGGATTTTATCTTTGATCTTCCAAGAACGCCGACAGGAAATGACGGTATATGGACCATTATTTGCAGGTTCAGCATTTTATTCCTATCAGGAAGAAGATAAAATCTGACCAGATGGCACGATTGTTCACGATTGTTCATGTTTGTTGAAATAAGAGATCTGCTAAAATGCTATGTGTCTGATAATAAGGGCAAGTGGGAACAATATTTGCCTATGATTGAGTATGCGTACAACAATACGATGCATTCGTCCACAAGCAAGGCACCTTTTGAGATTGTTGAAGGTGGCAAAAAGGTTCCTCCCATTTTGCATACAAAGGACAAGATCTTTGAGGCAGATCGATATATTGAGAACATGGATGAAATGTATAAGAAGATAAGGCTTGCCTTGGAGAAGACACAGGCAAAGCAGAAAAGGATTGTTGATCGTCATTGTCGTGAATTACTGTTTTCACCTGGTGATTGGGGACTCTTACGGTTTGAAAAGGCAAGGTTAAAGAAGATGAAGGGCAAGGAAAGGTTGTTTCCAAAGCTCAGCATGCGTTACTATGGGCCTTTCAAGTGCTTGATAAGATCAACGATGTTGCTTATAGGCTGAAATTGCCTGACACTTGGAAGATTCATAATGCGTTTCACGAGAGTCTTCTAAGACCCTTCGTGGGTGATGTGCTAGAAGATATGCCACAGGAAGATCAACCAGAAGTCGATGAACTTGATGAGATCTTTGTACCTAAACAAATTTTGGCACATAAAGAAAGAAAAGTTAAGGGACAAGTTGTAGGACGCTATTTGATGAAGTTCAAGAACTATCCACTTATGGATGCAAATTGGATGGTAGAGCATGAACTATCAGAGTCACCAAGTGTATTGCAGCTATACTTCGAGGACTTTGGGTTACAGCCTACGTACGCCCCAACCCAACGTGTTCAAAGGAGGGGTAATCATGGAGCTAGCACATCAAATTTACATACGAATTCAATGCAATAGAAGTGTGCATCGCTCTTCAAGTGTTAAAGGTATTATGCTCACTTCTATCATAGATGGAAAAGACAAAAGTATAAAGGTCTCATTAAGTCATTTGTATCTATGTGTTATAACCTTTCTTGTGTGTACATGCGATGATAAAAGCGTGCTGACAAAACAAGATCATCAGCGGCATGTATATATGGCATGCAATCGACGACGTTTGCGATTTCAAGAGGGGGGTATGTCACGCGGACGTGGCAACTGATAATTATCGTCACGAGGACGTGGTAACTGCTAACCTTAGTTGGTGGTTTCTATCTGATGATTTTTATTTAATTTTTGGGACCCTCTTTTTGAAGTCACAAATGGTCAGACATTGCGTGGCCAATGTGAAACTGCCGACGGCCAAGAGTTTCACCCGTTGTTGGGAAGGGCAGGTCTCCACAAGATGGTCGAGCCAATCGGCATTGGAATCCGAGCGGTAAAAGGGTGTCTAGGCTCAGTTCAAAGTCATTTAGGCCCCCTCGCTACACATACAAGTCGGTGGGTACTTGGAAACTAGCTCAAAAGAGGCATAGTGAACACTTTGCAGTACCAGAGGCTTCAGAAAGTCAAACCAAGCCACCTCAGGCTGGAATTTGCGCAAAAAGCCATTTGGGGCTGCCTTTTTCTCACTGTGACCTACTGTGTGTGTGTGTGTGTGTGTGTGTGTGTGTGTGAGAGTAGTTGGTGCACGTGTTGAAGGTTTAATGGAAAGCTTGCCTTCTTCCTTGCACTATGTAGTGCGATGATTCAGCTCTCACGCACCTCTCTCCCCTTTTGAATACAGAGACGTGATGCCCCGCTCGAGGGCTTTTGATCTGTATGTATAGTTGTGTCGGTTCATGCGCGATTGCCAAGGCAAGAGCCTCTTGCACAGGTACTAGATTAGCTAGTTGCTAATCCCCCGCAGGTACAAGTGAATTCGGAGAGATTTCACACGAGAAATCTCGTCCGATTCAAAGGGCAAGTATCCCTACATGTGCGGGAGCTCGCGGACTTCTACGGATGTGACCGGCTCACAAAACGGAGCCCAAAACAGGGAAATACAGGCAGCTATGTATTTTTGCAGGTTTAGGGTTTTGGCCCTAAACGGTCCCTAACCCCCAAGAGGTCAAGGGACGGGAGGGGACCGCTGTGTGGGTAATCTGGCGCACTTTCAGGGCAGAAAACAGAGAATTCAGCGTGCTGCAGATTCTCGCCAGGTTTTGCAAAGTGTCCGTATGCATCGCGGAAAGTCACTTTTGGCGTGGGGATACTATCTGTGAAGTGTCCTAGTACAGTTATGCTGCCGAAATCAGGCCAGAACAGGTCATTTTCAGCCCGGATTATGCGGGGGAGCTCGTACAAAATCACAGGTTTTATTCCCTCCTTGAATACAATAAAAAAATACTGAAAGGGGCGCCACTCTTTGGGGCCAACAGGTGTCGGTGTTGGCGTCTGCTTGGTAGCGCTCTAGCTTCGAAGCCCGGTGAGTTTGAAGTGTCAATTCCCGTTAAAGGTTTTATCTACAAAGTTTCTTTGTGTTTTAAAGTCTAAAGTAAAGTTTCGGGTGAAAACCTACGTCTACCACCCTACGGGCCAGTTACAGTAGCCATGGTTATTCAACAATTCAAGCCTCCATGACAGCTCTTTCTCTCCCCCACAAGCCCAACAGACAATAAGGTAGAGCGCCTTAGGAAAGCTGGCCTGCTACATCCATTGGAAATCCTTGATGCCAAGTGGCACAGTATTTCTATGGATTTTATTGTTGGTTTGCCAAATACTAGTCATAGCAATGATGTCATTTGGGTTGTGATTGATAGACTCACAAAAACCGCGAAGTTTATACCAACGAAATCGACAGTAAAAAGCCATTAGTTGGCGATTTTATTTGTCGACCAGCCTTACAAGCTATATGGTCTGCTAAAAGATAACGTCAGTGATCGAGATACTAAGTCCACTGGGTGATTTTGGAAAGATGAGTTTGCTCACCTTCGGACGAACTTGAGTATGTCGCCCTCCGATCATCTGGAGTCCGATAGACAAACTGAGAGGATGCATCAGACGTTACAGGACATGTTGAGAGCGTATGTCTCTCACAACTAGTCTGCTTAGGAACGGTCCCTTCCGCAATTGGAGTTTGCCTACAATAGTACAAGCATTTTGCTACTGGATTTAGCCCATTCATGTTGATGTATGGATTTGAGTCTAAATCCCCTATTGCTATTGGCTTAGAGAAAGTCACGGATCACTAGGCTCGAGATTTCTTGTATGATACGTAGGAAATGCTCGAATTCGCTAAGGATAGTTTAAGGACAACTCTCGATCGAGTTACTACTTATGCTAATCAAAAGAGATCTCCAAGGACTCTAGAGGTGGGACAATGGGTCTATCTGAAGATACCCAAGAATTCCAAGACTAAGCGAGTTGGAAAGAATTATAAGCTTTCAGCTAGATTTTGTGGTCCATTAGTAAATTGGCCAAGTTTCCTGTAAACTGACTCTTCCCTTGGATGTTAGCATACATCCAATGTTTCATGTCAGCCACCTTAAAGAAAAATTAAGAGAAGCCGACATTGTTGTACCTATCAAGGAAAATGTATGGCAAGATATGCAAACTAAGTATGTTCCTCAAGAACCAGAGGCTATTTTGGATCATCATACCCGTCATTCGCACCAAAAAGCTTATGATGAGTACTTGATTAAATGCAAGGGCCAACCTAAAAGGTTTGCTACTTGGGAATCAATTAGAGCTTTGAAAGCTCAGTATTCCCACTTCATTGGTGAGGACATCAATGGTTCTAAAGGGGGGAAGTATGTTATGTCCCGCTTACAGGAGAGGGGATCTAGCTAAAACACCATGGGGATGGGCCTCCGGTGTCCGGGCGGACGTAGTGTGAACCCGATCAATGTGGCCGGCCACTATTATAAAAGGGAGGCCAAGGCCTTATTTGTAGTTATCAACCCCCACTGGCAAAGTGCCAGTGGTTAGCTCGTGAGTCTAGGAGTGCGCGAGGTCACCTCAAAGGGGTGAGGCCAAGTGGTATGAGACGCTCGGTCTTACAGGTGCACGCCTACGTCCTCAGATGTTGCCCCAACACGGGGGTGCTACCGGATGGTGGCTATGGCCAGCTGGTTTGTCGAACGCGTGTCTGTAGGCGGTCCGTGTAGCCGGGAGATCCTCTCCGAGTGTTCGTCTCAATTGGTCTCTCGTTGATACTGTATATCCATGCAAGGTTGCCTTAAGAGGAAGAGGCCATTGAGTCAGAATGGAGTACCCCTTGGATGGCAAACTCTGATGGCTCAAATCTGCTGATGGTGAGGAAGCTGTAAGCGAGGTTCTTATGGTCGAGGATGTCTTGCTCTACAAATGGCACTGGTCCTATCCAATGCTCTCCTTTAGGGCAGCGTCTATTATAGGATGAGTTAGTGGTGGATGAGGATGCAAATCCTCTTGGAGCTGTAACACTAGCACTGAAAAGTCTGTAAGCGCTTGTGTTGGCAACACACAACGTGTTGCTCTCTCGTCCTGAAGAGATTCTCTCTGTGACACCTAAGCTTTAAAAAAAGAGCCCAACACACCACTAATTGTTAAAGCACACGATCCGCTGCAATGGTTCATGAAAAAGGCCATGGTATTTCCCTTGAATCTCATAGAGAGTGTAAATCAGCTCAAACCAAAAAGAACCCTTTGGAGACCCTGAAGCAGTGGGCTCACCATACAAACCATAGGCTGAGGCTGTTGATTGGCTCACATCTGTGATCTCTCTCTTGTGTCCAAACTGCTGCCAAGAAACCATGCACCTGGCACTGCTGAGGTCATCCCACATGAAGCATAATCCCAAGGCTGTCATGTTCTTCTCATAGCCTGGTGCTGGCCCTCAGAAAACTGACCATGCTGCCGCGCCCGCATGTGTACATCATGTCTAGTAGAAGGAAAGCCATCACACATAAGATCCATATCCATATCTATTGTGCCTTGGGGCAGTCCCAAAGACGCTCTCTGGGTCTCCTTGGGGTGACCACATCCAAGGCAAATCACGAGGTGGCTGTTGGAGGCTAGCCAGATCCCCACTATTGTCCATATAGCCGCATGACTAGCCACTCAGAGTAGTAATTCTGTGAGACCAATGGCTAGCCCAGAGACGAGTCCAAAATTTTGTGAGGAACTCATCAAAGAGCCCCTGCTGTCCTCAATATTAAGCTAATGCTGGGATGGCCTTGCAGCAAGTAGTAGGATGGATCTGCCGACCCATGTAGAATCCTGAAAGAAAGTAAGCCCAGGCTTGTCAGGAGGGGAAAAAGGATCCTGCCACACCCATTCACAAGGGTCCCACTATAGCTTAGCTAGAGGAAGGGCCACAAGACCCCACCACCTCCATTCCCCTCTAACTACCTCCTCAGGATCACGATCCAAGAACCCCTACCAAGCTGACGCTACCACAACTGTAATCTCTGTAGGGTGCACTATAAGACAAAGACTGACTAGCACCAGACCCCATAGAAAGAGCACTCCTCCTTCGCTGTGCACGCTCTGGCTGCAATCAATACCTCAATCTGCATCAAAGATCCCATCTAGACTGGGGACCAGGGCTTGGAGCTCAGACTGCATGTGCCAATCTGCCAAGAGCGCTACCTAAATGTCCTTCCTCATAGATAACCCTCCACGAGAAGGGCTCAAGGGCTCAATCTGTTGTCCTGAACATCCTCTGGCATGTCATGCAAGTGCAGCACTCTCCATAACCCTATGCAGATCCAGTAGCTATGGGACCCTAAGCTACTTGTGGCCAACTGCCTAACATACAACCATGTTCGCTGAATAGCAAGGTGGTTCCAGATCAATGGTCGTCAAAGTCTTTGCTCAGGCCACCTTGGCATGTTCAGGCTGTCTATCCCGGACCAATGAAAGTTCTCGACAAGCCGCTGAATCTGATCTATACACAAACTTAAAAACATCCACCAAGAAGTGATGTACCACATTGCCTCTAGGAGCACCTAGCTGACCACCATAATCCTTCCCTGCCAAAGAGAAGCGAGCAAGCTTCAATGTAAAAGCTTCCTCCGAATGCTCGCGAGGGGTATTGTCTGCTACTCTAGAGTCAAGTCTAGGCCTACCTAGCAGCCCTAGTAAGGTTGGTGTCCCAGACAGAATCAATCAAACCCGTCACCAGTTAAGAGTGGATGACTAACCAATCCAACAACCAAATGTCTTGCTCTAATTGATTAGTGAGCCCAAAGCAACACAAAAGATCGATGAGCCCAAGGCAATTATCTTGCACCAATTGATCAATGAGCTCCCAAAGCAACACAAAAAGTCTCAAGAGCTTGCTGGCCCCCTCATGCCATCCAAGTACAGTGCAGTGTCATCAGCAAACTCTGCATCTAGAGCTCCTCCTTGCAATAGGCATATGCAAGCCTCTGAGCCCCACATCTTGCGCAGTGAGAAAGCTACTCTGAGTTGGAGTAAGAAGAATCCTTGGCTATGAAATGGATTTCCTCCATGGAGAATACTCTCTATGAGAGTACTTTCTCTCTTAGTGCATTCTTGGCTACTATTAGAAATTAAAAGAAGATCACAAAGTGATTGAAGTGTAGTAGCTACCATCCACATACGTTATGGCACCACGTAAGAGAGTTTCAAAGCAATCAACGAACGACTATGAGGACGGTCGTAGCAACCTGACGGCGCCAGTGGAGCACAAAGAAGCTATACCAATTAGCTGCCGAGGATGTTGTACAGGTTAATAATGTCATTCAAGTTATGTAGACATTGCATATGTTACCAGAGAAAGCCAATAGGAAACCTACCATTAAAAAAAACACTAACCAAAACATGGGGTTTATCCCTGGAACATGACATTTGATTGTAAACTGAGAAAAAAAATGTTTGGGGCAGACTCATTGAATAGAAAAGAATGCTTGCCGAGCCATTTGGTATGGTTTCCCTTAGCCTCTCTACTTCCTAGCATTGATATCATGTGGCACTTGTCGCAGCGTAAGATGACTCTCAGAGTGCACAATTATCGCTGTGACAAGTGTATGTCCAAGCTGGCCCGACAGAATACTGCAAACTTTTTGTTTTGGTGGCGTGAGACGACGTTCAGATTGGCACCGCTGTTGTTGTAATGATAGTACGCTCAGGTTGACTTAGCGAGTTACTTGCCGAGCAGTATGGGACACTCACAAAGGGCGATGGTTTTTGGATATTGTATATACAAATTTATCCTTATTGTGCAATTAGAATTTCTGAGAGGAACCTATTCCAAGAGTGTCTTGGAGAAAAATGATTTGATTTTCGGCATTGAGACTCACAACCATATGGTGTTTGTGCAGTGTAGAAGGTAAAACGTCAACTCTTGGATTATGGTTCTCCCTTAGTTTCCACGGTGCGAGATGAGATCAACCCTTTACTAGTGGTTCATGCTTAAAGCTACGAGTGTAGCAAGGGCAATGTCCACTAGTTGTCTCAGTCTATGGAAATAGGGTTTATCGAAGGCGGGGAGCTCACAAGAGGACATAGAAGGAGAATTTATTGTATCTCTGTGGATTTCCACAAAGCCTTTGACACGTTCCTGGAAGCCACGTTGATACAAAGACTACATGACTTGGGTCCCATAGGAGCTTGTATGGGTATCATGGCAAAAGTTATAGGGAGAGAACAGACAACAGAGGGTCCTTTAGAGATTGTTCACTGTACTAGTGGCATGAAGCACGGATGCCCACTTTCTCCGACTTTGTTCGGAGTGTACACTAACAAGATTTCTGACTATATTGAGACTGCAAGGGATAGCGCAACATAATTGTCAAGTACATGAATACCTCTATTGCTTTATGACAATAATATTGTGCTTATTTCAGACTCACTAAATGGTATGCAGAGACATCTAAATCCATTAAATGCTTATGCACATATAGTGGGCTCTCCATCAACTTTGGCAAAACCAAGGTGATGGTATTCAATTCTACAACGTAGTGGGTCAAGAGAACAACACCTATTTTTACATATGGATAGGAGATGGTGGAGTATGTAAACTCTTATGCATATCTTGGTGTTGTATTTAGTGGCCCTACTTTCTCTATGAGAAGTGGTGCAAAGGCAAGATTGAGGAGGGATATGGAGTATTAGAACGGCTAGACAATATATATTCACAGGTGCAATTTTAGGAGCCACACATGAATGTGGCTTTTCAACACTTTGGTCGATTCTACCATGCTTTAGGGAGTGGAGATATGGGGGCCTGGCGTGGATCATCATAGTAGACCATGGCGCACATATGATGGATGGAGATCCATGGAGAGGCCACTTGTATTTATGATCTCTAAGCTGATCCAGGTGAAAGCCTCAATGCCACATGAGATTATCAGAGCTAAGGCGAGCACCACACCGATTGTAGTGGATACTCTTGCTACATCAATGTTTGTCATTTCTATCACATGGGAGCTATCAAGCGACATATATGCATGCCTAGTGCTTGAGTCATCGCGACAGCTGGCCGTAAGGGTGATACTTCATGTTGGTTTGCATAGATATCATCTTGGTTTAAGCTACATGAATTTAGGATGGACAGGCTACCCCCTTTTCAATTTTCCTTGGATGCACCAACCCTCACCCTCACACATTCGGAGATGAGTAAGATTATTAGCAGCTTGATACTAGGAGGGCTTGGCTATCTCCATCATATGCGTTGGGGATGAAGATGACTTTTTTATCGAGACCATCTTCTCTGCACGAGAGATGATGGGTTTATCTCATGCCCCAAGTATATGGACACCCACCTACCTCATGGCATTAGATGTGTTCTTGGTCAGCTACGCACCTCATCTCACCACTTGGAGATTGAGACTAGCCGATACAAAGGTATACCCCCAGAGGAGAGATTATGCCAGGCTTGCCAGATAGAGCCAGAGCCAGAGGAGCACTATATCTGCCAATGCACAGCCTACTATATAATCCGTTGGCATTTTCATTGCGATGATCACAACTGTGTAGGCCTCTTCTTGCTGCAAATCCGTAGACTCAAAGAGACTACCCTTAGGAGCAAAGCACGTACACATAGAGGATCGAGACAGAGGCAGATCACTAATTTTTACAAAGGGACTACTCAAGATGGCCCACCACAGGTTACCTAGTCACAACCTCATTGGGGCATCCTTCTTGATCGAGTCATCATGCTTCGCACAAAAAAAAGAGGGAAAACAAAAAAAAACAAATAAAATCACTATCACTAAAAAGTGAAAGAAAGCTAGGATGGTGAAAACCAGTGAAAGGGCATGAAAGGTAATTGAGCTCTCCGGTGCTATCGCTTCTGCGGCTGTCTTACGAACCAATCGGATAGATTGGTTATCCACCTCAACTCAAAAAACCCGTACATCTTAAATATGCCAATTATGCTACTTTTTTGTGAGTTAGGCTTCGCAGAGGAGGTCTACATGGGAGGCTACAAAGCATCATTGAGGACACTAAGCCCCCCCACCCCCACCCCCAACCCCCCCCCAAAAAAACATGGAGAACACTCAGGCCATACTACAGAGACCCATGAGAGAGTGTAATGGGAATTGATAAACATTCATTTATTACAGCTCACACGTGAGAAGGCACAAAGGCACGTTTGGTTTATGGACAATGCAAAATGATAGCAAGTTTATAGATAGTTTATTAAAGAATTCTTTATGAGCAATGGTTTTTTTTTTCCGAGAAAAAGATCCTTCTATTAGGTAATGAAACTGCCCATAGGGCTACAACCATCTCTACTAGAGAGGTCTACAGCAAACATAAGGGGAGACTCTCCCAATGATGAAACGGCATATCTACAATGAGGCTAAATCAGGAGATGGGAGGAGGGAAAAGCCACACAGGTGGACGGTAATGCCATCTGAGCACACCCTGGACCATGGTGAAGAAAGGCGCAAGGCGCCAGAGTCGAAGGAAGGCCTCTCGAGTCTCTACGCTTCCGCATGCGGTCAGAGCTGCCTTGGAGTCTCTCGAACTGTCCTCTGAGAGTATGGATCAACTCTAGCCAAAGATCTCGAACTGTCTCTGCTGGTGGTACAGGGCGAGCCTCAAAGATGCGGAAGTAGCGGGCCTGCCAAATGAACCAGAGTGGCAGGCCGCAGATGAGCTCCCAACACTCCTCTCTCTCTCTCTCTGCTCCACTTCTGTAGAGTAATCTCCGTAGCACACTGGAGTGTAGGTCAACCCCCCTACATCACTATCATCCTGCTGGTGGAGGATACCTCAAACTGAAGTGTCGGGCCCATAAGAGTGGAACAAGCAGCTGCCCCCCAGGTGTACTGCCGTGCTGAGGAAAGAGCTGGCATCAGCCGAAGGACATGAAGCCGAACCTGCTGCGCCAAAGGACAATCCCAAAGACAATGCCGCTGACTCTCCACAGGATGGTCACAAGCTGCGCATGCTACCAAAAGGCCACTATGTACAAGCCTTCTCCCTACTGCGGTAGCTCGATATGTGACCTCTCACAATTGAGTTCTTGTGAGCTGTTTGGGCGAGGTTATGGGACTCTAGACAGCCGTGGCGAGTCACTTTGTTCCAGTGGCTCCCTCCTCCTGCCAATGAGGTGCTGCAGCACGACAAGCCTCTCTCCGCGCTGCCAGTATGTGACGTCCCAGACGAACAGTGTACTGAAAGAAAGGAATACCTGGGTGGTCGGCTGAGGAGAAGGGGTCCCTCCAAAACCACTCTCCAGGATCCCACTGCACACGTGCCAGGGGACAGCTCTCCCAGGCCCACAACCTCTAGTGGCCGTTCTCAAGAGCTCCTCGATCAGGATCTATGACACAAGTCCTCCCACAAATGCCCACAGCTCGGATCCTCTGAAAACAGCACTCTGGCACCTGTGGGGCCTCTACTGAAACTCGATGTAAAAGACCCTCACCTTGTAGCTCGAAGAACAGGGAGGGTACAGTCTCTGAGCTAGCCCGAACTACGATGAGAACCTCCTGTCGCGTGAATGCCTCCATCTAGGCGTTGTTGACTCAAGAGGTGTGAGCCAAGCAGCTGGTACAGCCTCTCTGATGTCCTGACACATGCTCTGCACACCTCTCATGCCCTGTAGTTGGATCCTCTGAAGCTCCTTCGACAAGCCTGAGAACTGTAACCAGTGACCTAGAGTGCATGTTGGACCCTCTGCCATGGGACCCCAAGAAACATGAGGCATACTGGTTTCAGGAAAGAACTTGGCGCTCTCGATGCTGCTGCCCGCACCCGCCCCCTCTCCCCCTTTCGCCATTGCTACCATCCCCCCTGCCCTCGCGCTGCTCTCTCGCCCACTCCTCCTCGCGCTGCCCTTCCTGCCCGCCGCCAACGAGCTAAGCCTCGCCCGCTGCCATACTCGCTATCCATCCCGCTTCAGCCCCCCCCCCCCCCGGCCGATGCCCCCGCCACTGCCCTCTTCCGAGCCAAAGCCCGCAGCCAACTGCCCGCTGTCCACCCCGCCCGTCCACCCTTCCCGCTGTCCGCCCCGCGCCTGCACTTTGCCTTTAGCCCTCTCCCTCTCCCTCTCCCTTCTTGCTTGACAGGCTTCGCCAGCACCATCGACGTGCTCGGTCCAGCAAGATTCCCCCCTTCGTCGACGCTCCTTCGCTTCTTTTTCACAGCGGCAGACACAGATGGAGGCTCATGCTCCACTGCAGAGGGACTCCAATGAAGCCCCCTCGCCCGACCCCGCTGAGCCCACCATTCGACTTGCTCTCTCACCGACAGAGCAAGCGAGCCTAGCCGCAGAGGTAGAGCGCTTGCAAGCGACTTCTGTCATCTGCAAGATTCTCGGCACCAGACCTAGCAGAGGAGAGCTGCGTGACCTTCTCCAGGCCCGACTTCTTGCAAAGGTGGGCAAGATCTTGGACGTTCAGATCCTCGGACGACGCTACTATCAGATCGAGTTTGAGACCTCCGAGATGGCGTCCAAGATCATCGCCATGAGTCCCTTGACCATCCGAGCAGTTCGAGCCCACTTTCGACAGTGGAGACATGGTTTTGACCCTGCTTCGAATGTGTTGGTAGAGGAGGCTGATATTCCCATCTCCGTCTGCTTTCCTGGTTTGCGGAGGGAGTACCTACCTCTTTTGTCCAAGATAGGCTCAACGATTGGGACTGTCCTGGAGACACCTCGCACAGCAGCCTCGGTAGCTGCCAAGGCGTCCGACATTCCCTCAGTTCGCGTTCTGGTTAGGGATACTCACACTCTCCCGAAGGTCATCCTCCTTCCTCGAGTGAGTGGGGGTTGGTTTAGATAGAGCGTGGAATATTCGGGCCTCCCGAACCAATGCTTCATTTGTCGACAAATGGGCCATCTTGCGAAGGCCTGTCCACGGAGGAGGCCCCGACCTACACCACAAACTCAGCCCCTGCCTACAAGGGCTGGACAACAACCACAGACAGAGACACAGAGCACACACGCAGAGCCACCCTCCAAGCCTGGGGCTCCAGCGGAGGAGAGATGGCAGAAGGTTCGTGGTCGATGCCGGAAGGGACCACAGCGACAACCTGGCACTCAGAGTGGTCCTCAGGCGCCTGCCCAGCAACAGTGGGTTCCCACGGGGAACCGATTCGATCCTCTTGAGCAAGACGAGGTCCCTGCTCCAGCCCCCACCTCAGCTTCACCCTCGACGGCCCCTCCTCCTGCCGAGTTCCTCCTCTCCTCATCAGCCTCCCCCCCGCCTCCTGGTCTCGCCGCCTCCCCCCTCTACCTTTGCCCGTCCCCCCCGCCCCTCTTCTCCCTCTCCTCCCCCTGCTCCTTCACCCCCCCCTCCCGCTCCTGTTCCACAGTCGATACAGGGAGCAGGGCCATCTCCGGCTGCTAGAAGATCTCTTGGCAGCGCCTTTGCCACGAGTCGCTTGGCGAGAGAGAGACAGCCTTTCTTGCGACCCCCTTTACAGGTACAGACGTCTACCTTTGCAGCAGTCCCTCGAGGTTTGACGAGCTTTGACATTCGGCGTCGATGGGACTTCTTTGCCTACGACTTTAGACACTTTCTCGGCAACTCCTCTTCAGGCCTTGAGGCAGCCTGCTGCAGGGTTCATGTTTTGTTCCTTGCAGCCAGGGGGTTAGAGGCCTTGGACTCAGCAGTTCGCTTCTCTTTTCCCCTTTGCGGCAGGGACCAGACTGAGTGGACCCTCGACTCAGTGTTGGAGTGGCTGCATACATAGACCCTAGAGTTCTCTCATCACATGGGAGACCTAAGAGTTACAAACATGCTGTAGACTCTATGGCCATTGGCCAAGTTAGCTGTTATCCCTCTAGATGCAGCATGATGTAGACACATTGTAGTTCACTTCTTTGCTGATACACAGTGCCCGCCATGCTATGTACACATTCACGAGGACTCCTGGACAGAGGAGGTTGCTTTACGCATGGCTCGGTCTACTTGGGCTTGGGCCAGGCAGTCTTTGCAGTCACGCCTATCTAGAGGACGCTCGGATGCGGATTACTCCCCATCCAAGCCATCCTCGAAGATAGCACGTTTAGCTGATGCGGCAACATCTGTCTTTCTCGCTCCCCATGAGGATCGTCTCATGGAACGTGCAGGGACTAGGTGGGCCCCAGTTTCAACGTCAATGTGGCCGACTACGTCAGGATCTTCAGCGTTGCCTTGTGGGAGAAGAGATTGATCTCCTTATGCTACAGGAGCATCATCTGTGTAAGAGCCGCATTAGACGTTGTGGTCAGCTCTTGCATGGACGTTATGTACTTTTTGGTCAGCTGCTTTTGGACCTGGAGGCATCCAAGGTGGGGTATGTATGACTATTGCAGATTCTATGCAGCAGGCCATTGTGGGCAGAGGGATTATTGTGCTAGGCAGGGCTCAGTGGATCACTATGCAGGTTTAGGGTTGCCTTGTGGGCTTCCTGAACATATATGCGCCCAATGTGGCGAGTGCACGAGTAGAGTTTTGGGCACAGATTGTTGAGTCTCTGCCACCGCAGGCAGAGACTCAACTGCTCTGCCACGCAGGCAGAGCAGTGGTGCATAGGGGGTGACTTCAACATGTTGGAGGACCCTTATGACAGGATTGGTAGTAGCCATGCTACTGTGCATAGAGTTGAGCTAGCAGCTTGGGAGAGGTTTTGTATGACTCTGAGGGTTTCGGATGTGTGGCAGCACTCTAGCTTTGTGAGGCCCCCAGGCAGCCTGGTCTTCTCTCGTTCGTACCGTAGAGTGGGAGGAGTGAATCTATCGCGGATAGATCGCTTCTACACTAGTGACCACTTCTGTGACTTGGGTGGGACAGTTGGCATTCTGGCAAGGACTTCCTTCTCAGACCATGCACCAGTGATCCTCACAGTGGCAGATAGACAAAGGAGGGGGAGCACGATGCTTCGCATCCCTGAGAGGGTCTTGCTGGACTCTGCACTCAGAGAGCGAGTAGAGGCTCTTTGGACAGAGAGCTTGGACATGCAAGATTCTCCTGCTGACAGAGTGGTCTCAGGACGAGCTCAGTTTAGTCGCTTCTTTCTCCAGGAGTCTTTGGCTCGCCTGGCTGCAACGAGAGAGGAGCAGCGTCTCAGACGGGGCGTTGCTTCCTTGCAGAGGATGCAGGAGCAGCATCCACACAGTCCTTGGTTGGAGGAGCAGTTACAGTAGGCTCGCGAGGAGCTTGTTAGCACAGAGGAGCGGCGCCATGAGTTTGCTTTCCATCGACAGGCATCTCAGTGGACATAGGTGGGTGACAGAGTGACTGGTGCTTTCTTCGAGGCAGTGGGACCTTGGCATACGCATGCCAAGGTCAGTCAGTTGAGCAGGCCCGACAGGTCAGTTGCTTCTGAGCCAGAGAACATGCATGCAGTTGCTACTGACTTTTACCATGAGTTGCTGTTTGCAGAGCCTCAGTCAAAGCGTCAGGATGCATGCAGAGAGCAGGTGTGGGCACAGATGCCTTGCCTTGTGACTGAGGAGATGCGTCAGAGCCTTGAGCTGCCACTTGAGCTTGAGGAGTTGCACACGGCTCTTAGTGCACTCCCCCGTGGTAGTTGTCCAGGTGAGGATGGCTTGACTCCCAGTTTTTTCTTGGAGTACTGGGACTTGCTTGGCCCAGATCTCTGTACTACTTTTCAGTACATCTCGCACACAGGACAGATGCCTGACAGCATGAGTGAGGATCTCATCCACCTCATTCCCAAGGAGGGTGGCTCCTTGGATGAGATTTGATAGAGGCGCCCCATTACCATCCTCAACTCAGCCTACAAAATGCTTGCCAAGGCTCTGCGTTTGAGGATCCAGCCACTCCTAGAGAGCCTTATACATGGGACTCAGACAGGTTTTGTCAAGGAGTGCGGTATCCTTGACAACATCTTTACTTTTTGGGAGGCTTCTGTCCTAGCGCGGCTCCGTGGTGAGGATCTGGTGATTCTTCTTCTCGATTTTGAGAAGGCTTACGACAGAGTTGACTAGGACTTTTTAGAGGGCACTCTAGGCAGGATGGGTTTCTCAGATGCTTGGATCAGAGGGGTGTCAGTTTTGTACAGACGGGCACACAGTCAGGTACTTTTGTCAGGAGGTAGAGGTGATCGTTTCATGCTCACACGTTCGGTCAGACAGGGCTGCCCTCTTGCCCCTTTCCTCTTTCTGTTCTATGCTGAGGTGATGAGCAGGTTTTTGGTGTCGCAGCACGTTGGTCTACGGGGCTTAGCACTTCCTATTCGGGGAGATGAGCTATTGGACATTGAGTTTGTCGACGACTCAGCCTTGTACTTGGATGGCCAGGAGGCCAACCTTCACAGTTGTGAACAGGTTCTTGAGACCTTCTGTTGTGCATCCAGCGCACTAATCAACTCGATAAAGACAATGGCTTTCTCGGTTGGTAGTGCTCCTGTACCCGATTGGATGCCAGGGGAGGATTTCAGGTGGATTCCCCAGGGACAGCAGTTCAGTACCTTGGCTGTCATGTTGGTTTAGACTTGTCTCCCGAGCAGCAGATTGCTCCCCTCCTCTTGTCTATCAGGAGGAAGTTGCTACATTGGAGCTCCGCACGACTTTCTTTGGCTGGCAGAGTTGTAGTGGCCAACCAGGTGTTGTTGGCTACTATGTGGTACATCACTTCTTGCTGGGTCTTCTCGAGTTCTTGTATCAGCCAGGTAGAGAGGCTGATCGGGAACTTCCTTTGGTCAGGGCGTGACCCTCAGACAGCCCGGGCCAAAGTGGCTTGGCAAGTCATCACTCTTCCTTGTTCACAAGGAGGGCTTGGGATCATAGACCCAGCACAACAGAGTAGAGCCCTTCTTGGGAAGTTCATCATCCGAGGACTTCTTCCAGGTGAGGAGTCATGGAAGGAGTTCTTGCTATAGCGGCTTCGTGCTAGGGTGCCTCAGGCAGGAGGCCCCTGGCAACCTTCGACCAGATGGATCTTCACAGAGATGCGCAGAGTTGGCTTGAGCAGGAGACTGGAGGACCGCTTCGCTATGGGTTTGCTTCGATCTTGGGAGCACTTGCGGCAAGGCCTGGAGCAGCGGCAGCCTACTTGCACGGAGGAGCGCCTTCGATAGCCCCTTGTTTGGAACCCCATGGTTAGCACTCAGAGAGGCCACCTGCTTGGTAGTCGGCCTCATGTTTCTTGGGGTCCCATGGCAGCGGGTCCAGTACGCTCTTTAGGTGACTCGCTACAGTTTTCAGGGTTGTCAGAGGAGCTACAGGGCTTTCAGTTTGCAGGGCATGAGAGGGGTGCACAGCATGTGCCAAGACATCTCAGAGGCAGTACCAGTTGAGTGGCTCACACCTCTCGAGTCAGCAGCGCCCAGATGGATGGGAGCCTTCACGCAACTCGAGGTTCTCTTCTCAGTTCGGGCTTGTTCAGAGACTGTTCCCTCCCTATTTTTCGAGCTACAGGGTGAGGGACACTTACAACGAATTGCAGTAGAGGCCCCGCAGGCGGCTGAGTGTTGTTTTCAGAGGATCCGAGTGGTGGGCATCTGTGGGAGGACTTGTGTCATCGATCCTGACCCTGCTGCTCTTGAGACTGGACATTAGAGGCTGTGGGCTTGGGAGTATTGTCCATTAGCACGAGTACAGTGGGATCCTGGAGAGTGGCTATGGAGGGACCCTTTCTCTTCTACAGACCACCCAGGCGTCCCTTTCTTTCAGTACACTGTTCGACTGGGATGCCACATTCTGACAGCACAGAGAGAGGCTCACCCTGCTACAGCACCTAATTGGCAGGAGGAGGGTCTCACAGCTGAGTTCTTGGCAGCTTTTTGGGAGAGGTTGTGGGATTCCAGACAGTCGAGGCGAGTCACTTTGTTTCAGTGGGCTGGTCGCACACAGAGCTACAACAGTTGGGAGCTAGCTTGTGCATAGTGGTCTCTCGGTCGCATGCGCAACTTGTGACCATCTTGTGGAGAGTCACTACCACTGTCTGTGGGATTGTACCTCGGCACAGCAGGTGTGGCTTCGTGTTCTTCGGCTGATGTGTGCTCTCTCATGGCTCGGCAGTACACTTGGGGGGCAGCTGCTTGGTCCACTCTCACGGGCCCGGCACTTCAGTTTGAGCTATCTTCCCCCAGCAGGATGATAGTGATTGAGGGGGGGGCGACCTCTTGAGTCAACAACGCCCATATGGGGGCCTTCACACGACTGGAGGTTCTCATCGTAGTTCGGGCTAGCTCAGAGACTGTACCCTCCTTGTTCTTCGAACTACAAGGTGAGGGTCGTTTACATCGAGTTTCAGTAGAGGCCCCACAGGTGCCAGAGTGTTGTTTTCAGAGGATCCGAGTTGTGGGCATCTGTGGGAGGACTTGTGTCATAGATCCTGATCGAGCAGCTCTTGAAACTGGACACTGGAGGCTGTGGGCCTGGGAGAGCTGTCCCTTGGCACGTGTGCAGTGGGATCCTGGAGAGTGGTTTTGGAGGGACCCCTTCTCCTCAGCCGACCACCCAGGTATTCCTTTCTTTCAGTACACTATTCGTCTGGGACGTCACATATTGGCAGCGCGGAGAGAGGCTTGTCGTGCTACAGCACCTCATTGGCAGGAGGAGGGTCTCACAACTGAGTTCTTGCGAGCTGTTTGGGCGTGGTTATGGGACTCTAGACAGCCGTGGCGAGTCACTTTGTTCCAGTGGCTGGTTGCATATCGAGCTACCGCAGTTGGGAGTTGGCTTGTACATAGTGGTCTTTTGGCAGCATGCGCAGCTTGTGACCGTCCTGTGGAGAGTCAGCGGCATTGTCTTTGGGATTGTCCTTTGGCGCAGCAGGTTCGGCTTCGTGTCCTTCGGTTGATGCCAGCTCTTTCCTCAGCACGACAGTACACCTGGGGGGCAGCTGCTTGTTCCACTCTTATGGGCCCGACACTTCAGTTTGAGCTATCCTCCACCAGCAGGATGATAGTGATGCAGGGGGTTTGACCTACACTCCAGTGTGCTACGGAGATTACTCTACAGAAGTGGAGCAGAGAGAGAGAGAGAGGAGTGTTGGGAGCTCATCTGCGGCCTGCCACTCTGGTTCATTTGGCAGGCCCGCTACTTCCGCATCTCTGAGGCTCGCCTTGTACCACCAGCAGAGACAGTTCGAGATCTTTGGCTAGAGTTGATCCATACTCTCAGAGGACAGTTCGAGAGACTCCAAGGCAGCTCCGACCGCATGCGGAAGCGTAGAGACTCGAGAGGCCTTCCTTCGACTCTGGCGCCTTGGGCCTTTCTTCACCATGGTCCAGGGTGTACTCAGATGGCACTACCGTCCACTTGTGTGGCTTTTCCCTCCTCCCATTTCTTGATTTAGCCTCATTGTACATATGCTCTTTTGTCATTGGGAGAGTCTCCCGATCATGGTTGTTGTAGCCCTCTCTCGGAGAGGTGGTTGTAGCCCTATGGGCAGTTTCATTTACTAATAGAAGGATCTTTTTCTTGAAAAAAAAAAAAACATGAGGCCTACTACCAACCAAGTGGCCTCTTTGAGTGCTAACCATGGGGTTCCAAACAAAGGGCTGCCTCAGGCACTCCTCCATGCAAGTAGGCTGATGCTGCTCCAGGCCTCTCAGGAGAGGAGAAGACTCACAGCAAAACGGTCCTCCAGTCTCTTGCTCAAGCCAACTCTGCGCATCTCTGTGAGGATCCATCTGGTCGAAGGTCACCAGGGGCCTCCAGCCTGGGGCACCCAACCACTAACCCGCTGAAGCAAAATCTCCTTCTAGGGCTGCTCCCCTGGAAGCAATCCTCTAACAAAAAACTTCTCAAGAAGGGCTATGCTCCGCTGTACTGGGTCTATCATCCCCAACCCTCCCTGAGAACAAGGAAGAGTAATGACCTGCCAGGCCACTCTGGCCCGAGCTATCTGAGTGTCGCGCCCTGACCAAAGGAAGTTCCGGATCAGTCTCTCTACCTGACTGATGCAGGAACTCAAAAAGATCCAACAAGAAGTGATGTACCACATAGTAGCCAACAACACCTGGTTGGCCACTACAACTCTGGCTGCCAAGGAAAGACGTGCGGAACCCCAAATGTAGTAGCTTCCTCCTGATCGATAGGAGGAGGGGAGCAATCTGCTACTCAAGGGATAAGTTCAAACCAACCTGACAGCCCAAGTATCAAACTGCAATCCCGGGGGGAATCCATCTGACACCCTCACCTGGCAGCCAATCTGGCGTAGGAGCAGTACCAACCGAGAAAGCCACAGTCTTTCTCCAGTTAATCCGTGCACCTGATGCACAACAAAAGGCCTCAAGAGCCTGCTCACACCTATGAAGGTTTGGGTCATGGCCCTCCAAGTACAAAGCTGAGTCGTCTGCAAATCGTCTCAAATGCTGGATGTTGCCAACAGTACCTGACTGTGTGCCCATCTGTAAAGATCTGACACACCTCTAATCCAAGCATCTGAGAAGCCCATCCTGCGTAGAGTGCCCTCCAAGAAGTCCCAATCAACTCTATCATAGGCCTTCTCAAAGTCGAGAAGGAGTATCACCAGATCCTCACCACGCAGGCGAGCGAGGGCAGAAGCCTCCCCAAACGTAAAGATGTTGTCAAGGATACTACGCTCCTTGACAAAACCTGTTTGTGTCCCATGTATAATGCTCTCTAGAAGTGGCTGAATCCTCAAACTCAGAGCCTTGGAAAGAATTTTGTAGGCTGAGTTGAGGATGGTGATGGACCGCCACTGTTGAATCTCATCCAAGGAGCCATCCTCCCTGGGAATGAGGTAAATGAGACCCTCACTCATGCTGTCAGCAGACATCTCTCCTGTGTGCAGGATGTACTAAAAAGCGTTGCAGAGATTTGAGCCAAGTCCGTCCCAGTACTCTAAGAAAAAACTAGGATTCAAACCATCCTCACCTGGACACCTACCATGAGGAAGTGCACTGAGGGCCACATGGAGCTCCTCTAGCTGAAGAGGCTGCTCAAGCCTCTGGCACATCTCCTCAGTCACAAGACAAGGCATCTGTGCCCAAACCTGCTCTCTGCAAGCATCCTGACGCTCTGATTGAGGCTCTGCTGAAAGCGGGTCACGGTAAAAGTCGGTAGCAACTGCTTGCATGTCCTCGGGCTCTGAAGCAACTGACCCATCAGGCCTCCTCAACTGGCTGACCCTAGCATGCGTATGTCGGGGTCCCACTGCCTCAAAGAAAGCCCTTGTCACTCTGTCACCCACCTGGGTCCACTGAGATGCATGTCGATGGAAGGCAAACTCATGGCACCTCTCCTCTGTGCTAGCAAGCTCCTGACGAGCCTACTGCAATTGCTCCTCCAACCAAGGACTGTGTGGATGCTGCTCCCAAGCTGCCAACTCAACTCTATGCACAATAGTATGGCTACAGACTGTCCCACCCAAGTCACAGAAGTGGTCACTAGTGTAGAAGCGATCTATACAAGATAGATTCACTCCTCCCACTCTGCGGTCCGAACAAGAGAAGGCCAAACTGTCAGGGGGCCTCACAAAGCTAGAATGCTGCCACACATCTGAAACCTGCAGAGTCATACAAAACCTCTCCCAAGCTGCCAACTCAACTCCGTGCATAGTAATATGGCTACCTCGAATCTTGTCAGAGGGGTCCTCCAACATGTTTAAGTCACCCCCAATGCACCATTGCTCTGCTTGCGGCAGAGACTCAACAAATATGAGACCAAAACTCTGCACATGCACTCGCCACATTGGGCCCATATATGTTCAGGAATCCCACGAGGCAACCCCGAACCTGCATAGTGATCCAGTGAGCCCTGCCTGGCACAATAATCCCATAGTTACAGGAAATGGCCATTTTCAAGTCTCCGTTCCCCGTTCCCATCCCAATTTCCCGTTCCGTGTTTCAGACGTGAGTATCCAAAACAGGGAATGGCATTTCATGCATGTTGCCGTTCCCCATTCCGATTTTCCGTTCCGGGTAACTATGAATAATCCCTCTGCCCACTATGGCTTGCTGCAAAGAGTCAGCAATAGTCATACATACCCCTCCCTGGATGCCTCCAGGTCCAAAAGCAGCTGACCAAAACGTCTCATAGCGACCACGCAAAATCTGACCACATCGTCTAATGCGGCTCTCACAAAGATGATGCTCCTGTAGCATAAGGATGTCAATCTCACCACCCACAAGGCATCTTGAAGCTCCTGACACAACCGGCCCCTCTCACGCTGAAACTGGGGCCCTCCTAATCCCTGCACATTCCATGAGATGATCCTCATGGAGTCGGTGAGAGAAAACAGCTGCTGCAACAACAACCAACCTCGCTATCTTTGAGGCCGGTTTGGATGGAGAGTAATCCGCATCCGAACAACCTCTAGATAAACGAGATAGGAGTGACTGCCCCACCCAAGCCCAAGCCGAGCGTGCAGCCCAAAGGGCTACATCCTCTGGCCAAGGGCTCATCGCGATGACCTTGGACGCCATCTCGGAGGTCTCGTACTCTATCTAATAGTAGCCGCGTTTGAGGAACTGAACATCCAAGATCTTTTCCACCTCTGAGAGAAGGCGGGCCTGGAGAAGATCACGCACCTCTCCTCTGGTGGGTCTGGTGCCGAGAATCTTGCAAATGACGGAAGTCGCCTGAAGGCGTTCCACCTCTGCTGCGAGGCTCGCTTGCTCTGTCGGCGAGAGAGCAAGTTAGATGGTGGGCTCTACAGGGTAGGGCGAGGGGGCTTCCTGAGAGTCCCTCTGTGGTGGAGCATGAGCCTCCATCAGTGTCTGCTGCCGTGAAGAACGGGCGAAGAGTCATTGACGAGTGGTGGCCTTTTGCAACCGAGTACGTCGAAGGAGATGACAGCTTTAGCCGAACAGAAAACAGGGGTAGAGGGGAGAGTGGCGATGCGGGGAGAGCGGGATTGCGAGGCGGAGCTGGCGGGCTGAGGCGCGGCGAAAGGGCTGAGGTGTGGCAGGCTGGGGCTGGCACGGTAGTGATGACTACGGGCAGTGGGCAGGGCAGGACAGGTTAGCGCAAGACCAGCAGGGGGGGAGAGCGATGGCCGGAGAGAAGGGGGGCAGTATGTGCACAGAGAGAGAGAGGGCGAGGGCAACAGCCCGCAAAAGTTGGATCAGTCAAGTCTCCTGCTGAGAGGGGGTGTTAGACTTACACCACTGTTTTATGAGCAATGGTTAAATTAAGTCAGAGCGGATAGTTTGTAATCATTTTGAGCATTCAAGAAAACTATAAATAAATATGTGCAAGAAAAAAATGCTCACTCTTGCACGCGAGGAGATTGTACCCAATGCTATGTGTCCTCTCCTCTCCTCTCTTCTCTCTCATGGTATGCATAGCGTTCCACTCTAGTAGAAGCGCATGCACGTGCTCTTGTGCTCCCTCTTCCTCTCTATCTCTTTCCGTTCAATCTCGCTTTGAATTATGTGTCTCTCTGATCTTTCAAATATACGCACCTACGGTTCTACTACTCGTAGTATGGTATTTTTGTGTATTTTTGCAAGCACTCCGCGCTCCCATCTGTTGCAGTTCTATTGCACGCTCATACACCCATCAATTTTGGTAAGCACCTAAAAGAGCACACCAAACTCAGGGATAATCAAATGATAAGATCCTCTTGATTACTCTCATAGATTTGTGAAAATACCTTGCTTATTTGAAGGGTTCCAAAGTCGATGCTCGACACGACAGCAAACAAAAAATTCACCAATTTAAACAATATCAGTGCAAAGTGTCGGTGTAGGCAGCACAAGTGCAAATTTTCCGATTTAAATAGCATGCCTAACAGGTGTGGATTTGCCAATTTATGCAAACACCGATTACAAAATCATACTACAATGGTTGGCCACCATTGTCCCTAGTATGATTTGGTTAACTCGGGTATATGATTAAATTTTATGGATTTAGATTTGGTTTAGTGTTTATGGAATTGGACTTGGAATTAATGAGGATTGATTATTAAACGATGATTGTGACCAATGATATCCTGACACACTAAAATATAACATACATTGCCTAATTTCGTGGTATGGGACACTAAAATATGCAGAAGGGCTAAGCAAATTAGTTTGTTTAAGTTCATGAGTTTTTATTATAATACCTGATATTTATGACACAGTTTTAACCATTGTTTTTGACAAGTATGATTTGCACATTAATAGCATAGCAACTGAGAACAGTTGCTTCCTAGAGGAGAGGTATGTAATAGAAATTGATAAACATTTATTTATTACAGCTCACAGTTATGGACTATGCAAAAGGATAGCAAGTTTATCGATATTTTTTTATTAAAGAGCTCTTTATGAGCAATGGTCACTTTATGTATGGGCGGACAGTTTGTAATCATTTTGATTATTGGAGAAATCTATAAATAAATACGTGCAAGAGGAAAATGCTAACTTTTGCACCGGGGGAGATTGTACCCAATCCTATGTTCTTCTTCTCTTCCCTCCTCTCCTCTCCTCTCCTCTCCTCTCCTCTCACAGTATGCATAGCACTCCACTCTAGGGAATGCACATGCACGTGCTCTCGTGCATTCTCTCGCTCTCTATCTCTTTCAGTTCAATCTTGTTGTAGATTATGTGTGCCTTTGATCTTTCAACTATACAGAGTTGTGGTTCTATTGCTTGTAGTATAGTATTTTTGCAAGCACTCCGCGCTCACATCTATTGCAGAGAGTTCATGGCATGATCACCATTCTCTACTTTCTCCCTTGTGCACCTCATTAGCCATCATGTGATTGTACCCCTCCTCATATGTTTTGAGCTGATGTATTATGTGATAACGATGAGGATGTCAGTTAGACTTACATACCTACCCACCCTAGGTACTATCATTTTATTTTATCTATGTGTTCCTTAGACATTGAACTAGAGTCACACATGGATATAACCTTTTGGTCTCAAAGGTCATTTTGGCCTTTTAAAGACATTAATGTCACATTCATCTCTCTCTCTCTCTCTCTCTCTCTCTCTCTCTCTCTCTCTCTCTCTCTCTCTCTCTCTCTCTCTCTCTCAGTAATGTCTAGTTCTGTCACAATTTGCTGACGTGTCAAGCCACTGAAGAACGGAGCCAACCTGCAGATCCCACCCTAGAGGCCTAAACCCTAAGAAGAAGAAGAAGAAGAAGCGGAAGAAGTTCCCACCAATTTATGGGACCCCATCGGATGGGCCCCAAGTGACAAAGGCATTAAAATAAAGCAAGCTCACACACACACACACGGAGAGCATGATGAAGTGGCAGCTATACGGATTTCCACAATTCGCGCTGACATAATGACGTGGCAAGTGAACGGAATTTTGCAATTCGCTCTGACATGATGACGTGGCAGTGTACCGATTTCCGCAAAACGCACTGGCAGCTTTTGGGCGCTAGTGCTTTTTAAGACCAGATGCTTTTGAGTTTAATGCTTTTCATGTGACTGCTTTTCAAGGCCAAGGACATTTAAATATGTGCAGAGGGCTCATGCTCTGACACACTTCTGGATGAAGGTGCAAAGCGTGAGTACCGAGTTCAAGTAATATAAATAAATACCGAAAGGGGCGCCAAGTCCCTTCCTCCTCGCCCTACTCACCCCCTACCTCCCAACCCACACCAGCCCCTACTCACTGTCTTAAGAGCGTGGATGACTTCCAATAGCTCCTTTTTATAAATCTGTGCAATTCGCTCTGGTTGCGAAAACATTCGACTCTCATAAGCTATAACATGATCCTCCTGCATTAAGATCACTCCCAGACTACGACCACACGCATCACAGTAAACCTCAAATGGCTTTTGCAAATCTAGTAATACCAACACTAGACTAGTTCAACTTCTCTTTTAGAGTCTTAAGCTGCAATCTCTGATGGTCCCCAAGAAAAAGGAACCTCTTTCTGGGTCAAAATGTATAACAGAGAAGCAATCTCCGCAAACTTTCAAATGAACCACCGGTAATACGAGCACAAACCCAAAAATCTTCAAACTTCATGTACATTCTTCAAATCTGGATGATCTTGAATGGTTTTAGCTTTGGCCAGGTCCATTTTTACACCCATTGCAGAGACAATGTGTCCCCAAAAGTATATCCCTCGCAAGAAAAATTTTCTCTTTTTCCCATTAACCACCACTCAATGTTGTTGTAGTGCTTGGAAAACATGTAACAGATAATGCTTGTGCTCTGCCTCACTCTTCGAGAATACGATGATGTCCTCAAAAAAAGTATCCAGAAATGACTGATACTCTCTAAAAATCATGTCCATCATCCTATTGAACGTTGCAAGAGTATTCGTGAGACCGAAAGGCATCACCAAGTACTCCTACATTCCAAAGGACGTCCTGAATGTGGTCTTGTATGCATCTCCGACAGCAATTCTGATGATGATAGCCACTTTTCAAGTCAATTCTGCCAAAACAAGTAGAACCCTGTAACTTGTCCAGTATATCATCGAACCTGGGTATTAGAAACTTGTTCTTGATGGTGATTTTGTTGAGAGATCTGTAGTCAATGTACATTCTCCAAGATCCACCTTTCTTCAGTACCAACGACACTCGTGAATAGTAAGTTTATATAACGGGATATATGAGACCCTTCTCTAGAAGCTCTTTCACTTAATTCATAATTTCCTCGTTCTGGGTTCTGCTAACTTGATAAGGTGGCCAATACGGTGGCGTGCTTCCATGAATCAATTCAATGGTGTGATCTTCAAGTCGTTGACTGTCACAGAGTGATGACATGGCATGACCAACTCGAAGAGAAATGGCCAAGTGGACGAGAGACACTGAACGGACAAACTTGAAGAACTTATGAAGCAGCTTGAACCCTGAAAGAGATTTTTGTAACATGCGCTGACATGCTGACGTGGTAGATCGTACAGATGTTGACATGGTAGGGTTGTCCGGATTTCCATGTTTTGCGCTACTGGTGCCACGTGGCAGGCTATACGAATTACCGCAAATTACACTGGCTCCTTTTGGGAGTCTCCAACGCTAGCTTTTGAGAGCAAATGCTTTTGGGGGAAAGTGCTTTTGGGGCTCTGCTTTTGGGCATCCCTTGTACTGTTTATAGGAGCCCTTGGGGCCTCACTCTGCAGACCATCTGGACGCAGAGTCTGAGAGCCGAGGACCGTCGGGAGTTGTACCTTGATGTGATCACTAATAAAGAGATACTGAAAGGGACAGCAATCTTTGGGGCCAGTACTTCTGGGTGCGGAAGTCCATCATGCCCTGTCAACTCTCTTCTTCTTCTTCTTCTTCTTCTCTCTCTATTCAAGTTCAGTAGTTTTGAAGTTTATGTTCATGTGTTGCTATTGATTTCTTGCTTGATGTGTCGAAGCCTATAAAAGTGGTATCAGAGCTCAGAAAGTTTCTTCTTCTACGAGGGATTCGATCCCTTCTGCAGCACACGAAGATTCTCGAAGAGAATCTGACAGAGTAGACAAGATTTTTGTGAAAGAATCTTCGTGTCCCGACCCGGACATATTAGCCACTCCCACCCTTCGTCCGTCGCACATCGAGCGTGCTCACATCCTCATTGCTCCGCCTTAAAGGGCATAAGCCATAAAGAACCCAGATTACACATGGTTCTCATGGAGAATCTGACAGAGATAACACCTCTCAGCGGGAAGGCATAGAAAAGTTGAACCCAAGAGTGGGAACTGAAGAAAAGAATGAAGAATTGGGTAATTTTTTTTGCGGGAAAGTTTGCCAAAATAGAGTACAAACGTCAATTGCAGGTTGACACATGTGTTGATCAAGTACTCCAAAGACCTGAGATTTATGAAATACCTAAAGAATTACCCGATGGATGAGATTCACATGAGATGGCGAGAAACCATTGATTCTCCTCCTAGGTTGGGAACAAAGTTGAAAGAAAAGCCAAGTGCATAAACGTGGAAACTGTATTCACAGAAAGAGCTAGACAGAGCTCATGACAAGAAGATGAACCAGATAATGAAAAGCTTGAAGCACTCTCGGAAGAAGAGGAAATCGATGGATTTTCCCGTTTATTTGGGCCGGAGGTCAAGTTTCGGGTGGCAAGTAGATCCAAGAAGCGTACTCATTTCGAGGATGACTCACATTTTTCTTCATTTTCAGAGAGTTCCAACAGATCGTCAACCTCTAGTTCCAGAGAGAATGAGAAAAGGCGGAGATTTTTGAAAAAGACTAGAAGGCATGGAAGGCCATCTAGCAGTTCGGAGGAGGAGAGCTAGTCCTCTTCTGACAGTGACTAGATGAGCAAGAAGACCAAGGAGTTCAACGAAGGGGGTTAGGCTGTCACGTTTGAGACGGTTTCAAGCTATCAGGACACCCTTCGAGCCCTTGAGTTTGTACGACAATTTGACGTCGCTTTCTCTGGAGGTTGGTTCATGGAACACTCCAAGGTGCGGAGGGCGGCATCTTACATAAAAGGAAACGCAGAGACATGGTGGTCTACTCTGTTGTTACGCAAAGAAGCCCATGCCACGTGGTTAAATTCAAGAAAATTTTTCACGTGAACTTGGATATCAGATGAATATGAAAGAGATGTCATCATGGCTTGGCATCACTTGAGAATGACTAAGAAAGATACATTGGATGACTACTGCCAAAATTTTTGGGGTACTTATCCGTCAATATCTTCGTTTCAGAAGATTACTTTGAGAAACCGATTGAGCGGTTTTGTTGTGGATTGTCAAAAGAAATTCGAGAGTATTGTCTAAACCAGAAGTCTGACTCTATTCAGAGACTTATGGGACATGCTAAACAAGGATTTGGAATGCATGCTGGCTCATTGACTTATCCTACGGATACGATAGCATCCACCTCAGCAGGGACCTCAAGAGTCTGCCAGTGAAGAGAATGAATCAAGGGAACCATATGCAAGTTGATCAGAGGATTCTGGAGAAGAAAAGGGATCAGATGATAGTGCGTCTCAGGGTTCCGATGATTGAAACTGAGGTGCCAATGGACACGGGAGGCTAGCGAAGCTACCCCCAGGTCCTAAGGCACAAGGAAAGAAAGGAAAGGGAATCAGCTCATAGATCAGAGAATTCCCTAGATCCAAGTAAGCTGCCAGTGGACAAGGAGCCTCAGGAGCAACCTAGAGTGGAAGAGACCAAGGAGATTCTCGTTCCAAAACAGATATTGGCTCACATGGAAAGAAAAGTGAAAGATAAAGTGATACGGTGGTTCTTAGTTTAAGAACTATCCGGCATTTGATGTGAAGTGGATGGAGGAGGACCTAGCAGATACTCCTCACATGCTGGAACTTTACCTTCACGCTTTCGGTCTAGCTCCGACTATTCCGAGAGTTCCCGGAGATTAGTGGGTTGAATCTGGTGGAGGCGGGACTACACAAGAGGGGAGTTACTTCGCTCCTTTGTCATAGATTACGTAGATGGAATAAAGTCACTGACTTCATTTGGATTTCAAGGATATTGATGGGGCTGACAGTATTCTGTTGAATGACTTTATGAAAGAAGTACTTCAAACTGGGAATTCTTGAAATGAATCTGAGTAGTGTTTGAGTGCATGTTTGAAAGACGAAATGACTACAGCATTTCGGTGTTGTTCTCCGGAGAGATGAAATGGTAACAAGATTTAGTCAATCAATACATCTGCGAGAGATCAGTGACATATCTGGATGTGATTGCTAAATACGTTACAAAAGATCATGATTTGAACTTCATGCATCCCACACAAACACCAAGGCAACACATCAAGAGAAAACACAAAATACCCAGTAAAATAGCTTTGGTGAACCAAAAAGGCGAACCACACACATGAAGGGCATAAATCAATACAAAGATCTGCGTACGAAGTTTCTATCATATCTCTAGAGATGCATGGCAGACTCGGCAATAACGAAGCCTAGAACTAAAAGAACCAAGGGCGAAAGATTCACAAGCTGAAGTTTACATGTCCGCTATACGAATAAAACATAAACCTAGAAATGAAATGAAATGTTATATTAACGTCTTCAAAAGGCCAAAATGACCTATGAGACCAATCAGTTACAAAATAGTGAATCTAATACCATGTCTGGGTACAAAAGAACTAGAAAAGAACTAGAAGTGGAACAAAATACTACTACTACTACTACAATCTAAAACTACGTGGGTGTAGCAGCTGATACAATAGGTACCCGGTAAACTGGATGTAACAGTGTGTGAAACAAAGATGGAAGAAATGGTGAGGATCCATCCTCATCTGCACTCTGGATGTCGAGAGAGTATGGCTCGAATCTTCTGTTGTAGTCTCCGTCGATGCTGTGTAGCTCCTCTCCTCAGTCGCGGTCGTCTGTATCTCTGTAGCTCCAATGCTCGGTCGATGAGAGTGCCAGTAGTGGTCGAATGAGTGTGGGACGAGCTCTGCAGTGGTGGCTGCTCCTCTGGCTGTCCCATATCTAGTGAAAAGAAATCTGTAATGTGTCTCTGGGACTGCCTCTCTCTAGCTCTCCCCAGTAAAGTGTCTCTATACCTGTGTAACTCAAGTAGATATAGTCCAAGACATCTCTGATCCTCATAACTCATGACCCTAGATAGAGGACCAAAACCCTCTCTATACCTGTGTAACTCAAGTAGAGAGTGCAAGGTATGCTTTGTATGTCTTGCAGGTTTGCTTGTGACCTTTTCCACACAACTCCACATGGTGCCATGCTGGGCTATCTTTATCCTTTTTGTATACATTTGCATTGCTATCACAGGGCTCAGCACACTTTTTGGAATTCAAGGCATTGCCAACAATGGGGAACCTGCCCCTTTGCTTACAAAAGGCAGCAAACAAGCAGCCCGTCTACTTACCAAAAAGGGGCAAGAGGCTAGGCCTGTGCTTACAGCACAAGCAAGTCTTCTACTTTAAAAAACGACTTCTGTGCATATCCGAACAGAGAGGGAATAGATTAAGGCATGACAGGCTACATGGTTGAAACAGCACGTTGATTACATAACAAGCACAAAAATACAAGAAGGTTCAGAACTTTTATATCAGTATCAAAAAAATATGGATAGAAACCACCACCTGGAATATTATCTATTCTATCTCCTGTAAGTGCAAGTACATCCACAAATTGAGATGGGTTCAAATCCCCAAATCTTTCCTGGAATTCCTCCAATCCAAAAGAGACAATCCTATGCAAGGATAGCCTTTGTGTCAGATATAAAACTGATGTTCTTTTACAGTTTGAGCAGTACTACATGGAGGAATTTAAAATTTTCATGAGTGCATTACAATAATGTTTCGAAGATGCGTTATTCTTTCCTTGACAACAGGGTTTCTGCTTGAATTCGATCAAGAATTACCCTGAACCACGGGGAACAAAGCGCAAGAGACGCAAGGAAGGAGAAATGAGTTGAAAGAAATCTTTATCTGGTGACACCACTCGAACCTGTCAAAGATAGCAGCACAGATCACTTTTAAATGGATTCCTTATGTCCAAGGTTATCAAGTATCTTTAGCACATTAGAAAAAAAGTGTCCTATGGAAAACACAGGAAAACAAACCTTTTCATTATGTTAGAACTGAAAACCAACAGAGAAAGAAACTGGACATTACAAAACAGTGTCATATGGAAAGTACAGGAAAACACACCTTTTCAATATGTTAGAACTGAAAAACAAACTAGACATAGGTTATTGTCAAATCGAGTCAAGAGATATGACATTGCAATGGCATGTAATAGAAATCTTGAGGCTCTCCATTCTTAATAAGAAAGAAGGAATCTTCGTTTTCTTTCTTTTTTCTTTGATATCAAGCCAAACAGACCTATGAGAGGCGAGTTCCAAAAGTCTTGAAACTTGACATTGCTACAACAGCCCATTTTGCCAACACTTTGAGCAAGAAAAAGTTGTCATATTTTGACCATATGAGAACAACGTGGGAATGTACAGATCGTTCTCTACTATACCTTTCCTATACGGTACAGATGAGACCTTGTTTGTGGTTTTACTTGTGGATGTTCTTCCCACAAAAAACAGATCTAATTGCCCCTATTTAGCACAATTGATGCTCTCTGGTACTATTTTCCACACCACAACTCTTTTCTAAAACTTGTTTCATTTAGTCAAAGAACAATCAGTCTACAGATACCTGTCGTTGTCAAACTACTTTGGAATTAATGTTCTGGTGCACAGAAAGTGCTGGTGAAACGTATTGACAATAAACCCTTAACTTATATCATAGCCTGCCACTTCAGTAATAGAAATTTACCTATTAGCAAATCTTCAACACCTAAATATATACTTCAATAACATTTTCTAAAAACTGTTCCAACAACCTTTGGCAAACCCATCCAGCAAGGACCCAGATAGACAATACCTTAGCCTCTGCCTTGATAGCACTCAAAGCGAGTGTTCCTATGACATCATCAGCCTCCACACCAGGTACCTGCAGCAATGAGCGCCAAAATAGGCTTCACTTAAACTCTAAATGTTAACAACAGGAATTTAAAGCATTAATTACCTCCACGGTTTTGATGCCCATAGCTGTGAGTGCTGGTTTGATGTACTGTAGTGACTGAACAACAGTATCCGGTGTTGGGCTGCGATTTGATTTGTAATCCGAAAACATAGTGTGGCGAAAAGTCAAACCTATACTCAATTGAAAAAAAATTAGACAAAAATTGTTGTATTGAACAAAAAAGAAATACAACACCAAGAGTTCATGGGCAACACATGCTAGTTCCTTGTGGCATCAACTAGCAAACACTATTGTGCGCATGACGAGGACCGACCATCTCAAAAAACTCACCAATAACTGTCTCCCACCTAAGTGCAATGAGATACTTGACGATGGAAGAAAAACTCGTGGCGCCGCTCCTCATTGGCAATCAGCTTCTATCGAGCCTCCTACATCTACTCCTCCATCCAAGGGCTACCCAATGAGTCGTGACGCTCCTGCATGCATTGTAACGAAGCAATGCCCTGCCACAGCTGCTTCTCCTCCTCTTAAGCCAGAGCCAAGCTAGTTGCCGATGCCTGGAGGAAGAAACAGCTAAGCTCCACAAGGCAAATGGCTGCTCTAGCAGCATGGTCGTCCGGTGTGTCCAGACTCGCTGTGCAAAGCGCCACAACCTGCCCTCTGAGCTCTGTATCCAGCACAATCCTCTCTAGATTGTGTAGCATGAGACTGTCACTCCGCTAGACAATGTTCGTTGCCACCACAAGGATGACTTGGAGAGTGACCACAGCTGATCACTATGATGCACAATCCACACATCAGATTGCATGAGGGCATAGACATTGCCAGCTAAAATGCATTCCAATCTGGTAGCAGCAAGATTCCAATCAGAGAAGCGGGAGACTTGAGTTACACAGCCACACAGATAGTTTACTGAGGAGATCTGGAGAGAAACAATCCTAGAGACAGATTACTGATTTCTGCACACCAGACACTGGACAGATAGAGGAGCAGCCACCATTGCAAAGCTCAACTCATACTCACCCCCGTGGTACTCTCATTGACCGAGCATTAGAGCTAGGGAGATCAAGACGCCCACGACTGAGGAGAGGAGGTTCACAGCATCAACGAAGACTACAATAGAGGATTCAAGCCATACTATCTCGACATCCAGAGTACACAAGAGGATGGATTCATCACCCATGCGGTACTCTCATTGACTGAGCATTGGACTAGGGAGATCGAGACGCCCGCGACTGAGGAGACGAGCTTCACAGCATTGACGAAGACTACAATAGAGGATTCAAGCCATACTATCTCAACATCCACAGTACACATGAGGATGGGTTCATTACCCATTGTATCTTTGACACCCATAGTATCAGTGATCACACATACCACACACAATTCCAGCTAGTAGCACTTCTAGATTCAGTATAGTATCTCTTTTTTTTGTACTCGGACATGGTATCAAATTCACCACTTTGTAACACATTGGTCTCATAGGTCATTTTGGCCTTTTAAAGGCGTTAATATATCATTTCATCTCTCTCTCTCTCTCTCTCTCTCTCTCTCTCTCTCTCTCTCTCTCTCTCTCTCTCTCTCTCTCTCTCTCTCTCTCTGCGTCACTCAAAAAAGATCTCGCCGAAGCACAATTAAGCAACACACTAGAAGAGGGCGAATTGCAACCCTCAGTAATCGAAGAAATCAATACTATCAAGGAGCAAATACGGGCCATCAAAGAGGGAGAACAGCAACACAAAGAGATGACCACTTCTTGGGTGGATGTTCTTACAAAAACGCAGCAGAAGGTGGATGAAGCCAAGAAATGGATCGCCGTGGCCAAGAAAGGAAAAGGCAAGGAGATAACGTCCACATCCACACCCACTATCATTAATCAGACACTAGAGGAGGAGCAAAGAAGACGTGTGCGCGCTTTACATGTGAGAATTTGCGGTCTTAAAGACAAAGGCAATGTGGACGAAGAGGTAAAAGAACTCATGGCCTTGATGGGGGTTCATGAGCCGACGCACACAAGAGCCTGGAGAGTGGGCAACATAAAGAAAAATGGAAGCAGTGGGGAAACCTCAAAAGAAAGGGCACTCATTGTCCGTTTTCCCTCCATGGAAGTGAAGAAGTCCTTCTTGAAGAAAAGGCCAACTCTTAAAGAGACGGGCATTTTTCTCGGGGATGATCTTACTCTCTCGCAGATCGCTCATATGCAGGAAGTAATGCCGGAGATTAGAGCGGCAAGGGGGAAAGGCAAGATTGCCTTTTACCGAGATGGAAGAGTTGTAATACTGGAGCGACGCTCCACATGACGGTGCGAGACTTATGGGACCACACTCAAAGTGGCAGCCTGGAACTGTAATGGATCCATGCGTCTTGATGTGGGTGCTTTTGAGGATAGCTTTACTGGAAGAGACATCATTTTTTACTCTGAGACGCACCAGGCCCCTGGGCAATCCATGCCTCACATCAGTGGATACAGATAGGAGACACGCTCAAAGCACAGAGGACGGGGCTCAGGGGGAGTGGCAGTGTTATTTAGAGAGGATTTGTAGCCATTGATACATATAGCCCGCAGGGATGAGCAGGCTAGGTACATGTGGGTAAGATTGAAAGCAGAGCCAGGCAGATATCTCTACCTTGCTATTTGCTACTTCCCCCCGAGTACGTCGGTCTATGCATCAGCCAGAGGACAGTCCCCCTTTTCTATTTTGGATGATGACATATGGGAGTTCTCTTAGAGATGGTGACATTATCATTCTAGGGGACTTCAATGCTAGGACTGCCCATCACCAGACAGTGTTTTATGATACTTCAGAGGAGATGCTGAGAGAGCTAGATGTTGTAGGGACGGTCGTGTCCAGACTATCCCACGATGCGGAATATACTTAATATGGACGACAGCTGACAGACATGGGCACCGCACATGGACTGGCCATCTTGAATGGCATACAGAGGTTTCCTGCTTCGGGAGGCTTCACATGCTTCCCACACAGACATGGAGCTAGCACAATGGACTATGTCATGGCACAACCGAGCCTCATCTCTAGTATCCAGGACCTCACGGTTGGACCCAGACCTGTTGGTGTGGCAGTGGATCATGCTCTTGTATCGCTGACCATTTCTTTTCAGTTTAGTGTAGCACACAGGCTACGGGCAGCAGCCCCTACTCGCTACACCTTCACGCGGGAGACGGACTCTGTACACATAGATGGGATCTACAGACGCCTGTGCACAGAAGAGCCAAGGCGACCTCTGGAGGAGCTTACTACTATACTGACACAAACACTACATGATGCAGCAGCAAAGGCATACCCACACACCCAACCTGAGCAGAGACGCCGTTCAGGGAGCATGCCCTAGAACAGTTGGTATGATGAGGAATGCCGGGACACTAGAGCTAGACTTCAGAGGGAGGTGCTTTTGGGGAACATCACTCATAGGCAGTCACAGATTGACTTCCGACGCTAGTGCGGCGGAAGAAGAGGGCATTTTTGGCTCGCCTAGAGCAGGATCTATACCAGCTATTCTTGAGTCAAGACTCACGTGAGGCGTGGAGGCTCTTTCATGAGCACTCCCCCCCCCCCCTGCCATCACTTCTACAGAGGCCTGGGGCCAGTATGCATCATCTTTGAACACAGTTCCTGAGCAGCCCCCCCTTCCCGAACCCCCCAGGATCCATGCCCGCACACATGTGGTTTTTTCACCACTGAGATGGTGATGAAGGCCATTGACACGATGAAGACTGGGAAAGCATATGATCATGATCGCTTAGTGGCTGAGCATGTCATGCATGCCAGAGATTTACTAGCAGAGCTTCTAGCAGTTATGTTTAACCATGCCATGTGTGAGGGCTTGCCTGATACCTGGAGCCTATCTACTATTGTACCAATCTTCAAGTCGGGAGACCCTATGGAGCCTGGGAACTATCGCACTATCATGATTGGACACACATTGGCACGGTTGTACGCATCTATTCTTGAGCAGCAGCTGAGTAGATGGGCAGAGAGAGAGGGGATGCGCGCAGCCGAGCAGGCAAGTTGAGGGGTTTTCTACTCTTGACCATATCTTGACACTCGGAGCCATCATTGAGGAGGGCAGATCGCGTGGGAGACGGATCTATTGCAGCTTTGTGGATTTCCGTAAAGCATTTGACACAGTGCCCAGAGCGAGATTGATGCGCAGATAACAGCAGATGGGAGTACCCACAAAGCTCATTTGGGGGGTCATGGCATTATACAGGTCAGTAGTGGGGCATGTACGCACCCCAGAGGGTCTATCCACACTGGTTTACTCCACTATTGGGGTGAAGCGGGGCTGCCCGCTCTCTCCTACTCTATTTGGTATGTATGTAGATGAGCTTTCTGACTACATTGAGAGAGATGGTGATAGAGGTGCACAGCTAGCAGGGACATGGATTCCACTATTGTTATATGCTGATGATATTGTTTTGATTTCTGACTCTCCGGAGGGGATGCAACGTCAACTGGATGCTTTGCATAGGTTTGCCCAAGAAAGTGGTTTGTCCGTCAACCTTGGTAAAACCAAGGTCATGGTTTTTAATACCACCCCACAGTGGATCAGGAGGTCAGCGCCCGCCTTCACATACGGACAGGAGAAGGTGGAGTATACAGATGCTTACACTGACCTTGGAGTGGTTTTCAGTGGACCAGCATTTTCATTGAGGAGGGCAGCAGAGACTAGATTGACCAGAGCCCATGCAACATTGGGTAAATTGGAAAGGATGTGTTCACAGCTTCAGTTTCAGGAGCCTCGGACGAAGCTCTGGCTCTTTGACACTTTGGTGGCCTCTGTATTGCTCTATGGAGCTGAGATTTGGGGACCTTCACTGGACCATCACGGGAGGACAGGCTGCAGTGATGGATGGGGGGACATGGGGAAGCCTCTGGTCTCTATGATCTCACGGCTCATTAAGGCCAACACTTCAGTACCACGTGCTATTATACGAGCAGAGCTAGCTGCCTCCCCACTGGTGGTGGAGGCGCTCACCAGATCTGTCTCCTTCATACACCGCATGTGGGAACTTCCCAGAGACAGATATGCACGTCTTGCACTTGAGTCCTATCGACAGTTAGCCGTGCAGGGAGATACAGCATGCTGGTATGGGGAGATGACGTCATGGTTTCAGGCACATGGGTTCAGCATAGACAGATTGCCTCCTTTCCAATACTCACTGGATGCGCCCTCTGTGACTCTTACACAATCCGAGATCACCATGCTCGTTCGCCACGACTTGACTCAGCTAGACACCAAGAGGACATAGATACAGCCAGTACACGAGCTAGGCACGAAGATGGCTTTCTACAGAGAGCATCTCCTCCACCTTACGGAGGATGGTTTTGTGACGAGGCCCAGATACATGGACAATCACTTGTCTCATGGGATACGATGTGCTATTGGCCAGATACGCACATCTTCACACCAGCTGCGGATCGAGACTGGGAGATACAGCGGAATACCAGTAGAGGCCAGGATATGCCCCCTGTGTGACATCGAGCCTGAGACAGAGTTGCACTACACATGCCACTGCCCCGTCTACTACGAGATACGAGGCCGCTTCCATTGCTTGTTCAGAGAGGGCTTTGGACCATTCTCTAGAGTCATGCGGTATGAGGATCAGAGATGCCTGGGTTTGTTTTTCCTCGAGCTACGCAGACACAGAGAGAGCTTGATGAGAGGAAAGACTAGCCAGTCTCACAGACAGATCACATACTTCTTTAGAGCTGCCACTGGACACCCGGAGGAGTTACTACCACAGCAGAGCTCGTCGCTTTACACTAGAGGCATACTAATCGACCGAGCGACTGAGCTGGGGACATCTAGACGCCCACGACTACGGAGGACTAGACAACATCGACAGAAGCTGCAGTAGAGGATCCAGGTCACTTTGGCTCGACATGCAAGACGCCCGATCAGACTCCTGACCATGGAGGAGATTGATGAGATCCGCCAGCGACTGATGCTGAATCTCCTGTGATCTAGTTATCCCAGCTAGTTGTTTTAGCAGATTAGTCCACACTCAGCAGTCTAGGATTTCATAGTATTTTATTTTGTGATTTTGTGCATCTTGTTACGCTGACTTTGTATCAGATCCACCACATTGTAACTTTCTGGTCTCATAGGTCACTTTGGCCTTTTGAAGACGTCCGTCCGTCCATCCATCCAATCCATCCAATCCATCCCATCCATCCATCCATCCATCCAATCAATCCCATCCATCCATCCATCCATCCAATCCATCCCATCAATCCCATCCATCCATCCATCCATCCAATCAATCCCATCCATCCATCCAATCAATCCCATCCATCCATCCATCCATCAATCCCATCCATCCATCCATCCAATCAATCCCATCCATCCATCCATCCATCAATCCCATCCATCCAATCAATCCCATCCATCCATCAATCCATCCAATCAATCCCATCCATCCAATCCCATCCATCCAATCAATCCATCCAATCCAATCCATCCAATCAATCCATCAATCCCATCCATCCATCCATCAATCAATCCCATCCATCCATCCATCCAATCAATCAATCCCATCCATCCATCCAATCAATCAATCCCATCCATCAATCAATCCATCCATCCATCCATCCAATCAATCCCATCAATCCATCCATCCATAAATCAATCCCATCCATCCATCCAATCAATCCATCCATCCATCCAATCAATCAATCAATCAATCAATCCATCAATCCATCCATCCATCCAATCAATCCATCAATCCCATCCATCCATCCATCAATCAATCCCATCCATCCATCCATCCATCCAATCAATCAATCAATCAATCCATCCATCAATCCATCAACCAATCAATCAATCCCATCCATCCATCCAATCAATCAATCAATCCATCCATCCAATCAATCCCATCAATCCATCCAATCATTCCATCCATCCCATCCATCCATCCATCAATCAATCCCATCCATCCATCCATCCAATCAATCAATCAATCAATCAATCAATCCATCCATCCAATCAATCCATCAATCCATCCATCCATCCATCCAATCAATCCATCAATCCCATCCATCCATCCATCAATCAATCCAATCCATCAATCCATCAATCCATCCATATATATATATATATATATATATATATTAATCCCATCCATCCATCCATCCATCCAATCAATCCCATCCATCCATCCATCCAATCAATCAATCCATCCATCCATCCAATCAATCAATCAATCCATCAATCCATCCATCCAATCCATCCAATCAATCCCATCAATCCATCCAATCATTCCATCCATCCCATCCATCCATCCATCAATCAATCCCATCCATCCATCCATCCAATCAATCAATCAATCAATCAAACCATCCATCCATCCAATCAATCAATCAATCCATCAATCCATCCATCCAATCAATCCATCAATCCCATCCATCCATCCATCAATCAATCCAATCCATCAATCCATCAATCCATCCATATATATATATATATATATATATGGGACAGCCAGAGGAGCAGCCATCATTGCAGAGCTCGGCCCACACTCATTCGACCACTACCGGCACTCTCATCCACCGAGCACTAGAGCTACTGAGATCCAGACGGCACTCTCATCAATCGAGCACTGGAGCTACGGAGATCGAGACGGCCATTATTGAGGAGAGGGCTACACAGCATCGACGGAGACTACAGCAGAGGATTCGAGCCATACTCTCTCCACATCAAGAGTGCATATGAGGACGGATTCTAGTAGTAGAATCATTGTTCTAGTTCTTTCTTTTGTACCCAGACATGGAATTAGATTCACTATTCTCATAGGTCATTTTGGCCTTTTGAAGACGTTAATATAACAATTCATTTCATTTCAGTACCACGTGCCATTATCCGAGCACAGCTAGCTGCCCCCTCACTAGTAGTTGAGGCGCTCACTAGATCTGTTTCCTTCATACACTGCTTGTGGGAACTTCCCAGAGAGAGATACGCCCACCTTGCACTTTAGTCCTCTCGACAGGTTAGCCACGCAAGGAGACACAGCATGTTGGTATGGGGAGACGACGTCATGGTTCCAGGCACATGAATTCAGTATAGACAGATTGCCCCCCTTCCAGTACTCACTGGATGCACCCTCTTTGACTCTTACACAATCCGAGACCACCAGGCTCATCCACCAGGACCTGATTCAGCTAGACACCAGGAAGACATGGGTACAGCCAGCACAAGAGCTGGGCACGAAGATGGCTTTCTACAGAGAGCATCTTCTCCAGCTTATGGCGGACGGTTTTGTGACGAGGCCCAGATACATGGACACCCACTTGTCTCATGGGATACGCTATGCTATTGGCCAGATATGCACATCTTCACACCAGCTACGGATCGAGACTCGGAGATACAGCGGAGTGCCAGCAGAGGCCAGGACATGCCCCTTGTGTGACATGGAGCCTCAAACAGAGTTGCACTACACATGCCACTGCCTCGTCTACCACGAGATACGAGGCCGCTTCCATTGCTTGTTCAGAGAGGGTTTTGGACCACTCTCAAGAGTCATGGGATACGAGGATCAGAGATGCCTAGGTTTGTTCTTGCTGGAGTTGCGCAGACACAGAGAGCCTGATGAGTGGCGAGGCTAGCCAGTCTCAAAGACGGATCACAGACTTCTTCAGAGCAGACACGGGACAACCGTAGGAGCCACTCTCACACCAGAGGCACACTGATCGACCGAGCGACTGAACTGGGGAAATTCAGGCGCCCACGACTGCGGAGGACTACAAAGCATCGAGATGGAGGCTACATCAGAAGATTCGGAGCACTCTGGCAACACATGCATGACGCCCGGTCAGACTACTAACCAACGACCGATGCTAGATCTCCTGTGATTCAGCTATCCCAGCAAGCCGCCCATTTTTGCTTAGTTCACATCGACCAGTCTAGGATCCCATAGTATATATCTTTGTTTTGTATTGTTGTTATTTTGTTACTCTCACTTTGTATCAGATCCACCACCTTGTAACTTTCTGGTCTCATAGGTCACTTCGGCCTTTTGAAGACGTTAACATTTCATTTCATCTCATCTCATCTCTCTCTCTCTCTCTCTCTCTCTCTCTCTCTCTCTCTCTCTCTCTCTCTCTCTCTCTCTCTCTCTCTCTCTCTCTCTCTCTCTCTCTCTCTCTCTCTCTCTCTCTCTCTCAATGGGTCAGGAGATTAGTACCTACTTTCAAATATGGTCAGGAGATTGTGGAGTATACAGATGCATACACTTACCTGGGGGTAGTCTTCACTGGGCCGAGATTTTCTTTGAGAAGAGCAACAGAGACTAGACTAACTAGAGCCAGTGCGGCTCTAGGAGGAATGGAGAGGATGTGTTCACAGGTTCAATTCCAGGAACCTAGGACAAAGTTATGGCTCTTTGATACTTTGGTTGCCTCTACTATGTTATATGGGGTGCAGGTTTGGGGACCTTCTATAGGCCAGGATGGGTGGAGGCGTATGGAGAAGCCCCTGGTATCTATGATCTCTCGGTTGATTAGAGCCAAGGTTTCTGTACCGCATGATATCATTCGAGCGGAATTAGCTGCCCCCCCTATGGAGATTGAGGCGCTCACCAGATCAGTCTCCTTTGTACACAGTCTGTGGGATACTACCAGAGACAGATATGCCAGGGTGGCTCTAGAGTCCTCCAGACAATTAGCTCTTAACGGGGATACATCATGCTGGTATGCTCAAATGACATCATGGTTTCAGACACATGGTTTCACCATGGACAGGTTGCCTCCTTTTCAATACTCTCAGGCACCCTTGAGGTCTCTGACACGGGTAGAGATTAATAGACTCATCCGTCAGGATTTGATCCAGCTGGACACGAGGAGGACATGGATAGAGCCGTTACAAGAGTTGGGCACAAAGATGGCTTTCTATAGAGAGCATCTTCTCCACCTCACGGGGGATGGGTTTGTGATTCGACCTAGCTATATGGACACGATCTTTCGCATGGTTTGCGTTGTGCCATTGGCCAGATACGCACGTCCTCACATCAGCTCGAGATTGAGACTGGCAGATTCAGAGGGACACCAACAGATAACAGAATATGCCGCTTATGCCATCTAGAGCCAGAGACAGAAGTACATTACATATGTCATTGCACAGTGTACTATGAGATACGAGGTCGTTTTCACTGTCTATTCAGAGAAGGTTTTGGGCCTCTATCTAGGGTCATGAGTTATGAGGATCAAAGATGTCTTGGGCTTTATCTACTTGAGTTACACAAGCATAGAGAAACCTTACTAAAGAGAGTTGAAGAGAGACATCCCCAGAGACAGATCACAGATTTCTTTACACTAGATACTGTACACCCAGAAGAACAGACAGAGGAGCAACCAGCGACGGTGGAGAGGTCTACCCGCACTATTGGCATTCTCATAGGCCGAGCATTGGAGCTAGGGAGATCTAGACGACCCCGAGGGAGGAGAGGAGCTACACAATTTTGAAGGAGGCTATGGCAAAGGATTCAAGCCATACTCTTTCGTCGTCCAGAGTGCAGATGAAGATGGATCTCTACTCCCCTCCCATATTGTCTTCACATTGTACTGCTGAGTTTAGGATCCCGCAGTATTTATATTTTGTTATCCTAGTTTAATTTATTTTGTTAATCTGACTTTGTATCAGATACACCGCATTGTAACTCTCTGGTCTCATAGGTCACTTTGGCCTTTTGAAGACGTTAATATAACATTTCATTTCATCTCTCTCTCTCTCTCTCTCTCTCTCTCTCTCTCTCTCTCTCTCTCTCTCTCTCTCTCTCTCTCCATGGAGGAGATTGATGAGATCCGCCAGCGACCGATGCTGGATCTCCTGTGATCTAGCTATCCCGGCTAGCTGTTTAGCTGCTTAGTTCACACCTAGCAGTTCAGGATTCCATAGTATTTCATTTTGTCATTTTGTCATCTTGTTACTCTGAATTTGTATCAGATCCACCACATTGTAACTTTCTGGTCTCATAGGTCACTTTGTCCGTTTGAAGACGTTAATATAACATTTCATTTCATTTCATCTCTCTCTCTCTCTCTCTCTCTCTCTCTCTCTCTCTCTCTCTCTCTCTCTCTCTCTCTCTCTCTCTCTCTCTCTCTCCCAAATCAGCTAGCACGTAATACGTACGCATGAATGTATGCCTAGGATATTGGCAACAAGGAAAGAAGGTACATTAGCATTTTAGAGAGGTGGGAAGCTCGTTAATTGGAGCGTCACTCCAAATGACGCCGAGAGAGTCGAGACCCATGAAACCTCTTTGAAGCTAGTAGTGTGGAATTTTAATGGAGCTCTAAGATCAGATGCAGTGATCTTTGAGAGCGGATTCAAAGGAATAGATAACATTTGCTACTCAGAGGCACATCCAGGTCCGGACGACAAACTTCCATAGTTACAAGTTTCACTTGGGAGTCTATTTTCAAAAAGTAGACACGTACTGAGCATAGCACCCAGGTTCAGGAGGAATAGCGGTGCTTTTTAGGACAGAGCTACACAGTATATACGTATAGTCCATGAAGATGAGCAAGGCAAGATAAATGTGGGTAAGAGTGCATACAGAGGGACGAAGAGACTTGTATATTGCTATATGCTACTTTCCTCCAAACACATATCCGTACACCTTGCTGAAGGGGCAATCGCCTTACATCTTGATGAGGATATTTCGAAGTTCCCGAAGGATGGAGATGTCATTTTACTTGGAGTTCTCAATGCTTGGTTTCAGCACGAGGTCACTCTTGGGTCTACTACACATAGATAGACGGGCATACTCTCCCGACGCCTCATACGGATGAAGAAGAGAGCTTCCGTAACTTGGATAGAGAGATATTTTTAATAGCTATCCTTGAATCAGGACTCTAGAGAAGCTCGGCAGCTTTTCAAAGATCATTCTCCAGTCACACCAATCATATCCCTTGACACAAGGGAGCAGTATGCAGCTATTTTATACACAATGTTGGGCAGCTTGTCCAGTGTAAACCTCCCAAGTGTGCACTGATCTGCTGACTATAATAGCCCGCCGTACAAAAGGTGTAAAAGAAAATTTGAACAATCCCAAAGATCTCATCATCTTCTTCAATATAAACGGTCGTGTCATCCACACTCGTGATCCCTCCCCTATTTGGGCAGTCAATTGCTCTGTGATCAGATAAAACACTCTCTCTCACATCAAATGGCTTTGTAAAATTGAAGTTTAAATATTTTTCCTTCCATCCTGAGCATGCCACTCAAACTGCCAAGATCAGAAATTGTATATAGTATGATAAAAAAGATGCTCCACAACAAAAAAAAAACTTGCTTCAATGAGCTTATCTGGGATAATTACAAATTTGTGAAACAAAATCTTTTGACAAAACATCTTTAGTTCCGACTCACTGGTGTAAGATACAAAAACCAGGCAATTAGAGGAAACATACCTTACATAAGGCATACAATCTCAAAAATAAAAACACACTTTGCGAATAGAAACCCACCCTCATGATCAAATACAACCTGAGCAAAGAAATTAAACAATTATAGAGAACATGTCAAAAAGTGCAATGTTCAGCTCGCAGCTTAAATTAATTAGCAAATTGAAATTTACCGCTATGTGTGAAGGCATCAGCTCAAAAACCTTCAAAACCTGTTACAGAGAAAATGGAATTCTAATTGATACCTGTATCTGCCTCGTGTCACTCATCTGATTCAAACATACTGCTATCAATCACTTAAAGCATGAATGTGTAGCATTCACTACAAGTTTACCTATGCTACTTGTGCCTGCCCATGTAATTGTCAAATTAAATAAGGAGATCCATGGAATGCCAATAAAGCTCAACATCAAATGTAGTTCCAGCAAGGTAAGAAATTCTATCACCCAAGGTGTCTTGCATCTGTAACAATGAGGGATTCAACACCTTGGATTGAAGGTGCTTGGGCAGACTAGGAGGATGCAGTGTCTTCTACTTTAGCTTTGAAGCAAAGCAATAACAAGAGGTGATCATGTTGTAAATATCATAATCAAGCACAAATGATACCTCACATGTGAGACCATAGTTAATTTCCCTTCAGAGTTGTCCGCAGTTGAAAAAGAATTCAGAACTTACCGTTGAAAGAGCCGTAAACACTGTCAGCACCCAATCACTATCACCAGATGTACCACTAATTTGTCCACCATGTTGTAATTTAGCTTCAGCATTAAAAGACCAAAATTGTTTTACGGCCAGAGTTCAGCACACAAAAGCATAAAATATAGATGTCCGGCATTGGAACATCAGCAGATGGGCAATTTGCCAGAAAGTGACTGTCATACCCGTAATTTTGTAATAAGCTCGATAGACAACGGCCTTCCCATCTATCAAGATCACCCTATTTTCTTTGCTTGTTGCAGTTTCTTGTGGCAGATTTGTAGTAGATGCTGCAGTGGATTGTTGCACAAGAGGTTGATCATCTGGTAGAGCTGCCAGTTTCTTATTCTGAAAGTCGACAATGAATCAATTATTGAGATGAACCACACGTCCACTTCAGGATACTATTTTGCAGGCAGTGAAAGCCATCATCAAATACTACATACACATTTCTCTGCCGGATAGACTAGCAACATGAAAACAGATAAACAAAGAAGTAGAAAGAAAGGAACAAGGGTTTTATTAATGTCTTCTAGAGGCTGAACTCGGCGTAAGATAGAAATCAATGTAAAACTGACATAAATCCTCTGATATCCTGAAAGTAACGTGAAGAAAACTAAAACTTGAACAAGAAAAAGGGGGCGACTGGATTGTACAAAAGCTTGGGAAAGTAGGGTGGATGAGGATGGAGCTCTGTCACCAGAAGTTCCAAATGCATAAATATATGGGTTGGACGTACAATCATGATATGCATAATCTAGCTAGCTTCATCCTGTCCCATCTTGGGGGTGTATGAAGGTGTACAATCCTGATAAGCATAATCTAGCTAGCTCTGTGAAAAATATGCCTAGATCTGAACAAAACTCGTTGAGTCTCTCCTCCGACTCTTGATGGTGTGAGGCTCTGAGAGTCTAGGTATCCAAAAGCCTGGTGTCACGAGTTGTTACTGTCATTACAGTACCTTCTTAGTTCCTCATTCATCATATGTGCAGATTTGACAAATGACCAACAAAAGTCTTCTGCAAGCGTGGTGGGTGCCCTCTCATCAAACGGTGCATCGATACGCACACAGCGGCTTCTACTTAAATCGTTGGGCTTCTAAAACACTTGCCATGTCAGCAATTTACTTACAAGTCTAAGTTGCTATGAAACTGCTGATGCATCGACAGCCAAGCAGCATCAGCCAGCGTAACTATTCTTTGCGTACAACAACATTGTTCACACTTCGACAGGGAAGGCACCATTTGAGATAATCGAGGGTGGCAAAACAGTTCCTCCCATTTTGTGCACCAAGGAAAACACTTTTCAGGGAGATCACTTTGTTCAAGATCTGGAGACTGCTTGTCCGAAGGTTAAGGAGGCTTTGCACAAGTCTCAAAAACGGCACAAGAAGGCAGCAAACAAGCATCTCCGCAACTTGCAATTGAAGGGGATTGGGTGGTTCTTCAATTTGAGAAGGGATGCCTTAGGAAAATGAAGCATAAGGAGAAGAGTTTTTGAAAGTTGATTATGAGATACTATGGGCCCTTCAAGAATTCTGAAAAGACCAACAATGTATCCTTTCGACTCGAGTTTTCGGATACTTGGAAGATTCACAATGTATTCCATGTGAATCTATTATGACCTTTCAATGGAGAAGTGCCAAAGAACAGCGTGCTTGTGGAGCAACAAGAGATAGCAGAAATAGAAGAAATTATTATCCCTGAGCATATCCTAACACACAAGGAAAGGAAAGCAATGGGTATGTTGGTCTGCATGTATTTGGTCAAGTTCAGAAATTATCCAGCTCTTAGTGGATGGAGGAGGACCTCGCAGATACTCGTGATATATTAGAGCTTTACCTTGAGGCTTTTGGTTTAGCTCCGACAATTCCAAGAGTGCACATTGAATTAATGGGTTGATTGAGAGTCCTCTGTTGAGTGACTTTATGATATGTACATAAAAAGCTGCCATAAGTGTGGGTGTGGTTAGAAATTCCTTAAGACCTGAATGAAACATGTACTCTCTTATCTATTGTTTTTGTCCAAGTTTGTGTTAAAGATTGAAATGATTGCAATATTTTATCTTGTTGATGTGAATCCGGAGTGACAAGATTTGTTGCATCAAGACATCTGTAAAAGATCAGTGCTGTCTGGATGTGATGGCTAGATAAGTCATAATGATCACTGTTCATGTCTAAGATCCCGACAAGGATAGTGATGTGAATGTGATTATTATTGTTCAGCGCCTCATGTCTTTGTGCCCCTCCACGTATGACAGCTCAAGCTTGCAGCTTCCTCTCCTACCATCTTTGTTGTCTTCCTCTCAAGTCTTTTTATGTGGCTATGTAAAGCTCAAAAATAGTCAAAGAAACAAGGTGGTGAACTCAATCATCTATTCAACATCCTCTAGGTTCAGGGTATACCATCTCACAAAAGCAGCTGAGAAGACTTGGTTGAGCCTAGAATTGACCACATGCTGGACGAATTACTAAGTCACAGATTTGGTGAACAATTCTTGCTGCTCAACCACAACATCCGGCGCACTCTGCACTGCATGTGTAAGCGGCTTGCTGTTGCAAAGATGGTAATCTCACAGCAACACACGAATAGAACAGAAACTTTAACACTTGCACTTCAAAACTCAAATGTAGTTTCGCTTCTAGATGCACAGTCTTGCACCCCTTCCAGTACTTCTTTTTACATTGAAAAGCACATATTACAACTTCCGGGGAGTCACTTTGCACTGTGTGACCACACACTGATTCGCAAGAGTTGACCCTCAAGGCTCCTTATAAAGGCACCTGGTCCAAAAGCAAATGCTAACCCACAAGCATCTACTTAAAAAAAGGGCGCCTAATAGTAGGTGTTTACACTATTGAAAGTGCCCAGACAAAAACTGCCACAAACTCTTGCAAATAGAACCCCAATTATATCATGAATTACGAGTGCCACTTTTGTAAGTATACGGACTGCCACTTCATCATCTCTTACGAGCTCTCTTCTTATTGTCTCTAGCTGGCGGGTTTAAGTGCCACCTCACCATGTTTGTGACATATGCCCTGTTAAAATAAGAGTAATCGCCCTCGATTACATCTGCAAAATAGACAGCAAACAAAGAATATTCAGTAGACACTGACTCTATGCTCGCACACACTCGGGGTGTGTCAATGGGGTGCAGGAGCTCTCTTTTATAGACACTTACACCCTCCCGAAGGTAGTCCTTCTACCTGATGCTCCTGCATGCGGTCGGAGATGCTCTCAAACTGACCCCTGAGTGTATGGATCAGCTACAACCAAATGTCATGAACAGTCTCTACCGGTGGGATAGGGTGAGGTGAGCCACGAAGATGCGAAAGCAGTGGGCCCGCTAGATGAACCAGTGTGTCAGGCTGCAGATGAGTTCCCAACACCAATCTCTATCATTGCACCACTCCTGAGGGATGAGCTCTGTGGCAAGCTGAAGTGTAGGTCGACCCCCTGAATCACTATCATCTTGCTAGTGGAAGCCATCTCAAAACGGAGCATAGGGCTCGTGAGCGTGGACCAGGCTGCAGCACCCCAAGTGTACTATCGAGTTGAGGAAAGTGTTGGCATCAACCGAAGAATCCGAAGCCAAACCTGATGTGCCATGGGACAGTTCCACAGATAGTGACGCTGACTCTCCAAAGGGTGGCCACAGACTGCCGAGAAGCCGCTGTGTGCCAACCAACTCCCAACTGCAGTAGCTCTATGTGCAACTAGCCACTGAAACATGGTAACTGTCCTCGGCTGCCTGCTGTCCCACATCGGCTCCTAGAATCCCGACAAGAACTCGACTGTGAGACCCTCCTCCTACCACTAAAGTGCTGCAGGCGAGGGAGCCTCGCTCTGTGCTGCCAGTTTGTGACGCCCTCAGGGGAGGGGCTGGCGACGATGAAGCTAAGGTGGAGGGAGGCTCCTCAAAGGACTCTTGGGCGGTGTGGCGAGTCCTTCCCTGTTGACGGTGCGCATCTGCTGCCAGGCATCAATTGGTTGGTCGCTAGCCTCTATCGAAGTGCCAGAGTGTGTCGTGGGTACCTGTTTGTTGGGCATGTTCAACCTTGGGGGACTGAGCATGCGATGCGGGTCGAGATCTCCTGTGAGGACAGGCCTTCGCTAAATGGCCCATCTGTTTGCAAATGGCCCATCCCGAATACTCCACCCTCTGACGTAGCCACGCACCACTCACCAAGGCTTTCTTGCAACTTCGGCGCCTACGGCCTTTCTTCACCATGGTTCAGGGCGTGCATAGATGGCACTGCCAGCCACTAGAGTGGTTGTTTCCTCCTCCCATCTCGTGATTTAGCCTTCATTGTACATACTTTATCTCCTCACTGGGAGAGTATCCCCATTTTTCTGATGTAGCCCTCTCTAGCAGAGGTTGGTTGTAGCCTTTTGGGTATTTTATTAACCAATGGAAGGATCTTTTTCTTGCAAAAAAAAAAACTAAAATGAACATCAGTGTCAAAGGATGTCAGGCATCGGGCGCTATCTGAGGATGTACTGCATCAGTCAATGTCCGCCTTTGTAAATATAAGTATCGGGTATCACCCATGTCATGCTAGAATAGTTGTGATCCTCTGATGGAGCCTCTGTCGATGTCATGGTGGCCCCCATAGACGTGGGCATCTAGCTCTCCCAAGCCCAATGGCTCTGTCAGTCAATATACCTCTGGTATAGGTGGACTCTGAAATCTATTGTGGAGCTTGCTCATCTGACTACCGAGTCTCTGCTCTAAAGAAGTCAATGATCTCCTTCTGTGAATGTCTCCCACTATCTAATCTTCTCAAGAGACTCTCCTTGTGTCTGCGAAGCTCAAGCAAAAACAACTCGAGGCATCTTTGATCCTGATATCTCATGACTCTAGCCAATGGTCCAAAGCCCTCTCTGAATGAACTGTGAAAGTGGCCTCATATCTCATAGTGTACAGAACATGTGATGTAACTCCGTCTCTGGCTCTATATAACACAACTAGCAAATCCTGATCTCTGATGGTACTCTCCTAAATCTGTCAGCCTCAATCTCTAGCTCATGTGATGATGTGCGCATTTGACCAATAGCACATAGTATCCCATGGGATAAATCAGTGTCCACATAGGCAGGTCTAATCACATATCCATCCTCCGTGAGCTGGAGAAGATGCTCTCTATAGAAAGCCATCTGGGTGCCAAGCTCTCATGTCGGCTCTATCCATGTCCTCCAAGTAATCTCGGTCCGTGTGAGGAACAAAGAGGGTGCATTGGAAAGGGGGTAGTTTTTTGTTAGGTGCAGCGGAAGTGAATGTTGAACTTTGCTCAAGAAGAGTGCTCCGAACTGTGCTCAAGGGTTCCTTTTACTTACGGAAGGGAGAGCCTTCCGTTCCTTTAGTGAGAGAGTGCAATGGACACAAACTAAGTGAATGGACACTGTGAATGAAGGTGTTGAGACTGAGAGATAGAGAGAGAAGAGAATACGACACCAGAATGTTGTCATACCCTCCTCCGAAGGCCCCACTCTCTATGGCAAGAGCGGTCTACTTATGATTGCACAAATCTCTACAATGCTTGGTCTTGCCGACGATGTCGACGACGATGAGGACGACGTGAATCTGAATATGCTAAGGGCTGAAATCTGCAAATCTTTATCTGCTGAATTCTGACTCTATGTCGATGACGACGATGCGACGACGACGCGCTGAAAACGCAGATGCTGAAATCTGCGTTTTTCGGGCTGAATTTGTAAACTTCGCGAGATCTTACCATGCGACGAGGATCTGCTGTGGGAAGGTGAGATCTGCGAGGTTCGGGGGTTCTACTACGGGTACTGACTGCTGAAAACTGAAAACGCTGATGCTAACTGAGATCTTGTCGCGAAGATCTGCAAAACGTTGATGGTCTCAAGCTGATGCAAAAACGCTAGGGCTGAAAATCTTCCTGCGGTGGGAATCTGCTAACGCTGGGGCTGATCTGCGGTTGTTCCGTCGCCAGGTTGTTGCCATGCAAAAACGCTGGCTGATCTGGTCCAAAAACGCCAGCCTTCTGCTGTGATGCAAAAACGCTAGGCCTCTTAGGGGTTCTGCTCAGAAGTTGCATGTTGAGCGAGTGCTACTGCTCTTGCTACCTCTTCTGCCAAAAAGTGCTAGCGCTAGGTTTCTATATATACAAACTTAGCAAAATTGCCCTACCTACTTTCCAACAAAAGTCACTGAAGAATAATAAGTGAAAAATGTCAAAAATAGGAAAATAGGTCTATCCATTGTAAAAATGCTACAAATGGGATCTGACTGGAATCTGATGGTCATGCTGTGTGCATATGCATCTAATCTAAGTGTTTGGACATGCACGGTCTACGAACACTCACAAAAGTGCCACATCACTTCCTATTCTAGACTGACTTGACTGAACTGAACCCTGGTCATGCTGTAGCTTGTCCACGGACACATGGGATTGGATGTGTCACGTGACATTTTTCCATACTAAATCCATGTAGCTGAAACCATGATGTCATCTTTGCATACCAACAAGATGTGTCTCCTTGTGAGCACGCTGTCAAGAAGACTCCAAATCTAGGCGAGCATATCTATCTCTGGGAAGATCCCAAATACTGTGTATAAAAGAGATGGATCTAGTAAGTGCCTCTATGGAGCAGCAAGCTCTGCACAAATAATCTCATGTGGTACAGAGGCCTTGGCCCTAATCATCCAGGAGATCATAGAGGCCACAGGCCTCTCCATACATCTCCATCCATCAGTACTACTAGCTCGGCTATGATGGTCTACTGATGGTACCCATATCTGCACCCCATAAAGCATAGCTAAAGTAACCAATTGTCAAATAGCCAAAGCTTTGTTCAAGGTTTTTGCAAATGAATCTGCAAACACATCCTCTCCATGCTCCCCAAAGCTACGTATGCTCTTGTTAGTCTAGTCTCTGCTTCTCTCCTTAAGGAGAACTTTGGACCACTAAAGACCGCTCCCAGGTAAGTGTATGCCTTTGTATACTTAACCGTCTGTCGACCATTTCTGAAGGTCGGTGAGGAACACTTGGCCCACTATGGTGTGGTGTTGAACACCATAACTTTGGTCTTGCCAAGGTTCACCGACAAGATGTTATCACTAGCAAAAGTGTGCAATGCATCCAAGTGTCACTACATCCCCTCTGGCGAATCTGGGATCAACACAATATCATCTGCATACAATAGTAACGAGATCCAAGTGCCTGCTAGCTGTGCAACCCTATCGCCTCTCCTCTCAATGTAGTCTGAAACCTCACCTACATACAAAACAAACAATGTAGGGGAGAGTGGGCATCCCTGTTTCGCTCCAACAGTGGAGTGAATATTCTCATATAACCCCTCGGGAGTACGAACCTGCCCCACGATTGCCGTGTATAAAGCCATGAATCCCTAGATCAGCTCTGTGGGTGCTCCCATCTCCTATAGCCTTTGCATCAGTCGAGCTTTGGGAACCGTATCAAATGCTTTGACAAAATCCACAAAGATACAGTAAATCCTCCTACCATGTGATCTGCTTTCCTCAATAACAGCTTTGAGTGTCAAATATATGATCAAGAGTAGAAAAACCCCTCCTAAACCCTACCTGGCCTGATGCCCGAATGCGTGCTCTCTCTACCCATCTACTCTGTTATTGCTCAAGAATAGATGCATAGAACCTAGCTAGCGTGTGTTGAAACCGACCCATAGGACGGTAGATTTTAGCTTTCACCCTATCTTTACACTCTTTAGCTTTATGACACAAAGTAACTTCACGTTCTAATTGAAATTCAACACTTCAAAACAAAGCACGGCTTGGCAGCTCGAGTGCTTCCAAGCAAACAGCGACACCCTGTTGGCCCCAAAGACCGGCAACCCTTTCAGTATTTCTTTAATCTTACTACACTTGGGAAAAACCTGTAAACTTCTGTCACGGGGACGTGACAACTACTAACTTTAGTTGTTGGTTTCTTTCCAGTGGGTTTTGTTTTATTTTTGGACCCTCTTTTTGAAGTAGCAAACGATCGGACATTGTATGGCCAATGTGAAAGGTAGTTTCACCCGCATATGGGTAGTGGTCGGCACTGGAATTCGTATAGTAAGAGGATGTCTAGGCTCAGAGCAAGATCATGTAGGTCCCCCCGTCGCACTTAGCAAGTTGGTGGATACTAGGAAGTGAACTCAATAAAGGCATAAAGTGAAGGTGGGACTACCAATAGAAAGTATCCGACAGTTGGGCCACGTTGCACTTTTGGATGCGGTCCAAAAGAGGATAGATGGTCAGAAGACCATTGGGAGCCCAACGGAATCATTTCCTAAAAATTAGGGAACTGCTATTTTGCGAAGTGAAATGTGTTCGCGTCATTACCTCCAGTATGACTAGGGGAACATTTTACAACTTTGCCGCGAAGTCAACTGAGCAACCAGTCGGGAGATTTTTAGGCGGCAACCCCGAAACGGGCAAATTTTTCATGGACTTGCCTCTTACAGAAAATTGGGCGCTGAATTTTAAGCTGGGAGGAGGCTTCATTTGGTTTTTGTCACAGGTAAGAGCTGTGGAGTGCTTTCTTTCCCTCTCATGTACAGTGTGGTGCTAGGAGTGATGCCCTGCACGCTACACACTGCTCTCTCTCTCCCCTACGTGCGGTTATGTGATGCCCCACAAGAGGGCTCTTCATTTGACTGATGTACAGCTGTGTGGTTTCATGCATTTGTGCTGAGGCAAGAGCCTTCTTGAGCAGGAACAGGGGTAGCTAGCTGCTACTCCAAAGCAGGCACCGGTGAGGGTCATAACCTCACCGTACAGGTGCAAATTCAGCGCTGTGTACGCGCAGAAAATTGACTGTTTTTCAGCCATACGGACGCTAGAACCTTTGGGAATCGTGCCCCACTGGCAGAGAACAGATCAAGGACTGTTTAGGGCTGGAAACGGGGCAAAAACCAGTAAATACAACGACCTGAATTTACTGTTTTTGGGCAGGAATCAGAGGGTTTACGCCAGTGCAAGTGAGATCCAGCAGGGGAATTGATTTCGCGCGCTGTTATGTTGCCGAAATTTGGCCAAATCAGGTAGTATTTAGCGAGATACAGGTAAAGGATTCCCAAGACTCTACTTTGTAATTTACCCTCTCAGAGTATAAAGAAATACCGACACGGGCTTCTAGCTTCCGAGCCGTGTGTGTGTTTAAGTGTTAATTCCCGTCGCAGGTTCCATTTGCAAAGTGCTCTGTGTGTGTGTGTGTCTAAAGTAAAGAATTTTGGGTAAAAGCCAACGTCTACCGCCCTACTGGCCGGTTTCAAGGTTCCATTGCCGGGATAGCAATCACTTTTTCCTCAAAGAGTGAGTCTAGGTTGTTTTGGGTAAAGACACAAAGTGCATGAACGCGGGATTACACTATGGCCGACAGAGGGAAGGGCATTATGGAAGAGGGTTCCTCTTCAAAGGATAGACAGGAAATTCCAATGGTCTTCAAGATTGGCGAGAGTTCACGGCCACGTCAGACTGTACCTCCTGTCAATGTGAATGTCCCTCCAGTAGTACATGGCTTTATCACTGGGCAACTTAAGGATGATGAGTTCAGGACTCAGTTACTTGTCACGGTGAATGTCTTTTCGCAGCTGGTGCAGAATCCAAGGTTTATGGAGTTCTTGCAAGCACCACCAGTGCAACAGCAAAATAGGCAACCTACACCGCGTACAGAGCTTGTTGAGGCTCAAGCCCAAGTACTTCATGCGACTCAGCACAAAAGCGAACACTCGCATGTTGCGGAGTCAGGGGCTCCAAAACAAGTTCCTCCTGTGCTTGAACAGGTGGCTACAACGCCTATTCCACAAGTTATGCCAATTCAGCCCACCACCTTTCAGAGCGAGCATGCTGTCTTGAATGGATAGAGAACTGGTTACCAGGCAATGCACCCAGTTTTTCCACCACCCACGGTACATCCTGGGTATTTCGGGGGTCGATCATTGTTCGAAAGTATGGCTGGTTATGCACCTGGAAGTCAGCCGTACATGCCAGGGACAGTGCTTGGGGGTATGCAAGACATGATGCCACACCCCATGTATGGTAGTATGGGCATGCATCAAGGTTTTCAGAGCAACCACGGCCAGTTTGGGGTGCCACAGGGTCATTTTGGCATGGCTGGTTTTTTTGGACAGCAGCCAGATATCGCACCTCTGACGCAAAATGTGAATGGCCAAGATGTGCCGATCATGCCTACCACAGTGCCCATGTTGCAGACCATTCCTTATGACAACTTGGAGGCACTGGAGAAGCCAAAATCTCACAAAGAAGGTGGTGCAGCTGTAAAGTTCAGTACCTTTAGTGGCTTCGAGGATAAGACAAAGGCTCTCACTTTCCTCCAACACTTTGAACAGCTTATGCAGGAGGGAATTTCACACAGGCTTCTAAGGTCAGGAAAGCTGCCACTTTCTTAAAAGGCAATGCGCTCACATGGTGGACGACATTGTTAATGCAAGGACAGGCACCCGCCACTTGGGTTTACTTCAAGCAAATGTTCGCATCTGCTTGGCTGTCAAATGAATTTGAAGCCGACGTCATGACAGATTGGCACCAGCTTACTTCAGCTTCATGTAAGAGCTTGCTGGAGTACAATAGGAGGTTTTGTAAAGCATTACTCTCAATGACCTCCTACAGATTTGTACCCTTGACAGAGCAGATAGAGAACTATTGTCGTGGGCTGCCTACAGGGCTTCGCGATTACTATACCAAGAACAGAGTACCCACCCTCACTCAGCTAATGGAAGTTGCTAACACTGGTCTTGCCTTGTTGAAAGGAGAGGACAGTGGGTTTTCGAGCAACGAGAAAGGAGGGCAACAAAAGAAAAATTCAGCGAAGAAGCCCTTTGTGAAAACGGCTCCTGATGCGTCACAGGGGTCGGAAAAGGCCACCAAAGACAAGGATTCAGCTGGGACTTCTGGAGCGCAGGCAAAGAAACAGAAAAGAAAGCCTTTTGTGCCCAAGTCGCTCGAGGAAAAGAAGGTCCTAATGGCTGAAAACAAATGCTTTATATGCGAGCAGCTTGGTCACTTTGCTACCAATTGTCCACAAAGGAAAAGACCTGCTGACTCAGATGATAAAGAGGACCAGAAAGGCAAGAAGCCTAAACCCACGGCAGGTTTGGTGCCAGACATGGTGGGTGACAGGCCCAGTACAGATGCTAGTGAGTTATGCACGACTAGGGGTAAAGTTATGGATCAGACGGCACTCATCTTCTTTGATCCAGGTGCCAAAGCCAACTTTATCTCACCAGAGTTAGCTATGAAGCTAGGCATCAGAGTTGAAGAGATGGGGTACACAGCACAGGCAAGGTTGGCATGTCCTCGCCACTCAGGGTGTGTTACTCCCATCATTGGAAAGTTGCGTCTGCATATTCAGTCGTATGTAGATACAGAAGAGTTCTACATCATGCCGCTGGAAGCATGTGACGCCTTGTTGGGGATCCCGTGGATGTTCTGAGTGCATGGAGTCTTGGATGCCTACAACAAAAAGATCATTGTACAACATAGGGGCAAAACTCACATCTTGGACGTAAAGCTTAAAGGAGAGTCAGTCTCTATTGTATCTGCTTCTGCTATCACTTCTGTAATAAAGAATCATCTTTCAGTGTACTTGATTTTTGCACGTGATGTCTCAGATAGTGATCAGTCAAAATTTATCTGTATTAGATAAAGAAAAGTCAGCATTTTTGCAAAAGTTTAGTGATTGTTTTTATGATTCATTACCGTCGCAATTGCCGCCAGAGAGACCTGAGGACCATCGGATAGATTTGGTGCCAAGGTGTAGCCCACCAAATATACCTCCCTACAGGGTTAGTGCGGCGCAGCAGAAAGAGATTATGGGCCAGGTTGAGGAGTTATTAGAGAAGGGGATGATTCAGCCTAGTTCTTCACCCTTTTGCTCCCCAGTGCTCCTAGTGTAGAAGAAGGATGGCTCATGGCGCATGTGTATTGATTACCATACGTTGAATAAGAATACCATCAAGAATAGGTTTCCTATTCCTCGAATTGATGATATTCTCGATCGTTTAGAGGGTGCTGCAATTTTCAAATGGATAGACCTTAAGAGTGGGTACCATCAGATTCGTATAAAGCCAGAGGATGTGCACAAGACTGCGTTTAGAACGACATTTGGTCTTTATGAGTTTCTAGTGATGCCGTTTGGGCTAACAAATGCTCCTGCCACGTTCAACAGAATGATGGACCGGACCGGATTTTCGACTCGCATCAACAGTTTGTTGGGATGTTCTACGATGACATGATAGTGTATTCGAAGAATGAAGAGGAGCATGGGCATCACTTGACCATTGTGTTCGAAGAGCTGCGCAGTCACAGGCTACTTGTCAATCCTAAGAAAAGTGAATTCTTCTTGGAAGAGATCCACTTTCTTAGCCACATAGTCTCAAAAGATGGTGTCAGAATGGATCCCGCAAAGGTCGAAGCTATTAAGACATGGCCAGACTTGAAGATTGTGCACGATGTCAAAAGCTTCTTGGGATTGTGTTCCTACTATAGAAGGTTTATCAGAAATTTTGCAGAGATGGCATCGCCTCTTCACGCTTTGCAAAAGAAAGAGGTCACTTCCAGACGGACCCAAAAAGAGATTTCAGCTTTTAGTCTCGTAAAGGAAAAGTTGACTTCAGATCTAGTAATTGTTTTGTCAGATCTCAGGAAGTCATTTGCGGTTCAGTTTGACGCATGTGGCAGTAGCATCAGTGCAGTGCTAATGCAAGACGGACGGGTAGTAGCTTATGAAAGCCAAATTTTGCAAGGGCCAGAGAGAACTATGCAAGTCTATGAGAAAGAGCTCTTGGCCATGATTCATGCGCTTTCTAGCTGGAAGCACTACCTCTTAGGTGTTGATTTTGTTGTCCAAATAAGATCATCAGACCTTGCGATACTTCTTGACACAGTTAAAGTTATCCAAAAAGCATATGCGATGGGCAAACATTCTTTCCACGTTCCACTTCCAGATTATGCATGTGGAAGGCAAGAAGAATGTTGTGGCTAATGCGTTATCAAGAAAGCCACAAATTTCAACTGTATCAATTCCTGATCATCATGAGCTAGATGACATGAAGGAACAGTATACTCCTGATGAAGATTTGAACAGTTACAAGAGGGGCAACATCATGAGCACTACATCCTCAGAGATGGTTTTATGATGATGCATGGCAGACTTTGTGTCACTAGGCCACTGCGACATAAGGTCATGGAAGAGAGTCATGTCCCACCATATGCAGGACATCGTGGCATTGATGCGACAGTTAAAGCGGTAGAGACATTCTTCTATTGGCCTACCTTGAGGAGAGATGTGGATGCCTTTGTGCGAGCATGCATAATTTGCCAAAAGGTCAAGTTTGACAGGCAAAAGGCACCAGGGTTGTTACAACCACTGCTGATTCCGGATAAGCCATGGGAAAGCATTGCTATGGACATTATCTTTGATCTTCCAAGAACGCCAATAGGGAATGATGGTATATGGACCATTATCTGCAGGTTCAACAAGCAGGCCCATTTTATCCCTGTCAAGAAGAAACTAAAATCTGATCAGATCGCACACTTATTCATGTACAATGTGTTTGAGTACCATGGTATGCCACAATCGATTATCAGTGATCGTGATCCTCACATGACCAGTTTGTTCTGGTTTGAGAACATGCGCACTACGCTCAAGTTCTCGTTTTCGTTTCATCCACAAACTGATGGACAGTCAGAAGAGGCTAATTCTATTGTATTAGATCTGCTGAAATGCTATGTGTCAGATAATAAGGGCAAGTGGGAACAGTATTTGCTTACGCTTGAACATGCGTACAATAATACAGCGCATTCGTCTACGGGCAAAGCACCTTTTAAGATTGTTGAAGACGACAAAAAGTTTCCTCCCATTTTGCATACAAAGGACAAGATCTTTGAGGCAGATCGATATGTTGAGAACATGGATGAAATGTACAAGAAAATTAAAGTTGCCTTGGAGAAGACTCGGGCAAAACAGAAAAAGGCTGCTAATCGTCACGGTCGTGAATTGCTGTTATCACCTGGTGATTGAGTTCTGTTAAGGTTCAGAAAGGCAAGGTTAAAAAAAATGAAGGGCAAGGAACAGCTGTTTCCTAAGCTCAGTATGCCTTACTATGGGCCTTTTCAAGTGCTTGACAAGATCAGCGATGTGGGTTACAGGCTGAAATTGCCTGATGCATGGAAGATTCATAATGCGTTTCACGTGAGTCTTCTAAGACCCTTCGTGGGTGATGTGCCAGAAGATATGCCAGATGAGGATCAGTCAGAAGTTGAGAAACTTGATGAGATCTTGGTACCTGAACAAGTTTTGGCACATAAGGACAGAAAAGTTAAAGGACAGGTTGCAAGACGTTATTTGGTGAAGTTCAAGAACTATCCGCCTATGGATGCAAAGTGGAGGGAAGAGCATGAACTGTCAGTCACCAAATGTACTGCAGCTTTACCTTGAAGCCTTTGGGTTACAACCTACCTATGCCCCAACCCAACGTGTGCAAAGGAGGGGTAATGATAGAGCTAGACATCAAATGTACATATGAATTCAGTGTAATAGATGGAAATGACAGCTCGAGTGCTTCCAAGCAAACAACGACACCTTGTTGGCCCCAAAGACCGGTGCCCCTTTCAGTATTTCTTTATTCTTACTACACTTGGGAAAAAACTGTAAACTTCTGTCATGGGGACGTGGCAATTGTTAACTATGTCACGAGGACGTAGCAACTGCTAACTTTAGTTGTTGGTTTCTTTCTAATGGGTTTTGTTTTATTTTTGAGACCCTCTTTTTGAAGTAGCAAACGGTCGGACATTGTATGGCCAATGTGAACGGTAGTTTCACCAGCAGATGGGTAGTGGTCGGCACTAGAATTCGTAAAGTAAGAGGATGTCTAGGCTCAGAGCAAGATCATCTAGGTCCCCCCGTCGCACTTAGCAAGTTGGCGGATACAAGAAAGTGAACTCAATAAAGGCATAAAGTCAAGGTGGGACTACCAACAAAAAGTATCCGATAGTTGGGCCACATTGCACTTTTGGATGCGGTCCAAAAGAGGATAGATGGTCAGAAGACCATTGGGAGCCCAACGGAATCATTTCCTAAAAATTAGGAAACTGCTATTTTGGGAAGTGAAATGTGTTCGCGTCATTACCTCCGGTATGACTAGGGGAACATTTTACAACTCTGCCGCAAAGTCAACTGAGCAACCAATCGGGAGATTTTTAGGCGGCAACCCCGAAACGGACAAATGCTTGTAAATGCGCCAAGTGGCAATTTTTCATGGACTTGCCTCTTACAGAAAATTGGGCGCTGAATTTTAAGCTGGGCGGAGGCTTCATTTGGTTTTTGTCACAGGTTAAGAGCTATGGAGTGCTTTCTTTCCCTCTCATGTACAGTGTGGTGCTAGGAGTGATGCCCTGCACGCTACACACTGCTCTCTCTCTCCCCTACGTGCAGTTATGTGATGCCCCACAAGAGGGCTCTTCATTTGACTGATGTACATCTGTCTGGTTTCATGCTTTTGTGTTGAGGCAAGAGCCTCCTTGAGCAGGAACAGGGCCTTGAGCAGGAACAGGGGTAGCTAGCTGCTACTCCAAAGCAGGCACCGGTGAGGGTCATAACCTCACCGTTCAAGTGCAAATTCAGCGCTGTGTACGCGCAGAAAATTGACTGTTTTTCAGCCATACGGACGCCAAAACCTTTGGGAATCGTGCCCCACTGGCGGAGAACAGATCGGGGACTGTTTAGGGCTTGAAACAGGGCAAAAACCAGTAAATACAGCGACCTGAATTTACTGTTTTTGGGCAGGAATCAGAGGGTTTACGCCAATGCAAGTGAGATCCAACAGGGGAATTGATTTCGCGCGAGGTTTGGGGCTATTATGTTGCCGAAATTTGGCCAAATCAGGTAGTATCTAGTGGGATACAAGTAAAGGATTCCCAGGACTCTACTTTGTAATTTACCCTCTCAAAGTATAAAGAAATACCGAAAGGGGCGCCACTCTTGGGGCCTACAGGTTGTCGGCATCTGCTCGGAGCATTCTAGCTTCCGAGCCATGTGTGTGTTTAAGTGTTAATTCCCGTCGCAGGTTCCCTTTGCAAAGTGCTCTATGTGTGTGTTTAAAGTAAAGAATTTCGGGTGAAAGCCAACGCCTACTGCCCTACGGGCCGGTTTCAACTTCTACAAGTTGTTCCACTTTTATCGGGTTGAATTTCCCCTACTCTAACCCAATTTCGGCAACATAACCATAGTAGAAGTCTCCACGGCCAAAATCCCAAGTAAACAATCACTTTCCACGCACTTTAGAGCAATTTACAAAACATGGCAAGAAATTACAGCACGTTGAAGTCTCTGTTTTTGGCCTCTAATTTGCACCAAAACATCTGTTCAGTGATTCCCTAGCTTCCCTGAAGCTCCTAGGACCCGTAGGCATCAAAACCGGCCAAAACCCTTAAACTGCAAAAAATTACAGCAAGCTATAATTCTCTGTTTTGCACTCCAATTTGCGTGCCAATCACTCCTGTGGATAGCCCCCGAGCTCCCACACCTATAGGGTCACCTGCCTTTTGAATTAGACGAGATTCCTCGCAGGAAACCTCTCTAAATTGTCCTACACAAGCACCCAAGGCTTTCCCGAGGCTCCCCTGACGATATCTTGCAGTTTAGGTGCAAAACCCTAAACATGCAAAAAAACACAGCAGGCTGTAATTTTCTGTTTCGCATCATTTTGAGCGGAGCAAACACGTCTACGCGTATCTTAGTAGCTCCCGCACGCAATGGGACAATTCCCTTTTGATTTCGACGAGTTCTCATGTGAAAAAAGTAACCGTTTTCGCAATCCTTTGCGATGGAATTGTGCGTACCTATAGGGGATTAGCAATTAGCTAATCCGATTCCTGAATAAAAGGCTCTTGCCTTGGCAAACGCGCATAAAAACCCTAGAACTCTACATGGTCATCTGAGAAGCCCAACTAGAGGGGCATTACCATATGTGCAAAGGGGAGAGAGATGCGCGACAACAAATCATCGCGCTACATGAGACAAGGGAGAAGGCAAGCTTTCCATTAAAGCTTTGATCACTTACACCCACTACTCACACACACACACACACTCTAGAGCACAATGTTAAAAATCAGCCCTCACTTTTGGGCGCCCCCTCTTGGGAACAGAGACTCTGGAGTGTGAGGTGACCTGCAGGTTGTTCTCCTATTGCCATGTGTCTAGCTTGCTCCTATTGGTTTAATTCCTAGTACCCACCAACTTATAAAGTCCTGCCAAGGGGCCCAAATGACTTTAACTGAGCCTAGCCACTTCCTTACTAGTCGGATTCCAGTGCCGATCGGCCCAACCATCTCGTGGCTGCCTGGCCTTGACTCCTGCAAGTGAAACTCTCGGTTAACGGCCATTTCACACGGGCCACACAATGTCCAGGCATTTGTGATTTCAACAAGAGGGTCCCAAAAATTAAATAAAAATCAAGGGAAAGAAACCAACAAATATATACAATGATTGTCACAGTCTCGTGACATACCCCCCTCTTGAAATCGCAAACATCCTCGATTGCATGCGTCCTATACATGCCAGAGATGATTTAGTGTGGTTAGCACCCTTTTATCATAACATGTATCCGCAAGAAAGATTACCAAACGTCTGTACAAATGAATTACTTTTGTCAAACAATGTACACTTCTATTGCACTGAATCCTTATGTACATGTGAAGTGCTAGCTCTATCATCACCCCTCTTTTGAGCACCTTTTTCCTTCGCTCTTTAAAGTGATCTGAGTTGGAGAATACATGGGTTGTAAACCAAAAGCTTCAAGATAAAGCTGCAATACATTCGGTGACTCTAGCAGTTCACACTCTTCCATCCACTTTGCATTTATAGGTGGATAGTTCCTAAACTTCACCAAATACCGTCGAGCAACTTTTTCCTTAACTTTTCTTTATTTTGGCATGTCCTCTAGAAGACTCGGCTGAGTCTTTATCCTTCTTTGCCTTTCTTGACTCCTGGGAAGCTTTAGGAGTCGCTTTTGCAAAGGACCTCTTTGCTGAATTTTTCTTTGACCGACCCCATTTCACGTTGCCCTAGAATCCATTGTCTTCTCCCTTCAACAAGGCATGACCAGTGTTGGCAATTTCCATAAGCCGAGTAAGGGTGGCCACTTTATTCTTTATACAGTAATTTCTAAGCCCTTTAGGCAACCCACAAGAATACTTCTCAATCTGCTATGTTAGTGGGACAAACCTACAGGACGTTACTGAGGGCAACGCTTGACACAACCTCCGATTGTACTCATCTAAGCTCTTGCAAGAAGCCGCATTGAGTTGGTGCCAATCCGTCATGACATCGGCTTCAAATTCATTTGACAGCCATGCAGATGCAAACATCTGCTTGAAGTAAACCCATGTGGCGGGTGCTTGTCCTTGCATCAACAAAGTTGTCCACCATGAATGCGCACTATCTTTCAAGAAAGTGACAGCTTTCTTGACCTTAGAGGCCTATGTAAAATCCTCCCCTGCATAAGCCGTATCAAATTGCTGTGGGAAAGTAAGAGTCTTCGTCTTGTCCTCAAATCCGTTGAAAGTATCAAACTTCACAGCAACACCACCTTCTTTGTATGGTTTGGGCTTTTCTAGCACTCCCAAATTATCATAGAGAAGTGTCTACAACATGGGTACAGTGGTGGGGATCATCTATGCCCCTTCGCCATTAGCATTTTGGTTCCCTGGTGCCATATTTGGCAGCTGGTTGAAAAAACCAGCCATACCAAAAGTGGCCTACACCACCCAAACTCGCCCTAATTGCACTAAAACCCTTGTTGAAGGCCAATGTTACCATACATGGGGTTTGGCATCATGCCCTGTATACCCCCAAAGATTGTTCCTTGCATGTACTGTTGGTTTCCAGGCGCATAACTAGCCCTGCTTTTAAACACAGATCCACCCACGAAATACCCAGGATGTACCGTAGGTGGTGGAAAAAACTGATACATAGCCTCAAAATTAACTCCCTATCCGTTCAAACCAACATTTGGACTCTGAAAGGTGGCTGCCTGAACTAGTAAAGTCTGTAAAAATGGCATCCTAACCACCTCTTCATGGATAGAAGGAATTTGTCTTAGAGCCCCAACTAACTCCGCAGCATGCGAGTGATGCCTACCTTGCTGGGACACATAAGAGACCTGGGCTTAAGCCTCAACGGGCTTTCCTGCGTGAGAAAGTAGCCTTACCTGTTGTGACACTGGTGGCCAAAACCCTAGGATTATGCACCAACCGAGAAAAAAAATTCACAGCAGCAACCAACTATATCCTGAACACATCCTCGTCTAGTTACCCAATCGTAAACCCTCGACCTTGTGGAGCATTCAAATCAACAAAAGGTACAGACAAGGGTGGCCGTGAACTTTCACCACGATCGAACACTGGAGGAGGAACAGCATATCTGTCCAATGAAGAGGAACCCTCTTCCCTAGTGTCATTCGCTTTGTCATCCTTAGTGTAATTCCAAGTTCCTGTGCTCTGTGTCCTCGCCGAAAACCAACCAAGACTCACTCTTTAAGGAAATTGGCAGGCGTTTGGGAGTGTTTATGGGACAGCGAGCGGCCAGGACAAGTCACCATGTTCCAGTGCCTAGTGGCACATCGAGCTACTGCAGTCAGGAGCCGGTTGGTGCATAGTGCCCTCTCGACAATATGTCCCGCCTGTGACCACCCACTTGAGACCCATGGCACAACAGGTTTGGCATTGTATTCTTTGGCTGATGCCCACACTTTCTACAGCCAGCCAATACACTTGGGGTGCTGCAACTTGGTCCACACTCACGGGCTCAGCACGTCGTTTTGAGATGGGTTAAGTTAGCAAGATGATTGTGATAGAGGAAGGCCGGCCTACACTCCAACTAGCCACCGAGTTGGTCACTCAGGAGTGGAACAAAGATAGAGAGTGGTGTTGGGAGCTCATTTGCGGCCTGACACTGGTTCACTCGGAGGCCAATCTGAGAGCCTCCAGGGCAGCTTCGACCACATGCGAAAGCGCTGAGATGCCTTCTTGCAACTTTGGCGTCCAGGTCCCTTCTTCACCATGATCCATGGTGCGTCTACATGGCAGTACCGTCCATCAGTGTGGCTGTTTCCTCCTCCCATCTCCTGAAGTAGCCATTTGTACATATCTTGTTTTTTAATTGGGAGAGTCTCCCCACATGTTAATGTGGCCTCTCTGGCAAGGGCAGATTGTAGCCCATTGGGCAGTTTTCTTAACTAATGGAAGGATCTTTTTCTTAAGGGGAAAAAATACTATCACAAACCTTTGTGTCAACCGTGTGTAAATGAATGTTATTGATAGTTCCTTTTAGAGACTTGAGAGAGAGAGAGAAATGAAATGAAATAAAATGTTATATTAACGTCTTCAAAAGGCCAGAATGACCTATGAGATCAAACCGCTACAAAAGTGGTGAATCTGTTACAATGTCTGGGTACCTTAGTACTAAAGTACTAAGTGTGAAAATTGTGAAAATGTGAAAATAAATGTGAAAAACTAAATACAAAGTATTAAATAAACTTCTTAGGAGCATTCTGGGTGTCTGGCTAGAATGCTTCTAATCCTTTGTTGTAGTCTCCTCCGGTGAAGTGTACTTCTGCATCTCGGTCGTGGTCGTCTCGATTTCCTAAGCCCAATCGCCCTGTCAATGAGGGTGCCTTTGGTATGAGTGTGGGTACTCCTTTGTGCTGGCTGCTGGCCTCTTGCTTCTCCTTCCACTCCTGCTTCTCTCGATCCGAAGAAACCTGTGATCTGCCTCTGATGCTGTAGTGCTCTTTGTCTTCTCATTAGATTATCCCTGTGCCGATGTAGTTACAGTAGATACAAAGCCTAAGCATCTTTGATCTTGGTATTTCATGACTCTATCTAGAGGTCCAAAGCCTTCTTTAAATAGGCAATGGAAACGCCCACGTATCTCATAGTATACGGTGCAATGGCATATGTAGTGTAATTCTGTCTCCGGCTCCATTCCGCATAACTTGCAAATTCTGCTCTCAGGTGGGATTCCCCTAAATCTGCCAAATTCAATTTCCAGCTGGTGTGAGGATGTACGAATCTGACCAATAGCACATCTCAAACCATGAGACAGGTGGGTATCCATGTAGCTCGGGCGAATCACAAATCCATCTTCAGATAGCTGTAGGAAGTTTTCTTTGTAGTCGGCCATCTTCGTGCCCAATTCTTGTGTAGGGTCTACCCATGTCCTCTTAGTATCCAACTGTATAAGATCCTGACGGATGATTTTATTAATCTCCGTTCGTGTAATTGCCAGTGATGGAGCCTCAAGAGAGTATTGGAAGGGGGGTAATCTTTCCATACTGAACCCGTGTCTCTAAAACCACGAGGACATTTGCGCATACCAGCATGATGTATCCCCTTTCATTGCTAATTGTCGAGAGGATTCGAGAGCCAGTCTAGTATATTGGCAATTATTTGTATCCCACAAACCATGTATAAAGGACACTGATCTGGTAAGAGCTTCAATTTCTATCGAAGGGGCAGCTAGTTCCGCTCGGGTAATCGCGTGTGGTACGGAGGCCTTGGCTCTAATCATTCGAGAAATCATAGATACAGAAGGTCTCTCCATTGACTTCCAATTATCCTGATCCACAGATGGTCCCCAAATCTGGACCCCATAAAGCATAGCCGAAGCCACCACAGTATCAGAGAGCCAAAGTTTTGTTCGTGGTTCCTGAAACTGCACTTGTGAACACATCCTCTCCAACCCTCCCAAGGCCGCAGAGGCTCTGGACAATCTAGCATCCGCTGCTTTCTTAAGAGAAAACTTCGGTCCTGCAAATACCACACCAAGGTATGTGTATGCATCTGTGTACTCTACTGTATCCTGGCCATATGCAAATGTAGGTGCCGATCTCCTAACCCACTACGGTGTGGTGTTAAAACACCATAACTTTGGTTTTACCCAAGTTAACCGACAGTCCACTGTCCTCCGCGAATTTATGTAATGCATCTAGCTGCCTCTGCATTCCATCCGGTGATTCTGCTATCAATACAATATCATCTGCATACAACAACAAAGGGATCCATGACCTTGCAAGTTGAGCACCTCTGTCACCCTATCTATCAATGTAATCTGATACCTCATCTATGTACATACCAAATAAAGTAGGGGACAGTGGGCATCCCTGCTTTACTCCAACGGTGGAATGAACAATGTCGGAATCCCCTTCTGGAGTACGTACATAATTTGTTACTGACCCGTATAAGGCCATGACCCCCAAATAATCTCTTTGGGGACCCCTAACTCTTGCATCCTGCGCATCAATCTGGCCCTTGGTACTGTATCAAAAGCTTTCCGAAAATCCACAAACCAACAATACATCCTTCTCCTGCTTGCTCTTCCTTCCTCAATAATGGCTCTGAGCGTAAGAATATGATCTAAAGTGGAATAACCCCTCCTAAATCCAGCTTGTCCTGTTGCCCTTATGCCCTCATTCTCTGTCCATCTACTCAATTTTTGTTCAAGAATGGATGCGTACAGTCGGGTCAATGTGTGACCTACCATAATCGTACGGTAGTTCCCGGGTATCATAGGATCCCCTGACTTGAAAATAGGTACGATAGTAGATAATTTCCAAGATTCAGGTAATCCTTCACACATGACCCGATTAAACAGACGAGCAAGGACTTCTGAAAGTAGATCCCTGGCATGGATCAGATGTTCTGCTACTAAACCATCATGATCATATGCTCTTCTTGTCTTCATCTTATCAATGGCTTTTTTCACCATTTCCATAGTAAAGAAAGTACTAGTAGCAGGGCATGGCTCTAGCGGATCTGGTAATGGAGGCTGTCTAGATACCATATATAATGATGTTACATATTGACCCCAAATCTCAGGAGAAGTAATCGTCGGAGATAAACGCCAAGCCTCATGTGAGTCCTGACTCAAGAAGAGCTGATATAAATCCTTCTCCAGTTTGGCTAAAAATGCCCTTTTCTTGCGACGTACTATACGCCGAAGAGCAATCCGAGATTGCTTATATGTGATGATCCCAAGTGTAAGCTCTTTCTAGACCTGGGTTAAGAGAGAGAGAGAGAGAGAGAGAGAGAGAGAGAGAGAGAGAGAGAGAGGAGAAGATGCACCGATGGGGTCCCAACCAATCCTCTCAAGGGCCCCCCATATTGTAACGGATGTGGTGTTAGCTTTAGATTGTGTAAATGGAATGTATACATATGCAATCCCTCACTGCAAGACTCTATTCGACTCTATGGATGATGTAGCTGCTCTAAACTCTTCAAGATGAAGCACCTTTGGGCTGATTTGATGCAACAATGAGATCCAACTCAATGTGGGTTGCGAATGGGCACCACGGCATAGATTGAGGGCTGATTTTCACACCCAATGTAAAAGAATTCAAGGGCTGAATTCCAGCTGCAAAAACACACATTTAAGACACAAAAACGCAGCAGATATGACATTAGAGCAGGGTTACAATGATGCAGCTGAAAAATGGCAAAGATGGGGCAGTAATAGGGCTCAACACCAAGGCTAGTGGGGAGCCTAAGGAATGAGGGTGATGGGCTGCTGCAGATCTGATCACACCAAGGCTGAAAATGCTAGCCTCAGAGGAGGGCTGCGATCCGGCACCAATACGCTACTGGAGTGGGGGAGTCACTCTAAAAGGCCGGGAGAGCATATGCAAGGGGTGCCTTGATAATGTGCACAAATGCATGAGAGTAGGGTGTTCTCTATGGGGGGGGGTAAGATGGCCTCAAGTTCCAGAAGCCACCTTGGCTGCCCATCCAGTAAGTAGTTACCATCTAGTATATGCAATGTGCATATATGGAGTTTCTGGTACTATTTCCACTGTATCTCACTAGCCGGTGATGCATTTGACATTGGAAATAGATTGACACGTTCTCCTTGCTCTAGTATATGCAATGTGCATATATGGAGTTTCTGGTACTATTTCCATTGTATCTCACTAGCCGGTGATGCATTTGACATTGAAAATAGATTGACACGTTCTCCTTGCTCTATTCTTGTAGCAGAGATAATGTGTTGTGCCCTCTATAGTGGGTGCTCCTCAGTGCTATGTGCGTGATATCTCACTCCACAGGATGAAAACACAGCAGACAAAGAACAACAGAGCAGAGTAACAATAATACGAGTCAGCAGATCATGAACAGCACGAACATCGACAAACTCAAAGAAACCAATACAGACTCTGGCATGGCAGCACACTCAGCTCCAGCCCAGATCTCATAGGTACAGTGGGAGTGTCGAAACTCAACTGTGCAGGGATGGTGCAGACGTGATGTGTACAACCCTGATGAGAGACTCTAGATGACTGACCACACAAAAGTAGATAATCATGCGTACTGACGACTGGAACCAACCACTCATATGTATCTCCTAAGAGTCACCAACATCTGGCAGATATCCCAATCCAGCTAAGCCTATCAGGTGGTGTTGATCTGGCCACAGTGTCCACTGGACCACCATCGTAACACTTCCACGTGTCACTGCCCAGGCGAGAGTCCGCCCAGTGTGAACTCAAGCCCAACTGCAACTACTGAACTAATTGTCTGTCCTGCACCCATGACACTATAGCCCTGCTACAAATCTACATGCTAATCTTTCCGATGCTCACCAAAGTGTAGAAACACCCATAACACATGTACTAACCATTTATAAAAGAGGGGTTTCAATATGGACAAGCACATCTTGCAAACAAGCCAGTACTAAATCCCTTATACTCTGTGGACAAACCTTGGCTCTAAAGACGTAGAAGCAACATGCCCACGTGGCACATAGAGCCATGTGCACGTGACATCCCCTTCTGCATAAGGTGAGATATTGGTGTCAAACTCCATGCATGCCACAAGATTGTCTTAAATAAATGGCCTCCTAGATGATGTCCACCATGGCTACTTCGCAGAGAGAGGTTCCTCCGCGTGATATGGGAATGTCCAAGTGACATGGAGGATGGTCATGATGCAAATACTCGCAAACAATTGGCTGCAATGTGGATCAATGATGCCCTTTTCGGGTAGCGGCAAACAAGAACCTTTGCTGCCCCAACTCAAATGGTGTGAACCAATACGCAAACTGGACGGATGCTCAGAGAGGAGATGGATGGTTGTGCCAAAGCTGATGTCCACAAAGGTTACCAACAAGCCTATGCTGCCCCTATGGGGCAAGATTGACGAGAACAACCTCAAATGGCTGATGACGATGGTAAGTCCTTTGGATTCTACAAACTGTGGCAAGTACTCTATATGATGTCTTCGAAAACCACCGAGTAAATTTTCAAAGATACAGGCTCCTCTTGGGGTTCTACTAGATTGCCGGATGATGGAAGGTGGGATGCATCCTACTCTTTGCAACAGATATTGCTGCAACTATAGGTTCACGATGCATGCAAACTCCTACAAAGGTTGTCCCGGATTGAAACCCTTGAGCTCCATACTAATGCCTCCCGATTGCTAAGGAGATACAAATGGCGTGAACCGGGTGAGCTACCAAAGATATGTACGGACCAGTAATGACCCAATGCCTCTTCCAGATTGATGGATATCTCCAAGGAGTGGGAGAGATGGTTGTTCAAATAGTGCCAAGTCGTCAAAGCAGATAGGCTGATTTGGATGTCGCCTTTCCTCGTCGTCATAAGTTGCTAACTAAGCATAGTTACATGGGACGGCGGGTCGGGGTCGTGAACAGGGACGGGAACGAGGACGCGGACGGAAAAAATCAAGAAACAGGGACGGGGATCGGAACGGCAAAAAAAAAACAGAGTTTTTTTGCCATTTTTTGACCTACACACATGCCACACACATAGAGCATCACTTTGACCACAAATTTACACTAAATAGACCAAAGAGCACAAATCATATAGGCGTAAATGTGCTAATAAAACATCGATGGATACAAAATGAAAAGTGCATGCCACAAGGGCTCAAAAAGGACTTAGGACAAGCCTCAAGGATAACAAAAAGTACAAAGGGCTAGGTAGTAGGTAGACTGTAGAGGAGTAGACTCTAGACTCGAGAGTGATCAATGATCATCAAACTCAAGAAGTGCTCGCCTGCTGAAACTCCATATCGTCGTCGTAGTCGAGGTCATCAGCGACATATGAGGCCTCACGAGGCTCGCATTGAGGCTCGAAGTCCTCCTCTAGCTCCTCCAAAAGTGTCTCGGCCATAGATGGATTTTCTTGTGCCATCTCCCACTCAGTGAAGGGATCTGCCTTGTGCATGTGACGCTCTTTGGCAAGCATGCACAAGTTAGCGCTCACAAACACCAAATCATTGGCCCTCTGGACCCCAAGGCGATTTCTCTTCTTAGAAGCAATGTGGTTGTACACACTCCATAGTTGCTCCAAGCAACTAGTGGTACATGCTTGGCTAAGGACACGAACAGCCAAGCGTTGCAAATGTGGGCCATCTCCTCCATAGTCCTCCCACCACAAAACCGAGCCAATCTTGTTGCGATCAACCTGTGCATCTACACATCCATAGGAGCCCTTCTTTTGCCTGTAGTTGAGTAGCTCGTCTCTAATCTTGCGCCTAGTGTCACGGCTAGGCTCAAGGCGCTTCAATGCAAGCCGCAATCCTTTGCTGACCTCCTTGTCGGTTTCTTGACGCCTTCCCTGAAACTAAGGGTCAAGCACATAAGCTGCTGCATGAAGTGGAGAGTAGTATCCATTCCATCTCGACTCACACAAGCAATGAAGCTTGGCATACTGAACAAAGTCAGGCACAAGCTTCTCAAGTGTCTCTATCATCCAATCCATGGCTTCGTAGACTTTGCCGATGCATGGCTGCAAGCAATCCACAACTCGAAGTAGGTGTAGAATAGGCTTGACCATGGCCTCAAGAGTCTTCACCTCCTCCCACCAAGCGGCGTCGTCGGTCCATTCTCGGCATTTCAATCCTCTTGCTGATGTAGACTCCGGCATGGCCTGGAACTCATCACTGAGAAAGAGGCCCCATCTCCGCCACATGTAGACAAGCGGCCTAGCATAAGCCAATCGAGTGCAAATCTTGTCTCTGAATATTTGAGCAAGGACAAGTGGCTCCTCTTTAAGAACTCATGGTGCAATTTTTTATGGTTGAGCACAAAGGAAACAATTTGAGAGGCATCACCAATGGTGGGTGAAATTCATGACAAGCTCCCTATGTCCTTGGGGAGCTTATTGAGGCAATGCGATGTTGGGATACATGCCCTCAATGATAGCCCCGGCTGCCCTATTTGACACCTCTCCATTTGCAACCATACAAAGGACATTCTCCGGGCCGGTAATCTCTATGGTGCTTGTCCACTCCGCAGCAAGCATCTCCCCGGCCTTGCCATTGTCGGATGCATCATGTGACTCCACAAAGTACATCTCCCCCCGAGAGTAGGCCACCACTCCGTGGATGGACCGCTTGCCGGTGTCGCTCCATCCATCTACAAGGAGAGAGACGCCATTTGTCTCCCACAAATCCTTTGTTGCTTGGGCCGCTTGCTCCACGGAAAGCGTCTCTTGTCAAGGAGGGTGGTGCGAAGCCTCTCTAGATTTCCTCGCAAGAAAGTATTTGCTTTCCCACAAAGCACTTAACAATATCCTACTTTTCAGAAAAAGCTTCTTAGAACCCATCTTTATTCTTGTCCCTATGCCTTTACGCATAATCCATTATCCGGTTCGGATTTCCCCCCAGACCAATGGAATATTCCCTATCCAATGCTCCTGTCACCCATCATGTGACGCATTCGGAATACCCATTTCCGGGTCTCTCCCACCAATCTTTCAAAACGACTCCTTCACCATGCTTGTTGTCACCCATCATATGACACATCTGTGTTGTCCATTCCTAATGGCTTTTATCAATTCCAGTAGATCTACAATTCCTAACTTTGATAATTCAAGTGCACCCATTTAAATATCCTGATTTCAATAATCGCAATTACTCAGAAAAAAAAAAAGAAAATAGTTCAGGGTATGCAGAAGAAAAATTCAACTGCATGCCAAGGTTATCAAACAAGGAACACCAAAAATCTCATGTCATGCAAGGTTGGGCATCCTATGACGCTTGAAAATCTGTGCTAGAAAAACCCTAGCCATATGATCTGCCTTGATCGTTTTCCCAACTAGAATAAAGTGAGCTTGCTTGCTAAATCTGTCCAGAATGGTCCAGATCGCATCATTTCCATCTGAGATCCATAATAAAATCCATAGAAATACTCCTCCAAGGTTTATCAAGCACAGGCAATAGTTTGAGTAACCCACGCGTCTTCTATAACGGAGACAGGCACCACGTGCCAACGGAAAAGAACAAATTGAACAACTTTAAGCACTTCAAATAACAACTGAAATGAAAGAGATAGCGAGTGCATGACACACGAGACGAGGAGTGGCAAAGTTCCACCTTAAGAGAGCACTGACAACCAACCTTGGTGCCCCTTTCGATATTTCTTTATATCGCTTGAACTTAGTACAATGTCGGTACTCGCGCTCTGCACCTTCACCCGCAAGAGTGCCAGAGAACGAGCCCACGGCACATATTTAAAGGCCCTTAGCCTATGAAAAGCAATTTACATGAAAAGCTTCGAACTCAAAAGCATCTGGTTTTCAAAAGGTGGCGCTGAAATCAGCTAGCACATTTTACGGGAATCCGAACAGCTGCCACATCAACACTGTCAGCGTGAAATCCGGGACTGCCGTACAATCCTGCCACGTATCACTTCTCCACGCATTCTTTTGTATCTGTGTGTGGGTTTGCTTTATCTTTAGGTCGCTTGGGCCCCATCGGCGGGAACTCCTCTTTAGAAAAAGGCCACTCGGCAAGACTTTGCAAGTTGGTAAAACTTCTTGTGCCGCTTCTACTTCTGCTGCTGCGATTTGTGACATCCCCCCTTCTTGAAAGAAAGTAATCATCTGCGATTACAGCATATCTGCAAAACAACTCAAGTTAGCTCAAAAAATTTCGAGGGTCATTCTAAGGGACAATCCAAGAGACGATCAGTTTCTCATTCCAGATTGGAGCTCTTGATATCCTAGGTCGTTTGGTTCTCAAAAAATTCTCATCCAATAAGGAGTCTCATTCCAGATTGGAGCTCTTGATATCCTGAGTAGTTGGTTTCCCAGAAAAATCTCATCCCATACGGAGTATTCAGTGGTTGACACATCACAATGCAACACAAATGCTCACATATGCATGTTAAAAGACATAGAAGCATAAAGTCGACGATGAACACTCCCCCCGCAAATAACCATCCAGACCGCGCCATGAGCTGTTCAACGACTCCCTCATCACTCCTCCCGCATAACCTAAAAGGTCTGGGCTGGGAGATATAGAGGCCTTTTACAACCAAACACCCCCCAAACCGCAGCTTGCGTCGTTTGGAGGTTCAAGCATACAACCAAACGCTCCCCAGACATCTCGTCTACGTCATTTGGAGGTTTTCAAGCATACAACAAAGCGCTCCCCAGACATCCCATTTGCGTTGTTTCGAGGTTCAAACAATAACAAAACAGCATTTCTTTCTACTCCACCCGGAAGTAAATCACAGAGCATTGAAACCAGTATTAAAGAGTCAAACAATTCAAATTGGCACAAAGACAGATTCAAAACAGATACCATCCATTTTAAACGAATTCCAAAGACGACCACCAAACAAGTTCTCAAATAAACATAAGAAAAGTGCTAATTCAAACTGAAAAAGCATTTTCGACATCAATCAAGCTCGAAAGTTGACAATGCTTCCATCCTGAAACCTGCACCCAAATTAGGGTTAGATTTCTCCCGCAGCATGGTCCATAAGCTCTTCAATGGTCGAAAGAAGCCTCGACAAACAGTGTTCGTGTGGCGGTGATGGTAGCCCCAAGACATAGCAATCACACTGGACCTCGAAGGTTATCAGCTCGAGAAGAGACACCTATTGCGAGATGTCCAAAAATTTCAAGTTGTAATCTGTCAGGGTTTCCATGGCAAGCATTTGAGGATACCCCACTCTGCTAGAAGCTACACTCTGAAGAAAGATGTCTGAAGGCATATAACTTCGGGCAAAAAAAATCTTGAAAGCTTGCCAAGTTCTTGGAGTGTGCAGCTTGGTAGCTATAGACATCCACCACTACATGGCACTGCCTCTGAGAAAAACAGCGGCTTAAAAAATCCTTGATCCTTCTCAAGCAAGTGATCTTTATGGCTTATGCCTTGTAACACAGAGCGATGAAGACAGGAGCGCGCCCGATGCGCAATGGAGTAAGGGTGGGAGTGGCTAATAAGTCCGAGGTCGGGACACGAAGCTTCTTTAGTAAAATTATACAAAACTTCTTTAGTAAAATTTCCAGTAAACTTTGGAAGCACCATCCGCTCAGTCTGCTCTTTGGTAGGACCGGTATGCTTTCAGAAAAGCACACGCTTGAAGCTCTAATACCACTGTAACGGGGATGGGCACCACAAGCCAACGGAAAAGAACAGATTGAATAACTTTAAGCACTTCAAATAACAATTGAACTGAAAGAGATAGAGAGTGCATGACACACGAGATGAGGAGTGGCGAAGTTCCACCCCAAGAGAGCACTGGCCCCAAACCTTGGCGCCCCTTTCGGCGTTTCTTTATATTGCTTGAATTCAATACAATGCCGGTACTCACAATCTGCACCTTCACCTTGCCAGAGAAAGCCCATGTCACATATTTAAAGGCTCTTGGCCTATGAAAAGCAGTTTACATGAAAAGCTTCGAACTCAAAAGCATCTGGTCTTCAAAAGGTGGCACTGAAATCAGCCAGCGGAACTTACGAATATCCGTACAGCTGCCACGTCAGCAATGTCAGTGCGTTTAGGGGAATCCGTACAGTTGCCACGTCAGCACTGTCAGCGTGAAATCTGGGACTGTCGTAAAATCTTGCCACGTCATCAGTTCTCCGCACAGTTCTTCTCTGTGTGTGTGTGTGGGTTTGCTTTATTTTTTAGTCGCTTGGGTCCCATCGAACGGGATCCCATAAGTTGGCAGGAACTCCTCTTTAGAAATAGGCCACTCGGCAAGACTTTGCAAGTTGGTAAAACTTCTTGTGCCACTTCTACTTCTTCTGTTGCTCCTTCTTAGGGTTTAGGCCCCTTGGCCGGGATCTACAGGTTGGCTCCGTTCTTTAGTGGCTTGACACTTCAGCAGTTTTTGACATCTTATGTTAATCGTACTTGACTTTTTGGCAAACCAAGCATTCCCTAACATATTGATCTATGTCTGCTTTAAGGCTTGGCCAAAAGAAATATATTTCCAATGCTAAGGTCATAGGGAGAATACCCCGGTCACCTGCATATAGCGAAGCATGTGCTTCATCCATGATTTTCTTTCTCAATGGCACTGCCACGAAAACTGCTTGGTGGTGGTAGAGGTAGCCATTCCGAATGGAAAAGGGATATTCATTCTCTCCGTTCTGTAACTTGTTCTAAATGGAGGAGAAATATGGGTCGTTCATATACAAATCTGAAGTGATTCCAATTCTCGGTGATATACAAAAGTAATTGCATTCACCCTTGGCCATCGAGACAATGCCCGCAGCCACAATCTTATTCCCAGTCGTATGAAGGATCTAGAAGTGAAACATAACAAAAAGTTGGCCCACCTCGTCTGGTTCTCAGATAATTTCCGGTGTGAGGAAATATTGCATACGTTGATGATCGGTTTTGATCACAAAATCCGCTCAGGTAAACAAGGCGTGAATCACAACCATAAGTTCCTTCTCCTAGATCGAGGCATGCACTTCTGCATCCTTAAGCCACTACATGGGCTTCTTGGTTGAGCATTGCTCCGATATAATCATTTGAAGCATCGAAGTGAACCTCGAATGGGTTACTTGAGCCAAGCACTATCCAAATGGGACCATGGCTTGAGAAATACTTCAGCCTATCAAAAGCACCTTGTTGTCTCGATCCTCAATTAAAGGGAACCTTCTTCCTTGTTAGGTCATGAAATGGTCCTGCTACATGAGCAAAGCCTCAATTAAACCACCGATAATAGGATCCCAAAAAGCTACGTACATCGTGTACCATAGTGGTAGTTGGCCAGTCTTGTACCACCTCGATCTTGGCTCGATCCATGTTCACTTGATTCTGAGAGACTATATGTCCGAGATAGTATATCCCCGTGAGAAAGAACTCACTTTTCTTTGCTTTGACATGCAACTCATGCTTTCGCGATTCCTAAAACACTATATCCACATGCTTCCAATGTTCCTTCTCTCTCTTTGAAAAGACGAGTATGTCATCAAAGAATACTCTTGTAAAAGCTCGTTGTGGGCTGAAACATTCCAAAGGACGCTTATTAGGAAGAGTTTCCGTGAAACAATCCTTATACCTGTCAACAAATTGAAAACATTTAATTTTCGAACTAGAGAGCGAGCCCTCGTTAGTTTGATTTTCGCGCGCGAAAATCAAGTAAGCAAAAACGCACTTTTTTATTCCTTTTTAATGGAGATATGGCCTACAATAGGGAATAGCCAACCCCAGCATTAGCAAAAATTTTAATGTTCTTGACCTCATGTTCAAAAGGGAGAGTCTTTTCCACATAGTCTAGGACCAGTTGCATATGGAAGTGCCATGGCATACCCAAGACAATGTCACATCCCTCAATGGGTACCATCAAAAATGATTCACAATCCTTGTACTCACCAATCCAAAGATTGAGTTGGCCTTGCACGGAAGATGCATCAGTAGTCAACCCCTCCGATGCCAATCGGGATGTGACCGGAGTTCTAGCTGAGCCGGTGTGAGGTCCAAGGCGTTCAGAAGTATCCAATGATATGAAATTGTTCGTTGACCCCGGATCATAAAGGATCTATACCCACTTGTTATTCAGAGATCCCTAGCTCTTTAGAAATTGATTTTTGTTTCCGTATTCCCTTGAACATCACAAATAGAATTTGAGCTCAATGGAGCAGATTCCTTCTTCGTTTGTACTTTCTTCAAAGATGCTTGTTCCTATCGTTGTTGTTGCACAAGGCAGGCAGTCTTCATGCGTCTTTCTCACCACATTAAAACATCTTCCTTTCTCTTAGAAGGTTTGTATTTGGTTGAGCGTGAGATACTTTAGCCATTTTCCAGTACCCTCTCCCTTCTTAGGCTGATCCAGGTGCTCAGGAGGATGCTTTTTGCCTTGGTCGTTGTAGCGAGGAAAAGGTGTCGTGCTCTCTAGAGTGGGTAATCCTCAGTGCAGTATGCATGAAACCTCACTCCAACAGAAGAAACATCACACAGGATCATGACTCAAACACAGAAGTGGAATATGACTCAAGACACAATACAACTCAAAACACAACTGCAGACTCAACTCAAGGAAACTCGACAAGCTCAAAGAACCATACAACTCTGGCTTGCAACATACACGGCTCCAAGCTCAGACTCAAGGTACAATGGGGTGTCGAGGCTCCAATGTGCAGGGAGAGTGCCACTGGCGTGCAGAACTCTAGACTCAGGACTCGAGACTAGAAGCTAAAACCATACAAAGTGGATAATGATGCGTACCCACAACAAGAACCAACCACTCATATGTATCTCCTAAAGGGCCACCAACAGCTGGCAGATATCCCAATCCAGCTAAGCCTATCTCCTAATTGGCCACAGTGTCCATTGGACCACCATCCGTAACACTTGCCACTTGTCACTGCCCAGGCGAGAGTCCGCCCAGTGTGAACTCAAGCCCAACTGCAACTAACTCTAACTGCTTGTCCCTTGCCAGTGACATCGTAGCCCTACTATAGGTTGCCCGCCACAAGACCACTCACCATCCCGGTGAGAGAGAATACTGAACCAAGGAAGGAAAAACAGTAGCCAACCAAACTCTCTCAAAGGGGAAAGGGGGACACTTGTCCCAAGGCTAGCATGCTTGTTTGATATGCACTCTGCATGTGATTGGCTAGCCTTGAAGGGGTCCAATGAGCTTCCTCCAAGAGCTAGAAGAGGGGGTCGACCAAGGCAAGTCCCCCCCCCCCCCCCCCCCCCCACACACACACACTCTCATAGGTGCAAAGTGCAAGAGCTCCATCTCCTTCTCCAAGCTTGTTGAGAAGTTGAGAGCCTACACCAACACTCTTGGCTATGGAATGCAAATCCAACCAAGAGCCATGCTTCAATGCTTAAGCTTTCCATCTTCATTACTATGCTATTATGCTATGCTAAGACTTCAAGATTGTCTCTACTATAAGCTTTTCTTTTTCTACCAGTGGTTTCTCTGATACCTTAATCTTCTGTAGATTGGAAACTGCTTCCAAGAAGGCTTCATCAATATCAGAGAGTAAAGGTTTGGATTCTTGCTTGGCACTGGGGGATGGCTTGTCAACAGCTGAAAGGAGGGTATCCACTGTTGTGAGAATGTGTGGGGGAGTTGAGCATGCCGGAATGCTAAGACCAGCGGCTCTCTGGGACCGAGTGAGGACACCCTTGTTGAAGAGTAGGACCAAGACTTTGTTGCATTTGTCGCAATCCCTTGAGGTAGTAGCAATCCTTGTCCTCGTGTCCAGACTTTTCACACAAGTGGCAGTAAGCCTGAAGGGGGCATTCACTTGGAGGGTGCCCTGGAGAGCGGCATGAGCTATACCAAACCATAGCCTTAGTCTCCTGCTGAGACTTGAGCTCTTCTAGCTCGCGCTTGATCTGTTCCAAAGCCTTGTGATGTGGAGGCTTCTCTTGTCTAAGAGAGAAGGACCTCTCCTCTTGAAGAGCTCACTGTAACTCTAGGGCTTCTAGTTCCTTGCGTAAAGAAGTTAAAGGATCAGAAGGACTTTCCAAAAACACTAAGGGGGTCTCTACCTGAGGGGAGTCGATGAACAGCTTCCTAGCTCCTTCTATCCTAGTAGCAGCCGCGACAAACTCGTCCAGAGTGGTGTTAGGTTGGAGACTCTCTCGGAGTTTTTGCTGGGAAGTTTTAGGAAGAGCCTTCTCCACCCACTTCTTAACCATAAATTAACCCAGTTACTGAGGAAGCTTGGCCACCAAAGACTTTGTTCTAGTCATGAGCTCTGCAAAAGTCTCATTTGGCTGAAGCATCAGGTTGGCCAACTCATCCAGGACCTTCTCCTGGAAGTCCCTTGGTCTAAAAGCTTCACAAAACTGTTGTCGTAAAATGACCGAAGTCGCAAAGTGGTTCTCTGCAAACTAACTGTACCACTTGTCTGCTAAGCCATCCAAGGTAGATGGGAAGAGTACTAAGTAGGCATCTTCTCGGTTGAGGCCACGACCTGTGCAGAGAGAAACAAACCTCCGGGCATGGTCGTCAGCATCCTCTGTGAAGAGACCCTTGAAAGTCGGAAACTTAACATTCACCTTACCTAGAACGCTTGTGAGCTCCACCATGGCTGTTTGTGCAGGAGCTTGTTGCATTGGAGCTTGCTATAACACAGGGGATGAGAAGTTTATTGATGGGGGGGGGGGGGGGGGGGGGGGGGGGGTAGAACTGGTTGAGGGGGAAGGTGGGGGTAATGGGGCTAGTGGGCTTCTACTTGGCACAAATGGTTGACGCTTTCTATGGTAGTACTTCAAAGGACTTAGTAGTGAACTTTGTCGCTCCTTTGACTGCCTTGTATGTGTCATACAATAACCAAGAGTCCACCCAAGCTTCTGGACATGAACTGACGTAACAATGGACTAGGCTTCCCTAGACCAGGACGAGTGACTACTCGGGCTAGACCTGGACGAGACCTGCCTAGATCTGGACCAGAGACAGCTAGACCAGGACGAGTGACTAGACCTCTGGCTAGACCTGGACGAGACTAGGCTGGACCTGGATGAGAGACTAGACCAAGCTGGCAGAGGGAAGTTGGACAAGACCAAACTAGATCAGAAATCTCAGACAAACACAGATAAGAGCTTAATCTTAATCAGCTAGCTCCTCGACCGCTAGGCGTAACGGAGTGAGACTTCGATTGAGGTCCCACCGGGCGTGCCAAAAATGAGAGCACCAATAGCGAGGAAAAGGTGTTGTGCTCTCTAGAGTGGGTGCTCCTCAGTGCAGTATGCATGAAACCTCACTCCAACAGAAGAAACATCACACAGGAACATGATTCAAACACAGAAGTGGAATATGACTCAAGACACGATACGACTCAAAACACAACTGCAAACTCAACTCAATGGAACTCGACAAGCTCAAAGAACCATACAACTCTGGCCGGCAGCACACACAGCTCCAAGCTCAGACTCAAGGTACAATGGGGTGTCGAGACCCCAATGTGCTGGGAGAGTGCCAGTGGCATGCATAACTCTAGACTTAGGACGAAGACTAGACACTAAAACCATACAAAGTGGATAATGATGCGTACCCACAACTAGAACCAACCACTCCTATGTATCTCCTAGAGGGCCACCAACAGCTGGCAGATATCCCAATCCAGCTAAGCCTATCTCCTAACTGGCCACGGTGTCCACTGGACCACCATCAGTAACACTTGCCACGTGTCATTGCCCACGCGAGAGTCCACCCAGTGTGAACTCAAGCCCAATTGCAACTAACTACTTGTCCCTTGCTGTAAGGTGAAGCGGAAGTGAATGTTGAACTTTGCTCAAGATGAGTGCTCCAAACTGTGCTCAAGGTTCCTTTTACTTACGGAAGAGTGAGCCTTCCATTCCTTTAGTGAGAGAGTGCAATGGACACAAACAAAGTGGTAAACACTGTGAATGAAGGTGCTGAGACTGAGAGATAGAGAGAGAAGAATACGACACCAAAATGTTGTCAAAACCCTCCTCCGAAGGCCCCACTCTCTATGGCGAGAGCGGTCTACTATTGATTGCACAAATCTCTACAATGCTTGGACTTGCCGACGATGTCAACGACGATGAGGATGACGACGAGACAAGCTGAAATCTGAAAATGCTAAGGGCAAAATCTGCAAATCTTTATCTGCTGAATTCTGACTCTATGTCGGTGACGATGTCGATGACGACGATGCAACGATGACGCGCTGAAAACGCAGATGCTGAAATTTGCGTTTTCCGGGCTGAAACTGTAAACGCTCGTTGATCTGACCGTGAGGCAAGGATTTGCTGCGCGAAGGTGAGATCTGCGAGCTTTGGGGGTTCTACTGCGGAGTCTGACTGCTGAAAACTGAAAACGCTGATGCTTCTTGTGGTCTTGTCGGGAGAATCTGCAAAACGCTAGGGGGCTGTGTTGATCCAAAAACGCTTGGGCTGCTTTGGGGTACTGCTGCAAAAACGCTAATGATCTGATGAGTCCTGTTGTCGCCAGTTTGCCTGCAAATGCAAAACGCTAGGGCTGATCTGCAATGGAAGAAAACGCTGGCTGTTCTTGGCTAAAAACACTAGGCCATCCGCTTGGGGGGGGGGTCTTGCTGAGAAGGTGCACTGTTGGATGTTAGGTCCCTGCTGCCTCTTCTGCTAGAAAGTGCTAGCGCTAGGTTTCTATATATACTTGCTTATCAAAATTGCCCTACCTAGTTCCCAACAAAAGTCACTTAAAAATAATAAGTGAAAATTGGCTAAAATAGGGAAAATAGGTCTATGCACTGTAAAAATGATCCTGATGGGTTCTGATGGAATCTAATGGTCATGTTGTGTGCAACCAGAGGATATGCATCTACTCTAAGTGTCTGGACATGCACGGTCTACGAACAGACTCACAAAAGTGCCAGATCACTTCCTAATCTAGGCTGACTGAACTGAACTAAACCCATGTCGTGAGTAGCTTGTCCACGTACACATAGGGTTAGATGTGCACGTGGCACTTGCCAGTGACACTGTAGCCCTACTACAATCGTCATGGTCGTCGTAGATAGCTCTTTGTCTTGCACGATATGCGCTTTATTCCATCCTTCTGAGGATACCGGTGGAATGTAGATCCTCGCCGATGATTACTGACTCCATCATCTACTGAAAGGTTCATGGGGATACACCTTCATGCTCTTTCGAAGCGGTGGTTGAAGGCTTGCTTAGAATTTTTGCATCTTTTCCTCATCGGAAATCTTCACAAAAGGAGTAACCTTCAAAAGAACCGACCAATATTTGTCAACATAAGCCATGACTTTCTCATGTTCCTTCTAGACGAGCGAGTCCCATTCCTTCCGGATGTCCTTCTCGAAGTCGGGCGGAAGGAACTACTCCTAAAGTTCAGCTTTGAGCTCAGTCCATTTTCTGGCTTGAGTACCTTCCAGAATCTTGGCTAATCACCATTTGCTTGCCGTCTCCTTGAGATAAATCCCAACATGACACAACTTGGATTTTTTTCAGTAAAGTTTTCGTTGGCAAAAGCAACTTCAAATTGTCTGATAAAAGACAATGCCTTGGAAACATCTCTCCTACTGTCAAACTCGACCTCCTCGTCACAAGATTTGAAACCCCACATTTTGTGGTGATGTTTGCGATTATCCTTCTTGAATTTGGGCTTCTCTTTAGTATTATGGAGGGAAGTAGTAGGCGTTCTCTTCTTGGAAGAAGGTTTAGATATTGTATGGGAAGTAGACGAAGGAGTATAATCATGAGAGCATGATTGGGAAGAGATAAAGATATCCTTGCTTTCATTCAGCAGAGAGAGTTCTTTGTATTGGCTCTTGCTCTTTGAAGGCTGTTTGTTCCAATCCGGAGATCCCTTGTGTGTTGCGGCACCTCTTTCCGCGTTTTCCTCCTGTGGATTGTTACCACCAAATCGGCATCTGTTGCTTGCGGCTTCTTGATTCCATCCAAAACCTTCAAGACATCTGATAGCGTGAGAAGTTGCTACAATTCTGCGAGTACAACTCGTACTTGTTGTAATTCATCTTTAGCGGTTCTCCCTTAACTCATCATGGTTCTTCCTATTCCTTCCCAGAATCATCCTCATTTGCACAAAAAGAGAGGCGACCAAGCCCTCATACCACTGTCACAAACGGGAGCACACACGAATAATCAATAAGCTAAAAATAAATAGTATATTGAACAAAAGAGACGAGGGAGAAGATGGACACGGTATTGGGGACCAGAATATGGGCTGGTCCCTCCCCTTAACGAGAATCTTTATTCCGGAAGAATCTTTTGCCAAGCATAAGAACCAGACAAAACCCCTTCGTTCTAGATCTTAGACTCAATAGTCGTCTCTAGGGAAATTCCGAGAGACCAGCTCTCAATTCCTTTCCCGTCTGTACTTGGAGCAAAAAGCTCCGTAGACCGTTCCGGATTCCGTTTTTGGAATCCCCGAGCGTAGGCCGAAGCCTCCTTGCTCCTTCTCCTCAATAAAGTACCTACAAAAAGCACAAACACAAAAAGAACAACTCATAGAGCGTATTCACAAGCTTCACTTGTCGCTCCAGGTACAGAAAAGCAACCTCCGTACACTGATTTCTCACGATCACTTACAATTTCCCAGCGGCAAATTCTTTGGCAATTTTGGAAAGAGAGGGAGCGCTAGTGGTGCTTTTATAGGCCCTCGAGAGTGGCAGGAATAGTTGGTCTCTATACAGATATAAGAACTCCCACAACAATAGCAAGTGGAGGTAGCGCAGGAATAGCCAGCAGGAGAGAGAAAGTGGACTTGCGGCAACTTTAGAGAGAGAGAGAGACATCGTTCGCTATTTTTGCAGATTGGGGGGCACTACCTTACTTTTAAAAACTAATGTGAACCTGTTCAAAAACTCAATGAGCTGAAAATTGATGCTACACAGCACTTCTCAAGCGTCCCTGGATGCAACCTCATGCACAAATGCAATGCAAATATAGATTTCCTCTCGGGAAAGCGTCGCGTTTCCCAGAACGCACTTAAATATATCCTACTTTCTATAAAAAGCTTCTTAGAACCCATCTTTATTCTTGTGCCTATGTCTTTACACATAATCCTTTATCCAATTCGGATTTCCTCCCGGATCAATGGAGTATTTCCTATCCGATGCTCCCGTCACCCATCATGTGACACATCAAGTAAACGCATTTCCCGGTCTCTCCCACTGAACTTACAAAACAAGTCCTTCACGATGCTTAATGTCACCCATTATATAACTCGTCAAAGTTGGCTATTCTTGATGGCTTTTATCAATTCCAATAGATCTATAGTTCCTAACTTTAACAGTTCAAGTGTACACTTACAAATATCCTAATTTCAATAAATAGAAATTATTTCAAAAAATAAGAAAATCATCCATTCAACAACTCACACTAAGGGAACTACCCTCTCGCAAAGCACACCACAACTGCAACCCCTGGTATACGAGGTATGCGTTTCCTACGCTCGAGGCACATTGTCGTACTTGCAATGGAAAGTCCTACAATTCCATCATTAAGAGAAGAGTCCTTGGGTGAGATCCTCAAACACTACAATGTATATGTCCCATTACACATGAGAAACGAGATGTGTTGACTCCTTGGGAAGTGCAATCTGGAGATCTCTAACGATTGTTGTCCCTCTTATGTCAACTGCCCACATTCCATTTCTCAGGCATCTTGACTTTGGCTAGTTTTGTTGGTCTATGATTGAAACCAGGTAAATTTATCTGCTATCCACAATGATGTCCCCTTGAGGGATTTTGTTTGTTTCATGACAATTATTTTCTTTCCCATATCAATATAAAAGAGCTTTGCCTGTTTTCCCCAACCTTGGTCAGTTGTTCTTTGAGAATGTCAGTTTCCCATATGTAATCCTTTTGGCACTCTGGATCAAGGTCCTGCCTATCGCATCCAGCAAACTCTTGGCCCTTTCCTTTTCACAACCAAAATAACTTTTCCCACAAAGTGTGCTGAATTTAATTTATTTGCCTGGAGGATTGGGTCTACTAGATCAGCCTGTGCCATGGAATCTTGTCATCTTTTGTTCTAACTTCATCCCCGGCACCTGCGCTTCAAACTCCACATTTCTCTTCTATTTCTTGATCATTGCCCTCTTGGGAGGGCCGCGTCACAAAATTAAAGAGGGCCACCGACATGATAAAGGCAAAAGGGGTGCCCACAGAATATGAAAAGACGAAGTCTACTACTAGGGGGCATGCCCACCTACATGTGCCGGTCCTGCCATCAAGGGTATGGTGCACATTTTCAGGCACTCACACTCTCCAAAGTCCACACCATCATGAGATGACCTCTGTTAAAAGAAAAACACATTGCTTATTCTCACAAATATATTCAGCTCATTATCCTGATGTCCAGAATTTGAAAATGTGGATATAGAACATTCAAGTAGTAAACCACCAAATTATAATGGATGTGCTTTGTCTAGCTAATGTGATACAATCTCAAGCACGTTAGTGTATAGCCAAAAGTACATTCTTTAGACCTGCTGATGTTATGGAAGCTCGTACTTCACAACCAAAACAAAGAAGCATTATCAACCACTCAAATATAATAAGCAAACAGTTCTTGTAATCAATGTTTCCACGACATGTCCCAATATCATGAGAGGAATCTACGGATTGACAAAAAAAGGCTTGCCCCAATAAAAGTTTTCTTCTCTGCATATGCTTAGAAACCAATCTTAACCCACATATAAACCCATACAATCTTAAGAGAGCGTGCAAGGATCTCACCTGGCCTGAGCTGACACAGGCAATAGACACCTTATACTTTGTAATGAGAGGATTATTGTTCAAAGAGCTCCCACTAACTGCTACATTGGTGCAAACTTTAGGAATAGGCGAGGATTTGCTGAACCTTGATGTGAACTGCTGTGGGCAATGCTCTTTTGCAAAAGTGGAGAAATCATAGCCATGAAATTGCCTCACTTGCAATGCCTTGATGGGAAACTTGGCTCCTTTCATGGCAAGAGAAGAAACTCTCGAGCAAAAAATAGCTTCTGCAAGTTCCAATCCTGTCTCTCTTCGAATCTTGAGAGATACATTTCCCATAGATTTTCCAATGTTCTTTTCTGCAGATCTATCTACGATAAACAAGTAGCAAATAGGTTTGTCAAGGACACAAATTAAAGAGCAGCAGATTACTGTTTAAAGTGCTGAATTGGGCAAAACCATACCACTCGTTCATACTCAATGCATGCATGAGAGAGATCTCTATTCCTGGATGTGTGTATGTGTGTGTGTGTGTGTGTGTGTGTGTGTGTGTGTGTGTGTGTGTGTGTGTTGCTTGGTGAAATTGTCGCCTAAGAAAGCACTGTATGAATCTTTCTCCCATTGGCGTCCGGTTATGCTTATGCGGGTCATTTACAAACTAATGTCGAAAACTATTGCTACACACATTAAAGATCATTGTTTTCTAGCATACATGCCGCTCAATATGGATTCATTCCTCGCAGACAAATTATGGATAATATTCCGAATGCTTTCATCAGCATTGAGTATGCAAAATATACTAGATAAGATGTGCTTATCATGCAGGTTGCTGTAGAGAAAGCATTTGACACTATTCATTGGGACTTCATTGCACAAATCATGGCAAGCTTGGGCTTTGGTTTTAGAATGTGCAGTGTGGTCTTCTTTCCTGTAGAATAATTTGGTGAACTTATTTACTTATGGGATCTTCGTCGTTTTGTTAGGCAAGGATGTCCTTTAAGTGCCAAGTTGTATGCTATTGCCACTCATCCTCTACTGCTTTATTTGGACTCCTTGACGGCATCTAGTCAGTTACATGGGTTGGAACTACCATCCAGCAATCATTTTGTGGTACAAGCGTATGTTGATGATCCCAGAAATCAACCTAATGATGTTAGATGTATCCTAGAAACCTTGCACATTTATGGGTTGGCAACTGGTTTGCATGTTAACTGCCGAAAATTTAAACTTTTGCCATTGCATTGGATGGATTAGCACTCTGTTTTATGGCTAGGTGAGATAGTGAAGCCGGATCAAATTGTGTGGCATCTTGGATATCCTTTGGCTTGGTCGGTAAACAATGCCAAATGTTTGGATTGGGTTGAGTATAAAATTAGATCTAAGTTGCAAAATTAGAAATTGTATACCTCGCCGTTATATGTACAACTCACAACAGTGCAGTCTATCTTGATGGCATACATGCAATTCTTTTCTACCAATGGTGCATTGGCCGACTCGTTGCCTTCATGCTTTCATGTCTTGGATTTTGGACCATCTTTTGTCTAATTGCTCCCACAAAAACGAGTTGCAACTCCTTGCTATGGATAAGCTATGTACTTCAAAGCATTGTGGGGGTCTGAATATCTTACATTTGTGTTCTCATGTTATTGCAACGCTATTATTAGTATTGGTGGAACAAAAACAGCCTTGGATGCTAATGTTTGCTTAGTATTCTTTAATCATAATCAACGGATCATTCAATATGGTAGCCGAGGTAAACCAACACTCAAGGAAATTGGTCAACCATCTAAAGACATCTTTGTGGGTAAATAGCCATTAGAAAAGGTTAAGTTAGGGATGTTGGTTCATAAATCCACGTGCACTGGCCCTTGATTGTGGGTTGGCCACGCATACACCTACTCGACAAGGATATGAGGCACGTTTAAGGTTTGCACCAACACTTTGGCCATTTCAAGCCTGTTTTGGCCATTTTATTAGTTTTAGGACGAAGGTTCTACTTTGTTTGATAGAGATATTTTCCCGACCTTGCCTTGGCTTACTATATGTGTGGCCTAGGCCCTAGGGGGCTCTTTGCCCTTTGTCTTGTATCATTCTCAGAGTTTTCCATCCTGAGTTATTGGGCTCGCCAACATTTGTTTATTTGTCTCTCTTCTCTCTCGTGCCATTGTCTCTTTCCTTTGTCCTTGCCCTACACACCCCGACATGTTCCACCATCCTTGGGTAATCATAGCTATGTATGTTAGATTTTCAGGCTCATTGGGGCCAATGAAAAACTTGGAAATAATATTAACACATCATGAAATACATCACCATAGAATGCAGAAGGGAGACTATTCACATTAATAGAGTTACAAAGAGCTAGCCAAGCTAATTTCTGAAAAGGAAGACTTACACAAGACTAGTCAAGCTAACTTATGAGAAGGTAGTCAAAGAAGTGAGGAGCTTGAATTCAAAAGGAAGAGTTATACAAGACAAGCCTATTAGAGTTCCAATTCAAGTTCGGTGGTGGCTCCAATATCTCCCAAGAGCAAATTAGGGAGTGAGGGCTGTTTTGTGGTTGTGGCCAACCGTATCCGAGGTAGACATACCTTTTCTCGGCGGTACATTCCATGGTGTTGCCCATCCGATAGGTTGGCATGAGGCGGGACCCTTGTTCCTAGGGTTTCCCTGGGGTCAAAGTCTCTAGAGTTCTGCATCTATGCTACCAAATGTGTGTCAGGTCACTTTAGTGAGTTTACACATTTTCTAGCATTTATTAGCCATTTATGGGGTCGTGGGTTTTTCAGGCTGAGTAAGGCAAATTGGTAGTTTCCTTATATAGGCAAACCCCCCCCCCCCCCTCTCCCCTTGTACTTTTTGGCATATTGTTCAGTGCAAAGCTTCCAACTTTTTGGGCTACTCTCTCTCTAAAGGGTGTGTAGCGTTTCCTCTCTTCTATCACTAGCGTTTTGCATGCACGAGCGTTTTCTCTCACTACCTGCAGATCAGCCAGCAATCTCTCCCTCTTGGGCTAGCGCTCCCCTTCCCCACTACTTGGACATCCTATACAACAGGGTTTGCTAGCAGCGTGTGCACTTGTGCTCGTTCTATAGGCCATACCGAATAGGAGGACGTCTACAAGGAGATCTGACGTGATAGATCTGAGATCCATTGGCTGCTCGGTCCCCAGAGGAGGTTTGCTCGAATTGCAAACGAGATACCACCCGGTTCACCCTTCCGCTGCACCTTTGACATGATATCAGTGGCACAGTGTGCTCTCAAGTCAGATTGGTGACCTGTGTGAGATTTTGGAGCTGAATTTTCATGACAAGAAGAGACGGTTTGCTGTTTTTTCTTCGTTTTTCACTCATTTAGGGCTAATTTCGGCTGTAGTGGGCAGATTTGAAAGTCTCCCTTTCCCTACCTTAACCTATCCTCGTCACATGCCCAAATTCTCTCACACAATGGAGATGAGTGATGATTTTGAAGGCCACTCAGTCCATGATGAAGAAGTATGACCTCAGGTAGTACCCAGTGGTGAAGAACCACGCATCAACGAGTGGGAGATTTGGTCTAGTTCTACTCCAACGTAGGTGATCAATCAATCAAGATACCTACCCTCCCTACCTTTCCCTCAGATTGGCAGTTGAATGGCAACAACTATGCCATTAAAGTTTAAACTATGAATAATCAATTTCATCCTAACCTCCTCTATATGTGTCGAAATAGATCGGAGGATTGGAAAGTTATAGTGCAACAGATAGGAGAGTACGGCACCGGCTATGTGCCGCCATCTTTAGAGGTTCTCCGAACCACTTTGCTTCATCCAGAGAAAGCGATCGTGGAGCAAGCAACACTCAATATTCAACAGCTTTGGGAAAAATGGCGTTCCCCTCATTGCCGACGTTTTTGTAGTGCCTTGGCTGGCCTTATAAGCCACGCTTGAACATCTAGTCATGCCACTACATGGTCTTTTTGCTCATCTTTTTGTCTATTGAACTCTTCAATCTTTGCACTTCCTAGATGATGTTATTTGTGATGCGCTTAGTATGTTATGAGGTGTCTCATTACAGTTTACATCCACAACCATTCTGGTCTCCCCCCCCCCTGCCCGTTACCGTTCCGGAGCCTCCCGTTCCCGTTCCAAGTAACTTTGAACTGAAGCCACTCTGGAGGAGTTTGTCGCTATTGCTACTAGGATAGAAGAAGCAAGAAAGCTATTCAGCAACTCTCCTCAGGTAGAGACTGCCTCTGTACTCTTGGAAAGTCCATATGACCCCTTGACTACGCAGGGAACCAGAAGCATTGAAGTTACAACGAGCCCTTCAAGAGGAGAGATCCTTCTCTCTTCGACAGAAGAAGCCTCCACATCAAGAGGCTTTGGACCAGATCAAGCGGGAGCTAGAAGAGCTCAAGGTTCAATAGGAGTCTAAGGCTGTGGTTTTGTGTAGCTCACGTCGCTCTCCTAGGCATCCTCTGCAGGAATGCCCACTTCGATCTTACTTTCACCTCTATGACAAGTCTGGACATGAAGACAAAGATTGCTACTATCTGAAGGGATTGCAACAATTACAACAAAACCTCGCCCCCCTACACTTCAACAAGGCTTGACATCTATTCACCCGGGGTTGGCACCCGAATCCAATATGGTTTCCTCCTATGGCCATCCAAACCACATGCCACCTTTGTTGAATACACCCCCCATGCAAGGTATGCAAAGCAATTTTCCATCTCACAACTTTTATAATGCTAATGCTCCCTCAACCCCTCAGCCTCCACCTCCATGCAGCAGAAGCAAAGACTACCTCGTCCCCCAACTTGCCCATCCAATCGGCCCATTTTGTGCTATAGATGTCACGTGACACATCCCAACCCTATGTGTCCGTGGACAAGCTACACCACATCAGGGTTCAGTCAGTCCGTCAGCATAGATTAGCAGTGATTGGGCACTTTTGTGAGTCTATTCGTAGACCATGCATGCCCAATCACTTAGCATAGATGTATATCCTCAGGTTGCACATAGCATGATCATCGGAATTCCCATCAGAATCCATTAGCATCAGTTAGGGGAATTTTCCAGTGCATTTACCCTATTTTTCTATTTTTGATTATTTTCACTTATTATTTTTAAGTGACTTTCCAACAACAGTAGGTAGGGCAATTTTGCTAAGTTAATATATAAGCAAACCCAAGTTAGCACTTTCTAGCAGAAGAGGCAGCAGGAGCTTCCCCCTCAACAGGCAACTTCTCACCAGTAACCCCCCCCCCCCCCCCCCCCTTGGGGGGAAACCCCTAGCGTTTTTCCAAGCATCAGCATCGCCATCGACTCCATCTCCTTGGTGTTTCCCCCCTACAGCCAGCCATCGCCCACAACCTCCATTCCCGGAGTTTGTGTCCCCTTCAAGTAGCCCCAATCACTAGCGTTTTTGGTCGCTAGCAACACAGCAAGGCCAGCGTTTTTGGATCATAGTAACCAGCAGGAGCCAGCGTTTTTCATCAGCCCATCAGCCTTGACAAGCGCAGCCTTTTGTAGCGTGTTTACGGCAGGTTTGTAGCCCATAAAACACAGCCATAGCCAGCAGTCCTTCAGCATTTTCAACAGCCAATTACAGCTATAAAAACGCAGCAAAAGCTTGTTTGGACCAGCGTTTTTATTCAGCCCTAAAGTCCCTCGCCAAACCAGGGATTTTCAGCCATGAAAGCAGCAAGAAAACAGTCATTTTCAGCCACCAAGACAACCACGAAATTCAGCCAATAGAAGATCACAGATTCAGCCTAAGTCGCCGTCGTCGTCATCGGCATAGTCCCATTGCATCAGTCCATTGCATTCGCATTGTACACCTTTGTGCAATCAAGTAGACCACTCTGGCTGACGAGAGTGGGGCCTTCGGAGGAGGGTTTTACAACCTCTCGGGTGTCGTATCTCTTCTCTCTCCTTCTCTCAGTCTCATTCACTTGCACGCACAATATTCACTCACTTTGTTCATGATCATAGCACTCTCCATAAGACGGAAAGCTCTTTCTTTCCCTAAGAACTAAAAGGAACCTTGAGCAATAAAGATCACTAATCTTGAGAAAATACAACATTCATTCCGCTGCACCTTACATTGGTATCAGAGCTTTGAAAGTGTTCTGCATTACTCAAGGAAAGAACCACAAGAATTTTTTTGCTTGTTGCGATCGCACGAACCCAAGTTTACTTGGGCGTGGTGATTCCTAATCGTGTTTTGTTGAGAAGTGACAGGAATCCCAAGAAAGAAGGGCTTGTCCAACCTCCCCTTGTGTCTCTTTTCACTCATTGAGAGCGGACCGTGCACTTAGCGACCGGCCAATCGACGTGAGGTAGGAAAAAGCAACCTTGGTGTGAGCGCAAGGCTGCCAAGGGGTGCGCCCGCAGAAAAGAGTAGAACTCCGGTGAAGAGAAGATCCTTCTCCAACACGATTTGCAAGCGAAAGAAAACCTCAAGAACCCCAAGAACCAAACACCCTCAAGACTCAAGCACCTCAAGAACCCAAGATTCTCACGAATCAAGGACCTCAAGGACCTCAAGAACCTGAAGACCCTCAAGAACCCAAGTTCCTCGTGGACTTAAGAACCCAAGACCCCAAGAACCCACAAGAACCCACGATTGCAGATTGGTCATCACTCGAAGCGGAATGGATACTAGCTTGGAGGTGATGAGCATGAGAGAGGCGAAGAAGAATTTTCCCCACCAGGAGGTTTTTCTGACCCTTCCCCATCTACGACACCGATTGCACTAACTCCTATGGAGGCTTTCGACAAGAGGATGATGGACAAGAAGTTAGAAGACAAAGCAAGAGATGCCGAACGAGAAGCAGAAAGAAAAGCCTACGAAGAAGACATGGCAGCCATAGAGCGTAACTACACAGAAAGAATGGCAGCCCTAGATCGCGAGAACAAAGCAATAAGGCAAGAGATGTTGCGACTCTTTTCTCGAATGCAGGCACAGATGCAACAAGATCGGGAAAAGGAGACTCTCTCAGTCTCTTCTTCTCCCAAGCATGATACACAGGATTTGCATGATTGTGTGAAGCATGATGATGATTTGATTGACAATGATTTGCATGATGATTTGAATGACAATGCTAAGCATGATGATTTGGATGCCAATGATTTGCATAATGATTTGGATGACAATGACAAGCATGATGATTTGCATGATCAAGATGTGACTTCTCACAAGCATGATGATTTGCATGATCAAGATGTGATTTTCTCACAAGCATGATGAGTTGCATGAAGATGATGTGATTGTTCACAAGGATGATGTGTTAGTGGATGCTTTTTCTAGCGAAGCTAACCTCGTTGTAGATTCGATCAATCACGAAGAAGCGATCTTGGCTTTCGAGTAGAGGTCCAAAGAACCCCCACAGGACGATTCGATCATTCAAGCAAAAGCGATCTTGGCTCTCGAGCCTAGGTCCACAGAACCCCTTCAGGAAGAAGCGATCTTGGCTATCGAGCCTAGGTCCAAAGAACCATCACAGGAAGTATTATGTGTTCGCATGATTGATACGCACGCATTGTTCGAGTGTTTCATTCGTGAAGGTTTCCTGTATTTTAGTCAGCATCGTTATGTGATCCCTTTTACTAGGCATGACATATTGTATGTTGAGCACGTTTCTCTCATGGATGAGCACGAATGTATGGGGATTGTTCATGAAAAGCTGAAAAGTTTGTATGTCAAGATTTCACATTCCATGTCTCTTCCTTGGCATGACACAGTTTCCGAAAGAGCACATGATAGTATGAGCACCCAGCATGGGCATTTCCATTGTGATTTGCCACAGTTGATTGATTTCCATCAAACAGAAAAGATTCGACCTCATTGTTTGCATGTGTTTGATGAACGGGTTGTCACTCCGTCTCTATGTTCATCTACATTGCATACACAGTCTTTAGAGAAGACACGATTTTTTTCCTTCACTTTACATGGAATGGGTATGTTCATGGTTTTGTGTTGGAGATGGTTTCAGGAATTTTCAGCCATGGAGATTCTTGAAGACGAAAGAAGCAAGACTCTAGACGAAGTTGAATCATCGAAGGAGCCACATAAGACTTTGAGTCGCTTTCGGCGCGGCCCAAAGAAGCAAGCGTTGCAGACCTTTATGAAGTTCAAGTACCGCACGACCCACACATCAGAGTGGGCCGGCGAAGAGTCCCTTCCACTATTCCGGATGCTGTTGGCGATCTCCCTCGACACCATACAGTTCAGTACCAGTACCTCACTTTGAAAAGGAGAGGATGTCACGTGACACGTCCCAACCCTATGTGTCCGTGGACAAGCTACACCACATCAGGGTTCAGTCAGTCCGTCAGTCTAGATTAGCAGTGATATGGCACTTTTGTGAGTCTATTCGTAGACCGTGCATGCCCAGTCACTTAGCATAGATGCATATCCTCCGGTTGCACACAGCATGATCATCGGAATTCCCATCAGAATCCATTAGCATCAGTTAGGGGAATTTTCCAGTGCATTTAGCTTATTTTCCTATTTTTGGTTATTTTCACTTATTATTTTTAAGTGACTTTCCAACAAAAGTAGGTAGGGCAATTTTGCTAAGTTAATATATAAGCAAACCCAAGTTAGCACTTTCTGGCAGAAGAGGCAGCAGGAGCTTCCCGCTCAACAGGCAACTTCTCAGCAGTACCCCCCCCCCCCCCCCCCCCCCCCTCAGCATCCCCTAGCGTTTTTCCAAGCATCAACATCGCCATCGACTCCATCTCCTTGGTGTTTCCCCCCTACAGCCAGCCATCGCCCACAACCTCCATTCCCGGCGTTTGTGTCCCCTTCAAGTAGCCCCAATCACTAGCGTTTTTGGTCGCTAGCAACACAGCAAGGCCAGCGTTTTTGGATCATAGTAACCAGCAGGAGCCAGCGTTTTTCATCAGCCCATCAGCCTTGACAAACGCAGCCTTTTGTAGCGTGTTTACGGCAGGTTTGTAGCCCATAAAACACAGCCATAGCCAGCAGTCCTTCAGCATTTTCAACAGCCAATTACAGCTATAAAAACGCAGCAAAAGCTTGTTTGGACCAGCGTTTTTATTCAGCCCTAAAGTCCCTCGCCAAACCAGGGATTTTCAGCCATGAAAGCACCAAGAAAACAGTCATTTTCAGCCACCAAGACAACCACGAAATTCAGCCAATAGAAGATCACAGATTCAGCCTAAGTCGCCGTCGTCATCACCGTCGTCGTCATCGGCATAGTCCCATTGCATCAGTCCATTGCATTCGCATTGTACACCTTTGTGCAATCAAGTAGACCACTCTGGCCGACGAGAGTGGGACCTTCGGAGGAGGGTTTTACAACCTCTCGGGTGTCGTATCTCTTCTCTCTCCTTCTCTCAGTCTCATTCACTTGCACGCACAATATCCACTCACTTTGTTCGTGATCATAGCACTCTCCATAAGACGGAAAGCTCTCTCTTTCCCTAAGAACTAAAAGGAACCTTGAGCAATAAAGATCACTAATCTTGAGAAAATACAACATTCATTCCGCTGCACCTTACAATAGACGCAGGGAACATGGGCATTACCAAAGCAAATGTCTTCGACCAGAAGGGTATCCTCCTTGCCGACATTGCTCTAAGGCTCAGGATCACTATAGTAAGGATTGTCCATAACAACATGTATCTAAGTCTTCAAGCCCAAGTCAGAGCCAACCCGAATTTACCTTTCCCAAGTTTATTTTAGCCGACCATAGGACAGTCTACCCATTCGGCATAGTGGACAAGGTGCCTCTGCAGGTATAAGATTTCACCTATAGCTTGGCAATGTTGTGGTTCGTCTTCCCCAAGGGAGGATTTCCTTTGCTCATCGCAAAGCGCTACATGATTGGGGCAAAGACGCAATGTGGATATGCACTCCTGGCTCCCCAATGTAACCCATTCGCCTTTAAGGTGGGATATATCCAATGGCGCAACATAGTTCTTTGTCTGTGGAGTCCAACCCCAAACTGGAACAGCCTACCCCACTTGACAGGCCAAAGAAGGACCCACTTGAGTGGTTCAAATCTACCAAGTATTTGCCTTGTTATGGGTCTATTCAATTTTTGCCTGCAGATTGTAGCAGGGCTACAGTGTCACTTCACAGGGCAGACAGTTGGACAATTGGCTACACTCGGTCTGGTTCACACTGGACGGACCCTCTGGACGGACCTCTGGTCTAGGGAGTGACACGTGGCAAGGTACCTACCGACGGCGGTCTAGTGGACCTCGTGGCCAGGTCACCACATGGCTGACATTATGAGCCGTTGGTGGCTCTTTATGGTGGTACATATGAGTAGTAGCGGTTGGTGATGTCATCATCTTCTTCACCTTTGATCTTGTGCGTAGTCATCTAGAGCGAGTCTTACAGAGAGCACTGCCTCACCATCCCTGCACATCTGAGCCTCGACACCCCATTTGTACCTGTGAGTCCTGGGCTGGAGCTGAGTGTGCTGCCACGCCAGAGTCTGTACATGGTTCTTTGAGCGAGTCGAGTCCACATGTTTTGGTCCACTGTTGTGTCTCTGTTGTTATCCATTGTTTCTGTGTTTCATTCTGTTTGAGAGAGTTTCCATTTGTTTGAGTGAGATTGTCACGCACATTGCACTGAGGGGCACCCACACTGTAGAGAGCACGACATATTATCCGCGCTACAGGTGCTCTCATTTTGGCGATCACGGTGGGACCTCAACTGAAATCTCACTCTGTGAGGTGCAAATCTTGAAGCTGGTTAGGTTGATCTAGCTTCGCCTGCCTTCTTCGCCGACCTTGCCTTGCAATGTTCCCCTCTCACCTGGTCCATTAGTCCTTGGTCTAGTCCTTTCTCGCCCTGGTCCAACTTATCCTCGTCCCTGGTCTAGACCTCCTCGACCCTGGTCTAGTCCTCCTCGTCCCTGGTCTAGATCTCCTCGACCTGGTCTAGTCCTCCTCGTCCCTGGTCTAGACCTCCTCGACCCTGGTCTAGCCTTCCTCGTCCCTGGTCTCGTCCTTGGTCCAGCCGAGTCTAGTCATTTACCTGGTTGGTGTGGTGGAGTCTAGACCTGTCACAAGTTTCTTGCCCAAACTTGGTTGGACTGGTGGTCACTGCATGACACATACAAGGAGGTCAGTTGAGCGTCAAAGCCCACTACTGAGCCCTCTGAAGTACTATCACAAAAGACGACCTTTGACACCTTGTAGAAATCCTTCAACCTCATCACCTATACCTACACATATCACATCACCCATTCCTTCATCAGGTTCCCCATCTTCCCAATCACCTTCTCCAGAAAATCTCTCACCCATTCCTTCGTCATCAGGTTTCCCATCTTCGCGATCACCTTCTCCAGAAAAGCTCTCTCCTATTCTACTACAGCAAGCTATTGTGCAACAGACTCAGCAAGGAATCATGGAGCCACTAGCTAGTGTTTTGGCCAAGGTGAACATCAAGTTCCCTACCTTCAAAGGGCTTTCTTCAGAAGATGCTGACGACCATGCAAGAAGATTTGTATCTCTCTGTAGGGGACGTGGGCTGAACAGAGAAGATGCTTACTTGGTACTATTTCCATCCACCCTGGATGGCCTAGCAGATAAATGGTACAGCCAATTTGCAGAGAACCATTCTGCAACTTGGGCAGCCTTAAGACAGCAGTTCTGTGCAGCTTTCAGGCCAGGTGACTCCCAGGAGAAGGTGCTGGATGAGTTGGCCAACATGGTGCTCAAGCCTGAGGAGACTTTTGCGGAGCTTATGACTAAAACTAAGTCACTCGTGGCCAAGCTTCCCCAACAACCCGGTGAATTCATGGTTAAAAAGTGGGTGGAGAAGGCGCTTCCCAAAACTTCTCAGCAAAAACTCCGAGAGAGTTTCCGACCCGATGCCACTCTAACGAGTTCATCGCAGCTGCTACTAGAATAGAGGGGGCTAGGAAGCTCTTCAACAACTCTCCTCAAATAGATACTCCCTCTGTGTTCTCGGAAGGTAGTCCTATTGATCCTTTAACTTCTTTACGCAGGGAACTGGAAGCCCTAAAGCTACAACGAGCTCTTCAAGAGGAGAGGTCCTTCTCTCTTAGACAAGAGAAGCCTACACATAATGAGGCATTGGAACAGATTAAGCGTGAGTTAGAAAAGCTCAAGTGTCAGCAAGAGACTAAGACTATGGTTTGGTGTAGCTCATGCCGCTCTCCAGGGCACCCCCCACAGGAATGCCCCCTTCGGGTTTACTGCCACTTCTGTGAAAAATCTGGACATGAGGATAAGGATTGTTACTACCTCAAGGGATTGCGACAAATACAGCAAAATCTTGGTCCTTCTCTCCAACAAGGGCTAGCACCTGCATCCAACATGGTCTCACCCTATGGCCATCAAAACCAGTTGCCTCCTCTGCTGACAACACCCCCTATGCAGCAAGGTATGCACAACAACTTTGCACCCCACAGCTTTTATCATGCCGGTACTCCCTCAGTTCCCCAAAGTTTCTACACCTCAGCCTCCAACTCCATGCAGCAACCACCTCGTCCCCCGTTTCGTCCTTCCAATCGGCCCATACTCTGCTACAGATGCGGAGAATAAGGGCATTATCAGAGCAAGTGTCCTTTACCCGAGGGGTCCCCTCCTTGTCGTCATTGCCCTGATTCGAAGGATCACTACAGTAAGGATTGTCCCACGCAAAGGGCATCCACGTCTTTAAGCTCGACTCAGAACCAACAAGAATTCACCTTCCCAAAGATAAACTTGATTACTGTGAACACAGTGCCTCAACCATCACCTGCTACCCATGTGGTTAAGCCACTGCAAGTGGAGGAGCCTGCTGGTGTCCTTACTCGGGCACAAAGAGCAGCTCTTGGTATCAGTCTGCCCACAGGTCCACCTCGCCAGTCCCCACTTCCTCAAGCTAGTCTATTTGACCCAAAGGACGAGTCCTTCAAAATTGCTCAGAGCAAACCAACGTCCCTGTTATCTCACATTGATGGAGCCTTCTTGGAAGCAGTGGCTGACTTGGAACAGATTAAGCTCCCAAAGGGGGCCCAATTCGAAGGCGCCAAGCCCACAGCAGAAGACATCTTGAAAAATACTTTTCAGAAGGTGTCACTATACGACATGCTAAGGCTTGACGCAACACTTAGAAGTGACACCCTCTCAGTCATTCAGTCTCTGTACCCGGGGGCTGGGCCTAGTGGCGGGCACCTCCCTGTACAGCCCTCAGAGTCTTATTTGATTTCCTATCCATCTGCTCCCCTCACTGATTATAGAAGCCCTCGCCTGACAGTGTCCGTTTTGGGTCGGCATTTCTCAGGAGTGATAGTGGATGGTGGATCTGGCATCAACCTGATGCCCGAGTTCACTATGTTAGCTCTAGGTTTACAGCCTACTCGCCTTGCTCCCTTCACAGTTACATTGGCCAATCAACGAACAGTATACCCAGTGGGCATCGTAGACAAGGTGCCTCTGCAGGTACAAAACTTTACTTTTAACTTGGATTTTGTTGTGGTTCGTCTTCCACAGGTGGAGGGTGGATTTCCCTTGCTCATCGGAAGGCCATGGCTGCGACACACTAAAGCACTTCATGATTGGGGCAACGATGCCATGTGGATACATACTCCTGGCTCCCCGATGCAACCAATTCGCCTGGAAGGAGGCATGGATCCCGTCGTGCAACATAGTTCCTTGTCTTTAGCAACCAGCCTCGAATTGGAACAGCCTACTCCACCTGATGGGTCAGATGAGGATCTGTTGGAATGGTTGGATGCTACCAAATCTATGCCCTGTTTTGGAGTTTCAATTCACTGTTTTCTTGAAGGTACACCCTCTTCCAATGTTTCCAAGGTAACTAAACCTTATGAGCCACATGAGCCAGCTCAAGAGTTGAAGGTCACAAAAGATACTCCTGATGCGCTCTCGGTGAAAGCCCTCTTGATAAAAGCCGTTGAATTTGGAAAGCCGAGGAAAAAGTATATAAGCAAAAAGAAATCTCCCCTACAGGAGTTCAACCCCCTTCAAACATCAGCCCCATTGGTGTCTGCTTCTCCAACCAGAACGAAGCTAAATTCTGTGTCTAGCCAACTCCCTTCACAGAGCAGGTCCTACTTGATGTGCTAGATGAATTCCCTACTCCTGCTCGCTGTCTTGCTGAGAATAGTTGGTTATGTCCTCAACCTGCACTTTCATAATGCTCTGACCTTCCTCACCCTTACCAACACACCCTCGTCCCTACCCACCCCCTCACATACCCTCGCCCCTACCCACCCCCTTTCCCCCTCGCCCCTACCTATCCCCTCTCCCTAATTGGATACTCTCTCCAAAATAATGCACAGCCCAAACAAGCAGCCTAGAAGCAGTGTATTTTGTGTTCATTCCCTGCATTGAGAGAGCACCTGTAGGTAGGTAGATAGGAGTGAAATTCACACCTACATATCTTCAGTCAGCGGGACTAGATGTAAAAGTTTTGGCAGTTCGTGCTCTACTTGCTGCCATCTGTTTTCATGCATATCAGCAGGTCTCATACATGATTTTGCAGAGGGTTTCACCTCAAACTCAATTAGTAGGCAATTGCGTGAAGCGACTGGTGGTCATTGTTACCTCTGTTCTTTTCTTCAGGACCCCTGTTTCCCCATCAATGGCATTGGCACTGGTATTGCTTTGGCTGGAGTCTTTGACTGGTATTGCTTTGGCTGGAGTCTTTGCGTACTCACGGGTGAAGCAGCAAAAGAAGAAGCCTGAAAAGTCTGAGTGGCAAACAAAACTTGAAGTTGACTTAGGACAATGCTTAAGGCACACTTCATTTGTCAGAGCTAAACATTTGATATCGATTGGTTGCGATTGGTTGAAGAGCTACCGGTCACTTACTTCCTGCTGTGGAGCTTTATTATGTTTTGCCAATTGGGATTCTTGGATTATGAAATCATACTGCGTCCCGCTTCTCCAAAGGATTAAAAATTTGCAAGCAGTGCAGTATGTTTAAAATCAATTTTTGGACCTAGAACCTGCTTCAAGAAGGATGTACATATGCAGTACCTAATGGTTTTCTTTCACAGTTTTTTCAATATTTCCTCTCACCGAGACGGTGAGCGGTCTTGTGGCGGGCAACCTGTAGCAGGGCTACAGTGTCACTTCACAGGGCAGATAGTTGGACAATTGGCTACACTCGGTCTGGTTCACACTGGACGGACCCTCTGGACGGACCTCTGGTCTAGGGAGTGACACGTGGCAGGGTACCTACCGACGGTGGTCTAGTGGACCTCGTGGCCAGGTCACCACATGGCTGACATTATGAGTCGTTGGTGGCTCTTTATGGTGGTACATATGAGTAGTAGCGGCTGGTGATGTCATCATCTTCTTCACCTTTGATCTTGTGCGTAGTCATCTAGAGCGAGTCTTACAGAGAGCACTGCTTCACCATCCCTGCACATCTGAGCCTGGACACCCCATTTGTACCTGTGAGTCCTACCTGTGAGTCCTGGGCTGGAGCTGAGTGTGCTGCCACGCCAGAGTCTGTACATGGTTCTTTGAGCGAGTCGAGTCCACATGTTCTGGTCCACTGTTGTGTCTCTGTTGTTATCCATTGTTTCTGTGTTTCATTCTATTTGAGAGAGTTTCCATTTGTTTGAGTGAGATTGTCACGCACATTGCACTGAGGGGCACCCACATTGTAGAGAGCACGACACATTATCTACGCTACACAGATTCACCCTCTTCCAATGTTTCTACATTAGCTAAGCCCAGTGAGCCACCTCAGTCAGCAGCAAGTGTGGAGGTCACAGAGGTTGATAACTCAGCTGCGCTCTTAGTGGAAGCCTTTGGGCTTGGGGATCCTATTAACCATAGAAGAGGAACCTCCTTTGTGTCTGACTATCCAACCAAGAAAAAGCTCACTTATGTGTCTGATGAAGTACCCTTCGACACGCTTCCCAAAGGCTGTCTACAAGAAGCATATGCAGAATTCAATATTGATCAACCACCAGCTCCTGATGTCTCTATACTCCAAAAAAATAGTACCTTCTTCATCTACCGAAACATCTTGAGCCGTGCTCTCTCTAGACCTAGTTAATGAAGTCAGCTTGGTGGACTCTGACAACCCCAGCTCATTTTTTTGGCTGTCAGGATATGGGATCACTCGGTAATGCTAGACCAATGGCGATGCAAAGCTGTGGGTGTGACATGTCAAAGCTTGGAGGTGAAAGGGAATTCTATCAACTAATCGGAGTCCTATTGCTGGTGTAGCTACACTTGTCTCACCAAATGGTTTCTCTAGTGGATTGTAGGCTTCCAGTCGCAATGTTGGGTTCCCTTAAGTGTGCCACCTGACGGACGTGGCATGTGTCTCTACACTTTCAGCCCCTACCCACCCCCTTCAACCCTGTCTAGCCTACCCTCTATCCACCCCTCACTCTTTCCCCGTTCCCTACCGACCACCCCCTCTCTCCACTCGCCCCTGCTCACCCCCTCTCTACCCTCGCCCCTACACATCCCCCTAGTCCACTCGCCCCTACCCACCCCTAGTCTTGCCATTCCTTGCCTCTACCCATCCCCTAGACCTCGCCCCTAGTCTCTCTACCCTTGCCCCTATCCATACCTTGCCCCTACATAATGAGATACTTACACTAGCTCTATCTAATGAGCTCTTTGTACTCACTTTGAAGCAACCTAGTTATCAAGTTGTGCCTACACTCTACACCAATCTCTATTGTGCAATTAAGTTTTGGTTATTATGTTAATGCCAATGAGTGGTGCTCTATTTCATCCTCCCTAATCTCTACACCTCAAACGTTCCAAATGTCACTTGCCTTCCAAAGCTTGTCAAAAAGTGCCACATCAGTAGCCCGCAAAACGCGATGCTATTTGCCAAAGCGAATCGCAGACACAAACACGCCATCGACATGGATTATACTCAGATAGCCTCTCCATCGAGGCTGCAATATTATAGAGAGCACTTTATAACTATTCTAGAGGATGGCATCATCGAGTGGCCACAATATATGAACATAAATATGCCACATAGTCCTAGGGTTAGGATTCGACAGCTCAAAAGTCTCGTCTCATAGACTAGAGTGTGAGGTCGGGCAGATAGCCCATTGACAGAGATTTCAAGACATGCAGACTATGTGGAGATGGGGTGAAGGACCAGGACCAAGAGCACTATGTATATGGATGTCCAGCATATGAGACCATAAGAGGCCGATATACATCCCTTTTCACAGAACAACCCACGCTTAGAATGCTATTGGAGTCTAGAGACCAAAAACAACTAGGTCGCTACTTACTAGAGATTAGAGACATAAAGCACACCCACCAGTAGCTCACAAACTTCTTCCAGAGAGCTTCCTTCCGCCCACGTTTGCATGTGCAGCGGAAGGGTTTAAGCACAAACACAAGGCTACTCTACTTCACCTGAGAGGAACTGAACTAAACACAATGTGAGAGAGAGAGAGAGAGAGAGAGAGAGGACACCGCACGTCGGATCCCAACCACCTTCAAGCGCCTCCTTGCTCTATTGCGAGTGCTTGGATACCAAGAGGACACACAGGCACATCTCTCTCTCTCTCTCTCTCTCTCTCTCTCTCTCTCTCTCTGTGTGCGCTAGCAAACACACGCATACACAACGAGAGGAAGTTTTGCTCACAGACCTTTGGAGGCCCAGCAAGATAGCTTAGAGACACGTCCCGAAAAAAGAAGCTGTAGCAGCGAGCGTACGGACTCACGAGTGTGCATGGCCTGGACTTGTAAATGGTTGCACTTAAAAGTCAGAATTGCAGTCAAATGAAGGTCAAAATTTTGGAAAGGGGAAAAAAAAATTGGCCGATCACATTAAGATATCCATCTAATTTAGAAAACAAATACATGCTTTTAAAAACAAGAAAGCACTATGTCTTCATGTACTAGGGAGTAACGTCTTGACCTACGCTAAAATTCAACGAAAAATCATTTCGCAACCATACGCAATTCCTTTTTTTTTCAAGAGGAAATTTCAAAAAAAGGATCTTATTTGTACACTTTTTAAAAAAATATAGGCCAGGTTTTTCTTGTTCCTCTTTCGCATTTTTTATTTTTAAAGTGGTCTGATTGTAAGATGAGACAACTATTCCCAAATATTGCCAAGGTTTGTAAATAAAAATTCTACTTGTATTGCTCCAAACACGTTCCTTCTTATATTATTTGCCAAACATGTCGCCAAATTACCAAATCTGACTTGTAATTTTTGTTACATTTTGTCTTAAGAAAAAACCGAGAATAAGTCCTTCCATTGGGAAGGGCATTACTTTTGACTGCCTATCTTTTGAAAGAATATATTTTTCTTTAAATCTTAGCACTAGTCTTCACATCTCCACATTTAATAAGTTGATTGTTTCACTAGGCTTGCCGAGTGTGGTCATGGGATAGACGTAGACCGTAGACTAACCTCATAGTCACTGTTGTTACCATATACATGTGGTAGTGATGTGTGTGAACACACTAGAACCGCCGGGGCATTTTTTCCCTCTTTAGGAAGTTTTTTCCCCCGTGCATTGAATATACGCCCATCACTCTAGGGCTATCTATCTTTTGATTGCACACTAAGTAATACAATCTCTATTGTGTGCCTTGAGCTTCCTTTGTCTTCTCCAAGCTGTGTGCGTTTCTCTGCAACCCTAATTCCAACAATTGGTATCATAGCAGGTTGCGTCCTCCCGGGCTTAGTCGCCAACTGCTCCAGCACACGCCTGCTCACTTTCTCCGATTTCAGTGAGCTTTGGCGAGCGTTCGCAAGTTAACAAATACTTCGGGAATACTCGAAGAGCTCGGTCTGCTCAGATTTTCGATTTGGGCTCATTTCGGCCTCCGTTTCCACTACTACAGGCAGTACTGCACAGGCTATTTCGTCATTTTGTGCAAAATTTTTGTCAGTGTCGTTTTCTGCATAACATGTGCCTTATAGTCTTCTACGGTTTGTGCTATACAGCACGTGTTGTTCCCGCTCCATTTCTCCTATTTTCGGGCACTTTTCACATCAGGTGCAGCATTTACCATGGCTGACAACAACAACACAGATGTGTTCAAGATGTTTTCTGCTAAGGACAGGTTGGATGGGGACAACTACCCTATGTGGGCTTATATGATGCAACATGTTCTTGTGTCAAAGGGCGTCTGGAACATTGTGCAGGGCATTGATGTACATCCTGGTTCTGAGGATATAGGCGATGTTGAGGATGTTGCCGGTCTTGCTGCAAGTAATGCTGCTGTTAGAGTTGTTTTGCCTATGACAGAATAAGCTCGTTGGGATGTTAAGGATGCGCAGGCTCATGCATTGATTGCTTTGTCTGTGAAGCGCACTATTGTTCCTCACATCCGTTCAGCAAAATCTGCAAAAAAGGCTTGGGATATTCTAGCAGGTCTTTATGCAAGTCGCAATGAGGCTAAAATTGCTTTGCTGCGTAAAGAGCTGGAGTCGAAGATTATGCATGAGGAAGATGATATGGACACTTTCCTTGCTAGTGTCAAGGATATCAATGAGCAGCTTATTTCTGCAGGTGAAGTCATTTCAGACAGTTCACTTGTGCAAACTATTCTTGATGCCTTACCAGATTCTTACCAGACTTTTGCTAGTACTTGGAGACTTATGACCCAAGGAAATCCAGAAGTTGTCAAGTTTGATGCATTATGCACATTGTTGTTGCAAGAGTCACTTTCCAGAAAAAACAGGACTAGGCAGCGTGCAGTTGAACAGGCTTTTATTGCTTCTCAAAGAAAGGGTGGTAACAGTAATGCAGCCACTTCTTATGGTTCTGCTGCGAGTGGCAAAAATTCTGTTCCTAATGCTTCTGCTGGCAGCAATTCGTCTGGAAATTCTGGTGATAAGGGCAAAAAGAAGATGTGTTGCCATTATTGTAAAGCTAATGATCACTTGATCAAGTCGTGTCCTAAGTTGAAGGCAAAAGAGGCTAAGAAGAAAGAGGGTGGTTCCACTGCAAATGTTGGTTCGACTACAAATGCATCCATTGTTGAGTCCTCTGTAAAAGGAGACTGTAATGCTGATGTTGATGCAAAATGGGCTTTAAGTGCAGAGTGCACTTACAATCCTGTTGTCCATGATGCATGCTTGTCAGTTGCTGCAGATTCACATGTGTGGTATTTCGACAGTGGTGCTACAAAGCACATTACCTCACATCGTGAATTGCTTACCTCTCTCGAGTCTGTCCCTCACGGGAATTCTGTCACTTGTGCCAACAATGCCTCTTATCCGGTTCAGGGAGTTGGAAAGATTGTGCTTACTGCTGCAAATGGCAGTTCCTTCACACTTGTTGATGCACTTTATGCACGTGGGATCAAGAAGAATCTCTTGTCTGTATCCGCACTTGCTAGACTTGAACTTGTAGTCAAATTTGTGGATGACAGATGTACAGTTCATGATCTCAGTTTTGGTGATGAAATTGTTGCATTTGTCCTTTCGTGCCGTGGGCTGTATAAGCTCACTTTGTATGACAAGTGTGGACAAAATTTTGCAAATGTTGTTGCAGATTCAAGGACTGTTTCAGATGCAAAACTTTGGCATGCACGTTTTGGTCATCTGAATTTTGCCACTTTGCTACGTTTGCAAAAATCTGATATGGTTGCTTCTTTGCCACCTCTTGAAGCACCTGTCAAACATGTTTGTAAAGGCTGTATTTTGGGTAAGATGCAGCGTTCTAAGTTTCTAAAGGATGGTTTAGTTCGGGCCACATGCAGATTGCAGCTTGTGCATAGTGATGTTTGTGGGCCCATGCAAACTCCGTCCTTGGGCAATTACCTGTACTTCGTGACTTTCAATGATGATTACTCCAGGCATGCATGGGTATTTCCTCTTAAAGCGAAGTCCGAAGTTTTTATGTGCTTCAAACAATTTCTGGCTATGGCTGAAAATGTCTCGAAATGTACTATGGGCACCCTCCGTTCCGATCGAGGGGGGGAGTATATGTCTCATGAATTTAATGGATTTCTGGCTAGTCGTGGGATAAAACACCAATGTACAGTACCTTATACACCTCAGCAAAATGGTGTTGCTGAGAGGAAAAACAAGTCACTGACAGAAATGGCACGATGTATGGTCAAAAGTCAAGCTTTGCCGCATTCTTTTTGGCTTGAGGCCATCATGTGTGCCACTTATGTACTTAACAGGTGTCCTACGAAAGCTTTGCAGTCTATTACTCATATGAAGCATGGCATGATAGAAAGCCTTCTATTGAGCACATGCATGTTTTTGGTTGTTTGGCATATGCTTTGGTGCCACAAGTGCAGCACTGAAAATTGGATGATAAGGCAGTGAAATGTATTTTTGTTGGTTATAGTGCTGAAAGCAAAGGTTACAGGTTGTATCATCCGCAAACAAAACGTATTCTCGTTTCACGGGATGTAGTGTTTGTGGAAGATTCTGTTCAGCCCTTGCTGTCATGTACTAGAGACAGTAATGTAAGCTCACAAGACATTTATGACACTTTGTTGCCTCTTTTCAGTGGTGGAAACACGAATGTAAATGTCCTATGAGCTTACATTATTGTCTCTAGTACATGACAGCTTACATTGCTGTCCCTAGTACATGACATCAAGGGGGCAAATGTACAGCCTATGGGGGTTTCTGAAAATGTTTTAGATCAGCCTATTACTGATGCATATGTAGATGATGTACTTGATGAGGAAAGGGCTGAAAATGAGCAAGCTAGAGGTATGCCAAAATGGCTGGTGCACACTTTGCGTGACAGTAAATTGGATGCACCTTTGTCTAGTCGTACTCGTTCAGGCTCTCGCCGTGCATCTTATGCATCAGATTGTTATGCTTTGGCTGTGTCTAGCTTACATGATGTTGAGGAGCCTCTGTCTTTTGATGAAGTACAGAATTCAGAAAATTGGATGGTTGCCATGCAATCAGAATATGATGCACTCATAGAAAATGACACATGGACTTTATGTGATTTGCCTCCTGGCAAAAAGGCCATTGGTACGAAGTGGGTTTACAAGTTGAAACGCAAGCCGGATGGTGAGAGTGATCGCCATAAGGCTAGACTTGTTGCAAAGGGTTATGCACAGCAAAAAGGCATAGATTATGGAGAGACTTTTGCTCCCACTTGTCGTATGACTACTGTGCGTTTTCTATGTGCATTGGCAACTCATTTTGGTTGGGATGTACATCAATCAGACATTGTTACTGCTTTGAACGGTGACATATTTGAGGAAGTTTATGTAATGTAGCCTCGCGGTTTTGTCATAAAAGGACAAGAGGACAAAGTTTGCAAATGTAAGAAGGCTTTGTATGGGTTGAAGCAATCTCCTCGTGCTTGGTATGAGAAAGCTGACACTCATTTGGTTAAGCAAGGCTTTCGTAACAGTCCAACAGAAAGCACATTGTATGTAAAGCGTGAGGGTGATGTACTTCTCATTGTGGTTCTTTATGTCGATGATTTGCTTATTACTGGACCAAATAAGAGACATATTGCTGAATTTAAGGCTAATTTGAAAGCTACTTTCAAGATGAAAGATTTGGGGCTGTTGCATCATTACTTGGGCATATAGTTTAAGCAGTGTGATGGTGGTATTGCCTTGTGTCCAAAAAGTTACATAGAGACATTGCTATGTAAGTTTGGACTTGAGGATTGCAAACCTATTGCCACTCCCATGGAAACAGGTTTGAAGTTGAGTCTACATGATGCTAGCGATCCTGCTGATGTCACTCTTTACCAAACTGTTGTTGGCTCCCTCATTTATGTATGCAACACGAGGCCAGATATTCAGTTTGCAGTCTCACATGTCATCAGATTTATGCATAGCCCAGGGTCTAAGCATTGGCAGGCTGTCAAGAGGATTTTTCGCTACCTTAGTGGCACTTTACATCTTGGCTTGTTTTATCCCAAGGGGGGATCATTGCCACCAAGCTTACATGCTTTTTCGGACTCAGATTGGGCTGGTTGTTTTGACACGTGAGTGTCCACAAGTGGTTTTTGTTTCATGCTTGGTAGTTCATGTATATCATGGTTGAGCAAGAAGCAACCTACTGTGGCCACTTCGAGTTGTGAGGCTGAGTACAGGGCAGTCTTCACAGCTACGGTTGAGTGTGTATGGCTCAGACGCCTTATGGTTGATTTGGGTGTTGGACAGGACACTGCCAACACTATCTACACTGACAATCAGAGCGCATTGGCAGTTACGAGGAACCCAGTTTTTCATGCTCACACAAAGCACATTGAGGTGCATTACCACTATGCGAGGGAGAGGCTCTCAGCAGGAGAGATTAGCTTGGCTTATGTGCCAACACAGGACAACCTTGCAGATCTTTTCACAAAGGCATTGTCTCGTGAGAATCTTGAAGCTTTCCGCAAAGCTTTGGTCTTACTCCCCTTTGTGCACTGATCATGTCCTCAGGGCATGGCACTTCCCTTTACTCATGTGTTAGCTCTCGTTCACCGCATCACTCCAGGGGGCATTTGTTACCATATACATGTGGTAGTGATGTGTGTGAACACACTAGGACCGCCGGGGCATTTTTTCCCTCTTTAGGAGGTTTTTTCCCTCGTGCATTGTATATACGCCCATCACTCTAGGGCTATCTATCTTTCGATTGCACACTAAGTAATATACTCTCTATTGTGTGCCTTGAGCTTCCTTTGTCTTCTCCAAGCTGTGTGCGTTTCTCTGCAACCCTAGTTCCAACAACTGTAACATCTCCGATCGTCTAAGATCGGTGACTGGGAGAGCTCAACACATCCGCTCCGACTCTGCAATGCAAAGCGGAGGAACGATCAAGTGAGCTGCCCTAACTCTACGTATCCTTTAGAGAGGTCACCCTAAAAGGGGTTGCCTATTCATTTTGGAATCGAAAATAACTAGAACCCTTGGTTCATAGACTGACGTTTTTTTCTTAATCGAGTGTGAGGCACAGTCTTCAGTCGATCCCATAAGGTTAGGACTTAGTTCTACGTTATCTATCGTCATTTAAGTCCGCATTTGTGGTAAGCACCTGACTTATTGGGTCCACTCGTCCGACGATCAGTTCTAGACCAATCCCCGCTTTCTACCCCACACACACCCTTGTCTTTGTTTCTTAATTACTACCACACTGTGTAACATTTACAAGAAATTCCTTAATTAATTTCTGACACAATTTTCGTTCTGATAGTAATATTTTCAAACATCACCAAGAAAGTCTTTCTATAGACAATTTCTACTGAAAACAACCTACTTATTAAACTTAACAGCTGATCACATCCGACCTTCAACAACAAGATTTTCCTCTGCACCAACAGAGCCTTTGTATAAAAGTTTTCTCATTCATAATCAATTATTCAGTTCAAGGCAACAACCCTCTTCGGGCCCAACCCGGCATCGTGCACCAACAGGCATCGCGCAACAACGCGGCATGGGCACAACCCACATCACGCACCAACCCGCATCGCGGCATGGGCACCAACCCGCATCGCGCATCAACGTAGCATCAAGTTGTCATCCAATTGATTCAGTCTCTATTCAATGAAATCTACCTCTTCTTCACCCAAACTTGACGCAAGCATTAACATCGAGCAGAATTCCTACCTAAGTTTCTATTAACAGCAGCATGCGTTTTGGTTTATACAGTCAATGTTTTCCTTATGGTTTCCTAATCTCACTAGGCATAAAAATTAAAATTATTTATGACAATTTCCTGCTGCAGTGGCTAATTTGCCTTTTCACATTTGAGCGTCGCACTGCGAGCATCGCTAATATTAAGTACCTCTTGTAGTGAAGTGGAGATTCCTTCTACTAAGGTAGCCATTAAGTTGACGTTCTACCCAATATCCTTAGAATACCTCATTCTATAGGATGGTTTATAACTAGCTTACTACCTGCAACCACATCTATGCCATGTCGCACAAACTATGTTTGTGATAACCTAAATGGTAAATCTTTTTTAAAAACCATTGTTGTACTCAATTAAAAATTCCTTCAATTTATTAGCAGCATTTGCTTGTTGTGATGACAAAGAAGTAGCAAGAGAAAGAAGAGAAGCATGCGGTGTTGAGAAATGTTCAATCATAAATGAATTATCATTAACATTTGATAAAAAAGGACATTAACATTTGATAAAAAATGGCATAAAGAGTAACTCAAAAAGAGAGCTTCTATTTCATCATTATTAGAAGAGAGCTTCTAAACTCAACTTTAAAAAATGAGTGGTGAGGAAGGCACATATTTTTCCCTCAACAACGTCACATGCACACCATTGGATTCAAACATAAGTCTATTATTCTAATAGCTATGATGTTATGATGATCCTAACCCATGCAACCACTCGCGACTTAACACCACATCTATTTTATTAATATTCATTACTTGAAAATCTAAGGCTATCTTACCCTTGAATCTGAAGAGGTACATGTTTAACTTGAGTTGATTCGGCGAGGGATGGTTGAGGAATGCAAAAACATCTTGTGGAAATTGAAACTAGGTGTCTGAGGTAGATTGAGATGTTTCTCGAACTTGTAGTTAATGGAATTGTAAAATTTATCATCTACCAGGATTGGGTAGATGTGCATATGTCTCACATCCAAAGAACACAAATGATCATAATGTGGTTTCTTTTTAGACCATAGCTCCTTTGGATCTGATAATTTAGTGGCATACTAGGTGACTCATTGACAACAACTACTATTGTAAGTACTACCTCTGTCCAAAAGCCTCGAGTCATATTTGCTATAGAAAGCATGGCTGTGAATCGCTACTAAATTGTACAATTTATAAATTTTGCAATTCCATTCTGATTAGGTGTATAAGGTGTAGTAAGCTACCTTTTAATACCTCTCTTGCTACAAAAATTCTTGAACTCCTTGGAGACATACTCTCCACCATTATCAGTCCTCAAGCTTTTGATTTTCTTACCAGACTGATTTTCTAAGAATGCTAAGAATTTTTGGAAAGTAGAGAAGACCTAATCCTTATGTCACAAAGCATAAACCCACACCTTCCTAGTGGAATTGTCTATGAAAGTCACAAAGTAGCTAGCTTCTCCTAAAGACTTGATCGACACATGACCACAAGTGTTACTATGGACAAGCTTTAGTGGCTGCAAACGCTTCATATTCAATGGTGATGAGGTGGTCCTAGTTTGTCTACCATAAATGCACTGATCACACATAGAAAAGTCCAAATAACTTAACACGTGTAAGTAGCCAAAATGAGCTAGTGTTTTTGTTCCCTTTTGGATCATATTGCCTAGCTGGGTATCCCACAACTCAGTAGATGGCAAGTTTACTATGGATATAAATTCCTCTTTTACACATGAAACAAACATAGAGTAAAGTGTTCCATGTTTTTGACCCCTGAGAATCACAAGATTTTCCTATCAAATTGACCATGAACTATCCCCAAAGGTTGTCGTGTAATCCAAGTTGTCAAGCTGATGAGCAGATACTTGGGAATATGTATGACATTCTTGACTATGAATTTCGCGCCATTTTCCATGACTAGCTTGATGTATCAAGCTAATAGGAAACATCATGTATCTCAAGCTCATGGGTATCATTGAGCTTGACTTTGCCATGATTATGTACATACATAGAGAACCATTCTCTATGAGGTGTCATTGAAACTGGCTTGAGAATCTATAACCCAATTCTGATAAAAGCTAGCATCTAGTGCAATAAGAGCATCTGGATTAAGATCTGTTGTAAAGAGAAAATCTGAGGAACTATGGATCTTAGGCACATCTGCAATATTAAGAGACTATATAGCATTGGGCTCCTCAATCTTAACTTTGAACTTGTTTTGTCATTGTCAGACTTCTTGCTATCTTGAGACTTTTTTTGAACTAAGATTGCAATAAGAGCATATGGACTAAGATCTGATATAAAGAGAAAATATGAGGAACTATGGACCTCAGGCACATCTGCAATCTTAGGAGACTCTATCACATTGAGCTCCTTAATCTTAGCTTTACCCTTCTTATCATTGTCGGACTTCTTACTATCTTGAGACTTTTTCTTGTCTCTCTACCATGTGTGGCAATCTTTTTTCAAGTGTCCTTTCGTATAGCAAAGGTAGCACTCAACATAGTGCGAACCTCTAAATTTGTTTCAATAATTCTTGTGATCCTTACTTTTGGCACGGGTATGAGTGCGACCTCTTTGACCTTTGCTACTGGAAACATATGCATCACCTTGCCTTGCATGATCCATTGATTTCCAGCATATCTCTTCACTGAGGAAATTGGAAACTACCACATCATAGGTCAACTTTCCCTCAAGCATAGAGTTGCTAATCATTGTGCAAAATATGTCTCATGAAGAGGGTAGAGAGCATAGTAAGAAGATGTACTGTACTTTGTCATCAAATTCTAGTCCCTATGATGTCAATTGACTAGAAAGTACATTCAATGCATTCATGCCCTCGAAAACTATTTCACCTTCTTTCTTGCAAATATCAAAAAGATTCTTCATCAAATACATTGTTACTTGCGCTTTTGCTCTCATATGTATCCCTCTAGGATTCAGCAGTGGCTTCCCTGACTATGGTGAAATAGATAGATTTGGCTAAGAGTAAGCAAATATTGGACCTTGCTTTTACATCTAGCATTTTCCATTGTGATTCTGTATAGCCATCTACCTCTGCATGCTCGAAGATTAGTTTCAATTGACCTTTTTGGGTCGGCACATCTGGGTTTTCTTTTTCCATATAGAGAACTTCATGCTGTCAAACTTTTTGATATTGTAAATGTCTTTCTTAGTAAAAGATGCCATGTTTGCAAAACTTGATCATTTTGGAGATAAGGCCAAAAGTTATGTGGTGAGAAAACCTGGCAAGATATTGATAGAATCTCCTTTGAAATGAGGACAAAATCTCAACCCAAAAGAGTACTCAAAGACTCATAAAACGCACATAGATAGACTTGCAAAAAAACATTGGCAGTCTCCTTTTTCCAAGGAGTGAAAACTCAACCCAAGTGATGCATAAAATACATAAAAACAACTCAAGAGAGTAAATCTAGGCATAAATTGACAATTGTCATTGACAAACTACTACCATACATGGTGTCAAGAAAAATATCCAATTAGATGCATAGCCTATGGACGAGGGTATTGTAATAAGAAACTCCAGCAACCTTATCATCAAAGGCATCTCAACATTCGAGAATACCCTAGCTCAGTAAGACCTCATGCATGACCCTCCAAAAGGCTAAGCACACACAATGACTAGACATGGTCTCAGAATAGGATCTTTCGGTCCAAGTCCTAGAAACGATCGTGAAATTGCCAAAAAAATGCCAAAAATTGGCTCCACGCGATGTGTAGTGGGCAGTATCTACATGAGTAATCGCACTTAAATAGGCACCACAAACTACTGCATGGAGTTAAAAAAATCCCTACGAGGATATCTGCTCTCAAAAGAGCTCATTAGCACTATGTGTGCTAAAGAAAATATGCATATGTCAATGTATAGCATCCCACAACGAAACTGCTCTTTCAAAACCATGATTGAAAATGCTTGTGAAGGCATTGTACCTGTGTGTGTCTGAAAACCTAGGGAAATGGTATATGCAAGCTCAAAAAATCCCCCTTGTAAACCTGCTATGAGATGGCCTATGTGTAAGTGTAGACTAGGGATCCGATGCTAATTTTTGTCGTTGGATGGAAATGCCAAAAACACCAATGCTTGAAGCCAAAACTAGCTAAAAATGTGCCTGACGTACTCGATGTTGATGCCAAGTGTCACTGCTCTATGAAAGATGTACCTCACCGGAGCATGTCATGAGTGCTATCGTTCGCGGTAAATCGCAAATCGATGGGAACATCGATGTCAAGGGAAAATGGTCGAGAACGTCACCGGTGTCCAAAAAACCAGTGATGTTGATGTTGAACAATGATGTGGAGTACCAAGAAATCACATGCTCTCTCTCTCTCTCTCTACACCAAAGCTATTGAACCCTGTCGATGCTTAACAATGTCGGGCCAAATCGATGCCCAAGGAACGTGCATGCTTACTCGTTGATGAAGAATGTTTGGAGATGGCTATTGGAGACGTGTGTCTTGAGTAGAAAACTCTCTCTCTCTCTCTCTCTCTCTCTCTCTCTCTCTCTCTCTCTCTCTCTCAACTAAGGCCGGGCTCTACATCAAGATTTATGTGTGTGTGTGTGTGTGTGTGTGTGAACACATCTTTACACATACACCCTTTAAAAAACAATTCCCTAATTTGATTTTTTGTACTCTACAGGTTGTTACTGTCTAAAGCTTTGCTTTCTCTTCAATTATTGCTCTCAAGGTTTGCTCACTCTGCAGATCAAGGCATTGTCGACTAGCTACTCATAGTCAATTCTCCTTGGATTTGCTCTACACAAATCAAACCAGACCAACACAGGCTTGTGTGCTCAATTTCAGTTTATTTTTTGGTTTTCATTGCCGCTTAATTCCATAAGCTCTAATGCATTGCATGCTCACAAGCCTTGCTTTCACTACAAGCTCGATTTGTTGTGCTCAGTTGCTGCCGAGTATGAGTTGCTTTCAGACCTGCTTGATCCAAAACGCAATGCCGGTTTCCTTGTTTTCGAGTCTTGCCCGATTCTTGGAGAGAGAGAGAGAGAGAGAGAGAGAGAGAGAGAGAGAGAGAGAGAGAGAGAGAGAGAGAGAGAGAGAGAGAGAGAGAGAGAGAGAGAGAGAGAGAGAGAGAGAGAGAGAGAGTACACAACTACACACACACACATGATGCCCAATTCTGCACCTTGGTTTTGCTACTTTCCCATAAGCTTCAAGGTGCTCTAGCTCTTAATTGCAAATCTTGATTCTACTTCAATACTCAATTCCCTATCTCAATTCTTTGCTATTGGACTTGCTCTGCAATGGCTGCCCAATTTCACACTACAAAGCCCTTTGCTGCTTGGTTCTTTGCTTGATGCTCTGCAAATGCTCAAAAACCCTCAAGATTCCATGCCTTGAGCACAAGGTGAGTTGCACACATAGGGATGTGGAGTGAGAAGCCAGCTTGGGATTGGAAAATGTATCTGATACCAGCAATCAAGCAGATTGCCTATGCATGAGTGCGTGTAGAAAGGGGGAAGGAGAAGATGAGGGGAGGGACAATTGGGATAACACACAGCCAAGTAGGAGTTAGTGTGCGTTGCTTCTTTATTCATATGTATATGGAAAAATGAAGGGTTAGTATACGCAAGGGTTAGGGTCACATGGGCACTGGCCACAGGGCCTTTATCCAATATGTTCACTCACAATATTGATGGGCATTCGATATAACCCATACATATTTTTCAACAAATAACTTGGATAACTCTTGAGTTTTGCTGGTGGTAGACTTGATTGGAATAAACTTACAAAGTTTATTCACTCCATCTATAATCATCCACACCGTGTCATGACCTCATACATTGGTTAGTGGACCCACAATAAAATCCAAAGAGATACTCTCACATTTACCATTGGAAATCTCCAAAGGATGCAAGAGATCTCTTGCCTTTAGGCACTTTGCTTTATTAACTTTACATTTTTGGCAATGCAAGATATAGTCTTGAACATATCCAAGTAAGCTTGGCCAATAGAAATGTTGTCATACGGGTGCATAAGTCTTCTTTATGCATGAGGGTACTGCACTAGGACTCTCATGACATTCATAAAGAATTTGATCCAAAAAATTTTCATCCATTGGTACACAAACTCGTCCATTGTGGAGTACATACCCATCATCAATGGAGAAATTCTTCCATCTAGTCAACTCATCACTTGAAAGAGGAGAACCTAGTGTGGAGGAAAGAAACACATGATCAACATTGGAGCGTTGGAGCGACAAGGATTCCTCTTTTCCAAATGACTCCACACCTTGGAGTTTTAATCAACATGTTTGCAAATACTCTTAATAGACTCCAAAAACTCACTTTTAAGTTCCATGAATAGACAAGAGTTGGTCTTAGGCAATCTACTTGGAGCATCAACTACCACATCGTATTATCCTTTACAATACCAAAACTTTGTATCCTCTTGAAAAATCTTAGCCCAGTGGGCCTTTTGACCCTTCAAGTTAGATTGCTATGTAAACCATTTAATGCCTTTATGGTCAAACAATATATCAAAGTGAGCACCATACAAGTTGCATGCAACTCTCTTTCATAAGAAAAATAATTTTTCTATATAGAATCCTATTTCTTGCTTTCAAACGCAATTGGCCTATCTTCTTGAAGAAGAACTGGTCCAATAGCTTGGGTGATTGATAGCCCTCCCTAGGGTCTATGCAAATATTATATAATTTACACTTTTATAACAATTTTAATATACATCAGAGTGCAGGAGCAATAACATAGGGGAGGATCATCAATGACCTAGCATAGAGTTTAAGCCATGAGTTGGACTACATCTAGAGGTACCTAGCAACTAGTGCTACCCTTGAATGTATATGAATTGAAGAGTACTCAAGAAAATGACCAAGTGGAGGGTAAATATATGTGTACACCGCATTGTGGAATATATATATATATATATATATATATATATATATATATATATATATATATATAGAGAGAGAGAGAGAGAGAGAGAGAGAGAGAGAGAGAGAGAGAGAGAGAGAGAAGTGGAAGATCAAATAGAGTGCATAGATGAAACATGAGAATCACAAAAGAGAATCTTTGAATGCCCCATCCAAATAAAATAGGAACAATGTGAATTCATGCTATCAAAAAAACTTGAGATACCATAACTTTAAAAGACAAATGACTACTAAAAGCATCAACCCTGTGTGGGATCAATCGGTCCACCCATCCACATACGCTCCTCCTATGAACAAAGAGAACTTCACTTTACTGGGAGCAAAATCAAACATCTCCAACTTACGTGTGCCAACATAGGGGAACAAAGAGAGCTTTGGAGATTGCTTTTTATGGAAAATGGAATGGTTGGAAAAATTATTGAAAAAGCTCTCTCCATCAAGTTTGTGCTGGTGGATTTTCTAATCTTCAGCAAAAAAACTCGCTCCGCCAAACAAGTGATAGCAACTCATCACCTACTCCATCACTCCTCTTTCCCAATTTCTCTTCTCCCCCCCCCCCCCCCCCCCCCCCCTCTCTCTCTCTCTCTCTCTCTCTCTCTCTCTCTCTCTGTGGTGCACATCAAGTCTATATATCTCTATCACAATTCACCAAAAGGGTTATAAGAATAGAAAAATTTCACTTAATTACAAGATCAAACACTTGAGAATAAACATATCTCTATTCAAAAGCATGTTAAAAGCGATTGTTCATAATGGTTTACAAAAAGATCATCGCTCACAATGCAAGGTATAGCATGAAATGTCTATTCTAAGTCATGGGCTGGTGGATCTAGCTACACAATGTTTGGAAGCGGCCCCAATAAAGATACTGCCTTCAGGGCGTGATCCACCTCATTTGCATGCCTCTTGTCTCACTCTTGCATCTCTTTAAGTCAACAGGCTTGCATTTCCAGAATGGTGCATAGTTTGGTGGAGAACTCTTTGTTGCTCTCAATTTACATCATATGGCCCATCTGGCTCCCCACCAAAGGCAATGCCTCCTCGGTACTGGACAACAACATTGTTCTTGTTTGTATATTGCACGAGCAATTGCCAAACAAACCAATTCCTTCATTCCATACCTCCTGCATAGACAACGAGAGTCAAAGCAAGCAGAAAAACATTATTTTTAGATAGAAGGTGTCAAAGTGTATCTCGCCCTTTGATTTTGTCCAATCATCCTCCTCTAGTTAATCAAACCAGGCGTCATCCTCTAGTATGTCAATGGCATGTGATGCCCTAGTGTGCTCTTTCCTCATTATGACACCAATAATGTGCGTACAATCCTACTTGGTTATGTTGGAATTAGGTTGCAGGAAAACACACACAGCTTGGAGAAGATGAAGGAATCTCAAGGCACACAATAGAGAGTGTATTACTTAGTGTACAATAGAAAGATAATATAGCCCTAGAGTGATGGGCGTATATACAATGCATGGGGGGAAAAACCTCCTAGTGAGGGAAAAAATGCCTCGACGGTCCTAAGTGTGTTCACACACATCACTACCACATGCATATGGTTACAAATCCCCCCTGGGAGTGATGTGGTGAACGAGAGCTGGCACCTAGCGTATAGAGAAGTGCCATGCCCTAAAGGACATGATCAGTCCACAAAGGGGTGTAGGCCTAAAGCTTTGCAGAAAGCTTCAAACTTATCACGAGACAATGCCTTTGTGAAAAGATATGCAAGCTTGTCCTGTGTTGGTAGATAAGCCAAGCTTATCTCTCCTGCTGAGAGCCTCTCCCTGACATAGTGGTAATGCACGTTAATGTGTTTTGTGCAAGCATGAAAAATTGGGTTCCTTGCAACTACCAATGTGCTCTGACTGTCAGTGTAGATAGTGTTGGTAGTGTCTTGTCCAACACCCAAATCAACCATAAGGCTTCTGAGACATACACACTCAATCTTACCTTTGAAGAGTGCCTTGTACTCAGCCTCACAACTAGAAGTGGCCACAATAGGTTGCTTCTTGCTCAACTATGAGATACAAGAACTACCAAGCATGAAACAAAAACCACTTGTGGACACTCGTGTGTCAAAACAACCAGCCCAATCTGAGTCCGAAAAATGATGTTATTATGGCAGCAATGATCACGCATTTGGAATTAAACAAGCCAAGATGTAAAGGGCCACCCAAGTAGCAAAAAATCCTTAGACTCTGGGCTATGCATGAATCTGTTGACTTGTGAGACTGCAAACTGAATATCTGGCCTCGTGTTGTATACATAAATGAGGCATCCAATAGTATTTTGGTAAAGAGGGACATCGGTAGGATCACTAGCATCATGAAGACTCAATTTCAAACCTGTTTCTATGTAACTTGTCTGGCACAAGGCAATATTACCATCACAGTGCTTAAATTGTATGCCCAAGTAATGATGCAACAACCCCAAATCTTTGATCTTGAAAGCATTCAAATCAGCCTTAAATTCAGCAATATGTCTCTCATTTGGTCCAATGATCAAAAAATTATCCACATAGATAATGACAATGAGAAGTACATAACCTTGACGCTTTACATGCAATGTGCTTTCTGTTGGATTGTTTTACGAAAGCCTCGTTTGGTCAAATGAGTGTCAGCCTTCTCATACCAAGCACAAGTAGATTGCTTCAACCCATACAAAGATTTCTTACAGTTGCACACTTTATGTTCTTGTCCTTTAATGACAAAACCGCGAGGCTGCGTTACATAAACTTCCTCAAATATGCCACCATTCAAGAAAGCAGTAACAATGTCTGAATCATGTCCATCCTAACCAAAATGCGCTTCCAATGCATAGTAGTCATACGACAAGTGGGAGAAAAAGTCTCTTAATAATCTATGCCTTTTTTGCTATACATAACCCTTTGCAACAAGTAGAGCCTTATAGCAATCAATCTCACCATCCGACTTGCGTTTCAACTTGTAAACCCACTTTGTACCAATGGCCTTTTTGCCAGGAGTCAAATCACATAAAGTCCATGTGTCATTTTCTATAAGTGCAACATATTCTGATTGCATGGCAACCATCCAATTTTTTTAATTCTGTGCTTCATCAAAACACAGATGTTCCTCAACATCACATAAGCTAGACAAAACCAAAGCATAACAATCTGATGCATAAGATGCATGGAGAGAACCTGTATGAGTATGACTAGACAAAGGTGCATCCAATTTATTGTCACATAAAGGATGCACCAATCATTTTGACATGCCTCTAGCTTACTCATTCTCAGTCCTTTCCTCATCAAGTACATCATGTACATATGCACCAGTAATAGGCTGATCTGTAACATTTTCTAAAACCCCCATAGCCTGTACATTTGCCTCATTGGAATTTACATTCAAACTTCCACCACTGAAAAGAGGCAAAAATGTGTCATAAATGTTCTATGAGCTTACATTGTTGTCTCTAGTACATGACATCAAGGGCTTAACAGAATCTTTCGCAAACACAACATCCCATGAAACCAGAATACACCTTGTTTGCGGATGATACAACATGTAACCTTTTCTTTGAGCACTATAACCGACAAAAATACATTTGATAGCCTTATCATCCATTTTTTTGTGCTACATTTGTGGCACCAAAGCATATGCCAAACAACATGTGCTCAATAGAAGAATTTCTACCATGCCATGCTTCATATGGAGTCATAGACTGCAAAGCTTTTATTGGACACCTGTTAAGTACATAAGTGGCACACATGATGGCCTCAAGCCAAAATGAATGCGGAAAAGCTTGACTTTTGACCATACCTCATGCCATTTTCACAAGTGACCTATTTTTCCTCTTAAAAACACCATATTGCTCAGGTGTATAAGGCATTGTACATTGGTGTTTTATCCCACAACTAGCTAACAATGCATGAAATTCATAAGACATATATCCCCCCCCCTCGATTTGAACGAAGGGTGTCCATAGTACAGTTCGAGACATTTTCAGCTATAGCCAAAAATTGTTTGAAGCACATAAACACTTCGGACTTTGCTTTAAGCAGATACACCCATGCATGCCTAGAGTAATCATCAACGAAAGTCACAAAGTAAAGGTAATTGCCCAAGGACGGAGTTTGCATGGCCCATAAACATCACTATGCACAAGCTGCAACCTGCATGTGGCCCTAACTGAACCATCCTTTGGAGACTTTGAATGCTACATCTTACCCAAAATATAGCCTTCACAAACATGTTTGGTAGGTGCTTCAAGAGGCGGCAAAGAAGCAACCATATCAATTTTTTTGCAAACGGAGCAAATTGGCAAAATTTAGATGCCCAAAATATGCATGCCAAAGTTTTGCATCTGAAATAGCCTTAGAATCCACAATAGCATTTGCAAAAATTTTCCCACACTTGTCATAAAAAGTGAGCTTATACATCCCACGGCATAAAATGCCAGGTGCAACAATTTCATCACCAAAACTGAGATCATGTATTGTACATCTGTCATCCACAAATTTGACTACGACCAAGTCTAGCAAGTGCAGATACAGACAAAAGATTCTTCTTGATCCTAGGTACATACAATGCATCAACAAGTGTGAAAGAACTACCATTTGCAACAGTAAGCACAATCTTTCCAAATCCCTGAACTAGATAAGAGGCATTGTTGGCACAAGTGACTAAATTCCCATAAGGGACAGATGCAAGAGAGGTAAACAAATCATGATGTGAGGTAATGTGCTTTGTAGCACCACTGTGAAAATACCACACATGTGAATCTGCGACAACTAACATGCATGCATCACGTAAAGTAGGATCATAAGTGCACTCTGCACTAAAAGCTCATTCTGCATCAACATTAGCATCAAAATATCCTTTCATAAAAGACTCAACAATATATGCATTTGTAGTGGAGCTAGACTCTTTTTTCTTTGCCTCTTTTGCCTTCAACTTAGGACATTGCTTGATCAAGTGATCATTAGCTTTACAATAATGGCAATGCATCTTCTTTTTGCCCTTATCACCAGTATTCCTAGATGAATTCCTGCCAGCAAAAGCATTAGGAATAGGTGATTTACCGCTTGTAGAAGAACCATGAGATATTGATGTTACCACCTTTTCTTTGAGCAACAATAAAGACCTGTTCAACTGCACGTTGTCTAGTCTTGTTTTTTTTGGAAAGTGACTCTTGCAACAACAATGTGCATAATGCATCAAACTTGAAAACTTCTAGATTTCCTTGGGTCATAAGTCTCCAAGTACTACAAAAGTGTGGTAAGAATCTGGCAAGGCATCAAGAATAGTCTGCACAAGGGAACTGTCAGAAATGTCTTTGCCTGCATAAATAATTTTGTCATTGATATCCTTGAACTAGCAAGGAAAGTTTCCATATCATCTTCCTCATGCATAATCTTTAACTCCAGCTCTTTACACAGCAATGCAATTTTTGCCTCATTACGACTTGCATAAAGACCAGCTAGAGTATCCCAAGCCTGTTTTGCAAATTTCGTTGAATGAATGTGAGGAGTAATGGTGTGCTTCATAGAGAACACAATCAGTGCATGAGCTTGCACATCTTTTACATCCCAACAAGCTTGCTCAACCATAGGCAAAACAGATCTGGTAGCAGCAACTCTGCCACCAAAACCTACAACATCCTCAACATCGCCTACATCCTCAGAACCAAGATGTACATCAATGCCTTGCACAATATTCCAGACACCCTTTGACATAAGGACATGTTGCATCATATAAGCCCACATAGGGTAATTGTCCACATTTAATATATCCTCAACAACAAACATCTTGAACACATCTATGTTGCTATCAGCCATGGTAAATGTTGCACTTGATGTGAAAAATGCTCAAAAAGAGGAGAAACAAGACAAGAAAAACACGTGCTATATAGCACAAATTGTAGAAGACTGTAAGGGACCCGTTATGCAAAAAACGTCACTCACAGAATATTTGCACAAAATGACAAAATAGCATGCGTAGTACTACCTATAGTGGGAACGGAGGCCAAAATGAGCTTAAATGAAAATTTTGAGCAGACCAAGCTCTAGAAGCTCTCTCAAAATATTTGTCAACCTGCGACGCTCACCAAAGCTCAGAGAAATTGAAGAAAGTGAGTAGGCATGTGCTGGAGCTGCTGGCGACTAAGCCCGAGAGGATGCAACCTGCTCTGATACCAATTGTTGGAATTAGGGTTGTAGGAAAACACACACAACTTGGAGAAGAGAAAGGAAGCTCAAGGCACACAATAGAGAGTGTATTACTTAGTGTGCAATGGAAAGATAGGATAGCCCTGTAGTGATGGGCGTTGTTAGCCTTGTAATTCTTTCAGTAAAGTGTTCTTGAACCTTAGTAGTTTTACTTTCAGTTTGTAATTAGGGAAGAGCTTTGTGCTTCTTCATTCTTCCTAAGTAGTTATCCTTGCACCTGATGGTAGCGCATTGTATGAGAGAAGGTGATGAATGCAAGGCTATGGCCATTAAGATTCTATGCTTCTCTGTGGATTCAGTCTTCAATTTTCCTTCAATTCCCTGATTCTGTTCTGAACCTGTTCAAGTACTAAAATTGTTTTGATTCTGTGGAATGATGATGTAATGCTTTTATGGTTAATTTAGTTGTTATTCCCACTCCCCTATGCCTCAATAACACTTGGCGATCTTACTGATTGTGGAGCAAACTTTGATCAAAGCCTTAATGGGCAATGGGGTATAGTTGGGGCATATGGGGTTGTGAACCTGAAGATTTCCTGCAAGCATTCTCTAATTGGAAGTCAGAGAAGGAGGAACAGGAAGATTACAACCTGATTTTCCTTCGGGGTTATTTTCCCAAATTTCCTGGTGATTTAAAGCTTCATGTTGTTTCCAAAGTTTTTCAGTTTTACAAAGCACAGTTTTTTCCTTTTGGATTAGTGAATGGTCCAATCGGTTTGGTTAACTGCACTAGTAGACAACTCAAAATTTTCCTCAAAATCACAAGTAGAAGGAGACACGTATGAGTGATTCAGGGGATGAACCACCAAAACTCTCCTATGGCACCAGGTTCCAAAGAAGAAGATATGAATCATGGCTGGAATCTCAACTTCAGAGATCAGGGGGTCATGCAGAAGAAGAAATTCCTGAAGTAGGAGCAGTTACAGGTTTGCCGCCAATTCCTGAATGAACAGGACCTGAAGAGACCAGCAACATAAGTGGATACCAACAACAGGAGGAAGGGGAAACATCTTCACCTCAGCCAATAGTGCAGGGAAGCAACCCAACTCCTGAAAGAGTCATCCATCAGTTAGTTGGGATTCAAGCAGTCCAGCAGTTTTTGAGGGCAAGGAGGCAATTGCAATTTCCTAAAGCACCACTTTTACCATTGTCAATTCAACAAGTACCCATTATGGCACAACCACCACTCAACCCCAAAGTAGGGGCAACCAAATTCACTGGGAAAGACTCCCACGATGCTGACAGTCATGTGGGACAGTTTGAGACAAGATGGTCTACTAGTGGGTATGATGTTCTTTATAATGACGCTATAAAAAAGGAGCATTTTGCAGCAACATTACAGGAGAAAGCCATGTCTTGGTTCATGCAGTATGGTACTGCTGCATTCCCTGATTATGACAACTTAAAGATCAGATTTCTGGCCAGGTTCAGGGTAGAAAAAACCCCTGAAGATGTTCTAAGGGAAATCAAAAATATAAAGCAAAAGGATTTGTTGGTGGAAGACTATGCCCAACAATTTAGGAACTTGATGAACAGGTTGCAAGCCAATCAAAGACCCTCTTGGGAACAATTGGGTGACTATTTCTGTACAGGTTTGAGGGAACAATTGAAGAGTGTCATTACAAGTCATGCTCCTCTTACCCAACCTCAAGATTTTGGAAACATTGTGGATGCAGCCATGAGAGCTGAAAGAAGATATGGCACCAATGAACAAAAGAAGAGTAAAAAGAAGAAGTCCCAATAGGACTTTGATTCAAAAAATGAGGATTTAGATTCATATTCAAATGGTGATGAAGAAATAGATTTCAGATTCCGATAAGGAAACAGATTTTGAGAATGAAGAAAAGGACACATGGAGTGCCAAGAAGAAGAAGAAGAAGAAGAAGAAGAAGAAGAAGAAGAAGAAGAAGAAGAAGAAAGGATCAAAGTCAAAGAAACACAAAAGCAAAGGCAAAGCCAAGCATGGTAAGTCTGAATCTAGGAACCCAATGATATCAGTAAACAGATTTTGGATAAATTGAATGAGATACAGCCACAATCATTTTCTAGCCCTGCCAGATCACCATTTTGTCAGGTATGCCAAAGACCTGGACATGGGTATGATAATTGCTATTATAACCCCAATTTTAGAGGCAGAAGACCAACACACATTTTAGCAAAGATGGAATCAGGTGCTAATGTGGTTGCACCACAACCCTTCAGGGGTAGATTTCAAAATTCAAATCAACAAAGGCAATTCCAGCAAGGGAGCTGGCAAAATGGGCCAAGGTTTCAGCAAACTACCAATACCAATGCAACCATGTAACTGTTGTGGTACAATGGGACACATGCAAGGACCTGCATGTGAGTTGTGGTGTAAGCATAGGAATGAAAGAGGTATTCCAATTGTGAATTTTAATTCCGCAAATGCCGATGCTAGTTCTTCCAATGATGGTAGAATGAAGTTACCAGCTTAGGTAAATGTAGTGTTTTTGGAAGAGATTGACACTTCAGATGAAAAACAGGGCAATCAATTATTAGAACCTGACAACAAACTGTTTATTGAGGAACCAGGAGGAAAGTTACCCAAACTATATACTGATTCTATACACACTTCTCAGTGTGATTTCTCTCATTGTATTAAAATTGAGGAAGTGTTTGACAAACCACAGGAAGTACAAACTTTAGCCATCACACGATCCAAGGGAAAGTTGCCACTACAAGAAAAGGAGCAAGGAAAAGATGTTGAGGACCCTATTGATTGGAGAGCTCAGCAGAAGATCAGGAGAGGAGTCTTACAAGAGATCCGATATAATCAAAAACCTGACAAAGCAGCAGATTTTTGGCCCACAGATTCAGTTCAAAAAATCTGGGAGAAGATGGGCAGTGAGCAGTGAGCAGTCAGATTCTGCATCACTGCCAAATTCCTTAAAGCCAGATAATTTAGTGCAATCTTCTACCAAGGGGTTATCTGATAACCTTTTTGAAGCTCTTATGGATGCCCCAATTTCAGTCAAAGTGGGACAACTCTTGAAACTGGCCCCTGACTTCAGTCAGGTGTTCCTTTGGAAATTGACAAATGAAGCTAAAGGAAAGACATTACCACGGCAAGAAATGGGACATATCCATCTAGCACATATTGATTCTAGAGATGTAGCACTAGTGGATGTAGACTACAAAGTTCCAGTGATCAACATTTCCATTGGGAATGTGTACTTGTCAGATGTGTTAGTGGATGGAGCGAGTTAACATTCTTCCTGAATCAGTGTGTAAGAAACTGAAATTAACCAATTGGGCACCTACACCATTTCAAGTGAAAATGACAGATCATAGGAGATTACAACCTTTGGGGATTCTTAGGAATCAAACCATTAGTGTTGTAGGATTAATTTTCGTTGTGAACTTTGTGATTCTCAGACTCAAAGAAACAACATGTTCCTACCCAATGATCCTGGGAAGACCATGGTTAAGAGCAGCTAAAGTCAAGCAACTTTGGGGTACAGACACCATTTGTGCGCTCCTTGCCGCACTGTCGAAGCAAGGGACTTGCCGATACACCGTGTGCGAGCCACAAATGGCTCCAAGCACACAACAAGCCTAAACCAGCAAGCTCAAGAGAGCAAAGGGTGTGTCACTCACCGCTCTACGCTCGCCTTCGTGGTGGATTCCTCGTCGCGATAAGGAAGAAGCTGTAGTCGTGCCGCGCTCAATCGCTTCGCCGCCGTTGTGCCTTCGTAATGCTCGATCACACACACACTCTCCCTCTCTCTCTCTCTCTCTCACATACACACACACACACAAGGAGGTGAAGAAGAACAAGATGGAGATGGAGATGGAGCAAGAGCACTCTTCTCTTGCACAAATGAGAGAATGAGTGAATTTAGGTTTAGTTGGCTTTTATATAAGCTCACCCCATTCACACTTGGGCGCCCATGCTTAGCCAACTAATCCCTTGAATGTCCCAGTTAGAGTGCGCCTCTCATCGGTGATCACTCTTACCCTTTTCCTATTGGACCGACAAGCCCGGTACCTGACTCTACAAGTAAATAATACAACGTCCGCCGTAAGTTAGAACGTCCGTCATAGGTTATAGGGTGTCCGTGAGCCGTGAGGGTTAACATGCCCCCCTTCCTGATGTAGATTTCGTCCTCGGAAGCTATTGAGTTGAAGCTCGTTCGTCGAGGTGGAAGTGCATTTGAGATGAATGTCCTTAGCCTTCTTTAGTCACTGCAAAATCAAACAACATTGGCACAGTAATTGCATTCTCATAAGCGATTAAAAAGCATATGCAGTTTTAGGCAGACAAATTGATTGGTAACATAATTTTAAACAATTTGTCAGCAATGAACATTAAATTGCAATGTAATCAAATGCATAAACAGATGTAAAGGTAAAAAATTAAACAAGTCTGGGGTCGCTAATTTGACGTTCGAAAGGCACTAGAGATCGAATATTAATACCATGGGTAAGCTTCTTAATTTTCTCTGGTCAATTAAGTTGTTTAATCGTGAGAGCCAAGTATTTCATGTTCGAGGGTTGACTAGAGGCTATACCTAGAAGACCTTGTAGTTAAGCTACGATAAAAGGAATTTCTCATGAAATCATCGCCTGACTGATTACCTTTTCTTTGACCCCCCAAAGTCTTTTCACAGTGATTCAATTTTGATGTGTGTGCTTATTTTGTATGCCTTGGGTTTTTTTCTTTTCAAGGAAAAGCGCCCATACTGGGAACCTCTAGGGCTCTAATACCATAGGCGATACATGTGAGTGAAGTACCCAATCAAGCTGAGATTTCTCTTCCAGCTTAAGATTTTACAATGTGGCACTTTGATTTTTTGTTTGTTCATTTTCATCATTTTAATTTTGTAACTTTGGGGGGTCATATAACACTGATACACCTCCCCAGGCTCATCACACTAGTAAACTCCCTTTATAATACTGAAGCTAAAGGTCAATAGGGTCAAGTCCACTAGAAAGCCCTAGTACATTTCACACAATGCTACCTAAATCGGATTAAGAACCTAAGTAACCATTAATTATTAGGAAGGCATTCCCCATGGTATTAAGAGAAGATCTCTAACACCTAACTTGGTCAAACTAGCTTAGTCGGACTGCTTGATTTTTAAATCTAGACAAGTGATTATGACAAAAAATTACATTGAATTTAATGTTTGATACTAAGCAAATGTGCTGGATATTATGCTACCAATCACAATCAAAGCAGACAATCATAGATGCAAAAAAGATAAGGGGCAATGATAATGGACAAGAAACACCTGTTTGTGTTGATGGTTGCGCTTGTTCTGAAGTGTGAACGAGAGAAAGATTCCATGAAGGTCCAAATCCTAACCATAGCAACACGTTCCTGTACACACTATGAAACACAAACAATACCTCTAGGAGGCACATCAGTGGGAAAAGCGAACTTTGCTAATCACTCAACTCTAAAACAGAAACACTCCTATCGTACTAATATTACCTACCCTCCATCACTCAAGTGATGAGGATCAAAGGTGTTTCATGACATAGGTTTCTGTTTCAGTGTACCGGATGTAAATGTGTAGGTCTGAGTCAATGTTTTTACTTTTATTGTGCATACTCGTTTGCTAATTGCTCTTGCTCTTTATTTATTTTTTGTTTTTTGTGAGTATAAAGCTTTATATGTACATTCCCTAAGATTGGTGATTGAGAGGTCAGGGAAAAAGGTTGAGAGGGAAACAAATGAATGATGACTGTCAGCAAACACTCCCCCCTTCCTTGGGTAGATCATACCGTTTGAAATGAGCTCGTCACCCTTTGAAACCAATCGTTCCAGTTGGTAATAGGTGAGGATTTTTGCCATTAGTTTTCTATTACCGTAGGTGCCTCGTCGAGTTGCAAGGGTGGTAAGGTACTCTCTCAAGATCGAACTTGAAGTAGTTCATCAGGTGATTCTTGAACACTGGGAGGTGTGGATTCCTTTGTAGCTTCATGGAGGTCTACTATTGTAGGTGGAGACTCTGGAGAAGGTTTTACCTCTATGGATGCATTATATGAGGAGCTAGAAGCTTCATGGGACTCCCCCCTTCCTAAGCTAGGTGGAACAAAATGTTCTTTCTTCGGTACCCAAACTAGCTGTGGAGCGGGTGTGTAGCATTCTGTGATTTTTTTCTTTCCACGATCGTTGATTCGTTTTGGAGCCACAGGATTCAGCTCACGTGGGTCAGGTGACAGGTAAGAACACAATCTACGTTTTGGCACCCAGATTTGATCATTTCCGTGATAGTAGCCTTGGGCTTCCAGTAGTCGTTTAGGGATCCATCGCAACATTTTCTTACTTTTCTTGGAGCGAGTGGTACGTTTCTTACAAGGCTTCTGTTTTTTAGCACTAGCTATGGTCACTAAAGAAGCTTTAGGGACCTACTTGTATGTTTTCTTCGTTACATTAGGATGAGTCTTGCCAGAAGCTATATGCATTGCTTGTAGCATATTTAAGGGTACAGGCATTTCATCCCCCTCAGGTGTTACCCAGGTCGTCCCCCTATTTCCCCAAGTGTCTATGGTTGCTGCTAGGTGGACCCAATCCACATTGTCCGACTCAGTCATCCCAGGTAGGATATCCATATAAGGAGAGTTCTCCCCAATATCCGTGTCTTCGTTACACGTTGTCATGAGTTTTTTGGAGCAAGGGATTGCGCATATGTACATACACATGCATGGTGCATCGAATAAAGGTTTACCCAATTTCCATAACCAGGTGGTTACGTGGGGCCCACATGTGTACAGGTAGGACACCATGTACATAGTGCATCGATTTTCACTATTACCAGTACCAGTGTGTTTTTTCTACAATAATGATGAGTTGGTATCACTTAAAACTTCTCGAGGAAGCTATCCGCGGGCCGACGACATGAGGTAAGCAGGTGCGTCAAATGGCATCGAGTGGCGTCAGGAGGCCGAACGGGGTCAATATTTGCACGTGGATGAATACGGACACAAAGTGGTGTTTTCTTGTGAGAGTTATGCAGAAAGGTCATCGTTAGGACCACTTTTTGGGGCCACTTCACGTGGTTGCGAGACGGATTATTGAAAAGAAATGAGTGCCAGGTGTGCTGATGATGCAAAAAAGGTGACAACTATGCATTGCGAGGTCAATTTTTGGCATGTTCGGGGTCCGTTTGAGGTCATCTAAAAGGCCAAGGGTGCCCAAATAATAAATCTAAGTGTGGGAACTGAAAAAAAGAGAGAGAAGACCAGAAAAAACGTGGAGAAGAGAGGAGGAACAGCCGCAGGTGTGTTTTTGGGGTTTTTGGAGTCTGTTTTGGCCGTAAACTGCTCATCCGATGTCGGATTTGAGCACTTTGACATTGTAGACTGGGGTTTTGGGCCGCTCCGGACGCGATGGCACTGTCCATTTTGCCAAATTCCTCACTCTTTTTCTGCTGTTTTTCTGTGTAATCTTCTCCGATGAGTGAAGGTTCTTCTCCAATTTGTGATTGTATCTGGTATCTTTTACCCATATTGTGTGAGCTGTTTGCCCCATTGGTGTTGGCCCAAGCTCATTTGTATCTAAACATCAGAAGTTCTCCTCTTTTGAGCTGAGTTTGTGTGTGTGTGTGTGTGTGTCTGTGTGGAGTGGGAAAGTGGATAGTCTCTCTCCTCTCACTCTAGAGGTGTGTTCCCTGTCTCGGCCAGGTGTGTTGTGTAAGCCGAGTGGTGCCCCATAGTGTGTGTGTGTGTGTATCTTCCCAAGAGTGTGTGTCGGGTCGTTATAGAGGCGCTCTGTGTGTTTTCATCCCGCTCACATTCTTTTGGCGCCCCCACGGAGGATCTTCTTCGAGTACCTTCTACTTCGAGCTTCGAGCTTCGAGTTTCGAGCTTCGAGATTCGGGGTTACAGGTTACAGGTTACAGGTACAGGTACAGGTACAGGTGATTCACACAGGTACAGGTAGCTGGAGTACAGTGATATACTAGCAGTGATGTCACTTGCAGTTGTTGTGGGAATGCATCACTTGGCGCCTATTTGAGCGCATTGTCTGCTGGATTGTACGTTACTTGTGGAAACTGCCATTGTACGCATTTGTGGAGCCATACTTGGTTATATTTGGCAGTCCCAGCCATTTCTGAGACTTGGTCTGGAAGATAGTCATTTTTGAGACTTGACTATATGCGATTTGCATTAGCCTTCGTGTGAGGGTCGATAGCGTGAGGTTTTTATTGAGCTGGGGGATTCTCAAATGTAGAGATCCTTTCGGTGATACAGGTAGCTGGAGCACCCTTTTTGTGACCTCACCATAGGCTATGTACTAGTGAGTCCTATTTGATGCTCGGGTTCTATTGTTGGCAGTTTATGCATACAGATACAGTCTATATTTTGGGTTCCTACTGCTCTACTTCTGGGGAAACTCTATCGAAATTTTCCCAAGTTATGATGGCTGGTTTTTTGGTATTTTGAGCCATTTATTCTGTTATGCTGCTGAAATTTTGGCAAAATCAGAGGTTAAGTCAGGTGTGCCTTCTTGGGAGTTGCATGGTTGGCTTTAATGGATGATCAAAATGGCCCTCAGTTCACTCCTTTTCATTTAACTCAAAGATTCAGATTAATGTTCATGTGTCCATGAAGATCTTTTTCCAGCAGCGCATAGTCTTTATGTTTGGGCCAAGAAGATTGAGAGAGATCCTGGAATGTCCTTTGCCTGTTGTCATTCCGATGATCAACTATGAAAACTCGTTTGATGTGCATGTGTTTGTCCTTATCTAAAGTTGAGCTCCATTGAAGTTTCTGGGGATTGTGAAGTGAAAAGTTTTGGGTTCTTGCACGTGTGTTCAAAGGGATTCTCAAAGCATTGTAACTTGGGTAACCATGGCTTTCTCTTATCCGGAATTTCATGGAAGAAGTGGTGAAGATGCGGAAGACTTTCTGGAGCAAGTCGAGGTGGCATGCATAAGCAACAATATGTGTGATGAGGACAAGATTTTGAGGCTATTTGGATTGCTTTTGAAAGATGAGGCCTGTGTTTGGTTCATGGATTTGGAAGCTAAAGAAGCAGTGGCTTCTTCTTATGGTTTGAGTCTTGACAAGTTTATAGAAGCTTTTTTAGAGCATTTCCAGGTTGTGGAAGATGCAAATGCAGTATGGAATGAACTCAATGCTCTTAAGCAAGGTTCTTGTCAAGGTGTTGATGCCTATGTACAAAGTTTTACAAATTTATGGACTCGTTGGTGTGTTGCTCTTAAGGATGAGACCCCCCCCTTATTCATTGAAGAAAAGTTTTTTTGTTGATGGTTTGTCACCTTGGTTGCGGTTCGAGGTTGAGTTGAAGAGGCCCGAGTCTTTTGAAGATGCGGTATGCATTGCAAAGCACAAGGAATGTAAGTTTAAGCGTCTTGAGGAACATGCTATCAGTACAGGTATGCATGTGCAAAATGGATTTGGCATGGAAGATGAAGTTAAGCCTAAGCAGGTGAAAAGTAGCCTATCCTATGATGTTTCTCGTTTCTTCCCAAGGTCTATTGTGAAGCGTAAAGAGGTCTTGTAGGTTGACAGGTTTATGGAAGAGCTTAAAGAGGTGAGTAATGCTTTGGATACAGGATTGAAAAGTCTTGAAGAGGATGCATTGGCTACTTGTGTACCTTGTGATTCTGGGTGTGAGTGTGAGGTCGAGGTTATTGATGATGAGCACGTATCTTTGGATACTAGTTCCTTGGAAATTAGGGAAGAGGGCAAGGTTGAGAGCCATTTTGTGGATTTGTTGAATGTGGAGCCTGTTTTGAAGCCATATTTTGATGTATGTGCAGTGATTGAACCGATTTGTGAGCATGATTGTGGTTTAGAGCAGGGATCTGTATTCTTGGAGACTGATGAACCCATGCTAGAAGCTATGGATAGTGGTGCTAGCCATGATTATGATGTGGATGAAGTTATGTGTGATGATGAGTATGCTTATGATGATGAGAAGGGGTTTGGCATATATGAGTCCAATCTCAGATATATGGATGCCTATGCTAGGGATATGTGTGATGCGGGGATACTTTTGTGCTTTGGATATCAACAACTTTACCTTCACACAATGCTTTTATCTACTTGGGTGCATGATTTGCATGTTGTTGCTATGGCTGGTGAAGCCAAGATGCCAGGTGATGAGTCACTTGAGTTGTCTCTATCGGTTGGGTTGAATGTGGCATGCAATATTTATGCTTTTGGAACTCCAGACAGGGCGGATGTGTTAGCTGGATATGCCTATGGTGCATTTTGGTTGATTGTTGACAAATGTACGTGTGGTGTTATGATGCTTCTTGTGAATCACGCGATATGCCTTTGGCCTTTTGATCCAGGTGGAATCAGCATCTACTAGTGCTGCTGCTGAGCATGAATGCTCTAGCAGGCTAGGGGGTGGGCAAATTATGTCAGGAGTTTTTTGGAGCAAGGGATTGCGCATATGTACATACACATGCATGGTGCATCGAATAAAGGTTTACCCAATTTCCATAGCCAGGTGGTTACGTGGGGCCCACATGTGTACAGGTAGGATACCATGTACATAGTGCATCGATTTTCACTATTACCAGTACCAGTGTGTTTTTTCTACAATAATGATGAGTTGGTATCACTTAAAATGAGTTGGACGACATGAGGTAAGCAGGTGCGTCAGATGGCATCGAGTGGCGTCAGGAGGCCGAACGGGGTCAATATTTGCACGTGGATGAATACGGACACAAAGTGGTGTTTTCTTGTGAGAGTTATGCAGAAAGGTCATTGTTAGGACCACTTTTTGGGGCCACTTCACGTGGTTGCGAGACGGATTATTGAAAAGAAATGAGTGCCAGGTGTGCGGATGATGCAAAAAAGGTGACAACTATGCATTGCGAGGTCAATTTTTGGCCTGTTCGGGGTCTTTTTGAGGTCATCTAAAAGGCCAAGGGTGCCCAAATAATAAATCTAAGTGTGGGAACTGAAAAAAAGAGAGAGAAGACCAGAAAAAACGTGGAGAAGAGAGGAGGAACAGCCGCAGGTGTGTTTTTGGGGTTTTTGGAGCCTGTTTTGGCCGTAAACTGCTCATCCGATGTCGGATTTGAGCACTTTGACATTGTAGACTGGGGTTTTGGGCCGCTCCGGACGCGATGGCGCTGTCCATTTTGCCAAATTCCTCACTCTTTTTCTGCTTTTTTTCTGTGTAATCTTCTCCGATGAGTGAAGGTTCTTCTCCAATTTGTGATTGTATCTGGTATCTTTTACCCATATTGTGTGAGCTGTTTGCCCCATTGGTGTTGGCCCAAGCTCATTTGTATCTAAACATCAGAAGTTCTCCTCTTTTGAGCTGAGTTTGTGTGTGTGTGTGTGTGTGTGTGTCTGTGTGGAGTGGGAAAGTGGATAGTCTCTCTCCTCTCACTCTAGAGGTGTGTTCCCTGTCTCGGCCAGGTGTGTTGTGTAAGCCGAGTGGTGCCCCATAGTGTGTGTGTGTGGACACAAACTTTCAGGGACAGAAAGCCTACGTTACTCCCTTGATTGGCGGAAGTTAAAGGCTCATGTCCAAAGCTATTTCGACTAAGAAGATTTTTAAATCTCTTCTTTCGAACATGAGGATGTTATCCTAGGGGCACCATGGTTCAACCACATGTTGCCAAGATGAACTTTCCTGAAAGGAGAATCTATTTCACTCACAGAAAATGAGCATGTACATAGATGCTAATGATTTGGGGAACACCATATCCCTCGTAAATACGCTTGCTTTTGATAAGTCAATGAAAAGCTCTATTTTGGTGTATAATGATTTTTATTAGAGAATCTGCAAATGATTCTAATGTTTTCAAGGTAGCCATAAGGGAATCAAGAGAATTTAGAGTTGTCTATTTTCCTAAATGGATTCCAAGATGTTTTCAATGATGACATCCCTAGTGAGCTACCTCTAAAACAAGCGGATGATGGCTATGCAATAGAGCTTCTACTAGGAAGCTCACCGCCTAATAAACCTCCTTCTTGAGTTTTACAAAGCTCAACAAGAGGAAATCATGAGGCAAGTGCATGAACTTGTGAAAAAAGGGATGGTGAGGCCTTGCTCCTCTCCATTCTGCTCACTACTACTTTTAGTGCAAATGAAAGATGGCACATATCACATGTGTGTCGACTATAGAGCACTATTGAAAGAAAAGATTTCCCATGCTGCGGGTAGAAGGTCTATTTGATAAGCATGTTTTGGCCTGGCAAATGCTTGAGCCGCATTCAAACTCACGATGGACAAAAATCTTTAGGCCACTCAATTCTCTTTGTGAGTACAAGTGACACCTCCAGGTAATCTTTCAAGTTTTGAGAGAGGATAAGCTTTTTATTAATCAAAAGAAAAGCTATTTTTTTCTACAAGAGATTCAATATCTAGGTCACATTATCTCTCAAGATTGTATATGTATGAATCCATCAAAGTTGGAGGTAATAAAAGCATGGCCTAATCTAAGGAATCTACATGAGCTAAGAAGCTTTATTGGTATGTGTGCATACTATAGACGCTTTATATCAAAGTCTCTCAAATAGCAGGACCATTGCATGATTTAATAAGGAAGAACGTTAAGTACTCATGGACTGCTAAACAAAAAAAATTCTTTTGACAAGCTTAAAGAGAAGCTTACCTCCCAACCAATCCTTATGCTTCTGGATCTCTGAAAGCCATTTGAGATCCAATGTGATGCTTGTGGTGATTGCCTTGGAGCAGTTTTGCTTCAAGAAGGGCATGCCATAGCAGATGAGAGCCGAAGGCTCAATGTTGATAAGCATGCCTTGAGCACATACAAAAAATAACTTTTAGTTGTTCTACATGCCCTAGACACATGGAAACACTATCTCTTGGGGCTCTATTCATCCTACGAATGGATCACAAAGCCTCAAGAACTTCATGATGCAAATCAAGCTTTCCAACAAACAAATGAGGTGGGAAAATTTCCTTTCACAATTTGCTCACATTGCTGGCAAACACAATCAAGTGTCGATGCACTTTCAAAATGGCCAAGGGTAAATGTGGTGTCTATAGCAACTCACAATGATCTATCTTTTATGATAATGAGTATGCTACTGATCGAGACTTTGAGTATGTAATTATAGCCTTTGTATTAGGGAAAAAAAATCACCTTGGAGAAATGGTATCTTCCAAACGGAAATAGGTTTATGCGTTACTTAACATAGACAATAAGAAAGTCAAGTATGAATCCCATGCTTCTCATTATGCAGGACGAAGAAGGATTCCATAATCTACCCTTAGAGGAGTAGAAATGTACATTTGTTGGTCTACCATGAAAAGTAAACATACAAGAGTATGTTTTCAAAATGCGTGGTATACATAAAATTGAAATTTGATTGAGGGAATCAACTTGGATTGTTTCAGTCGACAAGATTAGGAAGAAAACACACTCTATGCCTGTCAAAAAGACTATTAAGGCATATCAAACGACAACCCTTTTTAGGTCTCAAACTTTCAAGTATCATGGCTTGCCAACATCCATAGTTTTTGAACAAAGATCTTAGAATGACCAATAATTTCTAGAAGGGTCTCTTTGAGAATCTAGGAAGTAGGCTTTTGGCCTATCATCCACAAAATGGATGACCAAAGTGAAATAAATATCTAACAATTCTTGAATCTACTAAAAGCCTATGTCACGGATGTAGATCAACATTCTCAATGAGAGAAGTACCTAACTCTTATAGAGTATGCATACAATGACATTGTACATACTTCGAACTTTTAAGGCTAAAGAGGGAAGATCCAAAAGTCCCTTACTACATAAAGTACATGGGAAGATCTTTGCTCCTGTGATGAATATAGCCGAGACTCACAAGCATCTTTTCCAAAGATTAAAAAGGTATATCGATCTCAAAGAAAAGGCAAAAACGGCTAATTATAATAAGCACAGAAGAGCTTACCTTTAAGAAAAACTATTGGGTCTTGCTAAAGTTTCTCAAGGCTCATATAAAGCATACTACAGGCAAGAATCCTACAGCCATCAAAAGTATTATGCTAAACTAGCAAAAAAATATTATGGTACTTTCTTTTAAAATTCTTAACTCAATCAATGAGATGGCTTATTAGTTAAAGTTACCCAACCATTTACTCAATCACATTGCTAACCATGTGAGCCTACTCAAGACTTACAAAGGAGAGCCACCAAAAGAACCAATAATGGAGGACCCGTCAAAGATCGAAGATCAAGAAGAGGTGTTGCAGTACGATCACTTCTTGACACAAAGACAAGGTACTATGAAACCGTAATGTTATCCAATGAATATTGTTAAGTTTAAGAATTATCCTTTTAAAGATGCTAGACGGATGCAAGGAACCAAGCTTAAGAATAATATGAACCTTGTCAGCTTACAATGCTACACTAGAGTAAGAAAATATAAATGCTTTTAAATGAAAAATGTTTCTGTCTTATAAGACTCATTCTCTTTCTTTTATTGTGCACAAAATTTAAGAAGTATGCATGCTTAGGATCATGTTTATGGAGACGGCGTATCCCAAACACCAAGTACAACTTGTCACTCTACTTTGGAAGTATGATATGGATTAAAGAGCAGACATGCTTGCTACAGCTAAGTCTCCCGAGCACCAAGTGGATTAGTCATCCATTTTGGAATGATGTCGTAGGGTAAAAAGGGATCCTCTACCCTTTTAGAGACATGGACTAATGACTAAGCTCTATCTTCTCTACCTCATAGTCGAGGACCACTATGATTTCAAGAGAGAGGTAATGTCAAAAATATAAATCTAACTTTACCAAATGATTTCTCATATTAAACTAATCATTTAATATGGGAAGATAAATGGGAAACAAGAGTTAAGATATAGATATGTGCTTCTAAACCTATCTCAATAGGGGACCAAAAGGAGAAATGGTTGCATCTCAATAGGGGTCCAAACGAGATGGTCTACAAAGAGCAATGTGCAATAAGTGCTTCTAGATTTACCTTAGCACCTAAAGAAAAGATCCAGTATGTCAACACACAACGTCCTAAAACTATCACCAAAGTCATCCACCACACGACAATTGCTTCAAGGATCAATTACCAACAAGGGGTGAGAAGAAATTTCAAGCTATGGAAAACAAGGATCTAAATGAAGCTAAAGGGAAGAGCAATGCTCAAAACTCTTTCCAAGGCAACACCAACGCCAACAATAACAAGGCCATGAAGAAAGGAGCTTACAAAGGTAAAAATAAGCTCTCTCCTGAAGAATAGAGGCCTTTTGTAAAGACCATAAATGCTTTAAGTGTGGGAGCACGGACATGGTTATCGTTCTTGCCCAAAACCAATGTACACGATGACACTCCTAGAGCTGAAGCTCCAAAAGAGGATACTCATTGCAAAGGCTCATTCCTCTCCTAGGCTTGGAGAAAGGTAAGGGAGCATGATGCCCTTATTCTCTTTGACCCCGGATCTACTCACAACTTCATATCAATGGAGTTGGCCACCAAGTTGGACATTCAAGATAAGTTGAGATGAGAGATACTGTAATTACTTACACAACTTTCAATGGACAACAAACCTCTGTTACTCCCTTGATTGGGAAGTTGAGGCTTCATGTCCAAAGCTACATCGACAAAGAATTTTTTTTTAAATCTCTTCTCTCCAACATGAGGATATTATCCTAGGGGCACCATGGTTCAACCACATGGCTGCCAACATGAAGTTCCTTGAAAGGAGAATCTATTTCACGGTATAGGACAAAGAGCATGTACATAGATGCTAATAAATTGGGGAATACCATATCCCTCGTAAATACGCTTGCTTTTGATAAGTCAGTGAAAAGCTCTATTTTTGCGTATATGATTTTTGTTAGAGAATCTGTAAATGATTATAATGTTTTCACAAGTAGAGATAAAGGAATCAAGAGGAATTAGAGTTTTCTAATTTCCTAAATGGGTTTCAAGATGTTTTCATTGATGACATCCCTATGAGCTACCTCCAAAATGAGGGGATGATGACCATGCAATAGAGCTTTCTACTAGGAAGCTCACCGCCTAATAAACCTCGTTATTGAGTTTCACAAGCTCAACAAGAGGAGATCATGAGGCAAGTGCATGAATTGGTGGAAAAAGGGATGGTGAGGCCTAGCTCCTCTCCATTCTGTTTACCAGTGCTTTTAGTGCAAATGAAAGATGGCATATATCACTTGTTGTCAACTATATAGACTAAATAGGATCACAATAAAAGAGAAATATTTCCCATGCCGCGGGTAGAAGATCTATTTGATAAGTTACATGTTTTGGCTTGGCAAATGCTCAAGCTGCATTCAACTCACAATGGACAAAAATATTCAGGCCACACAAATTCTCTTTGTTAGTACAAGTGACACCTCCAGGTAATATTTCAAGTTGTGGGAGAGAATAATCCTTTCATTAGTCAAAAGAAAAGTGAAATTTTTCTACAAGAGTTTCAATATCTAGGTCACATTATCTCTCAAGATGGTATATGTATGAATCCATCAAAGTTGTAGGTAATAAAAGCATGGCCTAATCCGAGGAATCTACATGAGCTAAGAAGCTTTATTGGTATGTGTGCATACTATAGACGCTTCATAGCAAAATTCTCTCAAATAACAGGACCATTGCATGACTTAACAAGGAAGAACATTAAGTACTCATGGACTGCTAAAGAAAAAAATTCTTTTGACAACTTGAAAGAGAAGCTTATCTCCCAACCAGTCCTTATGCTTCCGGATCTCTCAAAGCTATTTGAGGTCCAATGTGATGCTTGTGGTGATTTCCTTGGAGGAGCGTTGCTTCAAGAAGGGCATGCCATTCCATATCAGATGAGAGGCAAAGGCTCAATACTAATAAACAGGCCTTGGGAATATACAAAAAATAACTTTTAGCTATTCTACATGCCCTAGACACATGGAAGCACTATCTCTTGGGGGCTCCATTCATCCCATGAATGGATCACAAAGCCTCAAGAACTTCATGATGCAAACCAAGATTTTCGACAAACAAATGAGGTGGACAAATTTTCTTTTTCAATTTAAATTTCATATTTCTCATATTGTTGGCAAGCACAATCAAGTGGTCAATGCACTTTCAAAACAGCCAAGGGTAAATGTGGTGTCTATAGCAGCTCGCAATGATCTATATTTTTTTTATAGATGAGTATGCTATTGACCGATACTTTAAGTACATAACTACAACTTCTCCCTCCCTCTCTCTCTCTCACATACACACACACACAAGGAGGTGAAGAAGAAGAAGATGGAGATGGAGATGGAGCAAGAGCACTCTTCTCTTGCACAAATGAGAGAATGAGTGAATTTTAGGTTTAGTTGGCTTTTATATAAGCTCACCCCATTCACACTTGGGTGCCCATGCTTAGCCAACCAATCCCTTGAATGTCCCAGTTAGAGTGCGCTTCTCATCGGCGATCACTCTTACCCTTTTCCTATTGGATCGACAAGCCCGGTACCTGACTCTACAAGGAAATAATACAACATCCGCCGTAAGTTAGAACGTCCGTCGTAGGTGATAGGGTGTCCGTGAGCCGTGAGGGTTAACACCATTGTGATCAAATAGGGTAAGAAAAAGGTTAGGATGCAGATGATACCCAGGAAAACAATTCCACCAGGTTTTAGACCTTTGTATGCAGAGGGTTTTAATATAAGGGAGGTAGTTGAAGAAGATGAGGAAGAAGAGTTTCTTCAAAGGAATCAGACATTTATTCCTATTTTTGAGGTTGATGTTCAAAAAATTGCAGACACCGTTCAGAATCAGGACCAGTAACCTGATCCAAAACTGATAAACATGAGAAATGTTTCAGGGATTTGAGCTTTCAACAAAAAGTCACAAGAGGAACAGGAAGCATTAGAAGCAATTAAACATGCAGAGCAGATCTTTGATGAGCAAATGGTAAAGAGCTCAAGAGTTAGGGAAGATGATTTGGAAGACATGAACCTGGGAGAGGACAGAGATCCCATAATAGTTAAAGTGTCCACTGAGTTGGACCTGAGATTCAAAGAGTCATTAAAAACCTTGTTAAAGGAGTTTAAAGATGTTTTTGCTTGGTCTTACACTGATATGAAGGGAGCAGACCCAGCAGTGTGCCAGCATAGGATCAATTTGAAAACTGATGTAGTTCCAGTTAAGCAACAGAGGTATAGAATGAACCCCAATTATGCAAAACAGGTGAAGGAGGAGATTGATAAACTTCTAGAAGTAGGTTTCATTTATCCAGTGAACAAAGTAACATGGTTGTCACCCATTGTGACGGTGCCAAAAAAAAATTGGCAAGATCAGAATTTGTGTGGATTACAGGAAACTGAATGCTGCCATCATTACTGATCCATTCCCATTACCTTACTATGACACAATGTTGGATGCAGTTGCAGGGAAGGAGATTTATAGCTTCTTGGATGGATTTAGTGGATACAATCAGGTTGGTATGGCTTTGGAAGATAGGGATTAAACAACATTCATAACCGAATGGGGAGTCTATACTTCCACAGTTATGAACTTTGGCCTTAAAAATGCACCACCAACATTTCAGAAATGGGTGATGGATGTTTTTGCTCCTTACTTGACAACATTTATGGAGGTTTTTCTGGATGATTTCAGTGTGTCAGGAAGTAAGACTGAACATTTGCATCATTTGAGATTATGCTTTCAGAAATGCAGGGAGGCCAGGATGTCACTCAACCCTGCAAAATGTGCATTTGCAATGAAAAGGGGGATTTTGTTGGGACACATCATTAGTAGAGAGGGCATTGCCATTGATCCCAAGAAAGTGGAAGCTATTTTGAAAGCACATGCTCCTAAAACTATTAAGCAACTGATGAGGTTCATTGGACAGGTTAAATGGCACACTAGGTTTCTCAGATATCTGGCTCATGTGTGTTTACCCTTGACACACTTAACAAAAAAGAATGTGGAGTTTGCATGGAAAGAAGAGCAGGAAAGGGCTTTTACATTGTTGAAAAAAATGCAAGTAATTGCCTCTATCTTGATCCCTCCTGATTGAAAAAAACCAGTCCACTTGTTTGTGGATGCCTCTCATTCAACTATTGGTGCATTCTTGATCCACGAAGCTGAGAAGGGTTGGTTCAAACCAATCTATTATGCAAGCAGGGTTTTATCTTCTGTAGAGAGAAACTATTCAGTAACTGAAAGGGAATGCCTCGGGATGATCTTTGGACTTCAGAAGTTCAGGCATTATTTGTTAGCTAATCAGGTGCCAATTTATGTAGATCATCAAGCTTTGGTTTACTTGGTAAATAAACCTCATTTGTCAGGGAGACTGGCAAGATGGGTATTGCTGATGCAGGAATTTGATTATTCAATCATTCATAAACCAGGCCAAGAACAGGTTATTGCAGATTAGTTAAGCAGATTGGCTACAGGTGAAGTTCCCAATCAAGAAATTGATGAATTACCTGATGCAAACCTGTTTCCAATTCTAGTAATTCAAGACAAAGATTCATGGTATGCAGATATGTTATACTTTCTTCTTGATGGTGTTTTACCAAGATAGATGGTGGTTACCCAGAGGAAGAAACTTGCATGGCAAAGCAGGTCCTTCACAGTAATTATGGGAGTCTTCTACAAAAAGGGAATTGATCAAATACTCAGAAGAGGTGTTGAGTAGTTTGAACAACATGCAGTTTTAAATGAAGCCCATTCAGGTGATGCAGGTGGTCACTTTTCAGGAGAGATTATTGCAAAGAAAACATTACAAGCACGTCTGTAGTGGCCCTCAGTTTTTAAGGATTCCCATGAGTTTGTGAAGTCCTGTTTAACTTGTCAGAGGGATGATAGACCTCTCAATGCTGATAGGATGCCTTTACAGCCTATTCTACCACTTGAACCTTTTCAGAAGTGGGAATTAGACTTTGTGGGCCCTGTGAAGCCAACAACAAAATTTACAGGTAATAAGTATATTCTTGTGGCAACAGATTACTGTACCAAGTGGGTAGAAGCACAGGCAATGAAGGATAATAAGGCAGAGAGTGTGGCCAAGTTCCTTTACAAAAACATAATGACCAGATTTGGATGTCCAGTTGAATTAGTTTCACATCAGGGTGGACATTTCATCAATAAAGTAATCAGGAAGCTTACTGAATATCACCTGATTATCCACAAGAAGTCCATAGTTTACTATCCACAAGCTAATGGTCAGGTAGAGTCTACCAATAAAACTCTAGTGAGGATCTTGAGGAGAATTGTTTCAGAGAACAAAAAGGATTGGGATACCAAACTAGATGCAGCATTGTGGGCATTCAGGACAGCATTTAAAGTTAGCATAGGGATGACACCATTTAAGATGGGTATGGTCTGGAAGCCATAGTCCCTATGGAATTTGTTGTTCCAAGTTTGAGGATTGCACTTCAGTATAAATTGTCAGAAGATGAGTCTTTAGTTTGCACGCAGGAACAACTACTGAAATTAGAGGAGAGTAGAATTCAGGCAGCATATATCACTAAAGAAATTCAAAGAAGAAGACAAGCTTGGGTGGACAGGAACATTAAGTACAAATCCTTTGCAGAAGGTGATTGGGTACTTATGTACAACAATAGACTTGGCAAAAGACCTGGTAAACTCAAGTTAAGGTACTTGGGGCCTTTTCAGATAGCAAAAGAAATAGGAGATTCAACATTTTTGCTGGCAAATGAGCAGGGCAGAATTTTCCCAAAGGCAACTAATGGCTTTAGGCTAAAACCCTTTGTGGGTGTGAATCATCTCTTAGAGAGTAAAAATAATCATGGTTTAGCACATGGAATATTTTTCGTAGAGATTGGTCACGTGGATGTCGGAATGTCATGTCGGGTAAGTTCCAAATTTACTTTTAAACGTTACCAGGACGTTTATACTTGGCAACAAACCAACTCTTTCTCCTACGCGCGTTTTCTGCACCTCCTTTGCTGTGTTTTCTTAAACTTCCTGACCATGTTGAAGAAGCCACTCATTGTTGATATCCCCTCTGCTATCCCTAGTCAAGAATTTGAAGAGCACACTGGTCCAAGAACGCGGCGGTTAGCAAGGAAAGCTTTACGCAGAGCTCAGGCTATTGTGGTTGAGGATGTTGTAATTGATGAAGAAATTTCAACTCCTTTGGAAGCATCTCCATTGGCAGTGGACACTAGTCTAGTTAACTACACCCTTTTAGAGATGAGACAAGATCTTGACTTGTCGGTGTTGACACATCAGGAGTGGTTATAGAAGATTAACCTTCTTCAGTTTGCAAGACTTCCATGGAAACACTAGAGGAACAATGATTCTCTTATGACCTTGCTCAATCATGTACAGGACACAAAGGGGAATATCTTTGGTAATTATTGGCTGAGCCCTGAACTAATCTCTACAGTTTTTAATCTTCATTTGGAGGAAGATAATTCAGTTGGCAGAACTTCTGAGGCCCTGATGAACAAAGAATTTGGTCCGGATGAGGGTGAAAGAGGATATTATCCCATCAACAAACTTCATAATCCTTTCTGATTTCAACAACTGAAATGGTTTTTAGAGAAGGTATGTGTTCTTGTAAAGTTGGAATATATTTCAAAGGAGAATTTTGCACTTTTGCATGCTACAGAGTGTGGCAGAACAATTGGTTGGTCAAATTTACTTTTTCAAAGGCTTAGTTCAGAAATTTTTCATAAGAAAAAGAGGAAGGATAGTTCTACCAAGATTGCAGCATTCTTGATTGCTTTACAAATCCATGCAATGAGTATGACAACCTTAGGTACAATTTCCCCAAAATTTTCTGTCTTTGGAGGTCATCTTGAGGGAAACAAAGACAATGAAGTAGGCAGTTCTCAGGTAGAGAACAGAAAGAAGAAGGTAGCACATTCTCAGGAGCAGTACAGGAAATCTAACCCAATAGAACATATGAGGAAGATCTATGGAGAAATTTGGGTGATCAGTTTGAAACTGATCTGGATTCTTTCATTGAAACTCCCAAGCCTGCATTGGAAGCTGATGCTACTACAATGTTTTCCCCTAAGTCTTCTTTGAAACTAAAAAAAAGGAGTTCAGTAGCCGAGTAGAAGAGGTCAAAACAGACTTGCAGGAGGGAATACAATTTGGTAAATTTGGTGAACAAATTGCAATTTTTGATGTTTATAAAGCTCTTGAACTGGTGAGAAATTTTGCATCTCAGTCACAATTGAATAGTTCAGTACTGCAGAGGGAAAAAATTCAGTTACAAACTCAGGTGGTTCAATTACAAAATGCTTCAAAGAGAAGTGAAGAAGATAGCAGGTTGATTGAGGAGCAGGAGAGAATCATTCATGAACTCAGAGATGATTTAGCTACTGCTAAAACTTTGTTGACTTCTACAACTCACAGTTGGAGAGAAAGGAGAAATCTTCAGAACATATTCAGATTTGGAAAGAACAGTGGATGTCTTGTTTGAATACTCAAATGGAATTCATTGCTCATGACTATTCCAAACTGCAGTCAGAGAATAGTGTACTCTTGAGTAGAGTCCATGCTTGTCAAGAGCTAGAAGCAAAGATCAGGGATATGTCTGAGGAGGACCTTGAATTGAATGGCTGGTACCTCTTACCACATGATGTAGAAATTTTGAAGAATGAAGTCAAAAAGCAGGGTGACCAGCTGTGGTTAGAATTGAGAAGAAAAATGTTTTCCCTGGTGAATATTCCCTATCAAAGTTATGCAAAGGAGGAGCAGAATGAATATTATGTTCTTTTACAAAAGCAATTTGATGATTTGAAGGAGGATTTTGAGCAATTGAAGATGCAGCAGAGTTCCGAATTTACTCAGGGATATAAAACTGAACAAGGCAATAAAGGAAAGATGGTCACAGGTCCTGCAGTTAATCCTGAATCCAGTACTGATTTTCATAATAGTGCTATGGAAACTCATGAGGCAATGGATGTAGGAGATACTGTACCTGGAAGTAAAAATGATTCATTTTAAAATTTGGAATCTGAACAAACTGAGACAAGTTTAGTGACAGAAATTGTGGAGGAGATCATGAGCACCAAGGAATTTTCATTGAGGAATTTCCAAGTTTCAACAAAGAGGAGGCAATGATTGATGATCAGCAAAAACGGGAAGAAGGCATTGTAGATACAACAGTTGCTGCAGATTTGAATCAGGAGACAGTTACCTTGGAGGAGCCCAATAGGGAGTTACCAGGGGGAACTGATGTTTAAATGATCAATAGTGTTTTTCAACATTAAGTGGGAAAGGGTAGTGTTTCATTGGATATAGTAATACATTTGTGTACCTTGGATTTGGTTCCAGGCACTACACTTTGTTTTACTTTATCTTGTGAGCACTAGATTTTGATTAACAAGGGATTGATGGGAAACAAGTCAAAAGTTTTTTTTGGTTTTCAAAAACTTTTTGCCACCGGGCTGTGCCAAGTGTTAGCCTTGCATATTCTTTCAATAAAGTGTTCTTGAACCTTAGTAGTTTTACTTTCAGTTTGTAATTAGGGAAGAGCTTTGTGCCTCTTCATTCTTCCTAAGTAGTTATCTTCGCGCCTGATGGTAGCGCGTTGTATGAGAGAAGGGTGATGAATGCAAGGCTATGGCCATTAAGATTCTATGCTTCTCTGTGTATTCAGTCTTCAGTTTTCCTTCAATTCCCTGATTCTGTTCTGAACCTGTTCAAGTACTGAAACTGTTTTGATTCTACAGAATGATGATGTAATGATTTTATGGTTAATTTAGTTGTTATTCCCACTCCCCTATGCCTCAATAACAGGCATATATACAATGCATAGGGGGAAAAACCTCGTAGTGAGGGAAAAAATGCCCTGACGGTCCTAAGTGTGTTCACACACATCACTACCACATGTATATGGTAACATCTTTCTTGCAAATTGGTGTCGTATAGACAACTACATTTAGGTGGTCTTCATGCCATCCAACAGTAGGGCAATGATATCACAAACCATGCCATAATTATCTGACTGGAAGACCACTACAAACGCGCCTTTGTCATCGGCTGTTGTAAGCGTGAGTCAAGCCAGTTTGGACTCGAGCCAGTTGTCCAAACTGGCATACTTCCATTTGGTTCCAATCTGGCACATCGGAATCAAAAAGCCCATACACAAGAGTATTGGATGGTAAAAATAGAATAGAAGCATTCATTGCAGACTCAACGATCAACCCATCACGGAATGAAAAAAGGCATTTCTCCACAATGTGTGACTTCAAAGTGCTCAA